>NW_022436950.1:17110652-17208678 GCF_009761245.1 Sapajus apella | reverse complement strand
AAAAAAAAAAAAAAAAAAAAAAAAAAAAAAAAAAAAAAAAAAAAAAAGTCCCCTGGCTGAACCATGCCATGACATCTTCGGTGCACACACCATTTGCACCGGCAGGTAGATGCGTGGGTTGCTTTCTGTCGCTGTCTTCACAAGCTTCGACCCTGTTTCTCTAATTCAGGAAGCTGAAAAAGAGTGAATTGTTCCACTGGTGCTTTTCGAGCTGTTTTAAACATCACCGTTGGTAACTTAACTTTAAACTCCAGAGTTGGGTCCTCTTGACCTTTAAAAGCAAGATAAGGAGATTTCTTGCACAGTGATATCTTCTTACTACTTGCCTATCCTGGGTCTTTAGTAAGCCAAATGGTGGGATTTTCCCCGCACCCACCTGGCCAACACGGGACATCTGCTCAGAGATCAGGTAAAAGCAAGAGAGCTAAATGCGCAAGATAAGAAATCACTATGTTGGTATATAATGTGAGACATAAACTTGAGAGCGTTTGATAAATTAAAGGTTAATGAATGTTTTTACAGGTGGGTTGGTTTCAAATGACTTGGGAAAATTAATCCTTTTTATACACACATAGGATCCCTCCTCAAAAATGATCTCATACCTGCACCCAGGTAATGTACAGGACTTTAAGGGGGCAGTTGTGAAAAGTATGCTGCCCCTCTGCCTCGGGCCTTTGAACAGGCCTTGGCCTGCCGGAGCTGCCCGTCCTTTCTCTAAATAACCTCCCCACCCATCCTTCTGTTTCCAAAGGTCAGTTGCTCTATGGATGCCTTCTCTGACCTTCCAGCCTAGTTCCTTCTGCCATAGGCTCTCTTTGATTGCTGGGTTTCTTCATCACAGTATTTATCATATTGTCTAAATGTGTCTTTGTGTGGATATCTGATTATTGACAGCCCCTCCAGTGGATGGTAAGTCCTAAGAATCTAGGAAACTTGTCTGTTATGGTCCTTATTTTCTTCCCATGGCCTGGCATATAGGAGGAGCTGGTGGCTTCTGTGAATACATGAGAGTAGATTGTAATATAAAATAATAGTTTTTAACTTTTTTTTTAAGAGACAGGCTCTTGCTGTATCATCCAGGCTGCAGTGCAGTGGTGCAATCATAACTCACTGCATCCTCCAACTCCTGGGTTCATGCAGTTCTTCTGCCTCAGCCTCATGTGTAGCTAAGACAATAGATGCATGCCATCAGCTGGCTTTCTTTTTCTTTTTTTTTTTTTTTTTTGGTAGAGACAGGGTCTCAATATGTTGCTGAGACTAGTCTTGAACTCTTGGCCTCAAATGATCTTTCTGCCTCAGCCTTCCTTACAGGTGTCAGCCACTGTGACTGGCAATGTTTTATTTAAAAAAAAAAAAAAAAAAAAAAGAGTGAATATTGAAAATCAAAGGATATTTCTGCATAACCTAGAAGGCAGCACCGGGCTATCGATTTAAGACCCTTCAAACAATAGAGAAGTTTTTTTCTTCATTTGAGTGACTTTAGATCTTAATGAATCTAATTTACCTTCCCACCTTTCACATTTTCTATATTTGTTTTAATTTTGAAAACAGGACAAGTGTAGAAATGATTGACTGAATTTCTTCTGTAAGTTCTTATTATACCACATGCTGCTAGCTTAAAGATTAACTGCATCTTTTACAAACCAGGAGTCAAGCCTGTCATTGAATAAATTGGACTGGGCCTTAGAGATTGCCCAGTAGTCATGAATTTCACAGAAAGTCTGAGTCCTGAAGGGTTAAGTGATTTGTTGAGGACTTCCAGGATACCTGCAAGGTCAGGGGAAGTCAGATCTTTTGACTCCCAAGTCTAAACTTCTTTCCTCTGTGCAGATTCCAGGGAAAATTCCAGGGCCTCACTTTATCTAATTCACTGAGGTGTGTCTTATTGGTACCGTCCAGGACAGGGTGGAGATTGTGTGAAAAGAGATGGTGTTGCTTTCGGTTTGCAAGGGTATCTGAATTGCAAGAGTAACTGTAGGAAGCTATTTTGGTTATTGCGTTGGGAAGCATTGCCCTGAGCAAAAGGCAGGGGTCCTAGGGCTGGACTGGGAAGGTAAAGTGTGATGAGAATTTTGTTTATTTGTTCTGGCGTAAAGCCAGCCTCAGATACAATGGAATTTTGATTTCTAACATTTTTGCCTACTCAATACGGTTATATTTAGTTAGACTCCGCAGTGCCTTCCTTGGCATTGCATTAGACCAAGGATCATCTTTTCCAATATCCCTGTGTCCAGTGCTTTTTGATAACTGCTCAGACATAGTTCTCACATTGACTTAGGGAGATCAAAGATAAGTTGTTTCTAGAAATCTTTAGACTTCTAGTTTCTCTCTTGAAGCAATTGAGGCCTTCTAAATCTGTTAATCTCTAAAATTCCACCCTTGATTTCATTGGTGTGCTAAAGTACAAACAATATATCCCAGAAACCAGGAGACTGGGTGGGATCTAGTTCTACCTTCATGTCATTTTGGACTTCTCTGAACCTCAGTTTTTCCATCTGCAGAATGAACAGAGTGGAAAAGGACCATGGTTTTTTCTCTCTCTCTTTCTTTTTTCTCTTTCTTTCTCTCTTTCTCTCTCTCTGTTTCTTTCTTTCTTTCTCTCTCCCTCTCTCTCTCTCTCTCTATCTCTCTCTCTCTCTCCCCCCCCCCCCCCTCTTTTCTTTTCTTTTTGATGGAGTCTCACTCAGTTGCCCAGGCTGGAGTGCAGTGGCTTGATCTCAGCTCATTGTAACCCCTGCCTCCTGGATTCAAATGATTCTCCTGCATCAGCCTCCGACGTAGCTGGGACTATAGGCATGTGCCACCATGCCCAGCTAATTTTTATATTTTTAGTAGAGATGGGGTTTTGCCATGTTGGGCAGGCTGGTCATGAACTCCTGACCTTAGATGATCTGCGCACCTTGGCCTCCCAAAGTGCTGGGATTACAGGTGTGAGCCACGAAGTCCGACCAAGAACCATGGTTTTCTGACCATGACTATACAGTATAGTCACTTAGAGAAGCTTTAAAAACAAAACGAACATCAACCAATGTCCAAGATTCAGATTAGAAGAGGGGTCCAGAGAAGCTGGCCAACCAAGTTGGGAAGCTCTGAGTTCTCTTCTCCTGGGCCTCATGACCCTTAGTGTATTCAGTAAGAGGGTGGTGATGGCTGCAGGCAGTGGTCATGGGCCCTGTGACATTTTGGCTTCATCATTACTAAATTGGCCAACAGGTCAGAATGCAAGTTTTGATTATCTTTTATTGGATGCTGAGGTTTGAAAGGACAAAATGAGATATTTTTAAAGTATACATTTGATCATTTTTTTCTAGTTCATAGGAGAAAACTTGGAAACACACAAAGAGAAAGTTAAATGTATGCCCATTATATTACCCCCCTCACCCCCATGCTAATCACTTAGTAAATGTTCAGCCTAATTTTTAATGGCTGCATGTTCCTCCACAGGATGGATATACTATAATTTAGCCAGGTGCGGTGCCTTTGGGTTGTTTCCAGTTTTTGCATTAAAAATGATAACATCTTTGTACAAGTATCTTTCCACCTGTCTTTGATTACCTTCTAAATAAAATGTCCAGACTTGACATTGCTGAGGAAGGATATATTAGGGTAAACCACGACAAGTGCAGGTTTTCTCACCCCCTCACCAGTGTTAGGTATTAATGCTCTCGGTAATCTTTAAGTAAATAAACCACTTCGGCCTCTGTCTCACCTTTGCTTCCTTTATTTCCAATCAACATTTGTTGATGACTACTGTGTTTCCTGGGCAGTCCTCAGCCTTAGAGACAAACAGATAAATAAAATTTAGTTTCTACCTTGTGAAAGCCCAAATAAAAGGGTGCAGTGCAAAAAAACAAACAAAAAAAAAAAAAAAAAAAAAAACTAGAAAAGAAAGATGAATACAAGGACAGGGAGATAATAGCAGGAGTAACTCACCTTCCCCAGGGGAGCCCACTGAACTCTTGAGTTAGGACTTACAGAGTGAGTAGGAATCACACAGGCAAAAATGAGAGAAACTCTTTCTTGACCTGGATTCTCCTGTGCTAGAACATAAAGACACATGTCATTTTTGGTGAATGTTGACAAGTTCAGCGTGGGTAGCATGGGAGTGTTAACAGGAAATAGTTGGCTAACTTAAAAAGGATGATTGAAACCTTAAAAATGGTTAAAATCATACATTTTATGTATATTTTACCTTAATTTTCTTGAAGAACATAGGCTCGATTCCACCTTTAGGGAAGGAAGCATAGCTCTCTATTTCTTTTCTTCTTCTTTTTTTAAAAAATAGAGACAGGGTCTCATTATGTTGTCCAGACTAGTCTTGAACTCCTGGGCACAAGCGATCCTCCTGCCTTGGCCTCCCAAAGTGCTGGGACTACAGGCATGAGCCAGCACACCCAGCCTCCCTATTTCTTAAACATGGGCTACACAAAGTGGCTGCCTTCCAGAGAGTGCAGTATGGAAAGAGAAGGGGGAAAAAAAGGAATTTTACAGTATAGAAACTTGACAGACACTCCCTTGGCCAGATGATCAAGGTCAACATCACCAGTGGTAAATCATATGACATCATGTTCTCTTGATGCATATCGAAATTATGTATTCTTGTTCATGTTGTGGGAAATCCTGCAAAATACCTGACTGGTACTCTTCAAAACTGTCAAGGTCATTAAAAACAAGGAAATTCTGAGAAGCTGTCACAACTCAAGAGGAGCCTAAAGAGGCATGACTAAATGTTATGTAGTGTCCTGGACGAGGTCATGGAACAGAAAAAAAGACATTAGGTAAAAAAATAAGGAAGTATGTGTAAAGTATGGGCTTTAGTTAATAATAATGTCTCAAACTTGTAACAGATGTATCATACCAACATAGGATGTTAATCATAGGGGTAACTGGCTACAGAGTATAAGGAAGGCTGTGAGTATATGGGAATTGTGTATTATTTTTCAATCTTTTTATAAATATAAAACTTTTCTTTAAAAATAGTCTATTTAGGCCAGGCATGGTGGCTCACTTGAGGTCAGGAGGTGTAATCCCAGCACTTTCGGGAGGCCAAGGCGGGTGGATCACTTGAGGTCAGGAGTTCAAGACCAGCCTGGCCAACATGATGAAACCCCTCCTCTACCAAAAAATATAAAAATTAGCCAGGCATGGTAGTGCACACCTAATGTCCCAGCTACTCGGGAGGCTGAGGCATGAGAATTGCTTCAACCCGGGAGAGGAAGGTTGTGGTGAGCCGAGATCATGCCACTGCACTCTCATCTAGGTGACAGAGACCCTGCCCCATCCCCATAGTCTATTTAAAAATTTTACAAGGTGGGGGTAACTGAAGGACCATTTACAAAGATGTGGGCAGGGTTGGAAGAAAACCAGCTTGGGAGAATGAAGCATCTTGGAGCAAGCAACTTCAGCCTAAAAAAGCAAGAACAGGGAATAGGGTTCTAGTAACCCCAGACCCACTGAGAGCTTAGATGGCAGAGGGGATTCCCTGACCAGAGCTGAGGTCCTTAGTAAAGAAAGGCAGCCACAGCCAGGAAGGAGGAAGTTGTGGGGAGGGAAGGGGATCAAATCTTTAGCTCATTCTCTATATGCTCTTTTTCTCATATCCTACCAGTGTTCCACTTTAACCAAATTTAGTCTACAGTCATGGAGCTTGGGAACTGGCTGAAGAAGTCCATCAGGGTCAGCCTCCCTGGAGAAAGACAGAGAGTGCACTAGAGAGGAGAAATGAAATCCATCCAGTGTAGGTTGCATAAAGAAATTGATGTGATAGTACAGCTGCCGTTTGGGGCTGCAGCCAGAGTTTTAGGCTGAAGCCTTAATGTGGCTTACTGCAGAATTTGGACTTTATCCTATAGACAAGAAGACAGCATTCAGTTTCATCCTGGGTGGCAACTCAGAATTGGCAACTCGGAGCACTGTGTTAAGAGGGATCTCAGGGTGTCTCTGTGCAGGACTGATGGGGGTGCCTGTGTGAGTATGGAGGGAGCCCAGTGGTGAAGACTAAGAAATAGTGGTGTTAGATTCAAGCAGCAACAAATACAGGACTCACATGAAATCAAACTTTAGTGTCTGTTTTGGGTTCTTCATGGTACTCCTGTTGTCATTCTCACTCACAGATGCCTTAGGAGGAAAAAAAACACAAATGGTTTCTTAAGACAGAGGTTGCTATGTTTTGAATCATAGGATCCCATGATTATGACTATAAGCCGATTGTGTCAGGGAACAGCCCTGGAGTGAAAGGCAGCCTGCTATAGGCTGGCCAGCATTTTGTGACACGGCTTGGCATGGGGACTTCATCCAGTTAAGATCATACATATTATATAGTAGCTGACAGACACAATCAAGTTGCTCCCTGGTGAGTCCGAACGCAAGACTCAGACACAGGGGCATAAATGGTAGAGCTCTGACAAACCTCATCGAAAAGAGGGAGGTTGTAAAGAAACAGAAGCTTCAAGACACAGGAAACAATAGGAATTCAGAAGCCAGAGGTGGAGAGGGGAATGAAAAGTCTGTAGAAAAGATAAGCAGTAGAAAATTTTCTGAGTGGAAAAAGAGAAGACTTGAGAATGACAGACCCCACTGAACGTGAGAAGCTAGAGGAAAGGTTGTGTTTCAAGATAGAATGGCTCAGAGGGGATCTTAGGAAGGAAGCTGGCTGTGTGGCTGCTGCAGTTTTCTTAGTTCTATTTATTTATTTATTATACTTTAAGTTCTGTGGTACCTGTGTGGATCATGCAGGTTTGTTACATAGATACATATGTGTCATGATAGTGGTTTGCTGCATCTATCACCCCATCATCTACATTAGGTGCTTTTCCTAATGCTATCCCTCCCCAATCCCCCCACGCCCTGCTATTCCTCCCCTAGCCCTCCAACCCCAGGCCCCATTGTATGATGTTCCCCTCCCTGTATCCGTGTGTTCTCATTGTTCAACACCTACTTATGAATGAGAACACGTGGTGTTTGGTTTTCTGTTCTTGTGTCAGTTTGCTGAGAGTGATGGTTTCCAGATTCATCCATGTCCCTGAAAAGTCTTCTTAGTTCTTGAGGAATTATATCAAAAACCACTCTCTGTGGAGGGAGTCTGTGGGGATCTCCCAGTGCAACCAGAATGTGCTGGTCCCTTTGAAGGATTTCCACATAATTGCAAGTAGGTCATTATTTCTCTGGCTGTAGTTGGGAATGGTGGCTGGTGAGGAAGAACAATGGGGAGAGGAAGTTAGCACCCTTTGCACACCTGTGTATCCTCAGGGCCTGACATGCCCGGAGCAGGCAGGTACTTAATCCTACCTGGTGAATGGAAGCTTGAAGGGTGTGCTAAACTCACCCTTTTCTGACTTGGCAGAAATATGATCACCTGTCCTTTCCTCTCACAACAGAGGTAACTTATCCCTGGACACTTGGCCTGGATGTATCTTATTGTAGCTTGATGAGTTTTTTTTTTTTTTTCAGTGTTGGCTCCTTCCTTTTTATCCAGGAAACTGATAGAGGGTTTTGATTAATGAGTAACTTTTTCATTGCTTTGCTTCCTTCTGATGACGGGAGCTATTGCTAAAAAGTTAGTTAATGGTGAAACATCTGACAAGTTTAAAAATGTGTTTCAATAACTGTGTTTTAGGAAGGCTGTGGACAGCGGGCCTAGTGTGATTTTTAACTTTTTTGACTTCTAATTAAGATGTCAAGACATTTGCATTTTTTAAAACGCACTTTCACTTCCTCTTGCACAGTTTTTGTTAATGATTAAGTCCTCTGTAGTCTCGATAAGAATTATGTCCTGAAGAAAGGCATTCTTGCATTTTATCCAGCAGGAGATTTTCTTGTGAGAAAACACCGTCACGGTTTCCAGGCAACGCATCGAGAGTGTTCCTGTCTATATTAGGAATCTATGAAAACGCTAAAATTTGGGGCATCCACGGGTCTTTATTAATTCTCACCTGGTGAGACACATTCCATATACTGCGAAAGTGAAATATTGAAAAATCAAGGCCAGACTGTGACTTGCATTTTTTGATTAATTAATTTTTGAATTTATAATTGACACATAATAATTGCACACGTTTATCAGGCACAGGACAATGTCTCAGTGCACAGATGTGTGAACTCATGTTTTTTGTCTCCCTCAATCTTGCTACAAGCACAGTATGAACTAATTGGTGAAGTGTTTTATTTTTATTTTATTTTATGTTTAAAAATAAAGATGGGCTTTCACCATGATAACCAGGCTGGTCCTGAACTCCTGACCTCAGGTGATCCACCCACCTTGGCCTCCCAAAGTGTTAGGATTACAGGCGTGAGCCACCACGCCCAGCCACAAATAAGACTTCTTATTTGCCACTATTATAAGTCTGAACTTTAAACAGATTCTTGGACTGGTGGTTCATATCCATCAGCTCTTTCAACTTTAGCACCTGTCTCATCCCCAGTGGCTTTTCCAGAACTACTGCCTTCACCATGAATCTCCATGAGTTTTCCCAATTCAAACTTGGGCTTCTTCAGCATTTTTACTTTTCTAACAAAGACGTCATGGAGAGGATAAATAGATTGGCAAGCCTTTTCTATGTCTTTTCCAATGCTGTCTGGAATCACTTTATTGACCACTTCTTTCAAGTCATTTGTCTGCACCTCTCGGGTCAAGATTTCCATCATCATCTTCCAGATTTGGTGGACCTGTTGGTGCGGAGCATAAGAGGTCTTCCATATCTGATTGTTGCGTTTTTTTAGTAAAACCAACACATAACAGACAAAGCAAGTAACCATCGGTAGTCTTGACATCAACATGAGCTTCAATCATTGTCTGCCATTTTTTGACCGTGGAACACATTTTTTCATGGGTAAGATCCACGCCATGGAAGTTAATCAGGCGGTTTTTGCCCTGAACATCTTCAGTAATCAGATTGAATTTCTTAAATGCAACTTCATCATTCTGCAAATCAGCAAGACTAACTTCAAACACTCGGCCCTTGAGGCCATCAGATGCAATTTTGGTTCCTTGGGTCCTGGTGACTAACGTCTTTCCAATATTTCTTATATTGAACATAGTGGGTGCTTTCGCATCATACCAATCTTTCTTAGAAAATGGATCAACCACTTTCTTCTTGGCTCCCTTTTTGCCGCCTTTCATAAGACGCTTATTCTTGCCAACCGCCATGGTGCTGCTCAGAGAGCCAAAAGGCAGTGAAGTGTTCTAGAAACAAACAAAAAAGTCCCTGAGGCTTTGGGCCAGCATGGATGAAAAGGGAAGACACCAACCACCTAAGATCTTGAGGGCAAGGCTTGGGAGTCTTGCAGAAGGGGGCAGTGGTTTCCTTCAACCATTTTAAATATTGCTTCCTCCTCCCGCAATTGCTCATTGGCAGTGCTATACCTCTATTGTTTAATTAAAAAACAAAATACCCCATTCATTGTTACTTTATTAATGCCATTTATTTGGTAAATGCCTTCATAAGAAATGCCCTTTCTGTCATCTCTGGGTATGTTTTGATTTCTCCAAATGCCAAAAACTTTGTTTCCATAGAATTTTGTGAAAAATTGCCTATCAAAGCAAAGATTCCTGTGGCTAGGAGAAAGAGGTATGGTGGCAAATATACAGGCTTCTGGGGTAATGTGACAACCAGGCCTTAATTGGTGGAGAAAGGGCTTAGGTGAAAGATAGCTAATGGGTAGCTGTGAAATACAACATCAAGTATTTTGTTTAAAGCTTGACAAATGGAAGGAGGCTCTGTTAGAAGTTGGTTTGTGTATATGTCAGGGTTCTCTAGAGGGACAGACCTAATGGAATGGATATATATGTATATATAAAGGGAAGTTTATTTAGTATTAAGTCACATGATCACAAGGTCCCACAATAGGCCATCTGCAGGCTGAAGAGCAAGGAGAGCCAGTATGATTTCCAAAACTGAAGAACTTGGAGTCTAGTGTTCAAGGGCAGGAAGCATCCAGCGTGGGAGAAATGTAGGCTGGGAGGCTAGGCCAGTCTCTTTTTTTACATTTTTCTTTCTTCTTATATTCTAGCTGAGCTGGCAGCTGATTAGATTGTACCCACCCAGATTAAGAGTGGGTCTGCCTTTCACAGCCCACTAACTCAAATGTTAATCTTCTTTGGCAATACCCTCACAGACACTACCAGGATCAATACTTTGTATCCTTCAGTCTGATCAAGTTGACACTTAGTATTAGCCATCACAAGCCCACCCTTTGCCAACTTGAACCCATACAAATCCCCCGAGATCGTACATAATCTTCATATAAAGACAATAATAAGGTCATAATTATGCCTAACATAAGACAACTATCCTTCATACAACAGGAAACTCACCAATCCCCAACACAAATACTATTACATAAAATTAACAATACTTAAATGCTGATGAGAAGTCCATAAATCTTATGTGACATGATAAAGGAGCAAGGAAATAAAGATATTTTCTTAGTACAAGTATATACATGCACAAGCATGTTTTTAATGAAAGAAGGAACTATTCATGACAATTACAGTCCTGGTTTCTACAGCTTGGTCATGTGGTTGTAGCTGGTATTGATGTCTACCTTCTTCTCCTACCCATTCTGTAATTCCCTTTGCCTCCAGCAAGCACTTTAGCAGGTCGTGTGTTTTTTTCCCTCGTGGAGTGACCCAAACCTTCATTCCTGAAGGGTGTGGGTCATTTGTAGTCCTGTCTGGATTGGGCTGTTGTAGTTTCCCATTGACCTTAATCACAGGGCATGGTAATACTAAGAGACGCCCTAATGGATCTTCTGTATTCCATGCATTCTCCTCCTTAGCTCTGTTGTGGAGTATCATCTTGATAGTCCTGGTCAGTCACCCCAGCCAACACTGTAACTCCTTTATTGGCCTGTTGACTTAAAGGTAGGAGAAGCCCAAAGTGTCCAGGTGGCAATCTTAACTTCCAGTCTAATGGAATCATCATTATGTCTCCTGGTGGCAGTTCCCCCACCCTGGAACTAAGACCTCTAGGCCAGCAGAACATAATGTCACAGGAACAGGAAGCAAACATTTTGCTAGTAGATCACTATGGGTAATGGTTAGTGGTGCTGCTTCCACTCCCACCCCTTAATTCCTGGACCCATGAATCCTGACTGGGAGAAACAGTACCATATATTGGACGCTGATTCAGAGCATACACAGCCTTCTGGAGAACTTTGCCCCAGCCCTGTAAAGTATTGTCACCTAGTTGGCATTGTAATTGTGACTTCAAAAGGCCATACCACCATTCTATCAATCCAGGTGCTTCAGGATGATGGGGAGCATGGTATGACCAGTGAAGTCCATGAGCGTGAACCCACTGCCACATTTCTTTGGTTGTAAAGTGAGTGCCTTGGTCAGAGGCAATGCTGTGTGGAATATAATGATGGTGGATAAGGCATTCCCTGAGTCCACAGATGGTAGTCTTGGCAGAAACATTGCACGTAGCATAGGCAAACCCATATCCAGAGTAAGCGTCTATTCCAGTGAGGACAAACCTCTGTCCTTTCCATGATGGAAGAGGTCCAATATGATCAACCTGCCACCAGATAGCTGGCCAATCACCCTGAGGAATGGTGTCGTATGGAGAGCCTAGTGTTGATCTCTGCTGCTGGCAAATTAAGCACTCAGCAGTGGCCATAGCCAAGTCAGCCTTGGTGGTGAGTGGAAGTCCATGTTGCTGAGCCCATGCATAACCTCCATTCCTGTCACCATGGCCACTTTGTTCATGGGCCCATTGGGTGATGACAGGGGTGGCTGGGGAAAGAGGCTGAGTGGTGTCCACAGAACAGGTCATCATATCCGCTTGATTATTAAAATCCTCCTCTGCTGAGGTCACCCATTGGTAAGCACTCACATGGGATACAAATACCTTCAGTTTTTGACTACTCAGAGAGATCCATCTGCATACCTCTTCTGCAAGTTTATTTGTCACCAATTTTCCAATCATCCTTCTTCCAAGTCCCTGACCATTCAGCCAAACTATTGGCTATAGCCCATGAATCAGTTTATAATCGCACATCTGGCCATTTCTCCTTCCATGCAAAATGTACGACCAGGTGCACTTCTTGAAGTTCTGCCCACTAGGAAGATTTTCCTTCATCACTGTCCTTCAGGGCTGTCCTAGAAAGGGGCTGTATTGCTGCAGCTGTCCACTTTTGAGTGGTGCCTGCATATTGTGCAGAATATCTGTGAACCAGACCCTAGTCTTCTCTTCCTCTGTCAACTGATCATTGGGAATGCCCCATGAGACCATCAGTGCAGGCTTGGGGAGAGAAGGCAAGGTGGCAGGAGTGGGGACCATAGGCATTTGAGCCATTTATGTAACTTACTTGTGCCTTCAGGACATGCTCAAGCCCAATCACATAAATACCACTTTCATTTGGCTGTGCATGAACCACTTTATGGCTAGATGGGTCAGAAATCACCTGGTTCACGATGGACAGTTCAGGTCACGTGGTGACTTGATGGATTATGGTCAAATATTCAGTTTCCACAAAAGCCCAGTAACAGGTCAAGAGCTGCCTCTCAAAAGGAGAGTAGTTATCTGCAGAAGACGGCAGAACCTTGATCCAAAATCCTAGAGGCCTCTGCTGTGATTCACCTATGGGGGCCTGCCCAAGGCTCCCAACAGCATCCCGATCTGCCACTGACACCTCAAGCACCATTGTGTCTGCTGGGTCATATGGCCCAAGTGACAGAGCAGCTTGCACAGCAGTCTGGACCTGGTGCAGAGCCTTCTCCTGTTCTGGTCCCCACTCAAAACTGGCAGGTTTTTAGGTCACTCAGTAAAGGGACTGGAGTAACACACCCAAATAAGGGATGTGTTGCCTCCAAAATCCAAATAGGCCCCTAGGTATTGTGCTTCTTTCCTGGTTGTAGGAGGGGCCAAATATAGCAATTTATTCTTCACCTTAAAAGGAACATCTTGACAGGGCCCAAACAACTAGACCCCTAGAAATTCTAATGAGGTAGAAGATCCCTGAATTTTAGTCGGGTTTATTTCCCATCATCTGGCATGCAAATGTCTCATGGATAAGTCCAGTGTGTTTTCTAGTTCTTGCTCACTGGATCCAATCAGCATAATGTCATCAATGTAATGGACCAGCGTGATATCTTGTGAAAGTGAAAAGCGATCAAGGTCTCTCCGAATAAGATTATGACACAAAGCCGGAGAGTTGATTTACCCTTGAGATAGGACAGTAAAGGTAAATTGCTGGCCTTGCCAGGTGAAGGCAAATTGCTTCTGGTGGGCCTATCGACAGGAATGGAGAAAAAGGCATTTGCCAAGTCAATGGTTGCATACCAGGCACCAGGAGATGTGTTAATTTGCTCAAACAATGAAACCACATCTGGTACAGCAGCTGCAGTTGGAGTTGCCACTTGGTTAAGCTTATAATAATCCACTGTCATTCTCCAAAATCCATCTGTCTTCTGCACAGGCCAAATGGGAAGAGTTGAACAGGGATGTGGCGGAAACCACCAACCCTACGTCTTTCAAGTCCTTGGTGGTGGCACTAATCTTCGCAATCCCTCCAGGGATGTGATGCTGTGTTTGACTTACTATTTTTCTAGGTTGAGGCAGCTCTAATGGCTTCCATTTGGCCTTTCCTACCATAATAGCCCTCACCCTACCAGTCAGGGAGCCAATGTGGGGGTTCTACCAGCTTCTAAGTATGTCTATGCCAATTATGCATTCTGGCACTGGGGACATGACCACAGGATGAGTCCAGGGACCCACTGTGCCCATTGTAAGTCAAACCTGAGCTAAAACTCCATTAATTGCCTGACCTCCATAGCCTTTCCTTTAACTAGAGGATCACAATGATATTTTGGGTCCCCTGGAATCAACGTCAGCTCAGAGCCAGTGTCCAGTATTCCCTGAAATGTCTGATCATTTTCCTTTCCCCAGTGCACAGTTACGCTCGTGAAAGGCCAGAGGTCTCCTTGGGGAAGGATGGGAGAAAGATTCACTGCATAAATTGTTGGTAATGTCATGGTGTCCTTCCTCCGGGGGACCCAGCCTCCCCTTCATTCAAGGGGTTCTGGGTCTGTAAACTGGCTCAAGTCTGGAAATTGATTGAGGGCCTGTGATTCTCTGTTTTTATAATTCAAGTTTGTCTTTTGTCCATTTGACCTAGAAGTTTTCTGCTTGTATAAATTAAGTAGGAACGCAATAGGCTTCCTAATAATTTCACTTCTAGGGACACCATGATGAATTAGACAATGCCGGAGCGTTACACAGTCAGACACACCCAGGATTAATACTTTGTATCCTTCAGTGCAATCAAGTTTACACTCAGTACTAACCATCACAGGTTTTTGTTTTGTTTTGTTTTGTTTTTGTTTTTCTGGGAAGATGTCACTTTTTTTTTTTTGAAATTAAATTTTTCCTTTTCAACTAGTAAAGTAAATACATGGTTATGTTGGGAATAGTGAAAGACATCAAAATGTATAAGGAAGAACAATTCTGTCATAATTTTGCACCTCAGACCAAATATGAACATTTTAGAGTATTGCTTCCTTTTCTTTCTGTGCACATATAGAATATTTGAGTTATGAACATGCTTGCATATGCAGTGTTAGAATTAGTTTTCTGCTACTTGCGGGCGTTTTTCTAACATCATTGAATATTCTTTAATAGTTGCATAACAATTCATCATATGGTTGTATCTTTTTAAAAAAGCAATTTTCTAATGTATATGTTTAGATTGTTTCAATGTTTATCTTTGTATCTCAACTTGAGTCCAGATATTCACAAGCTTATTTTAGGGTTCTTTATACCTTCCCTTTCACACTTGCTGCCAAATAGCCTTTTTGGAAGATGTGTATCAGTCTTTGCTCCCAACAGCAACCCAAACTGCTGGCCCAATGCTAGCATTTAGTATTATCTTCTTTTTTTAGCTTTATTTTTTATTTATTTATCATAGCTTTCATATACTAAATGTACAGATCTTAAATGTACAGCTTGATAAATCTGACTATATGTCTACATCTTTATTTACCCAAATGAAGATATAAAACAATCCCACAAACTCAGAAGACTCTCTCAGGCTCCTGCCAGTCAGATACCACTCTCACCCCTGGTAACCACTATACCCGCCTCTACCTCTATTTCTATTAACATTCCTTTTTCATCACTCCACCTCCTGGGTTCAAGTAATTCTCCTGCGTCAGCCTCCTGATTAGCTGGGATTAAAAACACTTGCCACCACACCCAGCTAACTTTTGTATTTTTAGTAGAGACAGGGTTTCACCATTTTGGCCAGGGTGGTCTCAAACTCCTGACCTCAAGTGATCCGCCCACCTTGGCCTCCCAAAGTGCTGAGATTAGAGGTATGAGCCACCGTGCCCCGCTTCTTTCATTGCTTCTTGATCTTCACATAAATGGAATTACATAGGATGTGTAGCAGTAGTGTTTTCATTTTTCATGCCATGTAGAATTCGTTGAACGAATACATGACTATCCAATCCACTCTACTGTTGATGAACATTTGGGTTATGAATAAACAGCATCAAGTATTATCTTTAATGTTTTATTTTTAACTTTTTATTTTGAAATAATTTCAGACTTTGTAAAATTTGCAAAGATTGTTCAAAAAATTCTTGACCCATGTTCTCCTATGTCAGCATCATACATA
Source organism: Sapajus apella (assembly GCF_009761245.1). Lineage (NCBI taxonomy): Eukaryota > Metazoa > Chordata > Mammalia > Primates > Cebidae > Sapajus > Sapajus apella. The sequence continues at coordinate 17,193,060 of NW_022436950.1, read as the reverse complement.
ACTGCAGTACAATTATCAAAATGAGGAGGTATTGTGTAATCTGTGAACCTTATTCAAATCTTAGTAATTGCTTCACTAACTTCCTTGTGCTGCTGGAGACTCTAACCCAGAATTATAAATCGCATTTAGTTGACATGTCTCTTTAGTCTAATCTGGAAAAAATATTTCAGTCTGTTTTTTTCTGATGTTGACACTTAGAGAGTTTAGTCCAGTTAGTTCGTATAATATTCCTCAATTTCTGTTTGCCTGATGTTTCTTTATAATTATGTTCATGGTTCTGCATTTTTGATAGGAAGAGCACAGGCAAAATATTGTGTTTTCCTTAGTGAATCATACCAGGAGGTACATACTGTTGATTTATTCCCTTACCTGTGGTTTCAAACACTTTTAAAGAAGTATGTTTCTGTTTACTATTTTTCTCTCTGTAATTAATAAGTGTCTTGTAGACTGGTGCTCTGAGGTATCATGAATACCCTGTTTCAGACTGGGCATCGTGGCTCACACCTGTAATCTCAGCACTTTGGGAGGCCAAGGCAAGGATGACTTGAGGCCAGGAGGTTGAGACCAGCCTGGGTACAAAGTGAAATTCCATCATTACTTTAAAAAAATAAAAATATATTGTTTCCCATTAATTTTGGCATTCACTGGTATAATCTTTTTAAAAAATAATCTGCCAATTTGATAGCAAAATAAAAGCATTCATTTATTTTAATTTTGTTTTCCTTTTATCTCTAACAAGGTTAAATATTTTTCACATGCTTAGTGGACATTTATATTACTCTTTTTGTGAATGACCTGGTTACAAACTTTACCCACTTTTTTCACTGGGGTAGGTTTTATCTTACTGATTTTTGATGGTCTTATCCATTGTACATCAAAATCTTCCACTATAAAACAGTTAACAAAAACTTACAGCTAACATACTTCGAATATTTCCTCATAAAGAGAAAGTATCTGGAATCCAAGGGAGGGAAAGAAAATAGGGAATGGTAACTCCCTTCAAGGTATCTATGGGTTTAGGTAAGTCATGCCTCATTCTTCTCTTGTGCTTTCCAAGTAAGTCCCATCATTTGTGTCTTGTGAAATGTTTGCTGTGTTTCAGAAACCTTGGGCAGGGGTGGGGAATTCTGAAAGATTTAGGGAAAATACACATTCACTAGCAACTCTAAGTCAGGAAGTCACTATATGCTTAGAGGGTGTTATCCACATATTCTAATGCTATGAAATTGAAACAAGGAAATGAATTAGTTATGTGGTGCATTGTAGAGGGTGGCAGACAACTCTGGACATGCCATCTGAGTTATCCTAACCTTGGGTCTCCTCCCTCTGGATGTCTCCTAGGATGGCTCAGGATTGCCTTCTTGTCATATTCAGTTACATCACACATGTCCTCAAAAAGGCAGAGTGGAATGACTATTCTGAGTAGTAATTCCGTAATATATCTCTGAATACCCAATATACTTTTGGAGAGGAGGAACTAACATTAATTGATTACTGAATTTTTTCTCCTAAGCTCGACATAGCTCACAGAAGCCTCAAACTCCTGGGCTGAAGCAATTCTCCCACCTTAGCCTCCCGAGTAGCTAGGATTACAGGCATGCACCCCCATGCCTGCACACGTCATATTTTATTGTCTAAAAGTTTTGCTCTTGAAGAAATTGTCTGAATTTTTTCAGCATGTTGGACAATAAATGGTCTAGCCCTGATTTCTTCCTACCACCCCAGTATCATTGCAAAGATAGAAATGGGAGTTCCCCAACTTGTCCTGGTGCTTCCTGGTATAGGCAGGCATACCTACACATATTATTGTGCCCATGTGTTATAATTAGGCCCATAGAAGCAATATCTCTCCTAGTTTTAAAACTGATTTGTTTGTAACCAATGCTTTTAATCCTTCTACTCTACCTGACCCCAGGCCCCGTTAACTCACCAGATAAGTAATCCATTATGGGAAAATGTTACTTTCAAAAAAGGAATTTTCAAAAACTTTTGAAAAAGTTTGTACTAAATATACATCTACCAGGCAACTCACAATAGCACTCCTGGGCCTTTATCCCAGAGATATGGAAATTTATTCACACAAAAACCTGTACATGATTGTCACAGCAGCTTTATTTATAATAGTCAAAAATTGGAAACAGGCCAGGCATGGTAGCTTACACCTGTAATCCAGGCACTTTGGGAGGCTGAGGCGGGTGGATCATCTGAGGTCAAGAGTTCGAGACCAGCCTGGCCAATGTGGTGAAACCCCGTCTCTACTAAAAATACAAAAATTAGACAGGTGTGTTGGTGCGTGCCTGTAACCCCAGCTACCTGGGAGGCTGAAGCTCAATAATTGCTTGAACCTGGGAGGCAGAGGTTGCAGTGAGCTGAGATCATACCATTGCACTCCAGCCTAGACAACAGAGCAAGACTCCCCAAAAAAAAAAAAAAAAAATTGGAAAAAACCAAAATGGCCCTCATGAGATGAATGTCCCTCATGAGATGAGTAAAAATGAATGTCCTTCATGCATTTTTACTGCTGAGCAGTATTCTATGACATGGATGTAATGCAGTTTAGAATACTGCTCAGCAGTAAAAAATCAATGAACAATTGATACCCATGACAATTTGGATGTATTTCATGGGCATTAGGCTGAGTGAACAAGCCAATTTTAAAAGATCAAGTTCCGTAGAATTCCATTTATATAACATTATTGAAATGGCAAAATTTCTAAGATAATAAGTTAGTGGTTGCTAAGGGTAAGAAAGAAAGGATTGTTATAAAGGGGTAGTCTGAGGGAGCGCTTTGTGGTGATGGAATGTTTTGTCCTGATTGCAATAGTGGTTATGGGAGTCTGCACTTGTGATAAAAGGGCATAGAAATCAGCACATGTGCCAAGGTCAGATTCTTGGCCTTGCTATTGGGTATAGTTATGTAAGATGAAAACATCAGAAGGAAATGGTGAAGGGCATATGAGACCACGCTCTACTACCTTTGCAACTGCTTCTGAATCTATAAGTATTTCAACATAAAGTTTAAAAATTCAATACACCTTATAAAAATTGGTTCTGCATCTTTCTCACAAATTTTACTACAGGCATTATTTGTTCTTTCTGCACAAGGAAATGTAGAATAGCATTCAGGAGAAGGTGCCCTCTGAGCCTGCCGTGCTTTTATTTCCAGAGCTTCAGGGTTTGGCTCTCAACCTTCTGCTCACTGACTGCTGCTATGTGCCAAGGAGAGCACAGAGAAGCATCTGAGTGTCAGAGAAGCACATTTGTCCTTAATTTTATTTTGATGGACTTGTTTTAAAGCTTCATGTTTTTTGTGTTTTAAAATATTGTTGTTGTTGTTTTTTAACATTTTGCTAAGCTACTTTAAATTGGTGTTGCAAGTAGATCAGATTTGGATATTACAATGACTTCAGTCTCTCTTCCAGTTGTGTTTTCTTCCTCCTCTGTCTACAAACACGCTCCAAGTCATTAATCCCCTTCTTCACCCACTGTAGAACATCAGCTTTCAGCCTAGCAGCCCTGGAATCTGATACTCTCTGCTTCCTTTAACCGTGGAACATCTTAAAAGAACCATCTAAGATCTACACGCCCTTCTACTTTTTCACACATTTTGTTCCTGCTGCACAGCTCTAGCTGGTATGGTGTGAACTAAAAGAAAATAAAACCAGGAAAGTGTATTCAGCATAAGAGATCATTTTTGAGGCTTACTTTGTACATGTGTAATTTCATTGAGAGTAGCTGTCTAATTTTAAATGAAAAGTTTTAAAATAGTTAATTCTCTTCTGACATACATAAAAAATAAATTCCTCTGTATTTTAACTGTATTCTCAATGGTGAGACCTGGGGCTTTGGCAGGGAGGCTGACTCATGGTTCAGTGGCAGCTTTCCCTGGACTCAAGGTCAACAATAGCCATTCCTCATATGGTAGAACTATTCCATTTGTTTAATAGTTAGATTCATGTTCTTCTCCCACAGGTAGTTTTCATTATCAGAAAGTATTTGTCAAATATCCAGTTGTAAAAGGTTTATTCAACTATGTTCTACAAAGGGAGAAACTTAATCACAATATCCAGAAGATATTATAAAATTAATTAAAATTTGATGTACTTCTAGACATGGAAACACATTCACGAAATGTTGTTCAACCAGAAAAATCAGATTAAAAAGTAGAGTTTATAATATGAAGTTTTAAGTGTACACATTTTAAAACTGTAAAGCATATATTTGAATATATATTTTTAAAAGGATCTGTATTGGTGAATCAAATGTTGCCATTGATTGTTCTTGGGCACAGAGGGTTTAAATGTCACTTTAATTTTCTTACTTGTAATTTTCTGTATATTCTACATTGTTTATAATATGAAGGTAGGAATTTTATGTTTAGAAAAAATTAAATTATTTTCATTTTATAAAAAAGATTCTATGAGGATATTTTATGCTTTTGAGGAATATTAGTTACTAAAATTATTACCATTGATCCATATTATAATCTTAAAAAAAACATGGACATTTTTGTAATAAAATGTCAAATTTGAACTGTATTGCTTATGATCTTTACCTTGAAGGAATATTTATTAAATTATGTGAAGTACTCCAGTGGCTTTCTTAACTGAAACAAAATGGTGGCCCCTATGTCTCTGCATAAAGACGTCCCATGGAATTACAGTATTTCTTTTCCTATTCTGTCCAAGCAGCCACATGAAATACTAAGAACTTAAAATACACAATGTTCTTTTCACTAATGGGAATTTCTTAATGCACTGAAAAATTTCAGCCTTAAAAAGATCTTTTCTTGTCCAAAAATATATTATTAAAGAACTCAGGGCCATCTTAAGAGAAGCCAATATTGAATGTTGTGTCTCCTCTTCCCTTTGGTGTATTTTTGGCATGTTTATCTTCTGTTGTTTCATTAAAAGTTGCTTTTGAATATCTCTTTCAATGGTTTTAGGAGCTGGTTTTAGCTATATGGTTTTAGGACCTGGTTTTAGTTATTTACTCACCTGCTGGCAACATCTTGGGCATGCTTTGTGCTGGATCTTGGTATCTCTTCATCTGGTGACAGTGGCTAAAGTAAAGGGATTTTTAAAGTAGGATTCAATTTAGAAGAATCACAAATACCACTTTCAAATGTTTAATCTGGTTCTTTATTGAATTATAAGAATTTGTCAATTTTTATTTTGGAATAAAACAACTGCTAATTTTTAAAACTAGAATGAAAGGATATTTTCATTTTTAAAAAATAACAATTGTAAAAACAAAAGAAAAAAGAGAAAAAAGACAAGCAAAAAAATAAAAAATTTTAAAAAATAAAATAAAATAAAATAAAAATTCTAAGAATTAAATTTTTTCACTTTCCTAAAAAAAAAAAAAAAAAAATCCTAAATTGTCAGGAGTGATGGTATGTGCTGGTGGTCTCAACTACTTGGGAGGCTGAAGTGGGAAGATCTCTTGAGACCAGCCTGGGCAAGATAATAAGACTCTATTTCTAAAAAATAAAATAAATAAAAACCAAAATAAATGTAAAATAACTTGTAGCTAATATTTATTTTAATGGCAATTATATTGAAACTGAGGGTTAATTTAGGCTTAACTGACATCTTTATGATAGTCTTTTTAGCAAACATGGTATTTCTTTCCAGTTATTTAAATATTTTTAAATGTCTTTCAGTAAAATTTTGTAATTTTCTTCTTAAAATCTTATTAGATTTATTCCTAGATAATTTATTTTGTTGCTATTAAAATATTTGAAACTGCATTTTCTGTTTTGTACTAGTGTGTAGGAATGCAATTAAATTTTGCGTTTAAGGATATTTGCATAATAAAGCAAATTTTATTTGTGTATTCAGTTGGCAACCATGCTAAACCTTTATTAATTCTAATAAATTGTCTCTTATTTGGGGTGGGATTGGTATATAAACAGAAAAGCTTTGCTTTTTCCTTTTCAATTCCTATACTTTTCTTTTCTTTTTCCTACCTTATTGCATAGGCAAGGACCTCCAGTTTAATGTGGAATGGAAGTGGTGAGAACAAACATTCTTGTTCTTGATTTTAAGTGAATGATTTCAACATTTCAAAACAAAATATTATATTTGGTGTAGTTTTTTTTCCTTTTAGAGCTAGTTTTCTAAGATATGTTTTCATAAATTATGATTAAATTTTACTGAATTTTTTTACTGTATCTAATGGGATTATACTTTTTCTCTTTTAATCTTACAAAAAGGCTAAATTAAAGGGATTTTCTATTTTTCAAAAAAGTGTACTTTAAGTTCTGGGATACATGTGCAGAACATGCAGGTTTGTTATATAGGTATACATGTGCCATAGTAGTTTGCTGCATGTATCAACCCATCATCTAGGTTTTAAGCCTTTCATCCATTAGGTGTTTCTTCTAATGCTACCCCTCCCCTTGCCCCACATCCCCCGACAGGCCCCGGAGTGTGATGTTCCCCTCCCTGTGTCCATGCGTTTTCATTGTTCAACTCCCGCTTATAAGTGAGAACCTGTGGTGTTTGGTTTTCTGTTCCTGTGTTAGTTTGCTGAGAATGATGGTTTCCAGCTTCATCCACATCCCTGCGAAGGACCTGATTTCATCCTTTTTTATGGCTGCGTAGTATTCTGTGGTATATATGTACCACATTTTTTTTAATCCAGTCTACCATTGATGGGTATTTGGGTTGGTTCCAAGTTTTTGCTATTAATAGTGCTTCATAAACATATTTGTGCATGTGTCTTTATAGCAGCATGATTTATAATCCTTTGGGTATATACCCAGTAATGGGATATCTGGGTCAAATGGCATTTCTGGTTCTAGATCCTTGAGGAATCGCCATACTGTGTTCCACAATGGTTGAACCAATTTACATTCCCCCCAGCAGTGTAAAAGTGTTCCTGTTTCTCCACATCCTCTTCAGCATCTGTTGTTTCCTGACCTTTTAATGAACACCATTCTAACTGGCATGAGATGGTATCTCATTGTAGTTTTGATTTTCATTTCTCTAATGACCAGTGATGATTAGCTTTTTTTCATGTTTCTTGGTAGCAAGGTCTAATATCCAGAAACTACAAGGAACTTAAACAAATTTACAGAAAAAAAACAAACCCCATAAAAGCTCCATCAAAAAGTGGGTGAAGGATGTGAACAGACACCTCTCAAAAGGGACTTTGTTATTGTACCAACTTTCTATTTTTGAAATACACTCAGCTTTTGTCATGATATAAATAACAATATTTAATGCTTACAGCAAACATAAAATATTATCTGTTAGACTTTTTGTACTAGTGTGTTTTAAAAGTATCTTTTTATCTTCTCTCTTTTTTGGCTTTGTTGGGTGATATTTTTCATAAGTACAGAAAAACATTGAACAATTTAATTATGTAATTCATCTTCATGTCTGTGAATATTAGATACCAGTATCATAAAATTTGATTAATTAGCAAATATCCTTGAACATATAAAATACCCAGTCCCCTAGGTGATAACTGAATGAGTTTTTTTTTTTTTTTTTTTTTTGGCTAAGGTCTAAAGTGTCTTTTAAGAATCCAAAATGTAGTTTCTTTTTGTAACATGTTTCTGTACTAATATTTAAGCTCTGAAGTATCTAACGGTTTATGAATCCACTCTAATATAATGGTGTAACATTGGAAGGATTTGTGTCAGGGGACCCTTAAATTTACCCTTTCCCAGAGCAGACAGTTTTATAGCCCTCAGTATTAAGATTGAGACCACAAGCTCAGCAGCAGTCAGTAGCTCAGTCAGAGTGGAGCCTCACTGAACAAAGCTGAAATCAGAATGATCAAATATTGAATTATGACATTATAGTAAGGAATGCCTCTAAAGTAATTGTCACGTTTGCTAGTAATGACCTTTATAAAATACCCATGCTTGAAAATGACATTTTTAATAGTTTCCTCCTCTAAAACATTGTCACAATCTTAAAATTGAAAACAGCCCAGAATGGCAACTGTCTGGTGAAGTAAAAGTGCTGCATCATGGAGTGAAATGATTCTCAGTTTTGCCCTATGAATCCTTATTTTTTTTTTAATTTCAGCTTTATTTTACTTATTTTTAAAATTTTAATTTAGATTCATGGAGTACACATGCAGATTTGTTACAAGGGTATATTGGATGATGCTGAGGTCTGGGTGTCTAACGATCCCATCACCCAGGTAGTGACCACAGCACCTGATAAGTCATTTTTCAACCTTTGTCCCTCTGCCTCCCTCCCCACTTTTGAAATCCCCAGTGTCTGTTGTTCCCATCCTTGGGTCTGTGTATACGCAATGTTTAGCTCCCACATATAAGTGAGAACATACAGTATTTGGTTTTCTTTCGTTTATTTTACTTATGAAGGGAAGGATTTACAAGGGGCCACCATAGAGAGAAAGAATAATGATTATTTTCTTTCCTCTTGCTCTTCCCTACCATTTCTTCTCCCCGGTATTTTCTTTGCAGGTCTGTGTTGTGCCAAAAGTAGATATTGTTTGTTTTCCAGTTGTTTGTTTTTTTTAACCATTGGTTTTGGTGCTGTTAACTTAGGTTGTGTGCTGCAGGGATGTTGGCTATAGTGAGCCCTTCATGGCCACACATGGACCCTCACAGGGGTCTGTGTGTTCCATGTCTGTGCTGTATTTTGCAGGGGAGGCAGTGTAATAGGCTAAGATGGTGCTTGGCTTCTTGCACATCTAAGACACTTCATGTAGCCTCTACTGTCACCTCTTCTGCCTTGGTTTCCTTATCTGTGAAATGCGGGGAAACAGTCACATATGCCTCCTTGAGTTCTGAGATGTAAATAAAATCATCTGCGGAAGCGCTGAATACATGGTATCTGGTGTCAAGTCAGCCTTCAAAGGTTATTTTAACTATCATCTCTACCATCCCACCATCACCAACACTATTGCTCCTCCTACTAGTACGGTCACTTCTGTTATTTTAACCCAACAAGATCTTTTCAAATATGACATTCCTGTCTTGTTATAGAGCATGGGTAATGGGAGACAAAGGGCCTTGGGACCATACAGATGGTGCAGATTTATTTCTTATGCCACTTCACAAAGGTAGACTCTAGTTTGGGCTAATCATATGCTTTAAACTGTGGCCTTGCAGCATAGGGAAGCATTCAGCCATATTGTTTTCCAGGATTTGCATGGTAGGAGTTTGGCAGTCCTTCCTTCTGGTGGTCTGTGGCACTCAATCATTTGCCATAAAAATGCTTTTCCAGGTTCTGCTTCTTTTCATCTATACTTATTGAGTTGTAGAAAATTTTAGAGAGTTTCTCATTCTGAAATAACGCTATTAATATTCAGCCAGTATCTATCAAGTAAATACAATGTGCCAGACCCTAGATTTGCCTGTGAGCCCTCTGGGGTGGATACACCTGCTGGTCCCTGCTCTTAAAGAGCTCTCAGTCCATTGGTGGAGACAGGTAAACAGGTGAGCAGGACGTATGAGGGAAAAGGACAAATTCTTTCTCAAAGATCATCAAAGTTCATCTGAACAAGATCTCTCTTTCTCAGAGTCCTTGATTCCCCTTAAGAAAACAATAAACCAAGAATTTTGAGTGCGGTTTCCTCTAAGGCTCCTGATAGAAATGTTAAGAGGATTCAAAACTTATCAAACATATAACTAGGTACAGCAGAAGGTCTCAGACTTTAGAAAACAATACATTGCACCTTTGGGGGAAAAAGTCCTCGGAGCTTTTTTATTAGAGTATGTGAAGTATAGATTCATGCATAAGACTAGAATATTATAAGCTAAGAGAATTTTAAGATGGGAAAATAAATTATGAATGTGAGTAATAAGGTAAAGCTTTGAACTTGCGGGCATCCAGACTTCAATTAGTCCCTGGCCAGACTCCAACCCAGGAGAGAGTTAACTGTCCAAGGACGAGAAAGAGAGGACCCTTTAGTGGTCCTTGACTCAGTGCAAAGTTATGAGAATAAAGCCACCTCTGTGGAGCCCCCATAGGTAGCAATCATCCCGTGTAAGGTGAAGATAGTAACTAGTTGCTGCTGCTGGGACCTGGCCTTGCTGAACTTGGTGGCCCTGCTTGAACCTCAGAGCTGGAGGTCACAAACCAGGACTTGTTGGACCAAACATAGACCAGAGACATTCTTTGTTCACACATGGCTTTACTAGTGGAGGCTTTCTAAACTTTCTGCCTGTCTTAAGAAAGTGGGAGCTGTAGCAGCACTGGCTTGCATTCCTGCACCATAAGAGGTTGGTTTCCAGTTCCAGTTGCCTCCTTGCACATTTTTAACTCCTTCAGTCCACAGGACTCCCTCTTGTCCCACACCTGCATTTATTTTGCTGACTCAACATCACTTGCTCGCCCCACATAGGCATTTGAATTTACTACTCCTGGCCTAGAAAATTCCAGAGAGAAGGAAAATATCCAGGGTTTATTGAGGAGAAGGACTGTACTACCCTCGGGACTAGGATGCCCTGTCTAATGCTCCCGGAGGTAGACGGTGGTCCCCAGAGGAGAGGCTCAGAATCACTTTGGAGTAATTAGACCACACAGAGCTGCTGCTCTCGATGGGAGGATGTGTGGGAAAGGCTGAAGACTGGCAGTTAGGCATGAAGTCTTTTTATTCTGTGCCTGCTCTGCAGACCCAGAAGCCTTGAACCTTGTCCTCTCCTCTGAATCCTCCCAATGCCAGGCTTAGATAGATCAGCTCCCTGCCTCATGATCCAGGTACCAGCCCAGGAGTTTCCTGCTTGGCCTAGGCTGATGAGAAAGGATATGATGGGCTTTGCAGAATGTAAAGGGTTTGGATTGTCAGAAGAGTTGGAGAGAACATTCCAGAAGGTCAGAACTACAGAGCAAAGAACCGGAGGTGGGATTAAATGTGCCATGTGGAAGGAATGTTTGGGGACTGACAAGAGCAGAGGAATGAGTGGAAATAAACTCAGGGGTCTGTTCAATCTGCCCTTGAATGCTTGTTGAACACTTTGGGAGCTTATACCTAGAGAAACCAGTCATTGTTAATTTTAAATCGGGGAGTAACCTGAAGAGTGTTGATGATGAGAGAGCTGAGTATGGTATAGGTTGGAACAGAGATAAGAGGTGGAGGAGCCATTGGAAGGTGGTAACTTCAGTCACCTTGGCTTTCTTGGATGCTGGTAATGGAAGGAGAATGGAGAGACAGGGATGAGTCAGAGACACCAAACACAAAACAAAAAACCCAAGAAAACCTTTTTTCTTATTGTACATGCAGTATGTTTTTACTGTAGAAACTATAAATAGTCAAAAGTTTTAAATGAAACAGTCCATCCGAGTACCCAGAACCCTGAGGGTTACCTGTTGTTGCTATCTGGGGGAATAGCTTTCTAGATAGGTTTTCTATGCATGTGCTATATCTATCTTTAATTTTAAAAAATATAGTTTTCCAACTTAATTTTCTTATGTATAAGTCTATCTTTAGCTTTGTTCCACATCAATAAACATTCATGTACAAAACTTTAATCACTATTTCATTTGCTATTCATTATTTATCGTGATTTATCTCTGCCAGCCAATTAAGATCCTTTCCATTTTTGGCTAATGTAAACACTGGAATATTTATGTCGATATCCTTATTGATTTGATTGAGGCATTTTGAGCAGATTGACAGGACTCAGAGATGGATGCCTTCTTTGCCCTTCATATCCAGTGATAACTCAACATCTGGAGTCTGAAGGATTTGGGGCATGATGGGGATGATATTGAAATAAATGAGAAAATATGGAAAAAAGGATTATAGTTGTAAAGGAAGTCTGTAAACTCAGTAGTAAAGAAATTTTTGCTGCTGTAGGTGACAGTAATCGCTGTTAACAGTTGCTTGAAATTTTTATTTTTTCTCATAAAACAAGAGATTAGAGGCTGATGAGTGCTGACATTTGTTCAGCTGCTCCACAGTATCATCAGACTCATGCTGCTTCTTTCGTATGCTCCTCCATGTTTTGCCTGTTGGCTTGTTGCCTCATATGCTAAGATAGCTACTGTTGCACTGGCATCAGAACCATGTTCCAGCTAGGAACAAGGTGCAGTAGTGATGGCTGCCTGTATCCTTTTTTTTTTTTTTTTTTTTTTTTTATGAAGTCTTGCTCTGTCGCCAGGCTGAAGTGGTGCAGTGGCACAGTCTTAGCTCACTGCAACCTCTGCCTCCTGGGTTCAAGCAGTTCCCCTGCCTCAGCCTCCAGAGTAGCTGAGATTACAGGTGTGTGCCACCACGTCCAGCTAATTTTTTATATTTTAGTAGTAGAGATGGGGTTTCACCGTGTTGGCCAGGATAGTCTCAATCTCCTGACCTCATGATGGGCCCACCTCGGCCTCCCAAAGTGCTGGGATTACAGGCATGAGCTACCATGCCTGGCCTATATCCTTTATATATATATATATATATATATATAAAAAAAGCATAACCAGAAGATCTCACCCCTGACCCATTCACCTCCTTACTTCTCACTGACAGGACTGGGTGTCATGACCGCCCCAATCGCAAAGGAGGTTGGGAAAGGAGACAGTTGAATTGCCAAACTGACTTGTGCTATTACCTGAGGTTTTGCCTGAGTTTGGGTTCTGCTAACAAGCCACAAGGAAGTGGGTAGCGGCCAGTAAGCAATTGATAGCATCTGTGTGCTATGCTTTGAGAAATTGAGTTACTGGGCATTCAAGGGGTATTGCTGTAGGTGGCAAGGGACCCCTGATATCTGGGCCAAGGGTCCATAATAAAAAAGATTAGATGGACACGGTGGCTCACGCCTGTAATGCCAGCACTTTGGGAGGCCGAGGTGGGCAGATCACAAGGTCAACAGATCGAGACCATCCTGACCAACATGGTGAAACCCTGTCTCTACTAAAAATACAAAAATGATCTGGGCGTGGTGGCACAAGCCTGTAGTTCCAACTACTAGGGAGGCTGAGGCAGGAGAATTCCTTGAACCAGGGAGTCAGAGGTTGCAGTGAGCCAAGATTGTGCCACCGCATTCCAGCCTGGCAACAGAGCAAGACTCTGTCAAAAAAAAAAAAAAAGAAGAAGAAGAAGAAGAAGATTAGAGTGATGGTTGCAGAACCATAGAACCATAGAGGAAACAGAGGTTGAATAATCAGACACACAAAAGTTAAATAACAGATTATTCCATTTGAATGAGAAAACCCTATGAGAAGTGAAAAGAAGTAAGCTTTACTACATTTTACATAGATGTTTTCATTTAATTCAGTTAATTTTCCTAATGTGAACCTAGTCATTCTACTAATATTTATTGAGTGTTTACTATATGCCAATCACTGAGTTAGGCACTGGGAATACAGCGGTGAGTAAAACAGGTAAAGTCTCTTCAATGCTGAGCTCACAGTTTAGTGAAGGAGGCAGAAAAATAACCAGAGGAGCAAATAGCAAATAGTGTCAAGTAGAAATAAGCATAGTAAGAAAACTTATAGATAAACAAGGGGATAGAGACAGCAAGAGAGGTGTTATCTCCAACATCACAAAGCAACTTCTGCTGTCACCATTTTATTGCTAAGGACACGAGGCAGGCCGGCCAGAATCCCAAGTGACTAGGTAGTATTCAGCAGAACCTCACTTATGATCCAGGTTGGACTCGGAAGCACATGCTTGGGAATACGTCATGCAGCTGGGAATTGGGGAACCATTTAGTGTCTGCATCTAAGTGGAGACCTGGGGTCCCTGGTGGGACTTGGAGAGAAGAAGTCAAGCTCTGCGCGATAAAGCTCTTTGGAGTTTTATCTTTGCCCTAGGCCAGGAGCACTCACTCACTGCATGATTTTTACCATGACTTCTTGGTCTCTCTGCTGGCCAAGTGTGGTTGTTAAAACAAAAGGACTGTATCCCACCATGCCATGAGCTGTGTGGGACATACCAGCCCCTGCTTTACGTGCAGGCTGGAGGGATGGTTGAGAGAGCCCAGGCTCTGGAGTCTAACTGCTTGGGTTTGCACACTTACTCTCCCACTCCTGGTGCATAAACATGGGCAAGTTAGCCTCTATGGGACTGTTTCCCCACCTGCAGTTTCTACGTTGTTGTAGTGAAGAGCACATGAGATAATGCAGATAATGGGAGCACAGGAAATGCTTAATACATGCTGTATTGTTTTTGTTGGTAGCATTTAGAAACTCTTTGCATTATTTTTTTTATTCTCACATTGCAGAGCTAGCCTCAGAAAGACACGTTTTTCCATGCAGAAGTCTCACATTCACAAGTTTATAAATTGTGAACAGCCTGGTGACATGACATGGCACTGTGTTCCCCTGCTGGCATATTTCTGAAGCACAGCATGCTCAAAATTTTATCTTCCCATTTTACATGCTTTTGCAGATAGCACAATATGGAACTGGTCAGGCTCCTAATTATGACAGCAGTCCAGAGCCAGAATCCAATCATCCAGTGGACAAAGGACTTGGTACGGAGAACGGTGACCAGCTGTTCCCCATCTCCAGTGAACAGCGAGTAAGAGGAAATGGGTTTAAGCTGCATGAAGGATTTGGGTTATTTATGGCAGAATTTCCTGACCGTGAAGGTTGCTCAACATTAGGACTGGATTACAGAGAGGTTGCAGAATTCCCGTCTGTGGAGATTCCAAAAACATGTTCTTGTTTGTGAGATTACTGCAGATGCTGCCTTCCCACTGTGCTTTCTGTCTTGTCTCTCTCCCTTTCTACCCATCTGGTCTTTGTAACCAAACGAATCTTCTCTAAAACATTGGTGGCGGGGCCGCTATGTGGAGAAGGGAAAAGGGCTCCTAGTTAACTGGTCAGGACATCATCCACTTTTTCAGGCTTAGATTGCAGGCTTTGGCATTCTGGGTGAGGACACATGAACACAAATTCATTTAGTTAACCTAGGCCTGAAAAGCCCACCTGGGCCAGGTGAAAAACAGAAATGGTCAGCTTTACAACTTTGATGAACTTGGGGAACACGTCCCCAGTCCTAAGGGTACATCCTTTACTCAGGTCAGCCAATTCTTATCACAAGGCCTGTGGGAATGCATATTGTTGATAAGCTAATTTCAAGAGCGGTATGAAATCTGGGAGTTTTAAAATTCTGGCAACTGATATTTTAAAAGTCAGTTATGTGTGTGCCAAAGGGAACGTAGATCTGTGGATCATAATTCCATGTGCAGGGTACTTGTTTGTGACTTCTGATCTACGAGGTCACTTTAGTACATTGGCCCTGCCGACAAAGAGGGAAATGAGCATCTCTCCAAGTTCGGACACTGTTTTGAGGTGGCAGAATTCCTCTTTTAAAATGGAAAACCTCCATATTTATATTTATGAGTGGAACCATAAGAAATAGACATTTTTGTATATCAACAATCAAATATTGTCAAGTTTATGTGCTTCAATCTAAAAGGAATCATCTACTTAAGAGAAATTAGAATATGAAATATAGATTGTGTTCTCTCCTGCGGCATCAAACATTTCTGCCTCCTCTGAGATGAAGAAAGCCCTTGCCCTCTGTTCCGGCACCCCATGTTATTTACTAGCAGACCATGCCTAGCAGATGGAGATGACATCAGCCATTGCCTGAATAACATCCATCTTCTCATTTGCACCAAGCACTTTAAAGAGTCTGTCCTTCCCGGGACTAATGGCTTTTACATTGTTGAAGCTCTTTTTAGCAGCAGCATAGCCATTTGTGGAAATTTTCCAAATAATCATCTTTCTCTTCTTTTCTCTTTCCATTAATTTGTTATAGGCTATCATTTTCTACAGATATCATTAGTTTCTATAAATGTCATTGCATAGATACCATGAAATCAACTGGGCATAGCTGAGGATGAAAAAAATTGTTATCCTCAGGCAGATGGACAGACTCCTCCTCCAAAAGCAGTAAGATCAGTTTCATCTAGGATCCACAACTGCAGTGATTCAGGTGTTTTCTTAAACAAAAAAGTGCATTGGGAGAGACACAGCTGGCAGACAACCTGATGGGAACTTGGAGGGGAGGTTCCACCTCAGATGCAACATCTTCCCTGCCACTCCCAGACCAAATCTTGGGGGAAAAAGGGGTTGGTACCAAGCCTTTGTCATGTTTGAAAGACAAGAAGAGAATCTCACTTTTCTCACTGGCTTTTCCATGCATCCTAGAACTCAAACTCTGATGAAAGCATTTCTTTAGTTCCAAGAGCTCTCCGGATAAATAGGGTTAACAGGTTTCTTTTTATTTTCTTCTTTTTTAACTATTTAATGTTTACTTCGTATTGATTTATAAACAACCTCTTTGTCAATTTTTTCATAAAATAGAAAATGTATTTTTACCAAATGCATAATGCATTCTTATTGTCTTAATTGGAATCCCAACACCCCCTTCCTCCATTTTTTCACTTTTATTGAAAAGTAGCAAGTGAATAAAAAACATACAAAAAGGAAAACAAAACCTGTAATCAGACACTTAACCAAACAAAACTACCTACTAAAACCAAACTTTCCATAAACAATTTTCAAAGTTCTTTTGAAATCAATCATCTGGGAGGATATTTTTAAGGAAAAAAAGTGTCCTGTAAAATGATTAGCTTAGTTTCTTCATGTGGCCTAAAAAAGAGCAGGTGGATATAATCTACGTCTCACCCAACTGACGGCAAATACTTTGAAAGTGATATTAATCATTTAGAAAGTATGTTACCACACATGAGACACTCCAGCTGCCTCTATATCTGGTCTAATACGTGTATATGGAATTGTTTTGTGGTGTCTAAAGTACGTAAACCCTACACACTCTGTGTGGCTGACTGAGAAACTGCAGAGCGGGTGTCTAAAGGGCTGATGTGCTGGCCCCTGGGCTGTTCTGTGAGGCACAGCCATCTCCAGATACAGCTAGCCTTCCTTTTATCTGACACTTGCTAGACTTTCCCATTTACTACAGGCTCCCTGCAACATTGTGCCTTGGTTTGTAGATTGATGGCATTGCAAGGACACTAAAAGTAGAGGAAGATAAATAGATAAATATCAAATTCTTAATCAAAGGAAGGAAGATAGGCGAAAAGATCCATAAATTTAAAAATATTTTTTCAGCTGGGCTTGGTGGCTCATGCCTGTAATCCCAGCACTTTGGAAGACCAAGGCAGTTGGATCACAAGGTCAAGAGGTCAACACTATTCTGACTAACACGGTGAAACTGTCTCTACTAAAAACACAAAAAATTAGCCGGGCATGATGGCTTGTGCCTGTAGTCCCAGCTACTCAGGAGGCTGAGGCAAGAGAATCGCTTGAACCCGGGAGGTAGAGGTTGCAGTGAGCCGAGATTGCACCATTGCACTCCAGCCTAGGTGACACAGCAAGACTCCGTCTCAAAAAAAAAAAAAAAATTGTTTACTGAGCATGGTAGCAGAGATGCATGCAAACTCATTGCCTAGCAGTTGTTTCATGTCTGATGGGTGGAATAATCATCATTATTATTATCATCGTCAAGAACTTTTTTTACTCAGCACTTTCTATATGTCAGGCACTATCTAAATACTTCTCATGCATTGATGCATTTAATTTTCACAGCTCTTACACACGAATGACAAAATTAAGAACTTAAGAACAAACTGAGAGAGAGCCAAATCAAGAACAAACTGTCATTCACAGTTGCTACAAAGAGAATAAAATACCCAGGAATACACCCAACAAAGGATGTAAAGGACCTCTTCAAGGAGAACTACAAACCACTGCCCAAGGAAATAAGAGAGGACACAAACGGAAAAACATTCCATGCTCATAGTTAGGAAGAATCAATATTGTGAAAATGGCCATACTGCCCAAAGTAATTTATAGATTCAGCACTATCTCCATCAAGCTACCTATGACCCTCTTCACAGAACTGGAAAAAACTACCTTAAACCTCATGTGGAACCAAAAGAGAGCCTGCATAGCCAAGTCAATTCTAAACAAAAAGAACAAAGCTGGAGGCATCACACTACTGGACTTCAAACTATACTATAAGGCTACAGTAATCAAAACAGCATGGTACTGGTACCAAAACAGAGATGTAGACTAATGGAACAGAACAGAGGCCTTGGAGGCAATGCCACGCATCTACAACCATCTGATTGTTGACAAACCTGACAGAAACAAGCAATGCAGAAAGGATTCCCTGTTTAATAAATGGTGTTGGAAAAACTGGCTAGCCATGTGCAGAAAGCAGAAACTGGATCCCTTCCTGATACCTTACACTAAAATTAACTCCAGATGGATTAAAGACTTAAACATAAGACCTAACACCATAAAAACCCTAGAAGAAAATCTAGGCAAAACCATTCAGGACATAGGCATAGGCAAGGACTTCATGACTAAAACACCAAAAGCATTGGCAACAAAAGCCAAAATAGGCAAATGGGATCTAATTAAACTCCAGAGCTTCTGCAAAGCAAAAGAAACAATCATTAGAGTGAACCAGCAGCCAACAGAATGGGCAAAAATTTTTGCAACCTACCCATCTGACAAATGGCTGATATCCAGAATCCTACAAAGAACTAAAACAGATTTGCAAGAAAAAAACAAACCCTTTCAAACGTGGGCAAAGGACATGAACAGACACTTTTCAAAAGAAGACACATATGAGGCCAACAAACAAATGAGAAAATGCTCATCATCACTGGTCATTAAAGAAATGCAAATCAAAACCACATTGAGATACCATCTCACTCCAGTTAGAATGGCAATCATTAAAAAATCAGGAGACAACAGATGCTGGAGAGCATGTAGAGAAATAGGAACACTTTTACACTGTTGGTGGGAGTGTAAATTAGTTTAACTATTGTGGAAGACAGTGTGGCGATTCCTCAAGGACCCAGAAATAGAAATTCCACTTGACCCAGCAATCCCATTACTGAGTATATATCCAAAGGATTATAAATCGTTCTGTTATAAAGGCATGCACACATATGTTCATTGTGGCACTGTTTACAATAGCAAAGACCTGGAACCAACCCAAATGCCCATCGATGTTAGACTGGACAAGGAAAATGTGGCACATACACACCACGGAATACTACACAGCCATAAAAAACAATGAGTTCGTGTCCTTTGTAAGGACATGGATGAATCTGGAAACCATCATTCTCAGCAAACTGACACAAGAACAGAAAATCAAACTGCATGTTTTCACTCATAAGTGGGTGTTGAACAGTGAGAACACATGGATACAGGGAGGGGAGCATCACACACTGGGGTCTGTTGGGGGGACTAGGGGAGAGACAGTGCAGGGTAGGGAGTTGGGGAGGGATAACATGGGGAGAAATGCCAGATACATGTGACACGGGGATGGAGGCAGCAAACCACATTGCCATGTATGTATCCCTGCAACAATCCTGCATGTTTTGCACATGTACCCCAGAACCTAAAGTGCAGTTAAAAAAAAGAAAAAAAGAAAAAAAATATATATATATAATTTTTTCACAGCTCTGTAAAGTAAGTACAGTTGACCCTTGAGCAACATGGATTGGAACTGTATGGGGTCACATAACAGATTTCTTCCCCCTCTGCCACCCAAGACATTAAAACCAACACCTCGTCTTCCTCTTCCTCCTCAGCCTCCTCTACATGAAGACAGGGAAAAAAACTTTCACTTAATATTAAATATATTGTCCTTATGATTTTCTTAATATTTTATTTTCTCTAGCTTACTTTATTATAAAAATATGGTATATAATGCATAGAACATACAAAATATGTGTCAATTGACTGTTTATAAGTAAGGCTTCCAGTTAACAGTAGTCTATTAGTAGTAAAGCTTTTGAAGAAGCAAAAGTTACATGCAGATTTTGACTGCACAGGGGTCAGCACCCCTAATCCATGTGGTGTTCAAGAGTCAACTGTATTTTATTTTCTATAGTTGAGGAAACTGAGATACAGCGAGATTAATTCATTTGTCCACAGCCACACAGCTAGTGAATGGCAAGGCAAGATTGAAACCCAGGTTCTTAATAATGGTGCTGACCTGTCTCTTTGATAAGCATGCTAGAGCACATTAGAACTCAGAGGTTTTTAGTATATTCACAAAGCTGTGCAACTATCACTATTGTCTGCTTTTAGAATTTAAGAATAAATCCCTTTAAGTTGCAAAAATGCAGTGGTATAGGAAATCATATACTGATCCTGGAGTAAGTGAAAGAAGGCTTGACTGAGATGATGGAGGCTATGGTGTATTTCCGAGAGTGCAGATGCCTTTTGTAATCTTTTTCTTTTGTTAACAATTGCCATTTAATTTTTTCTCTAGCAAGGAGTTCCTTTTAAATCCTTCAAAAATGGAAGCATGTTTACTGCATGATTTTTTTTTTTTTGCCAATGCAAACCAGAAAATTTTCTCTCTAACCTGCCAGCATCAAAAGATAAAGAAAAGACAACCTGATGGTTTTTTACTTTCTCAAAAAGATAATGGAAAATATGACACAGGTGACTCTTGAGAGATGCTCTTCCCATTGCTGATATTCAGTATTTTACATCTTTACATTCGACTTTAGAGAAGAGCATGTAAGGCAAAATGTGTTTACAGCTCTCTGCCAAGGTAAAAACCTCAATACCATAATACGAAAACTTGGGAGAGGAAGGAGCGAGTTCAGGGATAACTTACCTTTATCTTGTGATAAATTCTGAAGTGGTCTGTTATGACAGTTCCTTTCAGACCCATGGGTCAAAACAGATTTTCCTTAGTTTGAACCACAGGGGTTTCACAGATACAGTGTAATGAAGGGCCAGACACACCCACAGACTCATTCCTGGAGAGCTGAGCTTCTTACATTTGATAAGCAGGCTTCTGCTTGACTAGCTGAAAACTCAGGCAAGTGTAAGCCTCATTCTCTTCTCTGAAAATGAAGGAATTGGACCAAACAATGGAACTGTTTGAAAAAATAATAGGCCAATTTAGACCTTACTCCAGATTTAGTAAATCAGATTCTAGGAGTATAGTCCAGGTATGTGTATTTTTCATAGCTCCTTGGGTGTCATTAAAAACCCATAGATGGCTACTTTCTAACCAGAGTGTGTGCTAATGGCGGCCTCCACTGTTATTTCTCTGTCTCTTTTGACAACAAGTATTTGCTGAATACTTACTGCATGGCGGGCACAACAACAGCCATTGTGCTGATGCCAGGAATTCTGCAGGAACCAGGTGCTCAAGGTCCTTGCCTTCAAGGAGCTTGAAGTCTAGTTTAGATGAAAAAAACTAAAAGGTACAAGAGTAGCAGAATTAGGTTGGGCATGGTGGTATACACCTGTAATCCCAGCTACTTAGGAGGTCAAGGTGGGAGGATTGCTTGAGCCCAAGAGTTGAAGACCAGCCTGGGCAATGTAGTGAGACCCCCGCCACTCCACTCTATTAAAAAAAAAGTTTAAGAGAATTTCAGATGGGCTATAAGCTATGAAGAAGATAGAACAGGGTCATGACGTGGAGCTAGGGAAGTGAGGAGGGCCAGAGTAGGCATCTCTGAATGGACACGTGTCGGGGGGATGGAATCTCAGAGATGCAAAGGAGCCAGTCAGGAGGAGAGCATGCTTAGGACAAAGCTCAGGAGGGTGGAATGTGCAAGACATGGTCGAGAAAGAGGCAGCAAGCAGAGGCCAGAGTGGCTGGAACATAAAAAAGTAGAGGCAGGGAAGTAGGAGAGAGAAGCGGAGGTCAGATCTCAGCCCTTGACCATGGCTGTGCATTGGAACTTCATTCTAAGTGCAGTTGGGAGCCACTGGAGGATGGAGATTGTTTTCAGAAATGAATTGGTTCTTGATTTTCATTTGAATAAGACCATTTGAGCTGCTCTGTATGATACCTGACAACGTGGTTATAAAATTATTACTTGATATTTGACTAATTTGGCTTTATTTTCTTAACTTGGGATATAATTCACATACCATGAAGTTTACCCTTTTAAAATGTTCAGCTCAGCTAGGCGCAGTGGTTCATGCCTGTCATCCCAATGTTTTGGGAGGCCAGAAGTTTGATGCTTCAGTGAGCTATGATTGAACCACTGTACTCCAGCCTGAGCAACAGAGCGAGACCCCGTTTCTACAGAAATTTTTAAAAATTAAAAAATATTCTCTGGGCATGGTGACATGTGTCTGTAATCCCAGCAACTTGGGAGGCTAAAGAGGGAGGATCACTTGAGCCCAGGAGTTTAAGGCTATGGTGAGCTGTGACTGTGCCACTACACTCCAGCCTGGGCAATAGAGCAAGACCCTGTCTCTAAAATAAATAAATAAATAAATAAAATGTATGACTCAGAGGTTTTTAGTATATTCACAAAGCTGTGCAGCTGTCACTATTATCTGCTTTTAGAATTTAAGAATAAATTGCTTCAAGTTGCAAAATATGATGGTATAGGAAATCCTAATACTGATCCTAGAGTAAAAGAAAACTTGACTGAGATGATGGAGAAGTCATTCAGACTCTCACATTCCACACATCTAATGGAATTTTTTTTGTGATGATGGACATGCTCTGTATTACACTGTCCAGACTGGGAGCCACTAGCCTCATGTGGCTGTTGAGCACTTGAAATGCGACTGCTAACTATTGAGGAACTGGATCTTTTATTTAGTTAAATATAAATAGCCACATACGGATGCCACATTTAACAGTTGTGGGTTGCATGGGACAACAGGAACAAATTCACCCTTTCTAGGATTATGTCACTGAACTATTTGTTAAGAAGCATCAAAGCGCCATGAAACACTCTAAACTCTCATGGTTATACTCATTAAGCCCCCCCCTCCCCAAGTTCCATTTAAGCTATTTCTGTTATTTAAAAAAAGAGAAAAAAATCACCAGAGCCTTGCATTTTTGTCTAGAGGATTTGCTTTTCCATCCTTCAGAAGTAGCAAAGCCCAGGAGAAGCCTTAAACTTTATTAATATTGTAAAATATTCAGTGGTTTTTTTCATTGTTTATTTCCTGTTTAATTATTTTTATTAACTACCATGTTTTGCAAATATGAGGCATACATTAAGGTAAACAAATGTAAGATGTTTTTTAATCTTAAAACTTCCTATACTGTTTTGGAGCAAAAATAAATTCTTGGTATTTTTTATGTACGACTTACGAAAAGATGGGATGGCCTTTAATGCATAAGGCCTGTGCATTAATATTTGCCTATAAAATATGGCATGTTTCCAGAGAAGACCAGAAATACTCCCTTATTATTTAACAGATGTAGAAGAAAAAAAGCAATCAGACAACCTCTAAAATTGCAAGGTTTTAACGTAAACACACAAATGTAGACTGAGGTCAAAATATTTAAAAGTTATTTATTAAACTAATAAACCATTAAATATAATGTTATGGCCTCCTATCTTGACATCTGTGTCTTCATGTGATCTGGAAAGTGAGGTTCAAATTTAGAATTCTCTGCCTAGAGATTTACCCCAAAATGTAGCAAAACTAAGGGAGGCAGCCTGTCTCCCATCTAAGACTGCACAAGGACTCTGTCTGAGCCTATGTTCCCCTATGAACAGCCATCCTTGGCCTGGCTTCCAGTCTAGGGTAGTGCATGTCTGTGCCGTCCTCCACCCTAGGGAGGGTAGAACTGGGGCAGAGACCCTGTGCAGGCCTGGGATGCAGGCTCAAGCATTTGGGAAGGAAATGCTGGGATTGCAAATGAATGATCTAGAGAACCGAGCATCTTCTCTTGCTTCATAGGGAAGGACATGGCTGGAGGAGGGTCAGAGCAGGGGGTCTAAATCAGAAAGTCCAGGATACAAACCCTAGTTACCCAGTTCTAAGAGCCCATGACCATTAAGGGCCTTTTTGTGGTTTTTGTTTTGTTTTTGTTTTTGCTTGCAATGGGGTCTTGCTGTGTGACTCAGCCTGGAATAGCAGTGGCAAGATCATGGCTCACTGCAGCCTTGACCTCCCACTGAAGCGATCCCCCCACCTTAGCCTCCTGATTAGCTCGAAATATAGGCATGTGCCACCACACCTACCTACTTCTTAAATTATTTTTTGTAGAGGTGGGGAGTCACTATGTTGGCCAGGCTGGTCTCAAACTTCTGGGCCCTAGTGATCCTCCTGCCACATCCTCCCAAACACCTGTTGGGATTACAGGTGTGAGGCACCGTGCCTGGCCCAGTGCCTCTGTTGAAAGAAGCTCTGCTCCCTAACATTCCCCTGGTGAAATTTTACCGAGCCAGGACAGCAGAGCAGTCACTTATTAGAATGCTAAAATGTCCTATATTTAGAGCAAAAATAAATTCTTGATATTTATTATGTATGAAGTTATGAAAAGATGAGATGGACTTTAATGCATTCTTAAGATGTGGCTCTACAGGTGCTCTCTTTTACAGTTAGAAGTTTTCAGTTTGCTATTTCCAAGGCTTCGGAGTGCTTTTAAATTTTTTCTAGCTTTATTGAAATGCAGTTCACATACCATGCGATTTACCTGTTATATTTAGTATCTTCAACAGAATTGTGCAGCCATCACCACGGTCAATTTTAGAACATTTTCATGACCCCTAAAAGCAACCCATGCTCATTAGCAAGGATTCCCTTTTTCCTCACCTCATCCCTAGCACAGGGTAAGCACTAATCGGCTTTGTCTCTCCAGTTTGCCTCTTCCTTACTGAGTGCTTTCTCACTTTTAAGACAGTTTCCCTATACATGTGTACATATTAAGTAGGCCCAGGTAGAATAGCAAAGTCTCAATACAGCCAGGTATTTTGTTTTCTCAATATATGTAGGTTAGTGCTTCTCAAACATTAATGTGCAAGAGAATCACTCTGGGAACCTGGTTAAAATTTCCACTGATTCTGCCAGTCCAGGGTAGGGCCTGAAATTCTGAATTTCTCACAAGGGATGCTCATGCTGCTTGTCTGGGGCCATACTTTTTTTTTTTTTTTTTTTTTTTTTGAGACAGAGTCTCACTGTGACACCCAGGCTGTGGCACAGTCTTGGCTCACTGTAGCTTCCTCATCCCAGGCTAAAGTGATCCTCCCACCCCAGCCTCCCAAGTAGCTAGGACTACAGGCATGTGCCACCATGCCCAGCTAATTTTTGTATTTTTTGTAGAGACCACAGGATTTCACCATGTTGGCCAGGCTGGTCTCAAACTACTTAGCTCAAATGATCCGCCTGCCTTGGGCCTCCCAAAGTGCTCGGATTACAGGCATGAGCCACTACACTCAGCCTGGAAGACATATTTTAAAGGACAAGGACACATGATGCTGAAGTCATGTATGGCAGGTTGAGGGAAGGGGGCTGTGCATGCATGCATGTGTGTATGTGCATGGGTGTGTGTGTGTGTGTGTCTGAGAGAGCAAGAGAGACAGAGACAGCAACGGGCAGTGGATAGAGGCTCTGTGAACATGGACCTCTGTTTACCATTCTGCAATGAGGACTGTGAGGATTTTGTACATTTCTTTTCTCCCTTCTGGCCTTCAACTCCATGCTTTTCCTGATTCACTGTCCTCCTTGTAAAGCCGAGATATTGCAGGTTGTTCAACTTTGGTTCCCTTCTTTATCAAGGGTGGAAAACCACGTTCCTCTGACTATTGCTGATGCATCAGGGTCATCAGTTCTGATGACACGGCACTTTCTGGAAACTGTGTTCTTGTGAAAAGAAATAAGAACCACATTTCCCACACTTTGATATTTTCAACAAGCTCTGTTTCCTTGGGCGTAGGAACCACAGTCCCTGTTTACAGAGTAGGAATCTGAAGCACGTGCCCTTGGTGACCAGGCTCAGTCAAAACCCAGGGCCGGCCGGGCACCGTGGCACACGCCTATAATCCCAACACTTTGGGAGGCTGAGGCAGGCAGATCACAAGGTCAGGAGATCAAGACCATCCTGGCCAACATGGTGAAACCCCATCTCTACTAAAGATACAAAAATTAGCCAGGCATGGCGGGTGCACACCTGTAGTCCCAGCTATTCAGGAGGCTGAGGCAGGAGAATTGCTTGAACCTGGGGAGGCAGAGGTTGCAGTAAGCCAAGATCATACCATTGCACTCCAGCCTGGGCAACAAAGAGAGAAACTGTCTCAAAATAAATAAATAAATAGATAGATAAATATAAATAAATAAATAAATAGCAAACCCAGGGCCTCTGGGTTTGCGCGGGATGGGCATTGCACAGCCTGTGGCGTTCAGTTGCCATCCACAGAATGATTCACTTTCTCTGGGTTTTATCACCTTGTTTGTGTTCCTGTGGTTTCTTGCTAAATAACTGCATCATCAGATCCCACATGGCAGCACTAAGGCCAAACACAGAAACCAAGCTTTATTCATCTTCCAGGATGGCCCATGAGACTCCTTGACTGCCCAGCTGTTATTTCAGATGTGAGGTGGGAGCATGGGGAGGCTCCGGTGGGGCCACTGGGCTATGTAAGGCAGAGGCTGGGTTGCGTATAAAACCCCTGAGAAAATGACATAAGCGGTTGAGCTTCATGGCAACATGTCTGTGACTTCTTCTTAAGATACATTTGAATCTGTAAAAAATACAAAATTACTGAGAAAAGACAAGAATGTGAATCCAGTGGTGACCGTTTACAGCAGCACATCTCTGATCACAGCACCTCCTGGCCCCAGCACATTCAATGGCTCCCTAATATCCAAGTGCTAAACCCAACCTCCTTATTATCACCTCCGGGGCTCTGCTCTCTGGCTCTGACCTCCAATTCTAGCTCTACTGCCTACAACTCTCCTTATAAGTCCCTCCCACTCCAGCTACTCTATCGTGGGCCATGTACTGTTTCAGGAACCCGGTGCCTCGCAGCTTCCGTGCCACTCTTCATGCTGCTCTTTTCTGCAGCAATGTCCCTCTTTCCCTTCTCTGTTAAAATTTGAGTCTTCCTTTCAGGATGAATTATTTGCCTCCTCCTTCATGATGCGTTTTTTAAAAAAATCTCTTTAAATAATTAATTGATTTAGAGATGGGATCTCACTCTGTTGCCCAGGCTGGAGTGCAGTGGCATGGTAACAGATCACTGCAATCTTGAGCCCCTGGGCGCAAGCACTCCTCCCGCCTTCCAAAGTGCTGGGATTATAGGCATGAGCCACCACATTCGGCTGTTTTTTTTAACCTTCTTACCGTCTTTCTCTCCTTTGTGTTCTATTCCAACTGGACTTCCTTTTGACATTGTCTTGTGATTTACGTTGTTAATAGAAACAATGCAAATATAATGACCATTTATTGAACACATACCATGTGTCTAATGGGGTAGGATGTGGTTTACATAAGTGACTCCATTCCTCTTCCAAATGCCGTAGTAAGGAAGCTGGTGTTGTAACCACTGAAAGGGAAAGTTATAAGTTCAGACTTCCCCAGAGCTGCCCAGCAGGTCCGGCATTGGGCCCAAGGCTGGTGACCACACCCAGACCCTCTTAGGCAGCAGTCCCCAATTCTTTTGTCATCAGGGACTAGTTTCCTAGAAGATAATGTTTTCTTGGACCGGGCAGGTGGGGGGATGGTTTTAGGATGATGCAAGCACATTGCATTTATTGTACACTTTATTTCTATTACTACATTGAAATATATTAATATAATGAAATGATTATATAATTCACCATAATATAGAATCAATGGGAGCCCTGAGCTTGTTTTCCTGCAACTAGAATGGTCCCATCTAAAGGTGATGGGAGATAGTGACAGACATCAGGCATTAGATTCTCATAAGAAGTGCACAACCTAGATCCTCGATGTGCAGTTCACGGTAGGGCTCGTGCTCCTATGAGAATCTAATGGGGCCACTGATCTGACAGGTGGAGCTCAGGTGGCGATGCTCACTTGCCCTCTACTCATCTCCCGCTGGTTTTTAATGGAACCAGTCCATGGCCCAGGGGTTGGGCACCTGCTCTTGGGTTCTGTTCATATTCATTTATCTCAACCAGAGCTAGCTGGAGCTGACAAAGGAAGCCTCCAGCTCATGTTCAACCCCTGTGACTTCCAAATTATAGAGTACCTGACTTTACCTGTGTGAGAGAGTTTCGGGGACTGTCCCTCTGCCTCAGCACACTGACCGTCATGAGTCATGCCTGCCTCCAGGTCATTCTTTATTTCAGCAGTGTATCTCTGAGCTGTGGCCTTTGAAAGGCCTTAAAGGGTATGCTTGAAGTTTTTGCAAAACCTAGCAGGGAGATCTCGGGTCCTCAGGAAAACAACACAAGCAAACGTTGTAAGCCAAGAAATTCACTGTCAACACAGATGCTTATTTGGCCAGGTTAAGGAGTGAGCAGCGTAGAGAGAGGTCCGTGGGAATGGGGCCTCCATGCACCCAGTGGAAGTGAGTGGGGAGCTAGAAAGGCTCTTGGGTGACAAGACTCACGTTAGAGCAGAAATGAGCAAGGAGTGAGCAGGGAGTTAGAAGACTCCTGGGTGACAAGACTCATGCTCACATCAACGCTGGTTATCCTATGGGCTTGTTTGCTGTTGGGGTCAGCTGTTGGATCTGCTGTGAGCATGGGTGGATGAGGAGGTGAAACGCAGCAAAACTGGATCTAGGCAGATAAAAAGCTAAGCTCAGCCAAAAGAGTGGTCTGAAATAATATTTAGGGAGCTAGAGAAACACTCACAATGTAGTAATGCTTATTTAAGACTGGGCAAAATCACAACTTTATTAAGATGCATATCACCATATGCACTTGGGTATACATAGGAAAGAGACTGGGGGAATGTTCCAAAGGGTTGTCTGAGGGATGGGACAATGGCAATTTTGATTTTGCTTTTATACAGTTTGTGAACTTCCACAGTGTTCTCAAGTAAAATGTGTTAATCAGAAAAAAAAAAAAAAAAAAAACCCTGATAATCAGATAATCAGAAAAAAAAAATTCACAGAGCACAAAGCAAGCAGTGTTCGTGGCAGTCTGCGTGGGAAGGACCATTGTTCCTGCCCAGCGTGGTTTTCTTCTTAATGTTTTTTCATGTGTGTGCGCCCAACTTCAAAGCTTTTCCTGAGTTTATTTTTGTGACGAATGGCTTTAAACTTCCTCAGAGACAGCCCCCCATTGGAGAACTACAGTTTGAAAATGGGCCGGAAATTGATGAAACACTCCAAGAATTTCTGGTGTAGACAAGACTTCAGGAGGAGCATGGAGAGAGTGAGATTCTCCTGGCAAAATGTCCTCCCCCTTCCATTCTGTCCCCTCTTGGCCTGTTCCATCCCTGACCAGTCATGGATCTCCACTACCACATACCCGCAGTCACCCCAGGGACTTGGATTAATCGAGAAAGGAAAATCCTTCCTGAGAACTGTCTTTACCGTCTTGGATTCCTTTAGAGCTCTGAAAAGCAAAGGGCTGGATTTAAGAAATGGGGAAGAGGCTAAGTGTGGTGGCTCTAGCCTGTGATCTCAGCATTTTGGGAGGCAGAAGGATTGCTTGAGGCCAGGAGCTCAAGAACATAGGAAGGCCCTGTCTCTACAAAATCTAACAAAAATAGAGTCGGGAATGGTGCCACAGAAGGGTCTCTTGAGAACTGAGCCCAGTCTGTGCTACAGAGTGAGACCCTGTCTCTATTTTAAAAAACAAAGAAATAAATGGGAGGGGTAGCATGAAGATACTGTTTTGCTTCATCCTCCTTCTCCATGTACACATGCACCTACTAACATGACCGTCTTGAAAGAAAATTCTGAGCTAAAAATTTTGAGGCCATTTAGCCCAAATAAAGAAGAAAGCATGAAAGCCCTTGGATAAAACTACCTTGACTTTGGTGGCAAATTTGTCAGACTTCAGTTTTGTTTTTGTGTGATTTTTATATTTGCTTTTAAAATCTTGGTACATAAAGGATTATCGAGGCAGAGGTCGCAGCAAGCCAAGATCGCGCCACTGCACTCCAGCAAAAAAAAAAAAAAAAAAAAAAAAAATTATCAAAGAAAAAACTTTATATGTGCCTGAATAACTTTCTTACATTTTGGCAGTGCCTTTTAATGCTTCAGAAAATGTTTTTTGAAGGGAGGTAGGGATGGGTAAGGACATGCTGCCGGGTTAGAAGAGACTTAAACCTCCCACGTTCTGAATTCTCTGTGTGTGTGTGTTGGGGTGAGGGAAAATGGCTAGATGAAAACAAATACACTCAAGTTTACAACACTTATTCTCAAACATCACATAGTTCTTCCAAATATCATTTTAATAAGTTAATATAAATGAATCAGAAACATCTGCCCGCCGAATCCCCCTGCGCATACAAGGGCTTAACAATTAAACGGAAAAAAATGTTCAGTACGATGTGTTTCAGGTTTTAGCAGATCCGAGATGTTTTGAAAAACAATTAAGTTCTTAAGACATTTTGATTATTTAAAGGGCAGCTGGCTCTCCCACCCTCTTTAAAAATGGCAGTGGTTATTTCTGCTCTTTGTGTTGATGCCAATTTTTCTTATTGTCTGTGGAAGAAATTCTCTAGCAGAAGCTCACATCCCTGATCTCTGAAATGATGACTGCAAATTGCTGTCCTATCCAGACAAAGGCTCACTTCTAACCTTCTCCTTCTCCTTTGCCCAGATTTGGTTCCTAAGCAAATGCTGTGTCCTTCAAGTACACAGGTTTTTTGTTTTCTCGCTCTGTCGCCCAGGCTGGAGTGCACTGTACGATCATGGCTCACTGCATTTCCATTTCCCAGGCTCAAACAATTCTCTCACCTCAACCTTCCAAGTTGCTGGGACCACAGGCATGTGCCACCATACCTGGCTAAAATTTTAACTTTCTGTAGAGACAGGTCTCACTATGTTTCCCAGGCTGTTCTCAAACTCCTGGCCTCCAGCGATCCTCCCACTGCAGCCTCCCAAAGAGGTGGGATTATAGGCATGAGCTACTGTACCCAGCCCAGGCACAGGGTTTTCAGTGATGATGAGGCAGTGTTTTTCCTAATTACAAGACCTTTCCTAGAGTCAAGAAGAGCATTGTTGCCACAATGCGTCACTGTCTCACAATTTCAAGAATTTCTCAGTTTGTAGTTCTGGTTCACCTTGAAGAAAAGGAAGAAAAGATAAATGTTCAGGGGATGAACTGAAATATGATAGATTATCAAGAGAAAAACAATTCAAATGTATAAAAGACTACAACTGAAATTCCACTGTAAAATGAAAGCCACATTGGGCTCAGTCCTCTCAAACGTCCCTCTTATTCTTGGACGCAGCGGAGGGATCCCGACAAATGCCCACTAAGCCAACAAAAGTGATGAGCGTGCAGTTCCCTCCCGAGCTCTCTAACTCCAAGAAGTCGTCCTTACATTTTATTGATTTTCAGTCTCGCCATCCTGAAATTTTAATCACCCAAGCACTGCTTAGACATCAGCCAGCTCACCCAACTTGTAATTCTATCTGTACTTGAAGATGAAAGAAGAAACCCTCATGCATTTTTGTTCCTTCTGTTCACCCCTTCAGGGGACACTGTCAATCTTTCTTAGGCTTCCTGAGTAATCATCATTTAATTTTCTTTATAGGTTGGAAAGTCTTGATTCTCTTTAAAAAAAAAAAAAAGTGAGAGTAATTAAAAGTGATGGGAAGAGGTTAGCAAATAGATGTGTGAATTCAGGACACCACATGTCTCCCTCAAGGTAGAAATGGTGCCATTTAACCCCCGTGGCTTTTAAGTTCAGAACTGGGAATTAATGATATTTTCTCACCAAGTTTAAGAAAGCAAAAACAAAAGAATTAAAGCGGGACTTCATCCCACTGTTTCAGAGACAAAATTTGTTTTAGTCTTGCCTGAGTAAATCAGCTTGGGCTCCCATTTAAAACCCTCCCGTGGCTTCCTGCTCCTTCCAGCCTCAGGCCCAAGTCTGGGCTTGGTTTCTTGTCTGCTCTTGAGGTCATCTCCTCTCTCTCTTTTTCACACATGTCCCAGCAAGCAGAGCTGCCTCCTGCCTGGGGCCTTTCACTAAGTGTTCTCTCTCTAACCCACAGATCCCCCCCAAACGACCAATGCCTCTTCTTATCCACGGCTCAGTTCAAATGGCTCCTCTGTGGCAAGCATCCCCAGATACACATAAATCACTTTGTAGCCATTATCCTGCTTCAACTTCATCATAGGACTTACTGCTAAATGATGTACTGTAGTCTTGCTAGCTGGGCGTGGTGGCTCATGCCTGAAATCCTGGCACCTTGGGAAGCCAAAGGAGGAGGATTGCTTGAAGCCAGGTGTTCAAGACCAGCCTGAGCAACATAGCAAGATTGTGTCTTTACTTAAAAATAGTATTTTAAAAATTGTCAATCTTACATCACTGAAGCATACACAGTGAATTAATGTTCAATGTAGACATGGCCTGTGTTTGGAAAAACTTTGCTGTTTTCAATTATTTATTTATTTGTTTGTTTTGAGATGGAGTCTTGCTGTGTTACCCAGGCTGGAGTGCAGTAGCACAATTTCAGCTCACTGCAACCTCCATCTGCTGGGTTCAAGTGATTCTCCTGCCTCAGCCTCTCAAGTAGCTGGGATTACAGACGCATGCCACCAGGTCTGGCTAATTTTTATGTATTTTTAGTAGAGATGGGGTTTCACCGTGTTAGCCAGGATGATCTTGATCAACTGACCTCGTGATCCACCTGCCTTGGCTTCCCGAACTGTTGGGATTACAGATGTGAGCCACCACACCTGGCCTTCAATTTTTTTTTTTAATATTGGGCATTGCTGAGTTTGTACCTGGTATGTTAACATGCTAGTTGGCGTCTTCTAATAGCTTGGATGGAGTGTTTATTTTTCAGCGATTCCATCTCTGTGGTGTGTGATGGCATGCTGCCAAAGCCCAATGCAGAAAGGGGTTAGTAGAATCAAAACCTTAAGGGATAGGTTCTATTGAAAGAAGCACCAAATTTCTTAAGATTTGCCTTTCCACATCTCTAGGCTATAGATTTGAAACTCTGGCTGAATGTACACTGAGTATGAGGATCAGCTAACGAAGGCTGGGTTGGTGGCTCATGCCTATAATCCCAGCACTTTGGGAGGCTGAGGAGGGTGGATCACTTGAGGTCAGGGGTTCAAGACCAGCCTGGCCAATATGGTGAAACTCCATCTTTACTAAAAATACAAAAACTTAACCAGATGTGGTGGTGCATGCCTGTATGTAGTTCCAGCTACTGGGGAGGCTAAGGCAGGAAAATCACTTGAGCCCAGGAAGCACAGGTTGCAGTGAGTCAAGATTGCACCATTGCACTCCAGTCTGGGCATAGCAATGGGACTCTGCCACACACACAAAATAAAAGCGGGGGGGTGGTGTGGGTGCGTACTGGGTGTGGTGGCTGATGTCTATAATCCCAGCACTTTGGGAGGCTGAGGTGGTTGGATCATAAGGTCAGGAGTTCAAGATCACCCTGGCCAATATAGTGAAATTCTGTCTCTACTAAAAATAATAAAAAAAAAATAGTTGGTATGGTGGTACATGCCTGTAATCCCAACTACTCAGGAGGCTGAGGCAGGAGAATTGCTTGAACCTAGGAGATGGAGGTTGTAGTGAGCAGAGGTGGCACCACTGCACCCCAGCCTGGGTGACAGAGCAAGACTCCATCTCAAAAAAAAAAAAAAAAATCAGGAACAAGACAACTTAGAGTTCTAGTCCTTAATCTCCCTTCAGGAACACCACTTCAGCCTTGGAAGGAATTTTTTGGAGGAGGCCCTGGTCTTCATAAATGGCTGTTAATCCATAGACAATAGGCTGATACCTGTCACTTTCACAATCCCAAGCACCTGAAGACATTCAGGCCTACCTTGAGAATGAACTCAGACAAGCATGTGACAATGCGCCAACCCTCAGAAGCTGATGAGAATGAGAATGAGCATGCAGGCCTATTTAGGTCAAATGTAGATTATTGCAGATGTAGCTAAAAATGACAATTTCCTAGCCAGGTTGGGTTAAAAAACAAAGTTCAGGATTTCCAAAAAATTATTGATCTTAATGAGCTCCCCTTTTAGTGTTTATTTTCAGAAAACATAATGACAGATGTTCCCTGAAAAGGTCTGAGAAACTTGTTTCTAAGCCAGGATTCTGTGCAAAATACCTTCTTAAGGAAACATGGTTTGGTTTTTTGGAATTGTGATGCTCTGAGAAGTTAGGAAACATTTTCAAACTTCGTTACTCCTAATTAACTAATTTTGAATTTGTCATTCCAGTATTTATGTAAACCTCTCTCAAATCAAGGCAAGAAGCATGGTAGCTTATTTCTTTCTGCATCATCAGTCAGTCGGTCATTGGATCAGGCTGCTGTCTCAGGGGGCCGTTTCTTACCTGTGCCTTCCCTTTCTTCCTAGGTTCGAGGTGCTTGTCTGGGCTCAGTTCCTGTGTGTGGACTGTTGCAAGATCCTCCATGGAATCTGCTCACTGTTCTCTGACTTGTCACCAGCATTTTTATCTGTCACCTGGATCGCGTTACTTACTCTCTTAATGCCAGTTAAGACATCCTCTAATACTGAGGATTAAATCTGAGAGCCTTACTTTTATGTTGAAAAACCCTTCTCTGGGGTGTTCTTGATCCTGAACACCTGACTCACAGTGAGGTCCATAGGCCAGCAACATGGCAACATCAACATCACCTGCGCTCCTGAGAAGTCTCACCCCTCCCCCAGGTCAACTGCATTAAAATATTCTCATTAACAAGATGCCCAGGTCATTCGTATGCATATTA
Source organism: Sapajus apella (assembly GCF_009761245.1). Taxonomy (NCBI): domain Eukaryota; kingdom Metazoa; phylum Chordata; class Mammalia; order Primates; family Cebidae; genus Sapajus; species Sapajus apella. The sequence goes on along the minus strand of NW_022436950.1, from coordinate 17,158,550 downwards.
CAATTGAGAAGTGCTTTCTGGAATCCTCACGGCTACCACCCCCACCATCATCCTCATCATCAACAGCCATGTCCTATTGAGAAATTTCTTTGCCAGCTCTGATCTGAGTACCCTGCACACACCATCAGAACAATCTCATTTCATCCTCCCAAGGGCTCTGTGTGGAATGTGCTGTTATTATTCCCACTTGCGGGTGAAGAAGCTGAAGCTCAGGGAGATCAAGTCATTTACATGAAATTATCCAGGTAGGAAGCATAGGTAGCCTGAGTTCAATCTGAGACACTTTGCTTCCAGCATCCATTTCCTTCCCCCAGTCCTTCCTTCTTCCCTGATGGCCAGGTCAGTTCACTCCGTAATCATTTTATTTGCTTCTTTCTAGTCAGTCTGCTAAACTCCAAAAGCAAAGCACTTATGAACGGAAGGCTTCAGCTTGGTGATTTCTGTAAAAGAGCTTTGGGTCTTCAAATTATTCTAAAATAAGACTGAGTTATACCCTGTGTAGGTTTGATCTCTCTCAGCCCCAGAGAGCAAGCTGTTTCTGCTGCTTCCAATTAAACTGGATGGCTTAGAGTTGCAGATTACCAGCCCCCCAGATGTCAACTCCTGACTCTGCTGAAGTGGTGCAGTATCTTGGACTTGACTTTTGAAAGAAAATGTATATTTACAGCTCTAATCTGAAAAAAAAAAAAAATAGAGAAAGTAACATGACCTTGCACTGCCATTGGTCTACAGTTTATCAAATTCTTTAAAGACCTCAAGATCAGAACAGCTATAGCCTATTTACTTAAGGCCAAAAGTTAATTACTGGAAGGTGATATCTGGGTCCTGGAAGAAGTTGAGGTCAGTGATTTTCAAACTGATCACTGAACTACTCTGCTCTGAGAGGATGCTCCCACCAGAGAAGGACTGGGGAGTGGGTGGCGGGGTGGGTGCAGCTGGCCTGAGATAGGGGTTTGGTAAACTCTTCTTCCACTTTCAACTAATTAGTACAGTACTTTCAATGAGTACTTGCAATCTTATATCATTTTTATATAGTAGGCCCTAGGGTAACATTTAATTTAATGAGCCTTTCCTTGTTTGTGAAAAAAAAAAAAAATGTACATTAAAAAGCAACTGAGCTAATCCTACTCCATCCTTTGCGTTCTTTGTAGTTGAGGCTGTTGAGGCTCAGAAAGGCAAATTGACTCCCCAAGGTCACACATTGTTTTGACTGAAAGCTATTTCTTCTGTTCCTCCTTTGAAAGCTCAAAAGCTGGGCTGGCCGCCAAGTCTGCTGGGCATTTGCTCCTCTGCTGTCTGGATCAGCCCTTATTATATCGAGTGGCACTGACCTGGGTATATTTCCTTTGCATTTAGGACTCCTTGGTGTGTGTTTGGAAAACAAAACACTGTTCAGGTGTTCATCGGCAGAGCTTAATAAGTCATACATTCTCAATGTTCTTTTTCTTCCACCATGCAGTCAATCTACATGCCTCCCCTTCTTTCCTGGCTTATTTTTACATTGAAGGCAGCCTTGCAAACAGTGCTGAAAACTCCAACATCAGCAAGATAAAGTAGCTCTTCTGCGACCACAAGGTTAAATGGTGGGAAAATCCCATTTTAAGAAAATATGCACTTAAAGAACTTAAGACCTAAAGGGAATATGGGGTTGGGAGCCTGAAATCACAAAAAGCCCTATGAAACCACCCCCTTTTTCATTAAGATAAATCAATAAATAAGAGCCACCAGTAAGGAATATCAGTGACATTTTGCAGTTAGTAATAATCGGTATGTGGGTAATTTTCATTTTATCTCTTCTTGTCAGACACGTCTTCATTTGCTGTGTGACAGAGGAGATGCATACTAAGAAACATTTTATTTTTAAGAGTGGCTCTCCTCAAAGCCTGCTGTCAAAGCCTGGGCCCTCAGCTCTTGTGCTGGCCAGTCAGAAATGTCGAAGTAGGATTCTGGAACTTGGTTTCTCATCTCTGACATTCTACTTTACCTACCATTTCTATTTTTTTTTTTTCTCAAGATAGAGTCTCACTCTGTTGCCAGGCTGGAGTGTAGTGGCACAATCTCGACTCACTCCAACCTCCGCCTCCTGGGTTCAAGTGATTCTCCTACCTCAGCCTCCTGAATAGCTGGGACTACAGGCACATGCAACCACGCCCAGCTAATTTTTGTATTTTTAGTAGAGACAGAGTTTCACCATGTTGGCCAGGATGGTCTCAAACTCCTGACCTCAGGTGATCTGCCCACCTCGGCATCCCAAAGTGCTGGGATGACAGGCGTGACCCACCACGCCCGGCCCTACATTACCTACCATTTCTAAACACTATTTCTTTTTTCTCTAATTGTTCCCAGTGGGACCAACATACACACTGGAAGTGAAATTCCTATTATTTCCAAAGATGTATAGAAGTCACACAAGCTGAGATTTCCTACAAAGGAAACTCTATCCTTTTATTCTAAAAGGATAGGTGTATTGTTTTATGTTTTAGTGCTGTACTGTTTGTAACAGCAAAGACTTGGAACAAACCCAAATGTCCATCAATAATCAACTGGAGAAAGAAAATGTGACACGTATACACCATGGAATACCATGCAGCCATAAAAAAGAATGAGTTCGTGTCCTTCGCAGGGACATGGATGAAGCTGGAAGCCATCGATCTCAGCAAACTAACACAGGAACAGAAAACCAAACATCACATGTTCTTACTCATAAGTGGGAGTTGAACAATGAGAACACATGGACATAGGGAGGGGAACATCACACACCGGCGCCTGTCAGGGGGTAGGGGACAAGGAGAGGGAGAGCATTAGGACAAATACCTAGTACATGCGGGGTTTAAAACCTAGGTGAGGGGTTGATAGGTGCAGCAAATCACCATGGCACATGTATACCTATGTAACAAACCTGCACATTCTGCACATATATCATAGAACTTAAAATTTAAAAAATTAAAAAAGACAAGTGCGTGTTGTTTTACTTAGATACGTCTAAACCCCCAAGAATTTGGAGGGAAGTATATTTAATCATGTATACAGAGAAGCTATCTAAGAAATCCCTGGAGTGTCATCTATACATGCTGGTATTTTAAACTTCATCTTTGGTTATTCTGTTCCTGAGAAGAGTTATAGAATAGTTAGCTTTTCCCTCAAAAAACATATTCCTGAAAGATTATAATAAAGCCTGTCTAAAGATATCAGTGAATGATATGTAGCACTCAAATCAGTTTGCTGTCATTTTTGGTGGCCTTTTCAATTGTTTACTAGGATTAAGATATTGAACGCAGTCTCAGGTAAATGTCTAGAGCAGGAAAATGATTGTTGCTGAGTATTTATAATGTCATATAACACTTGAGTATTATGAAATGACACCACAGAGGGGGTTGACGTTTGTTAGAGTTTGGCAAAATTTATCCTCATAAAGCTTCAAAGCTGGAAAGATTATCAGGTGTACCTGGTATAAATAACCTTTATCTAAAAAGGAGCTCTTTATAGAGTGTGCCTCAAGGTCAGGCCTGTTGGATTGTATATTCATAAACAGAACCTGCAGAGACTCGTCCTTACCTCAGGCAGTTAGTTCATGTTTCTGCTCTAGAGAGAGGCATTTGTCACTTATTTGTCTCAGACCTTTGTGTTTGTTTTGCATGTGCAACCATGATACCTTAGCAGAGAGGTGAAACTATACGCTTCCTTATCTAATTCATTTCGTGCCTTACTGTCTTTCCTGGGTAGGATGGATATAGTGCCATTCTCTTTCATTCGAATTCACTTGGAAGTAAAGTTTATTCCTGATGGGAGGCCCCTTTTTAGATCATATCATGCACTTATCCCTGCCCAGTAACTGTCTCCCAGGTAGTCCTGTGCACTGCTTGGCCTGGAGTTGAATTCTTGTGCTTATCACGACTCCTTTGGATGAATCTAGATCCACTCATGGGGAGCAGTGTCAACTTTCCCCTGAGTCACAGGGCTATGTGGGGGAGGTAGAGATGATGGAGTAAAACTGGGAACCTCTTGGGGAGGTAAGAGAGAGGAATGCATACTTGATAGTCCACCAATAGTGTCAAGTACAATTATGTCCTTGCACTTTCCAAGGTCATATTTTTTTTATTTTTCAAGTATAAAAGTACTGTTGGCCTTTTTTAAGGCCTTAAGCACAACATTGATCCTTGAAAAATTTGTTCCCGCAAATTTTACTCTTCCCCACTCTCCCATAAGAGCTTCTTGAAGCAGAACATCACACCTGGCTCTTCTACATATGCTTAGCACCTTGCCCAAGTGCTGAACATCAGGCACAGAATGAATACTTCCAGAACAATACATAAACACACATAACTCGTTCTCTGAAATCCCTTGGGATTCAAGAACCTCAGACTTTGTGTAGAACAAAACAAAACAAGAACCCAGATCTCCAAGGGTCTTGAGAAAAATCTCCTGTAACAGTATTGCCTCTTTCTCTTCTGTTTCAGTGTTGACATTTTACTTTGATTTTATCTTTATAAAGTTTATGACTACCTTAAGTAGCATTAAAATTCTATTTTTTAGTTTCATGTAACAGGGTGATCATGTTTTTGTTTTTTAAGTTGTTAATATACCATAACATAAAGATGTTTACCATATTTTTTAATAGATTGCTGATTCTCTGTTTTAACTCCCTAAGTCTTTCTTTTCTGCCCACTACCAGGATAAGCGGGAAGAAAAGGATGATAGAAAATGAGAATGCATTTTTTTTTTTTTTTTTTTTTAATTGAGACGGAGTTTCGCCCTTGTTACCCAGGCTGGAGTGCAATGGCGCGATCTCGGCTCACCGCAACCTCCGCCTCCTGGGTTCAGGCAATTCTCCTGCCTCAGCCTCCTGAGTAGCTGGGATTACAGGCACGCGCCACCATGCCCAGCTAATTTTTTGTAGTTTTAGTAGAGACGGGGTTTCACCATGTTGACCAGGATGATCTCGATCTCTTGACCTCGTGATCCACCCGCCTCGGCCTCCCAAAGTGCTGGGATTACAGGCTTGAGCCACCGCGCCCGGCCTTGAGAATGCATTTTAACCAGTCTCGTGTACTTTCTGCTAAGTGTTTCTCACACCATCATTGTGATGGGTTAACTTTATTAGTACCATTTAAAAGGTGAATTTATAAAGTTCGGAGGCAAGGGATTTTTCTAACATCTTTGTAGTAGTTATAAATTGCTGCCATAACAAATTACCACAAACTTAGTGGCCTAAAATGCAAATTTGTAATCTCCCAATAGGTTCTTCTTGCTTGCTGCACAGATAAAACCAATGCACTGAGACAGTTGTATTGCAGTAGAGAAAGAGTTTAATTAATGCATAGCCAGGTAGCCAAGTGGAAGATGGGAGTTTATCACTCCAACCAGCCTCTGGTTGGGGGCCACAAGACCAGTGGAGTCATAAGTCATGGGTCCAGGTGGAGTCAGTTGGTCACCAGAATGCAAAAGTCTGGAAAACATCTCAAAAGACAAATATTATGTTGTATAATACTAATGTTATTTATAGGAGCAATTGGGGAAGTCACAAATCTTGTGGCCTCTGGCCACATGACTCCTGAGCAGTAAGGGAATTGTAGCAAGGTAAGCTAGGGGACAGTGGCTGGTTGTCCTTTAACTATGCCTACATCTTAGCAGAATTTGGGCCTTTCCCAAAATTCTGAGCTTGTGGCCTTTCATTAGTCTTACAAAGGAGGTTTTCATCCCCCAGCAGGGAGCAGACCAGTTTTAGGGAGGGACTATTATCATCCTTGCTTCAGAGTTAAACTAAAGTAAAGGCCATGGCAGGCAGATCACCTGAGCTCAGGAGTTTGAGATAAGGCTGGCCAACATGGAAAAACCCCGTCTCTACTAAAAATATAAAAATGACCGGGCATTGTGGTACACATCTGTAGTCCCAGCTACTTGGGAGGCTGGGAGACAGGAGAATAGCTTGAACCTGGGAGGCAGAGGTTGCAGTGAGCCAAGATCAGTCCATTGCACTCCAGGCTGAGTGACAGAGTGAGACTCCATCTCAAAAACAAACAACAACAACAACAACAAAACAAAGTTAAACTAAACAACTAAACTAAATTCCTCCCACAGGTAGTCTTGCCTATGCCCCAGAGTGAGCGAGTACAGCCTGCCTGTGAGGCTAGAAGCAAGATAGAGTCAGCCAGGCTAGACTTCTTCACTCTTATAATCTGAAGCAGTTTCAGATTTATTCTCTCACAGGTCAGAAGTCCAAAATGGATATTTGGCCAAAATGAAGGTGTAAGCTGGGTGGTATTTCTTCTGGAGACTGGAGAAAAGAATCTGATTCTTTGCTTTTCCCAGCTCCTGGAGGTTGCTATGCAAATTCCTTGACTCATAGTCACTCTCTCCATTATCAAAGCCAGCAGCTTAGCATCTTCAAATCATTCTCTGACTCTGACCATTCTGCTTCCTCCTTCCATTTCTAAAAAAATCCTTGTGATTAGGATTTTCTGAGCCCACTCAGAAAATCCAGAATAATCTCCCCATCTCAAGATTATTAATTTGAGACTGGGAAGGCAAGGGGATAAAGAGAGGTTGTTTAATGAGTACAAATATACAATTAGAAGAAATAAGTTATAGTGTTCAATAGCACAATAGGGTGACTACAGTTAAGAATAAGTTATTGTCTATTTCAAAATAGCTAGAAAATATCTAAAATGTTCCCGGTACAAGGAAATGATAAATGATAAATGTTTGAGGTGACAGACATCCAAAGTACCCTGACTGATCATTACATGTTGTATGTGTGTATGAAAATATTACGTGTGCCTCATAAATGTGTACAATTACTATGTGTCAATACAAATTTTAAAATAGAAAGATTATTGATCTCATCTTTGAAGTCTCTTTTGCCGTGTAAGATAATATATTCAGTTCTAGGATTTAGGACGTAGAAATCTTTGAGGGAAGCATTACTCTGCCTACTGCAGAGACCCATATAATGTCCTAACAGAGTTGACTTTCTTCAGGTTTCTAGCTTTCTGTATACACAAGAAAAAAGTTTTCGGCTTTTATTTTTTGGTGTCTTCTCCTAGTACTTCTGTCTTGGATATTAGTTATTTAATTTTACAAAAAAAACTCACATCCTCTGTGTTTGTTTGGATAAACTGAGGTTGAAAAGTGTTCAGTGACAGTAACAATACCTTAGTAACATAATGGGAGAGGAGGCAGCATTTTGGCAATTGAAACCTGTGAGTTTTAGACAGAGATGTTTAAAACTTGCCCCATACTGACATATTGCATGAACTCACAGAGCCTCCTAACTTTTGTCTTTTAGGCTTTTGTACAGAAGTACATCGTGAAGAATTATTTCTACTATTACCTATTCAGATTTTCAGCTGCTTTGGGTCAAGAAGTGTTCTACATCACATTTCTTCCATTTACCCACTGGAATATTGACCCTTATTTATCCAGGAGGTTGATCATCATATGGGTTGTAAGTATTATCACTACTCATTAACTGACGTCACTTCTAAAACAGCTACTTCCTTTGATATTCAAGTACTTTGCATACATGTTCTTTTTTTAAAACCACTTAGAGTTGTATTTGTTGCCTAATCTACTTTGGAGAAATTAGAGAGCTATGAACACAACTTGTTTTATTTGCAAAAAACAAACCTGTGACTTCCTGTACTTTGAATTATGCTTTCCCAAGGGCAGATCAAAGTAGGAGAGGGCAGAAGTGATGAACAGAGGAGAAAGGACCTTTTTTTTTGGGGGGGGGGAGTGGAGTCTCGCTCTGTCGCCCAGGCTGGAGTGCAGTGGCGGGATCTCAGCTCACAGCAACCTCCATCTCCTGGGTTCAAGCAGTTCTCCGACCTTAGCCTCCCGAGTAGCTGGGACTACAGGCGAGCGTCACCACAGCCAGCTAATTTTTGTATTTTTAGTAGAGATGAGGTTTCACCATGTTTGGCCAGCTTGGTCTTGATCTTGACCTTGTGATCCACCTGCCTCAGCCTCCCAAAGTGCTGGGATTACAGGCGTAAGCCATCACACCAGGCCAAGAAAGGACCTTTCTAAGGACCCGTAGATGAGTATTAAATGCATCCTCCCAAGAGGCCTATTTTAGTAAAATTTGATCAGAAACTAAAATCAGAAGCTGTTGAGCAATACCTCCAAGCAGCATTAAGCAACTATACACATAGGAGAGGCCAAAACACATAAGGCAAAGCACCTTCCTTGAGGGAACTTTCTAGTGGAGTAGGAGCAGCTGCAAATACACAGAAACCATATGACAATCCCAGGTAGACAGACAGAGCCTTTTTCTGCTGTTTTGCTGGTAACCTAGCATTTAATTTTGTTCAGGGCCAAATGAGTTCTGATTTTGTGCCTAATTTAAGGAGATGATAGACATTTGTAAGGCAGCAAGGCATACTCCAAATATGTAGGTTTGGTGTCAGAGAGGCCTGAGCTCAAGTACAGTCCAGCCCCAACTGTGTACCCTTGCTCTGAGCCTTACCTTCCTCATTTGTAAAATTGTGTGAATAATGTGCATCCCCATAATAATTGTGGGAATACTTACAGTGTGCACAGAGCTCTAGGCCTGGCATGTGGAAGACTCTGCAGGTCGCTATTTGAGCATAAAAACGCATAGTGTCTAGTGCATGAAGGCGAAGAAGTTTTGAAGATCAATCACTTCTAAGGTCAAAGATTATTAGTGGGTGGAGGGGGCTTCCAGACAAGACTGTTTGCCCGACTCAAGATTCTGCACTAGAAATAGAGGTTCAGAAGCACTTGGATGAGTTTAAAAGGGAGGGTTTCAGCAAGTGACATTCCTACAGTGGGCTTAATGTTTTCTCAGTTGTAGAGCAAGTAGAGTGGACTTTATCAGGGATCTTAAAGTAGAATGTTCTCAGGGACAGGGGACAGAAATAAAACAGCAATGTCCTGGGTAGTGAGGGGTGGCAAGGGCGGGGTACCCACACAAATCCTTCACCACGTGGAGATGGAGGCACTAGGGAGCAATGGCCTCTGGCTCCACCTGGACTCCCTAGCCCTGTCTCCTGTAGCCCTCTTTTGAAATCTAGCTCCTGTCTACCAGTAGAATTTGAGAGTCTGCAGAAGCATAGGCATCTTGCAAATCATAACGAGAACATTAGTCCACTTGTCCCTCCAGGTTTCTGAAAACCCATGGAAAACCCACGGAGCTTGAGTTTCTTTTCTTCTGTCATTTATTTTCTAAGATGCGCGCGCGTGTGTGTGTGTGTGTGTGTGTATAAGTGTGTACATATGTGTATATGTTTGTACATAGTTGTGTATGTAGGTGTGTGTGTGTGTATAGGTGTGTATATAGGTGTGTGTATATGCATGTATGTAGGTGTGTGTATATGTATATGTGTGCATATAGGTGCGTGTATATATGTATGTATAGGTGTGTATATACATGTGTGTGTTTATAGGTGAGTATATATGTGTGAGTGTGTATTGGTGTGTGGATATAGCTGTGTATATATGTTTGTATATATATAGGTATATATATATGTTTATGTGTGTACATAAGTGTGTATATATGTGTGTGTTTATAGGTGTGTATATGTGTGTGTATGTATATAGGTGTTTATATATGTGTGTATATATAGATGTGCATATATGTTTGTGTGTGTATATAGGTGTGTAAAATGTATATGTATGTGTATGTGTGTGTGTTTAAAGGTGTGTTTATGTGTGAGTGTATGTATACAGATGTATATGTGTGTGTGTATATATATACAGGGGTATGTGTGTGAGTTTGTGTGTTGTAAATTTCAAAACCTTAATGATGGTTGAGTGGGACAGATGATGGGAAGTACATTACCCATGAATATCTTACAATGTGTTTACTCCACTCGAGGTCAATTATCTCCCCCACTGCAGGTGGAAAACTTTCCCTGAGAGCTGGGAAGACCTCTAGACTTTATAGAAGGCTGTGGTTAGGGGACTCTCTGGTTGTCATTATTGGTGGTTATTTTATGCTTTGGATTCCTTACTTCAATGTGTCAGAATGCCTGCTTGAGGCAGAATGACAAGCTTTTGTCATAGAGTGAGGCAAATAAAATCTTTGCCCGTGAAAGGAAGAAATAACCTCTGAGTCTGCAGTTTGTCCTGAGGTTTGACCAACTGTTACTTGACTTTTTAAAATGGGCGCATAGCCTGGTTCACCAGCTCCCACCCCCTTGCCCCCATCCCCCTCAAACCCCATGCTGAGACTTCTGTAGTTATTCTGTGTGGTCAGCTGTATCTGTAAGGGCGGTATGAGAAGTGTAAGGTAGTGTGTTCGTTCCTGCCAGTGCCTGGGGAGAGAATGGAGGCCATTCCAAGGGGACAGAGGGAAGGGAGGGAGGGGGAGGGAGGGAGGAAAGCATGAGTGTGCTTGCATGTGTTTGTGCATCTGCATGTGTGTGCATGAGAGAGTGTGTGTATGTGTACGCACGTTGGGATTAGGAGTGCTCTCTGATGGGCTACAGAGACAGTAATGAGAGCTATTTGGTTTGGCTCCAGAGTTGAAGGTAGCTGAAAGGAAGGGACAGTCCTGGTGGTGGGAGGCGGGGTTGGTAAGGGACCCTGGGGTGGATAAGGGTTAGGTTCTGGTACTTGGCCCAGCCAGGACAATCAGCTTCCTGCTGAGGCAGCCTTTTTTTCTGTAAAGGATATCCCTAAATTAGTGGCTCCTTCTTCAAAGGGGTAGGGATTAAGAAATGTTAATTGCATAAGGGACAGAGCTTTAAGTCTTGTAGCTGAACATCTTATCTCACCCAAAACTCATTGGAAGGCAGCTTTGTTCAGGACTGCCAAAGCTTGGCACATTTTATATGAACTTGGGAATTGTCATTGAATGAAGCCCCAACAGGTTTTATTGCTTTTAAAAATCTTCTGTTACATTAGAGGTGACTCACACTGTCTGAAGTAGCTTAGCAGAATTTATGGTTGTATCAAGTACTCTCTCCTCGCAATCACAATTAGTCCTCATCTGGATTGTACGTCTTTTGTTGCTTTTATAGGCATCTATGTTCATTATCTTATTTGAGCTTCATAACAATGGGCAGTATCATTTTCTAGATTGGAATAGTAATATTTCAAACATTAATAAGCCATACCATATATTGAGCATATAGTATACATGCCATTCACTATCAGAGTGCTTTACATGTTTTACTTCACTTAATCCTACCAGCAATCCTGAGAAACAGTTATTACTAGCCCACTTTACAGATCCTGAAACTGAAATATAGAAAGGTCAAATAACTTTCCCAAGATCACATTGGATTAAATGGCAAAGTGGGTTTGATTCTGCACCCAGCCCTCGTCTACTGGGGCAGCTGCCATTCTTGTTTCTTAGAAGAACACAGCTAAGTGGCATGAGGAGCACAATATTTTTTTTAAAGATGTTAAAACTAGGGCTTTAAGCATTAAAATGATTTGCCCAAAGTTTTCTTCTATTGCATATTTGCTTTGGTTTGTGTTCCAGTGGTGCCCTTATGGCATTTATTAACCCTGTACTCTACTTAACTGTTTTTTATCCACCCTTCTTAACCCATTTATGCCTAGTGTTCCGTTATTGGAACGCGAAGCTTGTAAGAGTTATTTATATCCTACAGCTCAAGGTCATCGCCAAGGTCTGATTTTTCACACACAAAAAATGTGCGACCTCTAGCATATATGGGTTAACAAACTCCACAGTATTAGATAGCCTTTTGTTAAGTTAGCTGAAACACATCAATCAAATCATTACTTCTCTCTTCTGTCCTGTATCAAGGTTTTTAACCTATCTTTGGGCTCAAAAGAATGTTAGACATTGGGCCAAAAAAAACAGCAAGTGGATTTTCTGATTAGAATGCTTCTGAAGAGATATTGTGGATGATGTTTCAGAAGATGAGTCACTGTTCCATGGAGTGATTATCTAATCTCTCCACTTTCATTTTGGCATGGTGACAGACCAAACAAAAAATAAAAGCTTTAAAGTTATATTTCTGTATCTTTAAAAGGTTAGAGGCAACTTCACTGAACCTGGCTGGTGTTTAGTTTTGTAACATGAAGCAAAAGTCTCACTCACTTTTTGCTAAATTCCTCATTTTGTGAAATAGCAATGCAAACATAGATACCACAGCTGATCCTGGAAGCTTGGAAGCCTCATTTTCTCTGTTCTTATGATATTTTACACAGGTATTCCTTTTCACGGATACTTCATGGCGTTCGTAATGAGATATAGAAAAAATTAGATAAGCAGATAAAAATTGAAATTAGGGGGAACACAGATGCAATACAAGGTGAAAGCCCAGACTAAGGTGAAATGAGGCGTGCTGGCTCAAAGTGAGCCACAGATTTGTATTTGAGCTTTGTCTTGACCAACCAAAATGAAGTTACACTATCCACCAGGAAATCATAAGCCTATTTCTAAGACAGCAAACCTTTTCCTGACTCATGAAATTGACAGAATTGTCAAGGCTAGTGATATATGTTGCTTAATTATTTTCTCATAAATACCTGGTGTCAGTACCTGCTTATCATCTGTGTGAGAGTACTCAATCTGACTCCTCTCCCTGAACTTTCTGTGGTCTTATTTTTAAATCAGTGCTAATTTAACCAATGAAAATGGTGTCTCCATGCATACATATATTCATTGCAGCACTATTCACAATGGCAAAGTCATGGAATCAATCTAAATGCCCATCAATAATAGACTAGATAAGGAAAATATGGTACATATGCACCATGGAATACTATACAGCCATTAAAAGAAATGAGATCATGCCCTTTGCAGGGACATGGTTGGAGTTGGAAACCATTATGCTCAGCAAACTAACACGGGAACAGAAAACCAAACACCGTGTGTTCTCATTTATAAGTGGGAGCTGATTGATGAGAACACATGGACACACTGGTGGGGGGGATCGACACACAGTGGGCACTTGTTGGGGGTTGGAGGGAGGGAGAACATCAGGAAGAACAGCTAACAGATACGGGTCTTAATACCTAGGCGATGGGATGATCTGTGCAACAAACCACCATGGTGCATATCTACCTATGTAACAAACCTGCATATCTTGCACATGTACCCCAACCTTAAAATAAAAATTGAGGGCGTAATGGCTCACACCTGTAATCTCAGCACTTTGGGAGTGGGCGGATCACAAGGTCAGGAGTTTGAGACCAGCCTGACCAACATGGTGAAACCAGATCTCTACTAAAAATACAAAAATTAGCTGAGTGTGGTGGCACGCGCCTGTAATCCCAGCTATTCAGGAGGCTGAGGCAGGAGAACCACTTGAACCCAGGAGGCAGAGGCTGCAGTGAGCCGAGATCGCACTACTGCCCTCCAACCTGGGTGACAGAGCAAGACTCTGTCTCAAAAAACAAAAATAAATAAAAATAAAAATTGAAAAAAGGAAAAATGGCATCTCAGTTAATTTCCAGTTCATATATAATTAGTGAAGATGAAAATTTTTTTTTTACTTTCATTAATCATTTGTATTAACTTTCATGAATTGTAAGTCTGCCTTTTGAGTATTTTCTTTTAAAGACGGCTTTCATTTTTTATTGATTTCCACAAGTTGTTAACACAGAATGGTACTGAATTTTCTATGTCTCAGAGGCAGTGTATCTTTATATATAAGATGTTTAGAAGTTCAAGACTTTAAGAAGTAGTATTTAATTCTATAGTATCATCAGTAGTGACCTAGGAAAATCCCACAAAATGAAATTTGAATGCTTTTATACTGAGTGTTAACTTTAGGCACAGACTTCACTGCTCCCTGCTGTCTTACCCTTTGTGACCTCCCTGATTCTTTAACGGCCATTTAATTTGGGACTCTGGTCCTCAGATACTTAATACTTCTGGTGTGTAGTTTCCCTGGCATAAAATAGCTTACTTGGGTGGGAACCAGCCCTTAGAAAACCTGGTACATGCTGCCTGAACTCCAATAAAGTTAAAATTTGTTCTTGAGTTTCTCCTTGCTTTTTTTTTCCCATTTGTAAGATTTTTCTTTTCTCACTTAACATCAAAAGATGTATTTCCCACCATTCTTACATAGCATGGTGATTTTTAAGCAAGTGTTATCATAACCAAATTTTTATTATGGCCTTTCTGATTATGTGGAAGCTCTGGTTGTCCCTGAGAATTTCCAGACAGGGTTAATCTCTCTTCTAATCATTATTGGCTTTTGATTATCTCCCAGATTGGAAGCAAGGAGTATTTGTGTGAGAAGTGGGAGGGGCTGCTGCTACTTCACCAGCAGCTTTGAGGTTTGGTCAGAAGTTCCTGGTCCTGTAATACCATGAAAGGAACATCAAGCTGATGTAATATAGATAGTGTTTCTTGGCTTCCAGAAAGAGATACCCACTCAATCTAGCTCAGGAAAGTGGGAATTTGTTGTAAGATGATGGAAAATATAAGAACCAGAAACTCACAGGAACAAATAGTAGAGAACAGTTTGGTTGTCTGCTACAATTCAACTGTGACTTTCCTGATATCTTTTTATCTCCTGCTGTTGGTTGGCAACTTTCTCAACTGTCTTTTATTTGATCGATTGACTGATTGATTGACTGACTGGAGACAGGGTCTTGCTCTGGTACCCAGGTTTGAGTATAGCGACACAATCATAGCTCACTGCAGCCTTGAACTCCTTGACTCAGGTTATTCTCCCACTTCAGCCTCCTGAGTAGCTGGAACTACAGGCATGCAGCACCACACCTGGTTTAGTCGGGGTCTCACCATGTTGGCCAGACTGGTCTCAAACTCTTGACCTCAAGCAATCCTTCCACCTTGGCCTCCCAAAGTGCTGGGATTATAGGTATGGGCCACCATTAGCCTCTCAACTGTCTTTTAGTTCAGATGTTCAAGACAGTCAAACACAGCTCCTGGTGTGGCCTCATAGCAAAAGTCCATCCATCTCTGGCCAGTGCATAGATTGGTCGTACTTGGTCTAAAAAGCTGTATTGGGTAGGGATGGACAATTAACTGTGGCTACAGAGCCGTAGGCCAGGTTCTGGAACATCAGGACACCTGAACTACAATCTTAGCAGTGAAACCTAGTTCAAAGAACTTGGAGATTCTGGTCTGCAGATTTCCTAGCTTCAAAGTGAAAGGACTCAGCTAGAAGATCCTCGGAGGCTTGTAATGTTGTTGTGACTCTTCATCACATGTTGGCTATGTGCCACTTAAAAGAGATTCATCCATGGTATAGAGGAAAATATTTTTAAAAAAGAATAGAAGGTATTTCATCTCTTCTGCAGACCAAATGCAAATGTGGCTTTACTTATTTTGACTTGTGTTTTGAATCACCTCAATATGAGACAGTACACTTGAAATGATTGCTAAATAATTGTTAGCTTGCCTCCTGTTTTGTATTCAACATGATTGAAGGAATACTTTAAAGGAAAATACATAATTGCTTGGCAAAGATAAATTTCATTTTTTTGTAGAACCAAAGTCCTGATGATAAGGAAGCCTTAAAAGCACAAGATTCCTTTTAGCACGTTCTTCTGTTCTCATTCTTCTAAGACAAATTATATTAAAGAGCTCCAGTTTAAAATGATGGTTTTTCCCGTATCATTCACATTCTGGTTATCAGCAGCTAGCTAGCTGATACTCATGGTAAAAAGTACACTGAAAATTTACATTTAAATTGGACATACTATTTAGATAGTGTTTAACTGCTATAGAGTTTAGCCTATTATTTTATCCAACAGTCTTATAAATTGGTTAAGAGGTAAACATTTTGTGATAACGTTTCAAAATGAACTAGTCTGTTTTTGGATGTGGGCAGGCTGCCATCTGGCTGTCTCATAAGGGAGTCTGTCACCTGGTTAGGGATGAAAGGGGAAAAACCTATCCCCATCCCTATAATTCACAACCCATAGACTGGGGTCAACCTTGGTACCAAAAGATGACTTTAAATGTGATTATCTCTTAATCCTCTGTTTAAACCACTACCACTTCACTTCAAAAGATTGCCCTGCTTGTTAAGTTGGTTCTTGCTTGAGATTAATGAGTCTTTAAAAAGTATTCAACAATGGCCAGATTGTCACCCTCACTAACTTGCAATGAATGGAATAGAATTAGGCGTCAGAGATTCTGCTTGGTCCCTCTGAAGTGGAATCTGTAATTTAGCCTTAGTTAAATATTAAGTAAATGTCTCTAGGGGGTTTATTATAAAAACTGTATTGGTTTGGTTTTGAAATACAATAAGGAAAAGTTTTGGGTTTAGTATAGGTTTAAAAAACAAACAAAAACCCTTAAAACTGGACCTGTGGTGAGCAAATAAATTTAGATCTCTCTAGTTATCAACCATCATCACCAGAAAAATGATTCTCCTTTTTTATGATGATGACTGGAAAATGTGCCCACATTCTCCCCTCCCCCTTTCCTTCCTTCCTGCTGCCACTGCCCCACAGCCCTAAGACTGCAGTGCTGTTGATGGAAAATTATAGCTGTCCCAGAGAGGGCCCGTTGTTCCCCTCACCCCATGTATCATTTTGAGGCTTCATTTGCTTTATCGTGTGGATGGGTGACGGCTTTAAAACTCTGGCAGGTAGAAAATTGTTTGGATCATCACGATCCTGGAGACAGGAAATTTTTAAAGATGAAATTGGGCTGGATCTGCTAAAATGATGCAAAGAACTGAACACTTCATACAGAGTTTTATTGTGGAGTTAGCTCTTCTTCTCTCCTTTTGGCCTTATGCTAGCTGTTAATGTCTTACTGGGAAAAACAAATAGTCATTGCCAAGTTACATTTAGGCCCCAAACTAAGAAGCATCCTGATATGGCAGAGGGTCAGGAGCTCAGTTTCTCTCTGGCTGTGACTAAACCTAAATCCTCCTCCACTGCCGACAGGAGAATTGGTCCCTAGGGGGTTTCTTTACAAAGGCACCATTCCAGACTTAATTTTGTTCCAGGTTCTCTCCTACTCACTTGTAAAACAAAAGGAAAGATAATGAACCAATTCATAGGCCATGAGGCCTTTCAGATAAAATTTTCAACAAAATCTTAATTTCTCTCTCTCTCTTTTAAACCAATCGATTCCATTTGCAAAGCTGCCATCTGGAATGGATATGGTTCTCATGGAAGCTGCTTACTGCCGCCTCCACTACATGCCAAGTACTTTATACCCAAGAACACCATTTTACAGATGAGTACAACTGAAGTCCAAAAAGATGAAGTGGCTTGCTCAAAGGGGCACAACCACTAAACAGAATAGGCAGTGTTCGTCCCTGGCGCTCTCTCTAAACCCCATCCGTTCTTTCCCACTGCACCATGTTGCCTCAGATGGCGAAACTTTACTTTTTTTCCCCAGTCCAATTATTCAGAAATGTGCTTTGCCTATTTGATTGGAAAGGCTCTGTTTAGCATCACAGTCTCATTTGCAACTGCTTATATGTACAGCAGCCATATGTCACAGATTTTCTAGGCATTTTCCTTCCAATTCTCCATGACTTGGTCCTGGTGAGTCCCCTTCCCACCCCCGCATTTGTCAGATTGTGTGTCCCAGATTTTTCACAGGTACTCGAAAGGCCAGAGCATCACGAAAGGCCAGAGCATCACGGGGACCTAGCAGGGCGGAGAAGGGTTTCGGTACTTTTGTTTCTGAGCTGGAGGCCTGCAGAGGGCTGCCTGCAGATCCAGTGGGCTTGTCATTCCTGGGCCCATGTTCTACTTCCTTATCCTATTCTGCAAAGCAGCCAAGTGGAAAAGAAGGAGCGAGGGAAAGAGTGGGCCCTTTGTCCCTGTTAGGAGCTAGGGATTTGAACTAAGGGGACTGGGCATTTTTCTTATCAATGTGCAACCCCCCCGCCTACCCCCCGCCTCCCCTCACCCCCACTACCTTCCCAGGCTTCTCGCCTCTGCCTGCCTTCATCTTCCTTGCACCCATTCCTGTCCAGCTCCCATGTGAGTGACAAGGAGCCTCCAGCTCCTCACCAGCTCTCCGATCGCATTTGAGGATTAGAAAGTGTTCCCCGTGCTGGGAAGGGAAAGGAGAGGCTTTCCTTGGTTAAGTGCTCTATCAGTTCACTGCTAAAAAGGCCACAGTTTATTTTGGCCTCTGGGATTTTCTGAAAGCTTGAGAACTGCAAAACAAACAGTCTCTTTCACCTAATGGCTGTTATCACTTCTCTTCCAGCTCCTTTCACCAGCACAGGGTGGGGCTTCCTGGGAAGCCCTCTCTACTTAGAGGGCCGGGCCTCAGGGAAATGGCCTTGACCTCCATTCCTCTCTTGTGGGTTTGCTGCCACAAAATGACTCTCGGGTTTTCGTTTTGTTTTGTTTTTGGTGTAGTGGCCTTGGTGGGCTGCACGTGACAGGGAGGTGCTGCGTTTGCTATGGGGAAGCTGGGCCTTAGCCAGCCGAGGCTACCTTTGGGAAACTGAGGCTTTCTGAATCTGACTCATGGGGGCCAGCCCCTCTCCCTGGACATCTTCCCTCCCCCGGCATTCCTGACTATCTCCTGGTGCCTAAGGCCCTGGCCCCAGTGGTCTCCTTGCCTGCCTGCCCTTGTTCTCATCATTATTATCATCATCGTTATTAATTATTATTATTCCATCCTCCGCGAGGTGGAATGAAAGGTCTTGAATAAATAATTGGCAAAGAGCCACAATATGACTGCCTATGAACAATAACATTATAGAATTTGTTAATATGAGCCACACGTGGCTGTGTGGGCATAGTTTGGCTCTTCCTCCAGTAAGCATAGACTGTTTGCTGCTTTCGAGATACTCACCCTCTTTGCAGCGAGAGCCATCATTTACAAGTCCAGGCTAGGTGCTAGATGCAGGGCTGTGGTCTTTATAAATATTCTTGAGGGAAGTGTAGACACTACCATTATAACTCATTTTGAAGGTGAGGAAACAATGTGAGAGGGCTGGCCAAGCTGACGTGGCCAGAGGTATAGAGCCTAGATTCAAACCAGTAACTATCTGATTTTAGAATCCTGGCTATGAACTTCTGTACTCTGCTCTAACCTTTTCCCTTAATTATGTTAAATATACTAAGGCTTTTTTGTCTGTATTAAACATGTTCCAATAAATTCCACTTTTCATTTTGCAAGTAGTAAACCACATTAATTAAAAAATTTAGCTGGGCATGGTGGCTTATGCCTGTAATCCCAACACTTTGGGAGGCCAAGGTGTGCGGATCATGAGGTCAGGTGATCGAGACTATCCTGGCTAACATGATGAAACTTGTCTCTACTAAAAATACAAAAAAATTAGTGGGGCATGGTGGCACACACCTGTAGTCCCAGCTACTCAGGAGGCTGAGGTAGGAGAATCACTTGAACCTGAGAGGCAGAGGTTGCAATGAGCCAATATTGTGCCACTGCACTCCAGCCTGAGTGACAAGGCAAGACTCTGTCTCAAAAAAAAAAAAAAAATTAGAAGATATGGTTTATAATACAAGTGAAAGTTGCTCAGCCTCTGTTTATTTTACCTAGCACATGCTTTTCTAGAAAGGTCAAATGAGAAATGCACACGGTGGACATAGCCAGGTTGGGATGGGCTCAGAGCCTGATGTTACAAGTGTGCAATGAACTGCATTTCAGCCTTTACTAGTAACAAATTGATGTTTCTCTGGGCCTCGGTTCAACCATCTGTGAAATGTGAAGTTGAACAAAATGACCACAGTGCCCCTCTCAATTTTGAAAGTTTTATGATGATAAAAATACTGGTGGTAATGCATCTTATAGGATATTTAGTCTTCATCATATGCTGTGGCTTCAACAATGCATCTGCCGTATGTTGTGACAAACCCCTGTTAACCTCAGTAGAGAAGACACCAGGTTCAAGAAGCCAAAGAAGAGACCCGGAGTGAGCAAACAAGATGTGGGGTTTTATTAAGGGCTCACATAAGAGAGACAGTCCAGCGGCAGTGCACGGGCAACGTTATCTGCCCTCCTCCAGGACAGTAGTGGACAGAAAATCTGCAACCCCTTGCAAATAGCATGCATTTTTTATAGCATTTCCCTTCACACCCGCCTCCCTCCCACCAAAAAAACAAGAGCTCCACTTGGCAACTTTCATTTAACTCAACTCAGGGCCTCAATCCCCTGTACACCCCATATTCCACAGGACGGGGGGCTCAGATGTTTATCATAGAAAATAAATGAATCTGCACACTGGCCACCCCTGGATTCCCTAGCTCAGAACACACATTCAGGTGCATCTGCCTTACAGTGTCATTCTAAATGTGTGCTTAAAATATTGCTATTATTTTACCTTGCACCCTGCAAAATCTCTCCTGGGTGACTCCCACACACCTGGCTGGGTTAGCTTCTACCAATTTTCTTCTGGTCCCCCATGATAGGGAGAGGAAGCAATTGTTAATGATCCTCTGTGAGAGGGGTCCTTAGAGACAGGGGTCCCCAAGCCCTGGGCCATGGACTGGTACCATAGCTGTTAGGAACCAGGTGTTAAGAAGCAGGAGGTGAGCAGCAGGTGAGCAAGCATTACCGCCTGAGCTCCATCTCCTGTCAAATCAGCAGCGGCATTAGGTTCTCATAGGAGCACAGACCCTATTGTGAACTGTGCATGCGAGGATCGAGGTTGTGCACTCCTTATGAGACTCTAATGCCTGATGATCTGAGGTGGAACAGTTTTATCCTAAAACCATCTTCCCCCAGCCCCTATCTGCGGAAAAATTGTCTTCCATGAAACCGGTCCCTGGTGCTGAGTAGGTTGTGGACTGCTGCTTAGTGAGACGGTGGTTGAAACTAACCTAAGTGTGAGTCACTAGAAATCATGTGGCCTTACAAATACAAGTCAAAGGGTATGGAATTCCGTGTAGGTTCTGGGCTCCACTAGTCCAGGCACAAAGGCATGAAGAACATCAAACATGCAAGCCTTGCTCTCAGCTTTGGGGTGTGCGTGTGTTTGTGTTTGTGTGTACGAACGTAGACACACATATAAATTATTTGTTTGCATTGCATATACTCAGATTTAACTAGAAACAGATGTTAGATTTTTTGTTCCTTTGTAAAGACAAGATCTGTTTACACACTGCTATAAAGATACTACCTGAGGCTGGATAATTTATAAACAAAGGAGGTTCAATGGACCCACAGTTCTGCATGGCTGGGGAGGCGAAACTCACAATCAAGGAAGAAGGGGAAGTAGGCACATCTCACATAGCAGCAGGCAAGAGAGAGTGAGCAAGAGCAGAAAAAATTGCCTTATAAAACCATCAGATCTCATGAGAACTCACTATCACAAGAACAGCATGGGGGAAACCTCCCCCATAATCCAGTCACCTCCCACCTGCACCTCAACAGGTGCAGATTAAGGGGATTAACATTTGAGATGAGATTTGAGTGAGGACACAGAGCCAAACCATATTATTCTGCCTCTGGCCCCTTCTAAATTTCACATCTTCACATTTCAACACACAATCATGCCTTCCCAACAGTCCGCCAAAGTCTTAACTTATTTCAGTATTAATCCAAAAGTCCACAGTCTAAAGTCTCATCTGAGACAAGGCAAGTCCCTTCCACCTATCAGCCAGTAAAATCAGAAACAAGTTTGTTCCTTCCAAGATACAATGGGGGTACAGGCATTGGGTAAATACACCCATTCCAAATAGGAGAAATTGGCCAAAACAAAGGTGCTACAGATGCCATGCAAGTCCAAAATCCATCATTAAATATTAAAAGCTTCAAAATGATCTCCTGTGACTCCATGTCTCACATTCACCAGGGTACACTCTCACAGCCTTGGGCAGCTCCTTCATGGGCTAGCATTGAGTGCTTGTGGCTTTTTCAGACACATGGTACCAGGTGTCAGTGGAGCTACCATTCTGGGGCCTGAAGGACAGCAGCCCTCTTCTCACAGACTCGCTAGACAGTGCCCCAATGAGGACTCTGTGTGAAGGCTCCAACCCCACATTTTCCTTCTGCACTGCCCTAACAGAGGTTCACGCTGAGGGCTCCACCCCTATAGCACATTTCTGCCTGGACATCCAGGCATTTCCATACACCTCTAAAATCTAGGTGGGTGTTCCCAAACCTCAGTTTTTGACTTCTGTGTGTCCACAGGCCTAACACCACATAGAAGGCACCAAGGCTTGGGGCTTGCACCCTCTGAAGCAATGGCCTGAACTGTACCTTGGCCCTTTTTAGCTACAGCTGAAGCTGAAGCAACTGTGACACAGGGCACCAAGTCCTGAGGCTGCATAGAGCAGGGAGGCCCTGGATCTTGCCCATGAAATCTTTTTTTTCCTCCTAGGCCTCTGTGCCTGTGATGGAAGGCCCACATCTCTGACATGCTCTGGCAACATTTTTCCCATTGCCTTGGCAATTAGAATTTGGCTCCTTGTTACTTATGGAAATTTCTGTAGCCAGCTTGAATTTTCCCCCAGAAAAGTGGTTTTTCTTTCCTATGGCATCATTAGGCTGCAAATTTTTCAAACCCTTATACTCTGCTTTCCTTTTAAACATAAGTTCAAATTTCAGATAATCTCTATCTCTCTCAAGTTCGAAGTTCCACACATCTCTAGGGCAGGGGCAAAATGCCACCAGTTTCTTTGTTTAAAGTATAGCAAGAGTGACCATTGCTGCAGTTCCCAGGATGTTCCTCATCTCCGTCTGAACCACCTCGGCCTGAACTTCATTGTCCGTATTACTATCAGCATTCTGGTCAAAACCATTCAGCAACTCTCTAAGAAATTCCAAGTTTTCCCTCATCTGCCTGTCATCTTCTGAGCCCTCCAAACAGTTCCAGCCTTTGCCCATTACCCAGTTCCAAAGCCACTTCCACATTTTCAAGTATCTTTATAGCAGTACCCACTACCTTGGTACAAATTTACTGTATTAATCCATTTTCATACTGCTGTGAAGGTACTACCTGAGACTTGGTAATTTATAAACAAAGGAAGTTCAATTGGCCCACAGTTATGCATGGCTGGGGAGGCCCCAGGAAACTCACAATCACTGCAGAAGAGGAAGAGGCACGTCTCACATGGTGGCAGGTGAGAGACAGCAAGCAAAAGCAGGGAAAACTGCCTTATAAATTCATCAGATCTCGTGAGAACTCACTATCATGAGAACAGTATGGGGGAAACTGCCCCCATGATCCAATTACCTCCCACCTGGACCCTCCCTCCACACTTGAGGATTATGGAATTACCATCCAAGATGAGATTTGGGTGAGGACACAGAGCCAAAGCATATCACAAAGTCTTACTTTGTTGCCAGGCTGTCCTCGCACTCCAAGTCTACAGCAGTCCTCCCACTTTGGTCTCCCAAAGCACTGAGATTATAGCCATGAACCACCACACTCAGCCCAAATGCATTCTTAACTAAGTCTAACATTAATTTTGTAAAACATGAATATCTACATTTACGTATGATGAAACTGAAGGTGAGACATTAATAACAACAGAGCTCATTCTCAAGCCAGCCCTCTTTTTACTTCATCTTACTGTTAGGCCTAAAATAAATCTGAAATGTTAAATAACATTTATAGGAGGCTATTGGTTTGGTCCAACTCATGCTAAAATTCTCCATCACCAAACAAAACCAATCTGTTCATTTGACCTTCTGAGAAATCAGGAGGGTGAGAGAGAATAGCCGTAAAGGCCAGTTTTGGTGGGCAAGATAACTAATTTCCCTCTGTTTTAATCCTTATTAAAAAAAACAACATGATATGAACTACTCAATCATTTTCTATTGTACTATTTTCCTGTTCCCAGCTTTCAAGGAAAATCACTTTAAAACCACCAAACTGCTTTTTGTTCTCTTTCCTCAGCCCTTTCCTCTCTGTAGAACCAGCCTCCTCTGCTGAACCCATTGGAACACTCCTTCTATTTTATGGAATGAAGTGTTGCCCAATTCTAGAATCACAAATGAAGCCAATTAAGATTTTTCGAAGGATCCCAGCTGCGCTGAGCACTGGGAAGAAAAAAGATTTAAAAAAATCTTTAAGCTAAATTTGTTGTAATTTTGTCTTTTGACAGGAGGAAATCAAGAGTTTTGGAAAGGGCCCAAAAGGCTGGACTGTAGGCGGTAGAGATAGAGAGAATGTTCACGAATGAGCAAATATACTCCTTATGAAGTTTCAGAGAAATGGGTAATGACACTGACTAGTCAGGGAAATGCTGGGAGGTGGCAGCAGTGATCTCCCAGGTCACCTTGCCAGCCCACAGCTGCCCAACTTGCACTTGTGCCTTCACTGAATAACTATGTGTTCACATGCAACATGCCGAGGGCACCAGTTTAGCCCTGAGTGTGCAGTTCCACAACTGTCACCAGTGGTCCACAGTCATTATCTGTCCAAAATCTTAGCATGAGGCTTTCTCTAATGGGAGCTAGCCAAGAGCATAAATTCACCTCCAAAACAATTGTATGGCTAGTCATTTTACGATACATGGGGGCAATCAGAGCAGGATTTAAACATTTGCCAAAGACTGGATCTCTCTTTTTCTCCCATTTTGTTTTAAAAGGAAGTTTGTGTTTTTCTCTGTGTCGGAAGTCCTGGCCTTGCCTAGTATCAGCCACTCAGAAAGTTCCTGGAGGCTTTTCTTTAGCTTTCCCTTAAAACATAAGAGTTGCTGAGGCAGGAGAATTGATTGAACCCAGGAGGCGGTGTTTGCAGTGAGATGAAATTGTGCCACTGCACAACAGCCTGGGAAACAGAGCGAGACTCCATCCGCCCACCCCCTCAAAAAAGCTGCTGATGGTTTGAAAACCTGAAGGAGTTTGCTAATGTCAGAGTTTACTTTTAATTATTTGCACCTAGCCAGGCATGGTGGCTGATGCAACTTGGGAGGCAGAGGTGGGAGGATTGCTTGAGGCCAGGAGTTTGAGACCAGCTTGGGCAATAAAGTGAGTCCCTGTCTCAACAAAAAATTTAAAAATTAGCCATGGTGGTATGTGCCTGTGGGCCCAGCTACTTGGGAGGGTGAGGTGGGAGGATCATCTGAGCCTCAGAGGTTGAGGCTGCAGTGAGCCATTTTCATGCCACTGTACTTCAGCCTGGACAACAGAGCAAGGCCCTGTCTCGAAAAAATAAAAATAAAAACTATTGGTGGGGGATCCAAGATGGCCAAATAGGAACAGCTCTGGAGTGTAGTTCCCAGTGAGAACAATGCCGAGGGTAAGTGATCACGGCATTTCCAAATCAGTTTTAACTGCCCACAGACCACGAGATTCCCGGGATAAAAAGCACCACAACTTTCCAGCACAGCTGTTTCAGTTGGTGCAGTGGGTCTCTGCACAAAAACTCACACAAATCTGGGTGGCCATTTCAAGTGGCGCCTGGAATACCTGGGAGAGAGAGTCACTCATTCAATCGAAAATAAAAGGCACTGAAACACGGAGCCAGGTGATCTGGCTCAGCAGGTGTCACCCCCACAAAGTCCAGCAATCTGAACGTGCTGAACTGAGAGTTTTGTAGCAAGTGCAGCTGGACATGGGATGGGGGAAGGGCATCTGCTATTACCGAGGCAGTCTGCCATTACCGAGGCAGTCCGCCATTACTGAGGCAGACTGCCATTACTGTACCTCTGGAAACAAAACCACAAGGAAGCTCAAACAGCAACTGGGCAGAGCCCACAGCAGCTTAGCAATCCCTCTGCTGGCAGACTGTGACTAGGCTATCACCTTGCTGGGCAGGGCAGCTCAGAAAAAAAGGCAGGAACATGTCAGGAACTTACAAATAAAGCCCCACCTTCCCAAGACAGAGCACCTGGGAAAAAGGCAGTTATGAGTTCTACTGCAGCATACTTAAACGTACCTGCCCATCAGATCTGAATGGAGCAACAGAGCTCCCAGCACAGCACTTGAGCTCCTATAAGGGACAGACTATCTCTTCAAGCAGCTCCTGACCCCTGTATATCCAAAGAGTCACCTCATAAAGGAAAGCTCAGGCTGACATCTGGCAGGTATCCTTCTGGGACGAAGATAACAGAAGAAACTAGCAGCCACCCTTACTGTTCTGCAGCCACCACAGGTGATCCCCAGGCAAGCAGGGTCTGGAGTGGACCTCCAGCAGTCCTACAGCAGAGAGGCCTGCTTGTTAGAAGGAAAACTAAGAAACAGAAACAACTTTAATATCAACAAAAAGTACATCCACTAAGAGACCCATCCGAAAGTCACCAACTACAAAGACCACAGGGAGATAAATCCACAAAGATGGGAAGAAACCAGTGCAAAAAGGATGAAAACACCCCAAACCAGAATGCCTCTCCTCCTCCAAGGGATCACAACTCCTCACGAGCAAGGGGACAAAGCTGGCTATAGAATGAGTCTGATGAATTGACAGAAACGGGCTTCAGAAGATGGGTAATAACAAACTTTTCTGAGCTAAAAGAACATGTTCTAACCCAATGCAAAGAAACTAGAACCTTGAAAAAAGGTTTGATGAAATAATAATGAGAATAAACAGCTTAGAGAAGAATATAAATGACTTCATGGAGCTGAAAAACACAACACGAGAACTTCGTGAAGCATACACAAGTTTCAATAGCCAAATCGACCAAGCAGAAGAAAGGATATCAGAGATTGAAGATCAGCTCAATGAAATAAAATGAGAAGGCAAGAGCAGAGAAAAAAGAGTGAAAAGAAATGAACAAAGCCTTCAAGAAATATGGGATTATGTGAAAAGACCTAATCTATGTTTGATAGGTGTACCTGAATGTGACAGAGAGAATGAATCCAAGCTGGAAAATACTCTTCAGGATATTAGCCAGAAGAACTTCCCCAACCTAGCAAGGGAGACCAACATTCAAGTCCAGGAAATACAGAGAACACCACAAAGATATTCCTCAAGAAGAGCAACCCCAAGGCACATAATCATCAGAGTCACCAGGGTTGAAATGAAGGAAAAAATGCTAAGGGAAGCCAGAGAGGAAGGTTGGGTTACCCACAAAGGAAAACCCATCAGACTTACAGGGGATCTTTCCTCAGAAACCCTACAAGCCAGAAGAGAGTGGGGACCAATACTCAACATCCTTAAGGAAAAGAACTTTCACCCTAGAATTTCATATCCAGCCAAACTAAACTTTATAAGCGAAGGAGAATAAAATCCTTTATGAACAAGCAATTGCTGAGAGATTTCGTCACCACCAGATCTGCCTTACAAGAGCTCCTGAAAGAAGCACTAAACATAGAAAGGAACAACCAGTACCAACCACTCCAAACACATACCAAATGGTAAAAAGCATCGACACAATGAAGAAACTGCATCAACTAATGGGCAAAACA
The DNA here is from genome assembly GCF_009761245.1 of Sapajus apella. Lineage (NCBI taxonomy): Eukaryota > Metazoa > Chordata > Mammalia > Primates > Cebidae > Sapajus > Sapajus apella. Next base: position 17,131,381 of record NW_022436950.1, on the reverse strand, counting down.
ACCAGCTAGCATTAAAATGGCAGGATCAAATTCACACATAACATTATTAACCTTAAATGTAAATGAGCTAAATGTTCCCGTCAAAAGACACAGACTGGCAAAATGGATAAAAAGTCAAAACCCATCAGTGTGCTGTAACCAGGAAATCCATCTCATGTGCAAGGACACACAAAGGCTCAAAATAAAGGGATGGAGAAAAATTTATCAAGCAAATGGAGAGCAAAAAAAAAGCAGGAGTTGCAATTCTAGTTTCTGATAAAATGGACTTTTAAACCAACAAAGATCAAAAGAGACAAAGAAGGGCATTACATAATGGTAAAAGGATCAATGCAACAAGAAGAGCACCCAATACAGGAGCACCCAGATACATAAAGCAAGCTCTTAATGACCTACAAAGAGACTTAGACTCCCATACAATAATAGTGGGAGACTTTAACACTCCACTGTCAATATTAGATCAACAAGACAGAAAATTAACAAAGATATCCAGGATTTGAACTCAGATCTAGACCAAGCAAACCTAATAAGCTTCTACAGAACTCTCCACCCCAAATCCACAGAATATACATTCTTCTCAGCACCACATCGCACCTACTCTAAAATTGACCACATAATTGAAAGTAAATCACTCCTCGGCAAATGCAAAAGAACGGAAATCATAACAAACAGTCTTTCAGACCATAGTGCAATCGAATTAGAACTCAGGATTAAGAAGCTCAATCAGAATCACAAAACTTCATGGAAACTGAACAACTGGCTCTTGAATGTTTTATTGGATAAACAATAAAATGAGGGCAGAAATAAAGATGTTCTTCTAAACCAATGAGAATGAATACCCAACGTATCAGAATCTCTGGGACACATTTAAAGCAGTGTCTACAGGGAAATTTATAGCAATAAATGCATACATGAGAAGCAAGGAAAGATATAAAATCAACACCCTATCATCAAAATTAAAAGAGCTAGAGGAGCAAGATAAAAAATTTTAAAAAAACTCAAATGCTAGCAGAAGACAAGAAATAACTAAAATCAGAGCAGAGCTGAAGGAGATAGAGAAAGAAACCCTTCAAAAAAATCAATAAATCCAGGAGCTGGTTTTTTGAAAAGATCAACAAAATAGACAGACTGCTAGCCAGATAAAAAAGAAAAAAGTGAAGAATCAAATTGATGCAATAAAAAACGATGAAGGGGATATCACCACCAATTCCACAGAAATACAAACTACCATTGGACATTACTACAAACAACTCTATGCACATACATCAGTAAACCTGGAAGAAATGGATACATTTTTGGACACTTGCACCCTCCCAAGCCTAAACCAGGAAGAAGTTGAAACCCTGGATAGACCAATAGCAGCGGCTGAAGTTGAGGCAGCAATTAATAGCCTACCTACTAAAAAAAAGCCCAGGTCCAGATGGGTTCACAGCCAAATTCTACCAGACATACAAAGAGGAGCTGGTACCATTCCTTCTGAAACTATTCCAAACAATCCAAAAAGAGGGAATCCTTCCCAAATCATTTTATGAGACCAACATCGTCCTGATACCATAACCAGACAGAGACTCAACAAAAAGAGAAAACCTCAGGCCAATATCCATGATGAACATAGATGCAAAAATCTTCAATAAAATACTGGCAAACCAATTACAACAGCACATCAAAAAGCTTATCCATCACAATCAAGTAGGCTTCACCCCAGGGATGCAAGGCTGGTTCAACATACACAAGTCTATAAACGTAATCCACCACATAAACAGAACCAAAGACAAAAATCACATGATTATCTCAATAGATGCAGAGAAGGCCTTTGACAAAATTCAACAGCCCTTTATGCTAAAAACTCTCAAGAAACTACATATCGACAGAATGTATCTCAAAATAATAAAAGCTATTTACAACAAACTCACAGCCAATATCATACTGAATGGTCAAAAACTGGAAGCATTCCCTTTGAAATCTGGCACTAGACAAAGATGCCCTCTCTCATGACTCCCATTCAACATAGTATTGGAAGTTCTAGCCAGATCAATCAAGCAAGGAAAAGAAATAAAGTATATTCAATTAGGAAAGGAGGAAGTCAAATTGTCTCTTTTTGCAGACGACATGATTGTATATTTAGAAGACCCCATCATCTCAGCCCAAAATCTCCTGAAACGGACAAGCAACTTCAGCAAAGTCTCAGGATACAAAATCAGTGTGCAGAAATAACAAGCATTCCTATATACCAATAACAGACTAAAAGAGAGCCAAATCAAGAACGAACTGCCATTCACAATTGCTAGAAAGAGAATAAAACACCTAGGATACAACTAACAAAGGATGTAAAGGACCTCTTCAAGGAGAACTGCAAATCACTCCTCAAGGAAATAAGGGAGGGCAAACATTGAAAAACATTCCATGCTCATAGTTAGGAAGAATCAATATTGTGAAAATGGCCATACTGCCCAAAGTAATTTATAGATTCAATGCTATCCCCATCAAGCTACCTATTTGACCTTCACAGAACTGGAATAAACCACCTTAAACTTCACATGGAACCAAAAGAGAGACCGCATAGCCAAGACAATTCTAAGGAAAAAGAACAAAGCTGGAGGCATCATGCTACCTGACTTCAAACTATACTACAAGGCTACAGTAATCAAAACAGCATGGTACTGGTACCGAAACAGAGATATAGACCAATGGAACAGAACAGAGGCCTCGGAGGCAATGCCACAACCATCTGATCTTTGACAAGCCTGACAAAAACAAGCAATGGGGAAAGGATTCTCTGTTTAATAAAGGGTTTTGGGAAAACTGGCTAGCCATGTGCCGAAAGCAGAAACTGGACCCCTTCCTGACACCTTACACTAAAATTAACTCCAGATGGATTAAAGACTTAAACATAAGACTTAACACTGTAAAAATTCTAGAAGAAAGCCTAGGCAAAACCATTGAGGACATAGGCATAGGCAAGGACTTCATGACTAAAACACCAAAAGCCAAAATAGACAAATCGGATGTAATGAAACTCCAGAGTTTCTGTACAGCAAAAGAAACAATCATTAGAGTGACCCAGCAACCAACAGAATGGGAAAAACTTTTTGCAATCTACCCATCTGACAAAGGGCTAATATCCAGAATCTACAAAGAACTAAAACAGATTTACAAGAAAAAACAAACAAACAAACCCATTCAAAAGTGGGCAAAGGATATGAACAGACACTTTCAAAAGAAGATATATATGGGGCCAACAAACATATGAAAAAATGCTCATCATCACTGGTCATTAGAGAAATGTAAATCAAAACCTCATTGAGATACCATCTCATGGCAGTTAGAGTGGCAATCAGTAAAAAATCTGGAGACAGCAGATGCTGGAGAAGATGTGGAGAAATAGGAACATTTTTACACTGTTGGTGGGAGTGTAAATTAGTTCAACTATTGTGGAAGATAGTGTGACGATTCCTCAAGGACCTAGAAATAGAAATTTCATTTGACGCAGCCATCCCATTACTGGGTATACATGCAAAGGATTATAAATCGTTCTATTATAAAGATACATGCAAACATATGTTCATTGCAGCACTGTTTACAATAGCAAAGACCTGGAACTAACCCAATTGCTCATTGACGATAGACTGGACAGGGAAAATGTGGCACATATACACCACGGAATACTATGCAGCCATAAAAACGATGAGTTCGTGTCCTTTGTAAGGACATGGATGAATCTGGAAACCATCGTTCTCAGCAGACTGACACAAGAACAGAAAATCAAACACCGCTTGTTCTCACTCATAGGCGGGTGTTGAACAATGAGAACTCATGGACACAGGGAGGGGAGCATCACAGACTGGGGTCTGTTGGGGGGGAATAGGGAAGGGACAGTGGGGGGTAGAGAGGTTGGGGAGGGATAACATGGGAGAAATGCCAGATATAGGTGACGGGGGGATGCAGGCAGCAAACCACATTGCCATGTATGTACCTATGCAACAGTCTTGCACGTTCTGCACATGTACCCCAGAACCTAAAGTGCAATAAAATATATGTGTGTGTGTGTGTGTGTGTGTGTGTGTGTATAAAATGAAGCCATCTCACTAAAAATAAAAAACAAAAGTATTTGCACCCAAATCCTTTTATATTTACATTTTATCCTGCAAATGAAAAACTGGTTAGAGAGTATCCGCAAGGTCTCTCGGCTTAAAAATGAGAAGAAAAATGGCTTAGTTGAATTTTACTTGAGTTATCTAAGCTGCTAGAAAACAGAAACCATGAAGATAATCCTTCTACCCTTCTGTGTGTTCCAGGAAAGGATTTACTCCAAGGAACCCCCCTTCTCCCTGGGGCTTAGATAAGACCCACAGATGCCTCCCTTGTTTATTAGTGACAAGGCCAGACACAAACCCTCCAAATTCCTATTCTTTGTCTCATAAATGATTAACTGAACTCTGTCCCCACTGGTCAGTCGACAAAGTACCTGCCACCTTGACTTGACCAAATTTTAATTAAGTTTCTCTCTATCTGTAGACCCCTGAACTTTGACCCATTCTTACTACACAGTCCCTTCTACAAATAGGCTGACCTCAGTGTACACATAGTTTTACTGTCCTGACCCATCTTCACCTTCCATCCCACTTCCACACATCCAGTTCTCCTGAGCCTTGTTCATTCTCCTCTAAGTAGTAGAAAAGCCCTTTTCTCCTTTACATTACAGACATTTTCAGATCTCTTGGTCTCTGTGTCATATGGTGCCCCACTCCCTTCGTGCAAGAATTCTTTTGAATGATGTCTCTCCTTACCTAAATCCAGGTTTGCTTTTTATTTGACAAAGATAATAAATAAATAAAGCAAAAAATTCAACCCTACACTTTCTGTGCCTGCCTGTGGAGATGTCTCTGAACACAGAGCAATGTGAAACACAGACGTAAAACAGCTCCTGTCCATGAGGTCTTCTCTTCTAAAATTGAGACACTTTACAAAGTAGTAAGCAGTCTTTTTCTCCAGGGAGGCAGGGTTTTTGCATTTATTCATTTAATAAAGACTTATCCTATACGGACACTGGTAATTTTGTATTCCAAACGTTTCTGGAAACATTCCCTCCATTCAGGCCTGCATCATCTTTATTTTGCACTATCGCAGTAGATGTTCTCATCAGTCTCGCTTGAGTTGTTCTTATGCTCTCAAATCCATCCTCCCCACAGCATTTAGTGATCTATCTCAAAGGCAGATATGAACTTTTAAAAATATGTAATGTCTAAGCACCTTAAATTATGTACAAGGCTTCTCACAGTCAGACTTCTGCCTAAATCTCCACCCCTAGCCCTTTCCCCTGTTTGTTCCTGTCTCTGGTGAGACCCCCCCCCGTCACCATCCCCTACATACGGGGCATATACATACTCTACTTTATGCCCCTTTCCTGATGTTACTCTGCCATTCATGCTGTCACCATTCCTGCCTGCTCCCTGCCTCCTTTACTTCAGCTAAGCCTCAGTGCAGGTGTCATCTCTAGAAAAGCCACTCTGACTGCTGTATCTGCATTCCCTCCCAGTTGGTTTCTTATTGCTTCTTCAACCTGGCAATTCAATAAATAAATACTGGGTAACATGAATAAAGGCCATTTCTACAACAGTGATTTAAGAGATATCCCCTACAGGAGCATCCATGTAAAGAGGTCATTGAAGTTCAGGATGGTAAAAATACATGGAGAACATCTGTAAAGCACTACAGTAGCATCCTAGAGGAATTGTTTTTAGAATGAAATTGTTTCCATCTGGAATGGCTCCCCATTAGCCCTGATGGAAAGTTGGGAAATAAATTTGGTCAAGGTTCCTTGAAGGTGTTTGCAGGATGAAAATAGAAATGCTACATTTCTGAACTGTTCAGTTTTGGAACCAGAAACCAACTTGTATTTGCTTTTCGAAAAGAGCATCAGATCTCTTTCTTTCTTCTTCTTCATTTATTTATTTGACAGAGTCTCACTCTGTCACCCTGGCTGGAGTGCAATAGCGTGATCTTAGCTCACCTCAACCTCCTCCTCCTGGGTTCAGGCAATTCTCCTGCCTCAGCCTCCCGAGTAGCTGGGACTACAGATGTGCATCACCACACCCAGCTAATTTTTGTATTTTTAGTTGAGATGGGGTTTCACCATGATGACCAGGTTGGTCTCGAATTCCTGACCTCAGGTGATCCACCCACCTTGGCCTCCCAAAGTGCTGGGATTACAGGTGTGAGCCACCGCGCCCGGCAGATTTCTTTCTTAACCTTGTAATTGGTGAGCAATGACCTTTAAATGTATTTATTTTGTTCATTCATTTAACAGACACTTGGCAAGGACCTACTATGTGCTAAATATTATGCCAAGTGGTACAGATTAGGCAATGGACGAGACAGACTCCGTCCTGCTCTGGGGTTGACATATAGGCAAAACAGACACTAACAGGTAATCAATACAGGAATTAAGTATTGTACAATTACTGTTTAGGACATAATCAGGGAAGAGCAGAAACCTACTTTAGAGAAGGTGTTTGGGGAGGGGCAGCTTGTGCCAGTTTCCTTTAACTTAAGTCTTGATGGAGAGGAGCCAGCCTCATGAGACCCCTGAGGGAGAGAGTCCCAGACCAAGAAAACCTCAAAGTGGGAAAAAGTTTACCTTGTGGAGGAGTGAGAGAAGCTAATGTGACTCAGCAGAGGTAGAAGTAGCTTTCTTCTAGAAGCTTCCAGGAGACCACATGCTCCTGGGTTACTTCACATGGGACCCCTTCTCAGTCTCCTTTGGTGATTGCAGAGGGTGTGGCCTCTTTGGGAAGCCTAAGTTCGGTATTGCCTCAACCATCAACTCAGCCTGAGATCATGGATTGTCATTTCACCATTTAGACTTGGGTTCTCTCATATGTAAAAGGCAGAGGTTGTATGAGATGCTCTCAACTCTGTATACCATGATGCTATTAACATTAATAACTGTGTTCACTTCAGCAGCACGTATTCTAAAAATTAAAACGATACAGAGAAAATTGGCAGGGCCCCTCGGCAAGGGCAACACATCAATTCATGGAGCATTCCATATTTTTTAATCGCAGTCAATATGTCTGGGACATTTGAAGAAGCCAGTGTGGTCTCCCAGCCCAAAGAAATCATTAGTTACTAAAAGATCACTGAATCTCGAGAAGCATCATTTATTCATTCATTCATTTTAAAAGTGAATGAATGAATGAATTTTTTTTCAACAACAAAAAAACTTGAGCACTTAAAATGCCAGATACTGTTCCAGACTCTGGGCCACACTAAGGCAGAATGTCCACTCAGGGTGAAGATGAGGCTGATAAAATAAAAATATATAGTCTAAATGCAGGCAGGGCATAAAGTTGTATAAAGAAAAACAGAAACAGGTTATGAGGAGAAAGTGATGAGAAGCATGGTGTGTTAAGTAAGGTGGTCAGAGAAGGCCTTTCAGCAAAGGTGTTTGGGTACAGGACCGACTTTACTTAATTTACTTATAGCTCATATTTAAATTGTTTATGGGAAGCCTAGAATGTTTAATGTGTATCATCATCCTTTCTAGTTGATTTCTGTGTTCATATGGAAATCAGTGGAAACCAAAAGTCTAAATAATCCAGCAAGCAAGGCTTCAGAGAAGATAGCTAAATTTTAAACAACTGCAAAGCTGTCTTTGAATTGGTCTTTCCATCTTTAAAACAAAACATGTGCTATCATTCAAATCTGTTAAGACATTTCATCAAACATGGGTTCTGTAAAGAGACTTCCATTGTCAGCATTGCTGAGCCTCAGCCTTACAGTGGAAAGTGGACATTGCACAGAGAAGTAGGGATGTGACTGCCCTGAAGACAGATTCTGACAGGCTCCAGTCAAGCCTCTCATTAAAAAGGGTCATTGGGAGGTTACATGAAGGTTTAGGAGGTGTTGACGGTGTGAGCAATCTCCCCTCCGAATGGAGCAGAGTTAATCACTCACTGGGCAACTGGAAAATCAATGGCTCCCTGCTTTCTCTCCTACCCTTTGCCTGTGCTTGGCCAGCCTGCTCCCCTGCTCCCTGCAGTGAACTGGCGTCAGGCAGAGGACTCTGGGATTCTTCTCCCCTCCTACTCAAAGACTGGCTCTTCAGGAGGAGAGTCATCTAACCCCAGGGGAGGACAATGTGTTCTTCCCTAACTGGGAGAAAACTTATAATGAAGACTTATTGCCAAAGAGGAGGAGGAAGAAGAAAAGAGGGGACATTAGGGGAAACACAAGTTGGGACATTGGGGGAAAGGCAGCCTTTCTGAAGAAAGACATCATTGCAGCCAAAATGTAAAGGAAACAATATCCAGAGATGATGGGCTGGAAGCATTTCCAATTCAGTGCTATCTGCGTTTTTAGAAACTTTTTGTTAAGGAGATGGTGAGTTGCCTGTTTGTGGTTGAGCTCTAAATGTCTTCATGTTTACCCTAAATGAGGCCATCCATGGAACTGACTGGACCAGAGGTCCCCAGGCAGAAGGCCTGAAGAGTCAGGATGCCTGCACTCTGGACTGGAACTTACAAGGTGAAGTTCTCATTTTGGGCCTCACTAGAAGTACAGCTGAACCCTTTGGTTGGCAGAAGGGTATAACCAGTAGGAATAATTATTCATTAAGGTCAAAAGAATTGTTCTTTCAGTGGGTCTGGCTGAGTGGTGTTCATCCCAGAGGTATGCAAACCACCACCTGAGCTTCAGGGCTCAGATACTCTGTCATGTAAGGAAGAAGGTTTAGAAATTTCCTATGAGAGAGGTTAAATCATAAAGTAGGAGCCAGTATTATGATACAGTGAGATGTGAGACTGTGGTTCTCAGTGGTGGTGGTTCCACTGGGATGGAAGCGGGGTGAGTGGGGGCTGGAAGCACGGAGGGAAACAGTCAAGACATGATGGTCTTGATTCTGACTTACAGCTGGGTGTCTTCATTTTCAATTTTAAAGGAGGAGAAGCGATAACCAGAAAAAAAGGAGGGAGCGATGAGGAGTAAGTGGGGGTGTTGTTAGAAATACAGCCAGTTTGAGGGTGTTTAAGAAGACAGTGGACTTAGTTTGCCACACAGTGTTGGAAGCCAACCTGCTCATGGTCACCATCTTGGCAGTTGTTTGGAAAGAGTATGGAATTGGCTTTTCCCAGTGTGGAGAGCATAGCCTGTGATGTCAAACTGAGATGGAAACATATATTGTGTGAAGAAATGAAAGAGTCCATTTGGCTGTTTCCCCAGATTAGCGGATACACATCCAGGGCGCCTTCAGTGAAAACTGGTATCGTCTGCCTTGTCTTAAGTGAATTTTCTTCCCTGCATCCTGTGATTATGGTTCCCATAACTTTGTTAGCCTTCATATTGAGTTTTTATGCTCATGCACTTCCTCAGCTCTCCATTTCCTTCCAAGCATCTTAACTGGTAATTCAGTTTGCTCATGGACTGCTTCGCAGCAAAGCATCTCACCATGAAATGGTGCTTCTCCCTACATGTATGAAATAGAACTAGCAAGGTTGGCCTTTGGGAACAAATAACTCACACCTGAGGTTTTGGGGCCGATCATCTGCTGTTCTTATCACCGTTTGGCTCCCCGCCAGAAGACAAGTGGAGAGATTTGGGCTTTTGTAAAAAGAACCAAATTCAGACAAAAAGAAAGCCTGTGACCTTTGGACTTTCCAACCAAGGACGCTTAGTTAGGGCTAGAGCAGGAGTCACTTGAGCCCGCCCCATAAATCCAGGTCTCCTTTTTGCAGTACAGGTGACTGTTCATGGGAGAGGAGGCCAGTAACTGTCATTCCGAACCTGGACAGATGAGTTTGCTGCGGCTTGGCCCCTTGGAGTCTTTAATCCCTCCAGAAAGAAATCTTTCGTATTTCTTTTGAGTGATCACCACTCAGATCTTTTCTGAATTCTAGTAAGAATAAAAACCTCTGACAGACCCACTGAGGTGACCTCCAGCTCTAACAGCTCACTACATAGGGAGGTTCTCAAACTTCAAAAGCCATCCTTTTACAGAAGCTTAAAATTAAATGACTCAACTCTGACCAAATGTGTAGGAAGAGTGGGCAGTTGCTGGAAAAATTAGGTATTTGTTGTTAAGGACCTTGAGCCTAAAATCAGACTCTTGGTCAGCAAAATGGTAGGCCTAATCTCATCTCATCAGGAGACTTCCTCATAAACAGACATTGCCATAGAAGGACAGGTGAGAGAGGTGCATTCACATTTTCTGTTGTCTCAGGGTAAGTCAAGAATAGATACTCTGAAGCTAGATTACTGCTCCAGGATATACTGAGCCTGAATCTCACTTTAAACTTTTGAACTAATCTCAACTAAACTTTTTCCCCACAAATTGTGAGACATATTAGAAAAATCCAAATAGTCTACAGAGTTGTTTTTGTTTTGTTAAGCGTTTGGATGTTTGATGATGGGGGAGGAAGGAGGAGACAGGTAAGAACATTTGCCTTTATGGTTAGCATCTTTAAGACAAATGCTTTCTCAATCTTTATGGTAAAACCCAAGTTTACCTGGGTACCACTAGAATGACCAGAGCTTTAAGAAAGGTCTAAACAGATGTTCCTATGCCACCCTCACAAGTTTTCCCATTTGTTAGGCGCACTCATAAAATACAAGTGATTGAATTGGTTTTGCAAAATATGTGTGAAATAAGGAAATTGACCTAGATAAATTGGGAAATTTGCCCAATTAAATTGTTTTAAACCACCAGAAATCGGGATGTATACATTAAAATGTCTTGAGAAAATTACAGAAGTTTATAATTTAGATTTAACCTAACCATATCCCCTTCTTGCTCACGGACTGCTTCACAGCAAAGCGTCTCACCATAAAATGGTGCTTCCCCCTCTGTGTGTGAAATAGAGCTAGCAATATCAGCCTTTGGGGACAAAGGACTCAGACCTTAGGGTTTGGGGTTGATCATTTGCTGTTCTTAACACCACTGGAGGAAAAATAAGAGTGACTTTCTGGAGTAATTTGCAGATAGCCAGGATCCTTTGAAGACAAAGACTACTGCTTTCCTTAAACGTTACCAGGCATACTCCATACAGATTATCCCTTATTCACAATGTTTGGGACAGAAGTATTTTGGTTTTTGAATTTTTTTTGTATTTCAGATTTCAAGATATTTGCATTCAGCATTCCTAATCTGAAAATCTAAAATGTGAATAACTCCCATGAGTATTTCCTTTAAGTGTCATGTCAGCGTTCAAAAGATGGCGGATTTGGGATTATGGGTTTTCAGATTAAGGACACTCAACCTATTTTTTTTATAATATGCGCTGTAGATAAGCTGCTGTTCACAATGTTGATTTCTAACATCTAAATGGCTCCTGAACAGATACACATGTAAGTGATGATTTAGATAAAGGCAGCAGCTGCTTATTATCAATGCATCATGCTGAGAAGCTCTAGCTTGCTGTTGCTAAAGCCAACAGTGCCGGGGGAATGGCAGCTCACCTTGGAGGCTAACATCCGGAATGGTTTGCATGGAATTGGCACCATTCCTGAGAGAACATTCACTCTGAGTACAAAATTCTATCCTTTAACACTGCTTCAATTCGAGAGTTGTATTGCCTTTAAAAAATATGAATTGGAAGAAATAAGAAGTTGAAGTATTCTACGTCTTAGTTTTAAACTGGTTGTTAATTAATATGCAGCTAGTTTATTTCTAATTGAAGAAAGTTACCCATTCTGAGGACATCACCTAGACTACCCTTTTATTCAAATCACCTGCTATGGAAGGCTCTTCTTTGAGAGGCCTAAGGAAATACAGAAACCATATGTTCCTGATAAAAAGATCTCTTTAGATTATGTCGCCCATTCAGGATAAACAGCCAAATAATAGAACCCAAAAGGGTAAAAACCAAGAGCATTGTTGCCAAGGATGAGGGATGATCAGAAAGTCCTTCTGTTGTAGCTAAAGCTATATATTAAAATGATGATGAGGCCAGGCGCTGTGACTCACGTCTAGAATCCCAGCACGTTGGGAGGCCAAGGCGGGTGGATCACACGAGGTCGGGAGTTTGAGATCAGCCTGGCCAACATGGAGAAACCCGTCTCTACTAAAAATACAAAATTAGTCAGGCGTGGTGGTGCGGCTTGTAATCCCAGCTACTTGGGAGGCTGAGGCAGGAGAGTCATTTGAGGCAGACGGAGGCAGAAGTTGCGGTGAGCTGAGATCGCACCATTGCACTCTAGCTTTGGCAACAAGAGCAAAACTCTGTCTCTGAATAATAACAATAATAATGAATGTTTAATTTTATTACATATGTTATGAAATATTCAAACATATTAAGGCTCAAATAAAAGGAATAGAGCATGGTGCATTCTTGTTTTAAAGCGTTAAGAGCATAGATTTATTTATACAGGTTCACTTACCTTCAGCATTCAAGTCCACCTTCAAGGGACACGTAAGATTCACTTGTAGGGCTGTTCCTGAGGTGAGATGACAGAGGTCTCAGGTCCCTGGTAATAATTGCTTTGAATCAGTGTATAAATTACAGGACAGCATGGGTTTTTTTTTCCAGTATAGTGTGTGGGATTATAATGCTAGTGATTATAATGTCTATTTTGTGTGTCTCCATGTGTTTTATTTTCTTACCTGCACTCCTAGTGTGCACATGGAAATTTTGTTGATGACACCAATGATACTCAACAAGGGAAGACTCTCAGGTCCTTCCTTCTTCATGGGTCTTAAATGGGACCCATATAAAGAGAAAGGAAGGTTCTCAATGTGTTGGGATGGAATTGGGGCAAGGATTCCTCAGTGACCGAGGGCCTCACTCTCCCTCTCATACTTTTGCTGGGTTGAGTGCTCCAGGACTCTTACTCCTTAGAGGCCATGCAGATCATAAGACAGATCCCCCCAGTCAGTCTCTATGGCCAAATTTGTGGTCATACCAGAAAATCAGCTTGATTAAATGATCATTGAGTGCAATACCCTCCCCAGATCAAAAATGGGATAGTGGTTGCCACAAAGGCAACCAACCGGTCCTGAGTATAGCCTGGGATGCTCTTCCAGGGACCCTTGATGCCTCCTTTCTTGACTCCTTGATGTCATTATATTTGGTACCTTTCTCCAGATGGCAAATCACATTCTCCACAAGCTTTCCACTGACTTGGAAGGCCAAGTCAGTGAACTCTCCATTCAACTATGGGATTATCCTGTACACAGTTTTGGCTGGGCCAGGGATTCAGGGATAATGACCACTGACATGACACTACAGCTTGCTAGAGAAGCATGATCTGTGGGAAGCAGTGATGGCATGGACCATGGTCTGAGATTCCTCCATGTTACCACAGTCATCATTGATGACTTCTGCCAGGAGAACCAAGCATTTGGTATGCAGGTGACATTGCTGACAATTTCAAAGGAGTTGTCATCTTCACAGTTCTCTCCCATTCTGAGCATATAGAGGCATTGGCGAAGCCAGTAGGAATAATAACCCTTTGCCTCCACCTTTCAAGTGAATGCTAGCCTTGTCTTAGATGGTAAAGAATACAGTGGGCTCTAGGATGTATTCAACATCACGTCACCCCATTTGGTATTGGGAGGTTCTTGAACTTGGAAAATGAATGTAGGATTTCAAATTGACTGCACTTGTATCAGCCGTGATGGTGCCATTGAACTTGCCATGGGTAGAATCATTTCTGGACATGTAGTTCCTGCTATTGAGGTCAAGAAAGGAGACATTGATGGCTGCAATATCCATTTTGGAAGCAGCCTGTTAACTAGGCACCCAGAATGGACAAACCCATGTAATCCGATTTTTTGCCACCATGACAGGGTGAGGAGGCTGGCACTGCACAAAAAGGTGAGGCTTCTATTTGTTGGAGAGGAACTGACAGAGCTGCATGGGTTTTAAATGTGAAAGTGAAAGTAATACATTTTAGGCCAGGTCCAGGAAGCAAGCAAGGTTGGACAGCAAGTCTTACAAGTTGTTCAAAGCCATTTGGTTCCTGAATTTTAGAGCGCAAGTAACGTGAGTTTCAATAGCAAACAATTTATACAAAAGTTTATCTAAATACATTCAGCTTCTGATTCCAGAAAGCAGAAGTTTGGATAGTGAGGGATATTTATATTTACTGCTTGCTTACAGGCACTCACACATGCATGCGTTCAATCACTCTTTCATTTAGGACCTCGATTTATTGAAAGAGCTAGGAGATTAAACAACCATCATCTGAACTAGAGATAATCATATGAAGATGAGTGGATATACGTAACTGCATAATTGTAAAAGAACAGCTATGGCTCCCAAAGTGCCAAGTATGTGAGATGAGCTTGTTGTGGTTTAGTTTATATATGTACATCTTGGATTGAATATACAGTTGATCTTTAAACAACATGGGTTAAATCAAGTGGGTCCACTTATACACGAATTTTTAAAAATAAGTGTATTGAAAACTTTTCTGTAAATTTGCAACAATTTGGAAAAACTCACAGATGAAAGGTGTCGCCTAGCAATGTTGGAACAGTTAAGAAAAAGATATGTCATAAATGCAGAAAACATATGTCAGTACTATTTATGTTATCATTTACTACCATAAAATATGTACGAATCTATCATGAAAAGTTAAAATTTAGGCCAGGCCCGGTGACTCACACCTGTAATCTCAGCACTTTGGGAGGCCGAGGAGGGTGAATTGCTTGAGCTCAAAACTTCAGGACAAGACTGGGCAACATGGCAAAACCCCATCTCTACAAAAAATACAAAAATTAGCTGGATGTGGTGGCGGGTACCTGTAGTCCCAGCTACTTGGGAGGCTGAGGTAGGAGAATCATCTGAGTCCTGGGGGTCAAGGCTGCAGTGAACCGTGATCACACCACTGCACTCTAGCCTGGGCTGCAGAGTGAAACTCTGTCTCAAAAACAAGAAAAAGTAGTTAAAATTCACCAAAACTTAGGCACATAAACAAATAAAACTATTCATGACACCAGCCACAGTCTAGGAAATTAAACAAATGTAAAGATGCAGTATTAAATTATAACAGCATAATTATAGTGCATACTGAACTACTGTAATAATTTCATGGCTACCTCCTGTTGTTATTGTGGTGAGCACAAGTGTTGTGAGTATCCATTTAAATCACTGAGTAACACTAATCATCTCCATGTGAACAGTTGTCTCTCCAGTAAATTGCATCACAGTAAAAAGTGATCTCTCGCAGTTCTCATGTATTTTTCATCGTATTTAGTGCAACACGCTAAACTTTGAAAAACACCATGGGGCCCATTCAAAGTGCCACTAATGATGCTGAAAGTGCTGCCAAGAGGCAGAGAAAAGCTACGAAATTACAAGAAAAAGTTGAACTGCTTCAGATGTACCATAGGTTGAGATCTTCCCTCTGAGACTGCCACCATTTCATACAGATGATTCATCTTGTAAACAGATGATACACTGATAAATACAACACAGTACTGGAAATGTGTTTTCTCTTTATTATGATTTCTTAATAACTTTTCTGGCTTAGCTTACTTCATTGCAAGAATACAGTATATAAGACATATACAAAATGTGTGTTCATTAGTTGTTTATGTTATTGGTAAGGCTTCTAGTAAACAGATGCTGTTAGTAGTTAAGTTTGGGAAAGTCAAAAGTTATGTATGGATTTCAACTGCATGGAACATTGGCACTCCCAACACTCAAGTTGCTCAAGGGCCAATTGTATATTACAAAACTTAACTAACAATCAGATCATGATTTCAAAAGGAAATAAGCCAATTTAAAGATCAGTGTTAAAGAAATAATAACATGGGTGGTCCATTAGTGTGGCAGAATCTGGAAGGTGGTTTGTGAATGAATGCGTTTGAAAAACACTTGGGCAGGGTGATCTGGGAGCATAGAGAAAACCTCCAACTCCAGCTTTGTAGGAGACCCACAGAAAGTGTCCCAGTACGGGTCCACTCATATTCCACTTAAACTATTCTGACTCCATCTTGAAAGTCTGGAAGAACTAGTCATTAATAAAGATCAAGGATAATGCTTGGTGATTTAGTGAAGGTGATTGATGTAGAATTCAGCTGTTGGCGCAAATGGCTTGCTTTGATTTTCCTGAGTTTGTTAGAGTTTATAACCTATGAAAAGGTCTTGGTGCTGGTTTTACTGTTTTGGATGCAAGTAAAAGAAGAAAGAGTCTTTGGTTAGTAATCAGTCAGCCAAGACTGAAGACAGACTTCTGTCCAGATTGCATATTCTGAGAATATCTTTAAGATTGGTGGTATCACACTTAGAGATTGGAATCATTTGTGGTTTTAATCAGATGAGAAAGTTGGACCTGGGACATGACTAACATGTATTACATTTTTGCCATCAGGACTTTATAAAGATAAAGCTTTTGATCTTGTAACATTATTTCTTAGTCTTTTCATGGTCAGGAGGACTGACAATTAAAATTCTAGCAATGTGAGGGAGGAATCTAGTAGAAAAGAATTTTCTTAGCAATGCTTCTGTTGCTATCTGAAGTAAATTTTTATTTGTTTTTGCACGAAAAATTGAAACATCGCCAGGCGCGGTGGCTCAAGCCTGTAATCCCAGCACTTTGGGAGGCCGAGGCGGGTGGATCACAAGGTCAAGAGATCGAGACCATCCTGGTCAACACGGTGAAACCCCGTCTCTACTAAAAATACAAAAAATTAGCTGGGCATGGTAGCGCGTGCCTGTAATCCCAGCTACTCAGGAGGCTGAGACAGGAGAATTGCCTGAACCCAGGAGGCGGAGGTTGCGGTGAGCCGAGATCGCGCCATTGCACTCCAGCCTGGGTAACAAGAGTGAAACTCCGTCCCAAAATAACAAAAACAAAACACCAGAAAAAAAAAATTGAAACATCACACCAGGTGTGTTTGCAAAGTGTGTCTCCTGCCCATTCCCGACTTCAATTCTAATCCCCCAGTGAATCTACTATTCAGTTTCCTATGCACCTACACGCATTGATATGTGAATACCTTTTCAAAATGCAAATGGCAGCAAAATGTACTCTTCAGCCTCTTGCTTTCTCATTTAACAGTATACCTCATAATTCTTTTTTAACAGTTACATAACTTATTTAACCAGTGTCCTGTCATGAACATTTAGAGTTGCTCCCAGATTTGTGCTGTTGGTTGATTGACTGTTCATTTGTTTGAAGAAGGGTGAGCTTATGCATGATTTTTGTGTCTGAGTGTGTTCTACATTTCCTAGGACTGAAAATGCCCATTCCTTCAGTGGGAGTCATTTGCATGTGATGTTCATCCAATGACAAGTAAACGACACCAATCCTAGCATTCTGGACTATTCATTGGTGGGATGGTAGGGATGAGCAATTTTCTCATCAGATGTGACATCTTAATCTCTCAGCAGGGCACTCAGTGTCCCCTATTGAACTCCAGATGGATCTACAGGATTAAGATAATAGACTTTGAGTTTTTTAAGGATAGATATCTATTCTCATGTATTATACATATGTCCTCACTTAGATTCAGTAGAATCATACAATGTGTGTCCTTCATGTTTGACTCCTTTCACTCAGCATTACCATTCAAGGCTTACCCATGTGGCAGTCGTGTATCAATACTAGAGGTACTGATGTAGCTGTACTAAGGTAGCATGTATCAGTACTTCTTTTCTTTTTATGGCCACATGATATTCCATTGTAAAGATATAACACAGTTTGTTTATCTGCCTATCGTTGATAAACACTTAGGTTGTTTAAACTTTTTGGAGATTGACAAGAATGATGCTAACAAATGCTAACAACATTTATGTACAAGCTCCAGTGAGGAAATGTGCTTTCCGTTCTCCTAGGGATACACCTAGGAGTGGATGGCTGTCTGGTGTCTGTTCATCCAAGTCATCGTATTGGTAACCTGAGAAAAAAAGAGAATGAGATTCATTTGGATAAATTAAGAAGCAGAATAGGTATGTACTGGTAGAGAGGCTGTGGTCTTTGGGTTACAAATCATTGTTCTTTTGCCTCCGACAGTCAGTGATATAACCAGTTCCTGACTTTTTGGAAACAAACTTATAGATAGACTGTAAATCCCAGTGATTTGCAGCGTTCCTATCCCGTGAGACATGAGAAATGATCATACACTCCCGTTAGTTAACAGTGCATCATTTGGGCTATTTCTCCATGGTGGAGGGGACTATGAGTGTAGCCAAGGGAAGGAAGAAAGATATTGGGATTTTTCTAATTTTTTTTTATATGGTGGGTGTAATTTGAAAAGGGCCTCTTGGTGCTCTGTTCATCCTGCAGACGACTTAGCTTTTATTATGATTACAGTTCCACGCCATCGCTCGACACCGTGTGGAAGCCCCCAGCCAGTTTGCCAAGGTGATAATGATCTTTGATTACTTCCTGTGTTGCCTCCTTTTGGGTTTTTGCTTTTATGTGCAGGCCTTTGGGACCTCAGCCCGAAGAAGTATGAAGGATGATGGAATTTATTTGGGTTACTTAAGGAAGGTGGCCCCTTCAACAATACAGAGAAAAGCCCTTCACTCAGGGCAAGCCACACCTTGAGTTAATCATATTATTTTTTTATTTTTATTTTTATTTTATTATACTTTAAGTTGTTCTGGAGTACATGTCCAGATCATGCAGGACTGTTACATAGGTATACACATGCCATGGTGGTTTGCTGCATCCCCTCCGTCATCTACATTAGGTATTTCTCCTAATGTTATCCCTCCCCAATACTCCTATACCCTGCTATCCCTACCCTAGCTCCCCCACCTCACAACAGGCCCCAGTGTGTGATGTTCCCCTCCCTGTTTCATGTGTTCTCATTTTTCAACACCCACTTATGAGTGAGAACATGCGGTGTTTGGTTTTCTGTTCTTGTGTCAGTTTGCTGAGAATGATGGTTTCCAGATTCATCCATGTCCCTGCAAAGGACATGAACTCATCCTTTTTTATGGCTGCATAGTATTCCATGGTGTATATGTGCCACATTTTCTTTATCCAGTCGATCATTCATGGGCAGTTGAGTTGGTTCCACATCTTTTCTATTGTAAACAGTGCCACAACTGACATACATGTGCATGTGTCTTTATAATAAAACGATTTATAATCCTCTGGGTATATACTCAGTAATGGGATTGCTGGGTCAAATGGAATTCCTGGTTCTAGATCCTTGAGGAATCGCCATACTGTCTTCCACAATGGTTGAACTAATTTGTACTCCCACCAACAGTGTGAAAGTGTTCCTATTCCTCCACATCCTCTCCAGCATCTGTTGTCTCCAGATTATTTAATGATCATCATTTTAACTGGCGTGAGATGGTTTCTCAATGTAATTTTGATTTGCGTTTCTCTAATGACCAATGATGATGAGCATTTTTTCATACGTTTGTTGGCTGCATAAATGTCTTCTTTTGAGAAATGTCTGTTCATATCCTTTGCCCATTTGTTGATGGGGTTGTTTTTTTCTTATAAATCTGTTTTAGTTCTTTGTAGATTCTGAATACTAGCCCTTGTCAGATGGGTAGATTGCAAACATTTTTTCCCATGCTATTGGTTGCTGGTGGTCACTCTAATAATAGTTTATTTTGCTGTGCAGAAGCTCTTAGTTTAATTAGATCCCATTTGTCTATTTTGGCTTTTGTTTCCATTGCTTTTGGTGTTTTAGTCATGAAGTCCTTGCCTGTGCCCACGTCCTGAGTGGTATTGCCTAGGTTTTCTTCTAGGGTTTTTATGGTGCTAGGTCTTATGTTTAAATCTTTAATCCATCTGAAGTTAATTTTTGTATAAGGTGCAAAGAAGGGGTCCAGTTTCTGCTTTCTGCATACGGCTAGCCAGTTTTCCCAACACCATTTATTAAACAGGAAATCCTTTCCCCGTTGCTTTTTTTTTGGTCAGGTTTGTCAAAGATCAGATGGCTGTACATGTGTTGCGTTAATTCTGAGGCCTCTGTTCTGTTCCATTGGTCTATATCTCTGTTTTGATTACTGTAGCCTTGTAGCATAGTTTGAGGTCAGGTAGCATGATGCCTCCAGTTTTTTTTTTTTGTTTTTTGTTTTTTGTTTTTTTTTTTTTCTTAGGATTGTCTTGGCTACGCAGGATCTTTTTTGGTTTCATATGAAGTTTAAGGTGTTTTTTTCCAGTTCTGTGAAGAAGGTTGATGGAACGTATCTCAAAATAATAAAAGCTATTTATGACAAACCCACAGCCAATTCATACTGAATGGGTAAAAACTGGCAGCATTCCCTTTGAAAACGGTCACAAGACAAGGGTGCCCTCTCTCACCACTCCTATTCAACATAGTATTGGACGTTCTGGCCAGAGCAATCAGGCAAGAAAAAGAAATAAAGGGTATTCAACTAGGAAAAGAGGAAGTCAAATTGTCTCTATTTGCAGACAACATGATTGTATGTTCAGAAGACCCCATCGTCTCAGCCCAAAATCTTCTTAAAATGATAAGCAATTTCAGCAAAGTCTGGGGATACAAAATCAATGTGCAAAAATCACAAGCATTCCTATACACCAATAACAGACAGAGAGCCAAATCATGAGCAACCTCCCATTCATAATTGTTACAAAGAGAATAAAATACCTAGGAATACAACTAACAAGGACCTCTTCAAGGAGAACGACAAACTACTACTCAAGGAAATAAGAGAGGACACTAACAGATGGAAAAACGTTCCATGCTCATGGTTAGGAAGAATCAATATTATGAAAATGGCCATACTGCCCAAAGTAAATCATTATACTCTTTAACTGATAATTAAATGGAGAAATAGTTCTCTTCTGCAACAGTA
>NW_022436950.1:17104130-17110552 GCF_009761245.1 Sapajus apella | reverse complement strand
TTTTTTTTTTTTTTTTTTTTTTGGAGACAGGGTCTTGCTCTGTCGCCCAGGCTGGAGTGCATCATGGCTCACTGCAGTCTTGACCTCTCTGGCTTAGGTGATCCTCCCACCTCAGCCTCCTGAGTAGCTGGGACTACAGGTGTACCCCACCACACCCAACTAATTTTTGTATTTTTTGTAGAGACAGGGTTTTACCATGTTGTCCAGGCTGATCTCAAGCTCCTGGGTCAAGTTATCTACCTTCCTTGGCCTCCCAAAGTGCTGGGATTACAGGTGTGAGCCACCATGCCTGGCCCACCACCGTGACTTTTAAAAATAAACTTTATTGTTTTAGAGAAGTTTTAGGTTCACAGCAAAGTTGAGTGGAAAGTACAGAGTTCCCATATGCCTTCTCCCACACCACATATATACAACCTCCCGCACTACCAAAATTTTCCACCACAGTGATACATTTGTTGCACCCCATGACCCTACATTGATATATCATTATCTCTCAAAGTCTATAGTGTACCTTAGGGTTCACTCTTGGTGTTGTATGTTTATGGGTTTTGACAAATGTAGAATGACATGTAGCTACCCTTATACTATCATACAGAATAGTTTCACTGTCTAAAATTTCTCTGTGCTCTGCCTGTTTACCCTCCCTCTCCTCAGTCCCTGGAAGCCACTGATCTTTTTTACTGTCTTCATGGTTTTGCCTTTACTAGAACGCCATATAGTTGCAATCATACAGTATGTGCCCTTTGTAGACAGCCTTCTTTCACTTAGTGATATGCATTTAGGCTCCTCCATATCCTGTCATGGCTTGATGGCTCATTATTTTAGTGTTGAATAATATTCCATAATCTGGATGAACCAGTTTATT
Source organism: Sapajus apella (assembly GCF_009761245.1). Taxonomy (NCBI): domain Eukaryota; kingdom Metazoa; phylum Chordata; class Mammalia; order Primates; family Cebidae; genus Sapajus; species Sapajus apella. Next base: position 17,109,687 of record NW_022436950.1, on the reverse strand, counting down.
TATCCATTTACCTACTGAAGGACATCTTGGTTGCTTCCAAGTTTTGGCAATTAAAAATAAAGCTGCTATAAGCATCCATGTACAGGTTTTTTGTGGAGGTAAGTTTTCAGTTCACTTGGATGAACACCAAAGAATGTGACATCTGAGTTATATGGTAAGAGTATGTTTAGTTTTATAAGAAACTGCCAAACCATCTTTGAAAGTGGCTGTACCATTTTGCATTCCTATAGGCAATGAATGAGAGCTCCTATTGCTCCATGTCTTTGTCGGTATTTGGTATTGTCAGTGTTTTGGACTTAGCCATTCTAATAGGTATGTAGTTGTATTTCATTGTTTGTTTTAAGTAGGAAGTCCCTAATGTCATGTGATGTTGAACATTTATAGTAATGTTTTTAAATGTTAGACAAAACTATTCAATGCTGCCAGACCCCGTACCTCTTTTTTTCTTAAAGCATGTTGATGCCATTTTTTTGGAACAATAACATGCAAAGGAGCTAAGCAGACTTTTTGCTAATGTTTCAGTTTTTATGCTGTGTGGGAACAATGATCTTGTCTATCTTTTTCTCCATGGTATTCGCCCAAAGCAGCACAGTACCTGATCCATATGGTTCACTCACCAAATATTCACTGTATGTAGTTGGTTAAGTAGTGGCCTCCGAAAAGATATGCCCACATTCAATTCCCTAGAATCTGTGAATATTGCCGTTTGGGGAAAAATGGTCCTTGTTTGTGTAATTAAGTTTAGGATGTTGAGATGGAGAGATCATCTGGAATTATATGGATAGACCAATGCAATGACAAATATCCTTATAAGAAAAATGCAGAGAGATGAGACAGGAAGAAGAGGAGAGAAAAGAAGAGGAAGCAATGTGACCTCAGAGGTACAGATCAGAGTGATATGACCATAGGTCAAAGAGTACCTACAGCCACGAGAAACTGGAAGAGGCAAAAAAAGGCCATCCCCTGAAACTTTTAGAATGAGTGCGGCCCAGTGGACCCCTTGATTTCAGACTTCTGGCCTCTAAGCTCTGTGTATCCACTAATCCATTTTCCATCTCTATGGAGTTGCTTATTCTGGACATTTTACATAAATGGAATCATACAATGTGTGATCTTTCATGTCTGGCTCACTAAATTTAGCATCATAGCACCTCCCGTTATATTCTAAATATATTGTAATAATTCTTTTACTTTCTTAAAATTCATAATCCTTTTACTTTCTTAAAATTTTAATTTCTTAAAATGACCTACTAACACATATAATTTTTTAAAATAACATGCCTTATAATAAAAATAACTTTTAAAATAAGTAATTGCTGTAACTCGTCTATACTAGACAATTTATTTCATAGGATAGTAGGATCTTTCAACCTGCTTTACTATTTATGAAGCAGTATCACCATGAATGTGCCAATGTTGGTGGCTGGGAAATAGATATGCAGTGTCGAAGTCTCAAATACGATAAGGAGAATTTCCCTTCATAACTTGATTTCTCCAAATGATGAACAATTCTTTTTTTTAAATTAATTTTAAAATAAAATAGAAATGGAGTCTCACTATGTACCCCAGGCTGGTCTCAAATTCCTGACCTCAAGTGATCCTCCTGACTCAGCCTCCCAAAGTGCTGGGATTACAGGCATGAGCCACTCACTACACCCAGCTAATTCTTGATAAAGTTCCAAATAAACCAAAGTCAATCTTTTCTCAGTCTACACGGTAGTTATGGCCTTGGAAACTTTAGTGTATGTTCACACCCAGCAAGAAAATATTTGGTGTTTACTATGGACACAGGGAGGGGAGCACTACACACTGGAGTCTGTTGGGGGGAAATGGGGGAGGGACAGTGGGGGGTGGGGAGTTGGGGAGACATAGCATGGGGAGAAATGCCAGATATAGGTGAAGGGGAGGAAGGCAGCAAATCATACTGCCATGTGTGTACCTATGCAACAATCTTGCATGTTCTTCACATGTACCCCAAAACCTAAAATGCAATTAAAAAAAAAAAAGAAAAAAAATATTTGGTGTTTACTTGTAAAATAGAGTTAGGCTTTCAACTCAGAGGATTATAGATGTGTTTTTTGCCTACATGAATGTCTGGCAGAACACTCAAGAGTCACGTTAGGGGCCTGGCATGGTGGCTCACACCTGTAATCTCAGCAATTTGGAAGGCCAATGCAGATGGATCACGAGGTCAGGAGTTTGAGACCAGCCTGGCCAACATAGTGAAACCCTGTCTTTACTAAAGATACAAAAATTAGCAGGGTATTGTGGCATATGCCTGTAATCCCAACTACAAGGGAGGCTGAGGCAGGAGAATCGCTTGAACCTGGAAGACGGAGGTTCCAGGTTCTGTTTTGAGACAGAGTGTCTGATATCACACCATTGCACTCCAGGCTGGGCAATAGGGTGAGACTCTGTCTTAAAATAGAAAAACAAAAAGAGTTACATTGAACACAAAAACCAGTTTTCATAGAGTGGCACTGTCCTATGCATTGAAAGGCATATTGCATCCCTGGCCTCCTCCCTCCAAATGCCAATAGTGACTGCAATCACTGCACTGACCAGAATGTCCCCCAGGAGAGCACCCATTCCTTATGAGGACCAGAGGCTAAACCCATGTCAACTCCAAAACCACATCCACAGTGCCTGATCACCTCTAAGTCCATATTCCATTGATTTATTTTTCCTCTCTTCCATATGAAATTTCTCCCTATTTGTCATTCTCTGTGCATTTATCAACCTGTTCAACATCCTTTCATTAAAAAAAAAAAAATTCGCCGGGCGCAGTGGCTCAAGCCTGTAATCCCAGCACTTTGGGAGGCCGAGGCGGGTGGATCACTAGGTCAAGAAATCGAGACCATCCTGGTCAACACGGTGAAACCCCGTCTCTACTAAAAATACAAAAAATTAGCTGGGCATGGTGGCGCGTGCCTGTAATCCCAGCTACTCAGGAGGCTGAGGCAGGAGAATTGCCTGAACCCAGGAGGCGGAGGTTGCGGTGAGCCAAGATCGCACCATTGCACTCCAGCCTGGGCAACAAGAGCGAAACTCCGTCCCAAAAAAAAAAAAAAATTCTTAAAATAGTTCTTCTGCCCTACTGCTGCCTTACATCATATTACATCTCTCACCTGGATTTTGCAATAGCCTCTTAACTCATGTCCTTCCTTCAAATCCTGATGTTCTCATCCCCAATCTACTCTTGGCATCAAAGGGAGCCATCAGATATGCAGATCAGGTCAGGCTAGGCTTCTGCCCAGGATCTCCCAGCAGGCTAATGATCCATTCTACAAATGGTGCCTTATCACCAGGTTCTCCCCAAATATTTGCTGCTCACATTTAAGAAAAAATGTTGAGCCACTTTTTTTTTTTTTTTTTAATTGAGACAGAGTCTTGCTGTGTCACACAGGCTGGACTACAGTGGCACAGTCCCGGCTCACTGCAACCTCAGCCTCCTGGTTTCAAGTGATTCTCCTGCCTCTGCCTCCCAAGTAACTGGGACTACAGGTGTGCATCACCATGCCCAGCTAATTTTTGTATTTTTAGTAGAGACAGGGTTTCACCATATTGATCAGGCTGGTCTCGAACGCCTGAACTCAGATGATCCACCCACCTCAGCCTCCCAAAGTGCGGGAATTACAGCCATGATCCACCACTCTTGGCCTGAACCACTTTTTAAGACATGATTGACATATAATAAACCACACATATTTAACAGCTTTATTGAGGTATAATTAATGTACTACACAATTCACCCATTTAAAGCATATAATTCAATAATTTTTAGTGTAGTCACAGGGTTCTCACATGTTTAAAATACACAAATTGAAGGCTGGGCCAAGATTGTGAGCCAAGATTGTGCCACTACACTCTAGCCCAGGTGACAGAGTGAGACTCTGTCTCAAAAAAACAAAAATAAAAACATAAACAAGTTGACACATTTTAACATAGGTACCTATCCCTGAAATTGTTACCACAATCAAGATGATATTTATCACCCCCTAAAGTTTTCTTATGCCCATTTGTAATTTCTTTCCCCTCCCTAGCAACCACTTATCTACTTTCTGTCATTATAAAGTAGTTTACATTTTCAAAAATTTTATGGAAACAAATCATGTAGTATGTACTGTTTGCTTTGTCATGTGTCTTGGCCTGGCTTCTTTATTCAGCATAATTATTTTGAGATTCACCCATGTAAGCATATGTCACTAGCTTATTCTTTTTTGTTGCTGAGTAATATTCAGTTATGTGATTATACCACAATTTGTGTACAGGTACTTACTTGTTAATGGTAATTGGGTTGTTTCCAATTCAGGACTATTACCAAAAAAAAAAAAAAAAAAAGCTGTTAGAAACATTCATATATGAGTATTTGGTCATATTGCTTTTGTTTCTCAAGGGCAAACACCTAAGAGTGGGATGGCTGGATCATATGTAAGTATATGTTAAGAAACTTATAAGTATAAAGTGGACTTTTAAAGAAACTACCAAACCATTTTCCAAAGTGGTGGTACCATTTGTGTTTCCTACAGAGGCATATGAGAGGTTCATGTGCTCCATATCCTCACCGACACTTGATGTGGTCAGTCTTGTTAGTCTTAACCCTTCTAGTGAATGTGTAGTGGTGTGCCTCGCAGTTTAAACTCTAGTAGTCCTAACCTCCTAGTAGCTCCTACTATGTACCATTCAGCATTACTTCCCTAAGCCTTTGCTCGGGCTGTTATTGCAACCTGGATGCTTCTTTACCCATCCCTTAGTTAAACCGTCTTCCTTTTGATACAGACAAGAGACAGGGAAATACTGGGTAGAAGAGGTGGTCACCTGGCACAGGCCCCGCCCGCCAGCCTGGAAACTCATGGCCCTAAATAGGAACAGGCATTCCTGTTTTCATGCCCCCCTTATCCTGTACTCATATAAACCCCAAACCCCAGGCTCCACAGGCAGACAAAGAGAAGAGCAAAAGAGCAGCAGAATGGCACAGCAGAGAAGGAGAGAAGAGAAATAATGTCTCAGAGTTCGGCTGGGAACAGTAAGAGAGGAGATCTGCCACTGGATAACCAGACTCCAGGAGAAGATCATTTCCCCACTCCATCCCCCTTCCAGCTCCCCATCCCTTCCACTGAGAGCCACCTCCACCACTCAATAAAACCCCTGCATTCACCAGCCTTCAAGTATGTGTGTGACCTGATCCTCCCTGGGTGCTGGACAAGAACCTGGGTACCAAGATGGCACTGAGCTGGTTAACACTTAAGCTGTCTGTGATAACAGGGCTAAAAGAGCACTGTAGCACACCCACTGGGGCTTTGAGAGTTGCAGACATATACCCCTAGACTCCTAATGTGGGGCCAAAGCCCCAAAAGCTCTCCCTCTGGCTCCTACCCCTGCCCATCTTCATGCTCCCCCCCTTAAGTGGTTTGAGCAGCAGCTGCATTCAAACAGAGAAGCCACACTCCTGTCGCACATCCTGTGAGGTGGGTCAGGGAACTTTCCTATTTCACTTTAACTAGGCTCAGGTTCCCTGGCTATCCAGGTTGAACCAGAGTTTCTCTCTCTCCCTCGC
>NW_022436950.1:17073693-17104030 GCF_009761245.1 Sapajus apella | reverse complement strand
ACACACACCCATAGAATTCTGTGGATTTTTTTCAAAGCCTTTTCACATTATGCCCTGAAATCTTCTTATTGTGTTACTATTTTCCCTACTCAAGGATGGGGACCTAATACAAGGCTTGGCCCATCATGGCATCATTGTCACAAATGACAATGTTAGAGACAGGATACAAACTTGTAAGAGTGATACTTTTCCTCTGCAACTTGAGAAATGTAGCTCTGTTTTCTCTTGTTTAAAGAGAGCTGTGATCACAGTCATTGTTACTTGAAAATTATTAATGAGAAATAATATAGAGCTGTAGTAATAGTTTTAAATAAAATGAATAATTTTCCTAATTCTACAAAACCTTCAAACATAGAAGATGAAATACAAATGAAGACAAAGGAACTCATGAACCTCAAAGAAATTAAATTTTATCTGAAGGAGAATCACCCAATCATTATTTTTATGATTTTAAAGTTTCCATTTCTGAGGATTTTAAGTACTTTTTACCCTTACCCTCTATGTTATGGTGTGAGGATTTTAAGTATTTTTGAGGGAACTAGGATTAGTAGTTATGCCTATAATAGTTTATATGTTGGTGGGTGAGGAAGCAGTAGGACTGAGAAGTACATTTCAAGCAGCTTCTGAGAAATTCTCAGTAGTCAATAATACCTGCAAGTTTTTCAACTCCCCAGATAATGGTCAGTTAGATGCAGTTTTTACAGGTTCACGGGAGGGAGGCAGAAACATAAAAAGAGTGAGCTGGTTTCCAGAAGAGCAGTTCCTGGTGGTAAGGGGATGGTAAAGAAGTTAAGTTTCAAAGTCCGATTCGAAATTGCAGCTATGGAATTCAGAGTAATTGTCACCGAGGCTTTATAGCCTGTGGATTTGGCCTGCTGTGCACAGGGAGTGCTTCTTGGTTTTCAGCCCTGAGAAAAGTGGCAATGAAGCACAAAAACATGCAACACCTTCTGGGGGGGGGGGTTTACTGGGTTTGCTGGAATTATGCATGGAATTAACCAGCAACTAAAGGAGTTAAAAGACAACACTAGAATGTGGGAACTCCTACAGCAATCCAGCTGACTATTCAAAACGATTTTGAAATAGTTCCTCACAGCTGGTTTTGTTCAAAGCAGGTAATGCCATCCATCACTAGCTAAATAAAACCCTGGTAAGGTCAACACAGTCCTGGTAAGATATGTTTTATGATTAAAGCCCCTGACAAAGTGATTTATACAACAGTACTATCTAGCTCAGTGCTTCTTAAATTCCCCTGTGCACACGAATCACCTGGCAGTCTTTTGAAAATGGAGATTCTAATTTAGTAGGTCTAAGGAAGGTCCTGAGGTGATGCATTTTAAAGCAGCTCCTAGATGAGACTGTTACAGCCAGTTCTCACACAGTACTTTAAGTTGCAAAGGCAGGTACCTAAGTAAATATGTTGCTCTTGAATATCACATTATGAAGTTGTCCTGTAAATTCCTTTGACAAAATTAATTAGTCTATTGTTAATAATCCTATTCACTCCTTGACAAAATAAATAAGTCTGTTGTTAACAACCCTATCCACTTTTAGAGGATATGGACATCCAATTCTTTTTTTTTTAATCAATATTTATTTTAGATATGAGGGATACATGTGCAGGTTTGTCACATAGGTATAGTGCACCCAGGTAGTGAGCATAGTAAACAATAGTCTTTCAACCTACTCCCTCCCCCTCTGATAGTCCATAATGCCTGTTGTTCCCACGTTGACATCCTTGTGTGCTCAATGTTTAGCTCCTAGTTATAAGTGAGAACGTGTGGTATTTTGTTTTCTGTTCCTGAATTAATTTGCTTAGTATTATGGCCTCCAGCTCCATTTATGTTGTTACAAGGATTGTTCTGGATTTTAATCCCAGTTCTTCCACTTGCTCTGTGCCTGTGGATGAGTGTGCAATGCTCTACTCATCTGTAAAATGGGTCTGCATCCTGCAGGTGTTACTGGATTGAGTGAATATCTGCAAAGCTCCTAGAACAGTGCCCAGCACATATATAAGCTACATAAATGTTTGTTAAATATATGATTCAAATAAATAATATATGCATTAATGTCATATCTTAGTTGCCCAGTAGTCCTATGGAATCCAGAAAGCCTGTTCCCTTTTCACCAACTAAAACATCCTATAAGACTTTGCCAACAAGTAGCTGGTCAGAGAGAAAGGAGACTTCAACCAACAACCTGAGAACCCCAAAATAAATCCGTGACACTTGGAAATGCATTTATTTTCCTTATTTTGTTAAACTTACCTTGGTCCTTTGGTTTTGCAGTTGGTGATGTATATTGGCCAAGTGGCCAAGGATATCTTGAAGTGGCCCCGTCCCTCCTCCCCTCCAGTTGTGAAACTGGAAAAGAGAGTGATCGCTGAATATGGAATGCCGTCCACCCACGCCATGGCGTCCACTGCCATCGCCTTCACCCTCCTTATCTCTACTATGGACAGATACCAGGTAATGTGGCCTATTTCTTTTTCCAACCCGTCTACTCAGGCAGCCAATAGAGGCTGCGCTTCTGAATTTTCTCTTAAAGCTGCTTTGAGGGACCTTAAGGTTTATGAAATAAAGATTAAGAGAAACTGAAACCTATTAAGCTGATGACAATTGCATCATAAATAAAGTGACCATGTAATTTAGCATTCAGATCAGGTTATGCCTGAGTGTGAACACCAGCACCATTAATAATGACACCAGGGCAGATAGCATAATATGGACCATCCCAGGAGACCAGCATGTATTACCACCCTGGGCTGCCTGACGAGACAGTGCTTGAATTAGTGCTCTCATCCTCTGTTTGCAAGAAGAGTTTATGTCCTAGTAAATGATCCTCCAGGGCTAAGATGATTCCACCAAATCCCTCTGCCAGACTCCCCAAGGCCTGAGGCAGCAAAGAGTCTGTGCCTCAAATTAGCCTCCAAGGATGTCTCTGCCCTGATTACGGCTCAGCCACTAGAAATGATGGCTCAAAGTTTTCTAGAATGGTCTAAATGGTGGGGGATTAATAAATGTTGAAAATAGAAGAATGTTACTTAATATCTGCTTAAATGACAATTATAGTAAGACTTAAACAGTTGTATTATTACAGCGATGGAAGTAATTTTTCTCCTTTGTGAGACCTATGGCTTTAATCTTGTGTTTAATTTTGTAAGTGTTATCTCTTACCCATTGGAAGTTTTATTTGTTTGTTTGTTTCTGAGATAGGTCTCTGTTGTTGGGGCTGGAGTGCAGTGACACCATCACTGCTCACTGCAGTCTTGATCTTCTGGGCTCAAGCGATCCTCCCACCTCAGCTTCCCAAGTAGCTGGGACAACAGCTACTACATCCAGCTAATATATTTTTTTGATTTTTTGTAGTGAAGGGGTCTCGCTATGTTGCCCAGACTGGTCTTGAACTCCTGGCCTCAAGCAATCTGCCTGTCTGGCATCCCAAAGCACTGGGATTATAGGCATGAACCACTGCACCCGGCCCCACTGGAAGTTTTTGATTCCGTTCAATCTCGCAGTCTTGTAGTTAAATGACAGTATTGTTTTGCCCTGCCCCTTTACCACAGAAGCCCAGGGATGGTCCACATTCCAGGTTATCCAGAAGCAGGAAGTCAAGCCTCATGTAGCCGGAAAGATTGGGACTAGTGTGGGGTCCCACCTCTACCGCTGTAGCCCTCTACCTGGTCACCTGGGTTTAGACCTCTCTTCTATAAGAAAGGGACAGTTATAAGGAATATATTTGACTAGATATCAACTTTTGTCATAAGTCACTTTAATGTCATGCCACAGTCAAACAGTATCTGAGCTCCTAGTACTGCCTGAATTAACTTAGTGCAGACGCTGAGCCGTGTTGTACCCAATGTCACCTGCCCTAGAAGGATGTAATGGGCCAAGTGCCAGCTCCCATTGGGTTGCTCTTGGTGCCTAGAAAAGTCTGCGAACATGCTAATATTCCTTAAGAGAAAAGCTGTAAGTGGAGGCTTGCAGCAGAAAAACAACCACCACCACCACGGACACATCCATTGCAGAACCGCCCAGTCCTCCTTAAAAAATTCTCATCACCTTACATGATGTAGCAGTTTTCATGAGGTCTGAGTCATGTTGTTAATTTCTTTCCTATTTAATTTTTAATGGTGAATGTATTTCGCTAGCTTTGTTTGCTCAGAAACAGCTCTAAATATCGGTTTATTTATATATATGTGTGTTGAGTACCCCAAAAACTATTGAAATAAAAATTTTAAAATGTGTGTTGAGGCTACTGCCCACACTCTAATTTCCAAATATATTAACTCATTAATTCTTAACACCTTTAAATTAAAGAGACTTAGTTAATGATAAATCTTAAGAACAGACATGACAACCAGGTGTTATTGTACTTGTGTGTTACATGGGAAAGAGCGCACTGGGCTTGGACTCAGAAAGCATGACCTCCAGTGCTGACTCTTGGCTGTGTGACCTCGGGCAGATGATTGCACCTCTCTGAGCCCCAAGCTTCTACTGTGAGGGTCAAATCGGAGCACTGATGGGAACGTTTCTTTGTGATAAAGTTTATTACTAATGTCATTTATTATCATGGCTAAGGGCTTCCTCATTTGTAAAATGGGGCCAATAATAGAGCCTACTTCACAGGGTTATGTGAAGATTAAAGGAGTTAGTATAAAGTGCTTTGCATAATACAGACAGCACTTTATAGTCTTTGATCTTCTCACTATGGAATACCACTGACACTAGTGCTTGAAGCAGGTGGCTTATATGCCTATGTCTAGTTTATAAGCAGAGTATCTGTGTGTTCCTTATATAATTCAGCATTAGCCGGATCCCTCTAGCCACTAGTGTTACTCAGCAGCAAATGTTGAAAGTCAGTCGCATCTGCACAAGTGCTTTTGACATCTGAATGAAAATACACTGATTCTTAGTTTGGGTCTATTGCTCCTGCATCTCTTGCAGAGGAGGAGAAGTTGCTTGTTGGGACTTTCAGATGATAGCCCTGGCTATCTACCTTGCTTGGTCAAATTGTTTCTTATTGTTCTAATTTTAAAATAGGTAGAAATCAAAGTTATTCATTTCACAAAAAGTATTAGTACCATAGTTGTGGTCATGAGTCTTAAAGCCAAGTCCTACGATGTCTCAGGTGCATGCTTACATGATGTGAAAATTCCCCCCAGTACTGTATAGACCTAAGTATCTTCCCCTTCTCTTTCTTCTGTCTCCCCATTTAAAAAATGGTTTTAGATAATCAGATTCTGGTCTGGGGAATGAAAGGTTTGGAGTAGCAATTCTTGCATTAATGAATCCTATTTCCACCTATGACAACAAATCGTCTATGTCTGAGTGTGATCTAATTTCCTTGTTTTTCCTCCTCCCCCCACCCCCCACAGTATCCGTTTGTGTTGGGACTGGTGATGGCTGTGGTGTTTTCCACCTTGGTGTGTCTCAGCAGGCTCTACACTGGGATGCATACGGTCCTGGTAAGGCTTTGGGGTCAGGTCTTGTGATGGTTTGAATGGTGCTATGGTCACTGTGTCAATATGTTTCTCATACTACTTATTTATAAAGTTGTTTGCGTATGTATATTTCTCATCATGCCAATGCAGTAAGTAATTATGTTTAGGTGCATGTATGACAATAATAATGAAACATTAAGATAATATAAATGAGGCTGAGCTACACTGAATCCTCAAGATTTTGAAAAATGGGCTAGAACAGCATTGGAAACTCCAATCATTTACATTCACATAGGTTTACTAATGATGCAGCAAGCAGTACAGGAAAAGCCCCCAGGCTCACAGACACAGGTGAATAGATGCAGTTCCCCACATAGGTCCTCATACACAGGGGCCTGAAATCAGGGGCTCTAGTGCCCTTGCAGGGTAGAGGTCCCCCCAGGTCAGAAGAGCCTGGAATCATGGCTTCGCTTCCTTCCATACTGTTTCAGGCGGAGGCAGTGGTGGGAACGCAGAGTACCATCTGCATTTAAAGGTCCATCCACCCTTTTGTCATATTAGAAATATTTTCCAGGGCTGCCGTGATTAGCACAGTTAAAATTCCTTGAGAATTCAATTTCCCAGTGTGTTCACAGTTGTCTTGAAGTTCCAGAGCATAAGGCTGGTTGTGGTTGAACATAGGGGCAATATTGATCATGGTAATGGGTGCAAGAAAGATTTCTTTACAAAGAAATGGGCCCTTGCTCATTGTGTGTTTATCTCAACTCTGAAGCTCAAAAGTTAAGTTAGCAAAATACCTTGCAGGGAAAGGCCTACACCCCACATGGGACTTCTTGCTTCTCTCTCTGGTCCCTGGTGTGGGGTTTTTTATGGGAAATGTGGAAGGGAGGCGGCAGAAGCCGCAGAGTGAACAGATTGGGGAGATCATTTGTCAAAATGAACAGAGGCCAAAGTAACTCAGAGAAGGGGGCCTTATGGCTTCGGGAAGGTCTGTCAGACAGCAACATTACACTTTCCTCTTAAAATGCACAGGCAGGTGCTGATAGCAACTGACTCAAGGCCAGGCCTCAGAAGAGGCAGGCAAGTCTCCAAGTTAAGGAGTGCTAAAGATCTCAGGAATCAAGATAAATAATTTAAATGCAATTTTTTTAAACACATCAAAATTCTTGCCACAAAACCCCCATGATGAGCTAAATAGTCATATTTTAAGTAAAGACAAGATCTGACCCTGTATTTGCATGCCCCTTGCATCACCTGCTTCACCTCAGCCTGGCCCTGATCTGGGAGCTGTTTGGGTGAAGGGGGGGCTCAGATCTTGGAAATATGAAAGGAGCAATGAAGGGCCAGTCTTGTAATTTTACCTTCAAAGGCACATGCTTGCTGTCCCCATACCATGTCACACCACACTGGTGGCTTCTGAGATGGAGAGGAGGAGGGGAGGAGGGCGTTCTCAATTTGCTATACTGCTGCTTTGTGCTACAAAGAGGTTCTCTCCAAATATGTTCATGGACTTCAATATGAAATGAAGGTGAACTCTCAGGTTATCTGGCATCTCTTTTTTATCTAGGGCTACTTTTAAATTTCTGTAGGCATTAATAAAAAATGACCTTGGCAATGATAGACTGGATAAAGAAAATGTGGTACACATACATCATGGAATATTATGCAGCCATGATAAGGAATGAGATCATGTCCTTTGCAGGGACATGGATGAAGCTGGAAGCCATTATCCTCAGCAGACTAACACAGGAAGAGAAAACCAAATACCGCATGTTCTCACTCATAAGTGGGAGCTGAACAATGAGAACACATGGACACAGGAAGGGAAACAACACACCAGGGCCTGTTGGGAGGTGAGGGGTGAGGGGAGGGAACTTAGAGGATGGTTCAATAGGTGCAGCAAACCAGCATGGCACACAAATACCTATGTAACAAACTTCCACGTCCTGCACATGTATCCCAGAACTTAAAGTTTTTTTTAAAATGATCTTGAGAACTCGGGTTAAAATTAAAATAAAATAAGCACGAGCGTGTGGAGCTACAGAAATGAATAAAGCACACAAAACCCACCTCAGTAGAAACACAGCTACACCCTTTTCTTTTTAAAGTGAGTTGTGGGGAGGGTAAGCAGATATTTAGGGAAAGATAAATTAGGCCTCTCATCCAGATGCAAGGAATGGGTCCCACCCCCTTTTAGGAGCATTTGTCCCAGAAGAAGCTGGAGCAACAGGCCACAGCGACTAGTGTTCCCAACTCCATTGTCCCATCTGTTTTGTCAGGACCCAGGTCTTCTTTCCTGATTATAATTTTATTTCATAAAGATCTTAGACCCTATCTCAGGCAGGCTCAGGCCCAGGTACCAGTCAGGCTACAGGACCAGAGCACGGCCTAGGGTACAATGATGAGTAATTTCTAATAGAAGGGAACAGTTGGTTTTAATAGTAGGATAAGGTGGAGTTATGGATTCGTAGTCTTTGTTCAGCAGCAACTTAATCAGTCCCTACAGGGCGCTGGGCTTGGAACTAGATCTGGGAGCTCTTGTAGTAAACAAACCTCCCCCGCCCTTCTGGTGTCGAAGTCTACTGAAGGAGGCAAATGTCTACACTGCTGATTACCTGACATGATGATATGGTTAGGATGGAATAGCTGGATTGGGCCAGCTATGGTAGCGTGCCCTTTCCCTGGGCCCCTCACAAACTCTAGGGAATTTCTTTTATAGTTGCTCTTAACCATAGCTGCATATTCAAACCCCATGGGAAGCTTTCAAAAAAATCTCTCTGAAGATATTTGTAGCCCCATGTTCAGAGCAGCCTTATGCACAATAGCCTAAAGGTGAACCCAAGTGTTTACTGACAGACAACTGGATAAACACGGTGTGACATCCAAGCTAACAAAGAGTCATGGTGGGTTCAGTTCCAAACCATCATAATCAAGTGAATATCACAACAAAGCAAATCATGCACATTTTTTTTTGTTTCTCAGTGCATGTAAAAATGATGTTTATACTATTCTGTTGTCTAGTAAGTGTGCAATTGCATTATGTCTAAAAAAAAAGCAATGCACACATAATGTCTTAATTTAGAAATAATTTATTGCTGAAAGATGTTAACAATTATCTGGGCTTTCTGTGAGTCATAGTGTTTTTGCTGGTGGAGGGTGTGGCTCAGTGTTGATGGTTGCTGACTGATCAGGGTGGTGATCGCTCGCTGAAGGATGGAGTAGCTGTGGCAAGTTGTTTTTGTAGTTGTTGTTTGCTTTTTTGAGACATGTCAATCTGTCACCCAGGCTGGAGTGCAGTGGTGTGAATCTTGGCTCACTGCAATGTCTTCCTTCCAGATTCAAGCAATTCTCATGCCTCAACCTCCCAAGTAGCAGGGACTATAGGCACGCACCACTACATCTGTCTAATTTTTGTGTGTTTAGTAGAGACGGTATCTCACTATGTTGCTCAGGCTTGTCTCAAATTCCTGGACTCAAGCAATCATCCTACCTCAGCCTCCCAAAGTGCTGGGATTACAGGCGTGAGCCACCGTGCCTTGCCTGGCTGTGGCAATTTCTTAAAAGAGACAACAATGAAGTTTGCCACATCAATTGACGCTCACTTTTAGGAAGGATTTCTTTGTAGCATGCCAATGCTGTTTTATTTCCTTATTTTTCTCCCCTTTACATATGACAAACCATGTGATGATATTTGATAGCCTTTTAGCTGGAGAAGAACTTTCAAAATTAGAGTCAATCCTTTCAAACCCTGCAACTGCTTTACCCACTAAGTTTATGTAATATTCTGTACTTCCTTGTCATTTTAACAATGTTCACAGCATCTTCACCTGGGGTAGATTCCAACTCAAAATACTGCTTTCTTTGTTTGTCCATAAAAAGCAACTCTTCATTCAAGTTTATCATGAGATTGCAGCCATTCAGTCACATCTTCAGGCTCCATATCTAATTCTAGTTCTCTTGCTATTTTCTTTTCTTTTTCTTTTCTTTTTTTTTTTTTTTTTTTTTTTGTTGAGATGGAGTCTTGCTCTGTCGCCCAGGCTGGAGTGGAATGTCACTATCTTGGCTCACTGCAACCTCCGCCTCCCAGGCTCAAGTCATTGTCCTGCCTCAGCCTTCCAGGTAGCTGGGACTACAGGCATGCACCACCATGCCCAGCTAATTTTTATATTTTTAGTAGTGGTGGGGTTTCACCATGTTGGCCAGGCTAGTCTTGAACACCTAACCTGAAGTGATCCACCCAACTTGGTCTCCCAAAGTGCTGGGATTACAGGTGTGAGCCACTGCTTTTTGCTTTTAAAATCATATCTGCAGTTATTTCCTCCACTGAAGTCACAGCACCCTCAAAGTTATCCATAAGGGTTGGAATCAATATCTCCCAAATTCCTGTTATTGTTGTAATTTGACCTCCTCCCAAGAACATGAATCACAAATGTTCTTAATGGCATCTAGAATGGTGATCCTTTCCAAAAGGTTTTTGATTTACTTTGTCCAGATCTATCACAGGAATCACTATCTATGGTAGCTTACAAAATGCGCTTCTTAAAAAGTAAGACTTGAAAGTAGCAATGACTCCTTGATCCCTGGGCTGTGGAATGGATGTTGTGTTTAGCAGGCATGAAAACAACATGAATCTTGCACATGTCCATCAGAGCTCTTGGGTGACCAGGTACATTGTCCATTAGCAGTAATATTCTGAAAGGAATCTTTTGTTCTGAGCAGTAGATCAAAACAATGGGCTTAAAATATTTAGTAAATTGGCTGGGCACAGTGGCTCACACCTGTAATCTCAGTACTTTGGGAGGACAAAGCAGGTGGATCACCTGAGGTCAGAAATTCAAGACCAGCCTGGCCAACATGGTGAAACCCTGTCTCTACTAAAAATACAAAAATTAAGCGGGTGTGGTGGTGGGCACCTGTAATCTCAGCTACTCAGAAGGCTGAGGCAGGAGAATTGCTTGAATCTGGGAGGCGGAGGTTGCAATGAGCCAAGATCCTGCCATTGCACTCCAGCCTGGGCACAAGAGCGAGACTTCATCTCAAAAAAAAAAAAAATTAGTAAATTATGCTTTAAACAGATGTGCTGTCACCCAGACTTTGTTATTTCATTTCTAGAGCACAGGTATAGTAGATCTAGTGTAATTCTTAACGACCCTAGAATTTTCAGGATGGTAACTGGGCATTGGCTTCTCCTGAAAGTCACCAGCAGCATTAACCCCTAACAAAAGCATCAGCCTGTCCTTTAAAGTGTTGAAGCCAGACATTGACTTCTCTCTGTCTATGAAGGTTCTAGATGGCATCTTCTTCCAACGTAAGGCTGTTTTGTCTACACTGAATCGCTGTTGTGTAACATAGCCACCTTCATTAATGACCTTAGCTGGATCTTCTGGATAACTAGCTATAGCTTCTCTATCAGAACTTGCTGCTTCACCGTGCACATTTATGTTTTGAACACAGCTTCTGTCTTTAAACCTCATGAACCAAATTCTGCTCATGTCAAACTTTTTTCCTGCAGCTTCCTCACCTCTCTCAGTCATCATGGAGCTAAAGAGAGTTAGGGTTTTGCTCTGCATTAGGCTTTGGCTTAAGGGAATGTTGTGTCTGCTTTGATCTTCTATCCAGACCACTCAGACTTTCTCGGTATCAGCAATAAGGCTGTTTCATTTTCTTATCATTCAGGTATTCATTGGAGTAGCATTTTTAATTGCCTTTAGGAACTTTTCCATTGCATTCTCAATATGGCTGTTTGGCATAAGAGGCTTAGCTTTCGGCCTATCTCAGTTTTTGAAATGCCTTCCTCACTAAGCTGAATCATTTCTAGATTTTGACTTAAAGTAAGAGATGTCAGCCAGGTGCAGTGGCTCACCTGAAATCCCAGCACTTTGAGAGTCTGAGGAGAGAGGATTGCTTGAGCCCAGGAGTTGGAGGCTGTAGTGAGCTATGATCGTACCACTGCACTCCAGCCTGGGTGGCAGAATGAGATCCAGTCTCTAAAATAAATAAATAAATGAAGTGAGAGATATGTGGCTCTTCTTTCACTTGAACACTGAGAGGCTATGAGGGTTATTAATTGTTTCGATATTGATGTGTCTCAGAGCATAGGGAAGCCAGAGGAAAGTGAGAGAACACAGAGACACAGAATAAGCTCAGGCTGCTGGAAAGGTGGCACTGATAGACTTCCTGGATACAGTATTACCACAGAACTTCAATTTGTTAAAAGACACAGTATATGCAAAGCGCAATCAAATGAACTACAGTAAAATGAGGCATGCCTGTCCACATACAATGCAGTATTATTCAACCTGGAAAAGGAAGGGAATTCTGACACCTGCCACAACATAGATGAGCGTTGAAGATATTATGTGAAGTGCGATAAGCCAGTCAGAAAAGGAAATCTTATATGATTCCACTTACATAAGGTACTTAGAATAATCAAATTCATAGAGACCAAAATTAGAATGGTCGTTGCCAGAGGCTGTCGGGGAGAGGGGGAGTTATTAGTGCATAGAGTTTCAGTTTTGTAAGATGTAAAGTATTTTGGAATTGGATGATGATGTTGATTGCACAACAACATAAATGCTGTTACTTTTAAAGTAACCACTGGACACTTTAAAATGGTTAAGGTGGTGAATGTTAGGTCACGTGTGTATATACATATTAATAGACATATGGAGGTAGGTCCTGGGCTTTGGTATTTTTTTAAGCTCCCTGGTTGATTTTAATGTGCAGCCGGAGTTGAGAGTTATTGATTGGATTAATGATCCGTCTTTAGTGCTGGATATGGGCATGCTTCTGAACAAAACTGGGTTGGAAGGTGGAAGGAAAGTGGAGACAGATACTCTGTAGTATGCATCCACATGTACTTCTACACCATGAGCATCAAAGCTGTGTGCCATCAGGGTGTGCCCTGATCCACCCTGATCGCACACAGCTTTGATGCTCATGGCATATAAAAGTATATCATTCAGGTGGCTGCCTGCTTTATAGTAATGCTCTATCTGCATAAGTAGGAGAGCAATAATTTGCTTATCCCACCACTTAAGAAGTCACTCCTTGTCAGATGTGGTTTGGTGTCCCTGTCAAAGCTTTGCTGACAGGCTCCAGCTAGGCTCCTGGGCAGGCCCCAGTGAAGCATGCGGAGGCATTAAACTTACACAGTTGTGTCATCATCTTCACCAAACCAGATCTGGCCCCACCCGGGGGAGGGCATCCTTGTCTACCAAGATGCCCAAGCAAGAAACATGGACAACACCCCAGCTCCTCCCTTCCTGCACCTCCATCAGTCAGGCTGAATCCCTTCTGGCTCTTAAATATGTCATAAAGCTGTTCTTACACCACTGCTAGGAAATTATTTCCAAATCTGATTATGCTGTTCCACGAGTGGAGAAGTTTCTCTATCTCTTGCTGGATGCGAATGATGACACAGCCCCAGTTGTGAGCGGCAGCCATTTGGGAATGTTTGGGGAATTGGCATTTGAGAGAAGTCAGTACTGTTCATGCCAAAAAGCTGAAATAAAACACAGGGGCCTGGTGACATCACTGGGTGACTGTACCACCCCAGGGGCCACCCTACCTCTGGGCTCACCATTCAAGGTAAAACAGAGTTCCTTATTGCTGAAGGCAGTTTTTACTGAGGTCTTACATTCTCCCATGGTGAAAAGCATTCTGTGTGAAGTGATAATTTACAAAAACAGTTTTTTGGTGTATAATTTCATGTTATCTTGGTTTGAAGAATGAACCAATTGCAACCAGCTGAAGAAAAAGAGAGAGAAGGAGGGAAAGGAGGGAAGATAGAATGTATTTGAAGGACTGGGGTAGTTTGTGGAGCTCGGGAAGGTGTCAAAAAGCCATGCCTGAGGAGGGACCAGAAGTGGGGTGGCTTGAGGAGTGTCATCACCTTCCCTTTGGAGTGACACCATTCATGTATCCCCGCTCCCAACAACTCTTCCCTCAGATAAAAACTCTACCATATAGAGGTGAGACTTCAGTTGGACCCAGCACTACCCTTGGACCGTTAGCCTTGGCAGGGGGACAGGGTTGCAGAGCAGAAATGGAAGCCGAAAGCCGCCCCTGTGGGATGTAAAGGCAGTGTCCTGTGAATAGGGACTGGAAAGAGCCCCATCAGGCCACCACAATTGAGTGTGCCCAAAATCAACTGGTTACCACCTGCATTCGTCAGGACTCCTTGAATGTAAATAGCAGACACCAACTCAAACCAAGCTTACAGGAAAATGTATTGATGTTTATAACCATAGTACAAGAGGGTCAGAGGTGTGACTGGCACTGGGAGAGTGGGACCCCAGGCCTTGACCTTCATCAGAAGCTTCCCACACCATTCTTCCCCAAGCTCATCTCTGCATAATGGATTCATGCCCTCGGGTTGCCATCCTCCCTGAGGTTGGAATCTTGGGCTTAGTTTTTTTTTTATGTTTCACTCCTTAAAGGACTTCAGGGAGGAGAGTTTCAGGGAGGATCTCTCATTGGACACACCTGGATAAGAAGTCCATGGCTGCATCAGATGCTGTCCCAGGGGTGCCGGGAACTGTGATGGAACCAGCCAGGTCTGGAGCCAACCTGTGTGAGCAGTGGCTCTGATTGGGTGCAAAGGTTAGGGTAGGGATTGGCATATAGGAGGTTTGGTTCTCTAAAATAAAGTGCCTCTTGTCATCAGAAGCAGGGGAGACAAAGCCCTATGATGTGCTTTCTACATCTATCTATACATCTATCTATAGCATGGTATTTTTCCTACTCTTTTTTTTTTTTGAGAAGGAGTTTTGCTCTTGTTGCCCAGGCTGGAGTGCAATGGCTTGATCTCGGCTCCCGCCTCCTGGATTTAAGTGATTCTCATGCCTCAGTCTCCTGAGTAGCTAGGATTACAGGGTTGTGCTACCACACCTAGCTAATTTTGAATTTTTTTTTTTTTTTTAGCAGAGATTAGGTTTCTCCATGTTGGTCAGGCTAGTCTCTAACTCCCAACCCCAGGTGATCCACCCGCCTCAGCCTCCCAAAGTGCTGCAATTACAGGCATGAGCCACTGTGCCTGGCCATTTTCTGACTCTTTCAAAGGCTCAAAATGTGAACCTAAAATTGTGTTTGTGGAGGAAAGAGGACTAGAGCAAACCCAGAAGACAAATCATACTATAATCGTGATGCCCTGAACTAGTCAACTTACACGTAACGGATGTTAAGCCCTTTGATTAATAAAGCAATCATCCCAAATATGGTAACAGTAAAATTAGCCAGAATTTTTTGTTGTTAGTGAGTGTGTGAAATATAAATAAACAGCAAATAGTTGTTCCATTATTTTGCATGTGACCTAGCTGAAATGCGGCTCTATTTTATTGTTCCTAAATTGTTTGATCTTTGGATAATTATACAGGTACTGTTTAATTTGCTTATTCATTTATTTTGTTTTCATCCCAAGTTTTGTTTTAGTTTTGGCTGGAGTTGGAGAATGTTGAAAAGGCTTCTCAAATACTAAATTATCTGCAGACCACACAGAACTGTGTTCTGGCTTTGGACTACAGCATTTTTGTTGTATTTTTTCATGTTGTTTAAAAAAATCTACTTCAAACTGCCTTACTTAATATGGGGAAAAAAGCCAATCGCAATATAAATTACACCCTACCAAACCTTACTTTCTGTTACACCCTGTTGCATGAGTTACTGAGAAAAAATGATAATTTAGTTATGTTTCTGCATATCAGTCACTATGTTATTAAGCCCATTGTTTTCTCTTTACCCTGGAGAGAAATATTTTTACCCTTTTGTAAAAATAGAGAACTTTTTCTGGTTGAAAAGTAGTGAATACTCTGGAGAAACATTCATTCCTTCTTGGTTTTAAGGTTTTTTTAAAAAAAGACAAAATAAATCATTTTTTAACCACCAAAGGAAAAGTTCAGACATTCATTGTTGGGATGAGGTAAATGGAAATTGAAGGCATTTTATGCTTCTTTATTAGTTGAATCAAAATTAGGGCTTAGCACAATTTC
Organism: Sapajus apella; assembly: GCF_009761245.1. NCBI lineage: Eukaryota > Metazoa > Chordata > Mammalia > Primates > Cebidae > Sapajus > Sapajus apella. Next base: position 17,088,598 of record NW_022436950.1, on the reverse strand, counting down.
CTGCAAGAATTTTGGTATGTATTTCTAACTACAAACATAGGCAAATTAATTTTTTTAATCTTCTTTTCCAACACTATTCAAAAAGCCACAGTGGGGGTGCAGTGGCTCATGCCTTTGGGCATAGTGGCCCAGCACTGTGGGAGCAGTGGCCAGCACTTTGGGAGGCTGAGGCAGGCAGACCACCGGAGGTCAAGAGTTCAAGGCCAGCCTGGTCAACATGGTGAAACCCCATCTCTACAAAAATACAAAAGTTAGCGGGACATGATGGCAGGTGCCTGTAATCCCAGCTACTCAGGAGGCTGAGGTGGGAGAATTGCTTGAACCCAGGTGGTAGAGGCTACAGTGAGCCAAGATTACGCTACTGCACTCCAGCCTTGGCAACAGAGCAAGACTCCACCTCAAAAAAGAAAGAGAGAGAGAGAGAGAGAGAGAAAGAAAGAGGGAAGGAAGGAGGGAAGGAAGGAAGCCACAGTGGGGGCAACCGTTCTCATCTGTTTTACAAGTGTGGGATGAATCAGCTGCTCAAAGTCTAGGATGGGAGCTGGATGAGCCTTGGGCACAGACTGCAGGAGATGGATAAAGACAGAAGTTGGTCAGGCACCAGAGTGAGGCAGAGGTCAGAGGTCCCTGCATAGCAGAGAGCCACAGTCAAAAGGGCTGGAGCAGGCATTGGGTCCATCTGCATCAGACCAGAAGCCACTGTGCCACAGTGGAGAAACCAGTTGGCCCCTGACATTCTGCAGCCTGGCACCTGGGTGACTGCTTCAGGCTGCTTCAGCATGGTGTGTTGTCAGACCTGGAGGAGCTCGTAATTAACTGACAATTAGCCTGACTGGGGGTCCCTCAAGAGGGGATCTCCCTGAGGCTAATGGCCAGGCAGCTGAACAGACTAGGTCTCTGGCTTCGGAGATGGTCCATTGGGAAGTGGGTGGTTTATCCCAGATGACCCAGAAGTGCCAGCATGATGAGCAGGGAGCTCAGTAAAGGCTTAAAGTCTGGGTGGTACGGAGAATGCCTCCACTTTTCCGAAATAAATAAAAAGCAGCTACATTTAGGGTTAGCACGGATTTGAGGTCTAACACTGCTGTGTGTTGTATTTGTGTTTCTAGTTGAGTTCCAGTTTCTACTTAAGACTAAGGGGTTGATGAAATCTTCCATAGCCAGGCTCCATCTGCTTCTTTCTTTTATTAGGTGCCTGCCTTTTGGATTATATAGCGTGTTACAGGTAGTTTCATTGAATGGTGAAGTTTTTCCAGCTTATAATTGTATGCCTCTCTTAATGCAAAAAGTACCATCTTCAGAATTTGTTTGTGAAGTCACCTTTTGTAAAATCAATGGCTTTCCCATTTATTTGCATCATTTTTTAATTAAAATGGTAAGAATAGGTAACATACTCTGTTTTAGCTGAAAGGCCAAGGAAGGATGTTTACATCATTGTTTTAAAAAAATGTTTCAGCTGGACACGGTGGCTCACACCTGTAATCTCAGCACTTTGGGAGGCCGAGGTGGGTGGATCACCTGAGGTCAGGAGTTTGAGACCAGCCTGGCCAACATGGCAAAACCCTGTCTCTACTAAAAATATAAAAATTAGCCAGGCATGGTGGCAGGCACCTATAGTCACAGCTGCTCGGGAGGTTGAGTCATGAAAATCACTTGAACACGGGAGGTGGAGGTTGCAGTGAGCCGACATTGTGCCATTGCACTCCGGCGGGGGGATAGAGTGAGACTCTGTCTCCAAAAAAAAAATAAAATAAAATAGGAAAATAAAACACTGTTTCTTTGGCCCCTTGGGAAAATATAAATGCAAATTTCTGCCAGCGTGATCACTGCTATGACATTTAGGAAAATCTTGGCATGTGCCTGTACTTCATTTTTATTTGTAAGCCTCTAAGTTATTGTTAGTCTGTCCCAGTAGTGGAACAAAAAGAAAGAGAAATGGATGATTTACTATAATTCCTTAGCTAACCACTGAAACCTGAGAATAAAGCCTTATTTCTAAATCAAATACGGAAAAATGTCAACCTAGTTCAATAAAGAATTTGCCTTCTTCAAAAGGCAAATGAACTCCTCAGAAAAGAAGGATCCTAAGTATTTAATGATAGTGCAGTAACCCAAAGCCATGAAGGCAGAAACAAATACAGTGTGTCAGCGGCACGCTGTGCGCCTCAGCCAGGAAGCCTCCTTAGTCTACATGCTGTTTCCAAAACCATTTGGGAAAATTAGAAAATATAAGTGAATATTTATATAAATGCAAAATAGAAAAAGCCCTTTCTAGGCATGATAGTAAACGTATAATCCACAAAGAAAAGAATAGATGAGTTGACTACATACATTTTTAAAGACATCTCTGCATATAAAAAAAAATTGAAAGTCATTTTTAAAGCCATAAATGTAATAGGTAACAAAGAATTAATACAATGAATTAATAAGCAGAAGCCCAGCACACCAATGGACAAGAACAGATAATTCCTAAGAAATAAAAATGTCTAATAAGTATAAGGAAATGACTCCATATGTATTTATACAGATATGAAGGAATAAAATAAATACAAATAAAAGTGAGATACCATTTTTAAATTTTTGCCTAAGACTGGTTTAGAAAAAAAAAAAGAATGACAGTCAAGGTTGATGAGGGGCTGTGAGTAAAGGGACATTCTCATTAAGGGACATTTAAATGTAATATATACAAAAGTAGTAAAATGTTTGACGCATACCTCTTGACCCAGGAATTTTTTCTAATAACTTTTCCTGAAGAATAATGGAACAAATACATACAGACATTTAAATGAAGTTGCAGTGTTATTTAAAATAGTAAAACATAATCTAACATGCAACAATAAGGATTTATCCAATTAAATGAATGGCATATCAAGATATGGGGTGGCATTTTTTGACTACTAAAGGTCATACAGATATTCTGTTATTATATTGAGAAGTTTTATTATTTATCTTCTTTAGATCTATAATCTACATGGAATTGTTCTGTGATTCTTCTTTGTTCTACATGCATACCCAGTTTACTCAGCACGATTTACTGAAAGCATTACTCGTTATCCTTTTACAGAAACATCAACTTTGTCATAAGTCAAGTGACTGTACTCTACATATACAGTAGTTCCCTTTTATCCTCAGGGTATTCATTCCAAGACCCCCAAAGGATGTCTGAAGCTGCAGGTAGTACCAAACCCTATATATACTATGTTTATTCCCATACATATACATCTATCATAAAGCTTAATTTATAAATGAGAGGCAGTAGGAGATTAACAACAACCAATAATAAGATAGAACAATCATAATGATATGCTACAATACAAGTTATGTAAATGTGGTCTCTCTTTCTCTCAAAATATCTTATTGTACTGTATTCACCGATTTTTGGACTGCAGTTGACCATAGGTAACTGAAACCACAGGAACAAAACCACACACTATACTCTGTACTCTTCCCATTAGTCTATGTGTCTATCCTCCTGCCAGTGCCACTGTCATTATTTACTTCAGCTTTGTTATAAACATTGATATCAGGTAGTGACAGTCCCACAACTTTGTTCTTGAAAATTATCTTCATTATTCTTGTATTCTCACATAAATTTTAGAATCAGCTTGTCATTTTCTTCAATGCTGGATTTTTTATTGGGATTAAATTGAATCTATAGATGAATTTGGGAGATCTGATATCTTTTGTAATATTGACTATTCCAATACATGGGCACAGTACATCCCTCTATTTAGGTCTTTAATTTATCTTAGTAATGTCGTTGTTTTCTTTATAGAGGTCTTGCATATCATATATTAGATGTATCTCTAAGTATTTGATCTGCTAAGTGCCATTCTAAGTGCTTTACATACATTAACTACCTCATAGGGTAGTTAGCAGAAAACCTATAAGGAGGCACTATTATTATCCCATTTTTACAGATGAGGCATAGAGAAGTTAAGTAACCTAGCCAAGGTCATGTAGCTGTTAAGAGGCTGAACTGAGATTTTAAGTTAACCAGTGTGACTTCAGAATGCATGCTTTTAATTACTATTCTGTACTATACCTCCAGGATGTTCATGAATGCATTTAATTGCAAACAATGAAAATATATTTAATATCCATCAATCAGATCTCATTATATAAAGCGTGGTATGTCCATAGAGTGAAATATTATACAGGCATTAAAATATAGTTGTCCCCTGGCTAGCCATGTGCAGAAAGCTGAAACTGGACCCCTTCCTGCCACCTTACACAAAAATTAACTCCAGATGGATTAAAGATTTGAACATAAGACCTGACGCCATAAAAACCCTAGAAGAAAACTTAGGCAATACCATTGAGGACATAGGCATAGGCAAGGACTTCATGACTAAAACACCAAAAACAATGGCAACAAAAGCCAAAATAGACAAATGGGATCTAATTTAACTTAAGAGCTTCTGCACAGCAAGAGAAACAATCCTTAGAGTGAACTGGCAACCAACAGAATGGGAAAAAATGTTTGCAATCTACCCATCTGACACAGGGCTAATACCCAGAATCTGCAAAGAACTAAAGCAGATTTGCAAGAAAAAAATAAGCAACCCCATCAAAAAGTGGGCAAAGGATATGAACAGACACTTTTCAAAAGGAGACATTTATGTGACCAACAAACATGAAAAGATGCTCATGATCACTGGTCATTAGAGAAATGCAAATCAAAACCACATTGAGATACCATCTTACACCAGTTAGAATGGTTATCATTAAAAAATCTGGAGACAACAGATGCTGAAGAGGATGTGGAGAAATAGGAACACCTTTACACTGTTGGTGGGAGTGCAAATTAGTTCAACCATTGTGGAAGACAGTGTGGTGATTCCTCAGGGATCTAGAAATAGAAATATCATTTGACCCAGCAATCTCATTACTGGATATTATAACCAAAGGATTATAAATCATTCTATTATAAAGACACATGCACACATATGTTCATTGTGGCACTGTTTACAATAGCAAAGACCTGGAGCCAACCAAATGCCCATCAATAATAGACTGGATAAAGAAAATTTGGCACATATGTGCCATGGAATACTATGCAGCCATAAAAAATGATGAATTCAGGTCCTTTGCAGGGACATGGATGAAGCTGGAAACCATCATTCTCAGCAAACTGGCACAAGAACAGAAAACCAAACACCACATGTTCTCACTCATAAGTGGGTGTTGAACAATGTGAACACATGGACACAGGGAGGGAAGCAGCACACACTGGGGTCTGTTGGGGGGGTGAGGGGCTAGGAGAGGGATTGCAGGGGGTTGGGAGGTTGAGGAGGAATAACAGTGGGAGAAATGCCTGATGTAGGTGATGGGGGGATGGAGGCAGCAAACCACCATGGCGTATGTGTATCTATGCAACAATCCTGCAAGATCTGCGCATGTACCCTAGAACTTAAAGTATAATAAATAATAATAATAAAATGTATATATAAATTTTTCCCTTGGTATAGGTGGGAAACTGGTTCCAGAACTCTCCATGGTTATGAAAATCCACAGTTGCTCAATTCCCTTATATAAAATGTCACAGTATTTGCATATAACCAATGTCTATCCTCCCATACATTTTAAATCATCTCTAGATTATTTACAGTTCCTAATATGTAAATTCTGTGTAAATAGTTGTTATGCTTTATTGTTTAGGGAATAATGACAAGAAAAAAGTCTGTACATGTTCAGTACAGATACAATCATCCATTTTTTCTTTCAAATATTTTTGATCCAAGATTGGTTGAATCCACAGAAGCAAAATCCATAGAATCCATGGATTTTGAAGGCCGACTATAATATAGCTCTATGGTTTTGGAAAGGTGCCTGTAACATGTTATTAATATTTTTAAAAAAGCAAGTTACAGAACAGCTTGTACAGTATGGTGCCACTGTTGTCAAATTGTGAGTGTGTGGGGGGCATTAGTTACGGACAAAGGACTCTGAAATGCATTTTTAATAGTGGGCCTGGCTTGTTATTATAAAGTAATAAAGCTATTTTTATTTAATGGACAGAGAGTATTCTTATTCTCCTCCTGTCTATGTATATTTCTCAGTAAGTAATAGCTAATGAAAAATAAAAGCATATAATAGCTATTGAATGACTGAACAAGTAATTATTTGAGCTGTATTATTATTTTCATGAGGATTTCCTGGAAGAGAGGAAACATTTTAGACTTTATTGTGATGAAAAATAACTCTTCTTCTTCCACTGGTACTTGCATTTCTTAGGATTTCTTTTTTTGCTCTGTGTCTTTTTTTTCTTTTTTAAAAATAAAAGAACAAGACCTAATGTGAACTTTGGCAATCAAACAAGTACACGGGTTTCAAAGAGCTTATGTCTTTTTTATTTTTTTTTTTGAGAAGGGCCTCACTTTATTGCCCAGGGTGGAGTGTAGTGGCACAGTCTTGGCTCACTGCAACCTCCTCCTCCCAGGTTCAAGCGCTTCTCCTGCCTCAGCTTCCTGAGTAGCTAGGATTACAGACATGTGCCACCACACCTGGCTAATTTTTGTATTTTTAGTAGAGACAGGGTTTCACCATGTTGATCAGGTTGCTCTCAAACTCCTGACTCAGGTAATCCACCCACTCCTCAGCCTCCCAAAGTGCTCGGATTATAGGCTTGAGCCAGCACGCCTGGCCTTCAAATAACATGTCTTTTGTCTGTTATTATTTAGGAATCAATTTTAAAACTCTCAAACCCTTGATCTGCAGAATTTCTCTTAATCATTGCAATCCTACCTCCCAAATACAATTGGAAAAGGGAATTAAGTTCTTAAAAGAATTAATATCTATCCTTCCCTTCTCTGTGGTGGCTGTTTCAAAATGGGAAATTCCACCTTAAAGACTTTAGAGTTGGGCTGGGCCAAGTAGCCTGTCAAGAGAAACAGCAGATTCCAGTTGTCACAAAAGGGCAAATGGATTGTTTATCCGTCACAGCCGTAAAACTGCCTGAGAACTGGTCTGTTACCAAAATATATCCTGTTGGTGATTTGATGAATGCTGATTGGATACAGCAGATGTAGAAGAGCAAAGTAGCCAGCTTGCAGCTATGCTCTGAAAATTAGCTAAAGGTCTGGAACTTCATTTTAATCTCAAAACACTGCCGAGGTCTGTGTTTACGTATGTCTGTGGGAATGTTCCTTGAAACATGCTCACTTGGGAAAGGAAATAAACATGTCATATATCATATGTTTAAATGCACACAGGGTTTCCTGTAAGGGCTATTATTTATTTGATTTTTTAAAGCCCTGACAACCTGCATAAGATTAATTCATGTGCATAGCCCTATGGCATAGTTGGATTTCCACACCATAATCCTCAGCTTTCACCACATTTACAAAAGCAAAAGGTCACCCAAGCACCACAATCTTGTACCTCATTGCACCTTGGATGTTACTTCTCCATTGTAATAAAATTAAATGGCTTAACCTTCTGCTCACTTGAAACACACTTAGTAACAAGGATGTCACAATCTCTGTAAATGAGATTGTCCAGCCTCATCAAAAAAAGAACATGGCCGTATTTGACTTCACTGGAACAATCTGCAAAAAACGACTAACATTTTAAAAATCCTCAGTAATCTCTAGTTCCGAGTAGGTAGAAGGGATACAAAATATTTCCCCAGGGAGCTGTGCTTTTGCACAGGAGCCATGACTCAATAGCTCAAGCAACATTCCCCAAGGTCAGTGACAAAGGACTGGGATAGATTCACTTTCCTCTGCATGTGAATACCCACGTCTCCAGGTCTACAAAGAATTTCCAGATCTTTTTCTTGTGCCTCTTTGTGCTTATGTATTATATGTTGCAATATCACTCTAGGACTTTCAAAGACAGCAGCACTAATATAATTAGATGTTTTTATTCTTTTACATGTGTGGCAAAAAAAAAAAAAAAAAAAAAAGGCATGCCAGAAGCTCTGAAGTGCCCCCTTTAGCATGAAGAGCTCACATTGGCCTCTGTGATTTAGCAAGGTGAATTCTCTGACCAGCAACCTTAGCATCTCCTGGGAGTTTGTCAGAAATGCAGATTCTCAGGCCCTTACCAGACCTACTGAATTAGAACCTGCATTTTAACGAACTTCTGGGAGATCTGAATGCAATATATAGTTTGAAAAGCACTGAAACAGTCTAGATGCACATCCCAGAAAATATGGTGGCAATGCCAATGAAGCTTCAACCTGCATGGGCCTGTTTAACAATTATATTGCATCGAACATAACTCTTCTGTTCTCTTGTTGCCCAGAGGCCCCTCTGCCCACCCAGATTTGAGCAAAATTACTAGAATGTTTCACAGTGTCTTTGTGTCTTCTAGCAGGTTGCCCTTCCCTAGGCTTGTCATTCCTGCAAGCCGCTTAGCAGTTGTCAAAGACGATGTTATAACCTGTCTGGAGGCTTGTTTGATCTAATGTCACAATCCTATTGACCTGCCAAATCCTGTGATTCATTATAACTAGAACTGTTCATATTCATGTGAATTATGGGTGGGGAAATTTTGTCTGTTTCATGAAGACTTCTGTTTGGACTTGTTAGATTCTGTGAAGTCAAGACAAGCAAGTGATTATATCCTAAATCATGCTTGATAGGAAATAAAGTTGAGAAATATATTGTATACTCAAATACTTTTCCAGTTATATTGATATTATGCAAAGTATGCAAATTATACATTATATTATCATATTATCACATGGAAAAACATAATACCTGCCTTATTTACCTTTTAGCAAACCAGTATCATTTAAAGCGAATATACAAAGGAAAGCAAAATTAAAATTGCACTTGTTTTTACATGCACTATACATATTCAATCATCTAACATAATTTTCTTTATAAATAGTCATATAAAAAACTGAAATAATAATCTACATGCTAGGGTATAATTTTTGAATGGTAAAATCATAACTCCCTTCCAAATATAAAATGAATACGTGTCAAAGATTTTATTAAATTCATTAATGAAAGTACCAGTAAGATTTAATGAAGGAACTAGTAAATATCTATAGACAATCTAATAAAGAAATATTACATTGAAATTATTAGGTTATACAAAACTAGTTATATGTCCTACAGAGTTACTGTCCTGCAGGGCAACAAACTGTAACCTACGGGTTTCATTTCCACCAAACCGAAATTATTTGCCTTTCAACCAGACAAAAATCTACCAGCGAACCTGTCATTTCACTGAGGCTGAACTCATTGATCAATAGTAAACAATAAGTTGAACAAAGTACTTTCCCTTTTATAATCCTGGGATGTCTTTTGCCCCTGAATGACATAGAAATCAGGTTTTACCTTCTGTTCACCTTTTGTATGATTTTTCTTAGCACACTTATAGAAAACCATTTTTTGTTAAAAATGTCAATTTCAACTGAAGGTTTAAGTATGCTCAATTTCCAAGCGGGCACTTCTTCTCAAATTACAGAAGGTGCAAATTGACATACTTTTTTCTACCTCATGTAGTTATTCCTGAGCCTCAGTTAGTTTTCAGTCTTTTTCAAAGCCTTCTCTGTATAACCAGAGATTTCCACACCTAGTGATTTTTAGTTCTAGACTTGTAACAATGCTAGGATATCTAAGGTGGCTCAGAGGACAGTCATGACATGGAAAGGACAAGCTTTCAGTGACAGAGTGCCCACTCAAAGACCCATTCGTATCAGGTGATTCCACTGCTTTTCCTCATACCATGTGGCAAGGTAAATCAGCTTCCTGCTTTTGACTGATCCCTATGGACATCGATGTGCTTTCAATAGGAAATTAATATTTTTGAACTTATGCATTCACTTTTCTCCCCTATACATATGCTAATTACATGTAGGTTTCTCTCTGTAATCATTTATATTCATATTCATGAATAATGTTGCCTCCTCCTTGTCATTTGGCTGCTATTGAATCTCATCTGCATTATTCCCAGAAGTTGAATTAATTTTGAGCTAGCATAGAAAAGAATAAGTATTCTGAGTCTGTTAACTAGGAAACATTAGCTGATCTATGACTAAAAGTTATGTTCTAGAATAACTGCAGTGTTTTGGTTTGTTCCAGCTTGTTTTAATGTCAGCGTCTGCTTGCATTCAAAGCATTCACAGCATCTGCAAAGAAGTGGGCCTTGGCTTTTACTCTGCTCCTGGCTTCAGCTCACTCTGTGAAGGCAGCCAAGGGCAGAGAAGGCCCTTCACATTCTCAGCAGGGGACCTGGCAGAGGGGAAGATGCCAGAATCATAGAGTTCTCAGCATAAATAGTTCCAAGATCTGAATGCATTCTTTCCCAACAATTGACTGAATGGGTTTGTTCTCTCCCCTTCTTTCTCTCTAGCTAACCTTGTGTTGTGTTGGCCTGTTCAATAGCATTCTTCAGTGAAGATGTTTGGAGATAGAATGTAAATTTGTCACAGTAAACTGCATATGGGAATGTGATGTAGCGTCAGAATTCATAAATGCTGGAAGGTTTCAGGGTTAGAGTCTGCTGTTGAGATACTCAGAGATGTCTACCAAAAGGAGGAGTGTTTCTGTGTGGCTAAGAATGAAAACACTCTATTTTATGTGTTTATCTAAGCATTCAGTAAAATTTGTTCTGATGCTTGGGGTAGCTCTATTAGCATTCTTTTCTAAACACTGGAGCTTGTCTGCCTCTATTATTGTTTCCTATAATAAGATATAAAAAAATTCAAACTTTTACCTAAATATCGAGTTTTATAATTGAAAATGAGAATAGGTTAAAAAATCAAAGGGATTTAGAACTTTCTGCATTTGAACTTTGGAAAATGTTAGTTTTGTGTAATGATTTTTTTCCAAATAATTTAAAAGGATACATGTAAACCTTGGATGGTAAATTGAATTAAAGGTTGACTATATTTCAAACAATGCTATGGGGTAAGGCTGGAAACACATCTTGCATGCCTTTATTTTGAAAGTTACTTACTTGGATCATGAAGGAATGGTATGTTGATGACCATATAGATTTTATTTTTTGGCATGATATGAAAATTATAAACAATCATTTCAACTTTAGTCTGTTTTAAAAAAAATTCTGACTTTCACATTCTGATTTTTTTCTCCTTGATTTCATTTTATTATTAGAAAAACAACAGATATTGACTCTAGAAACTTTGGAAAATACTGAAGTGTAGAGAAGGTAATAGTCATCTATAATATCCCAACACAGAGAAGAAATTACTCCTAACATTTTTATTTCTCTGATATTTTATCCATGCTTATAAGCATATATTTATATAAAATTAGGATCATCCTTTCTGCAAAGCTTGTATTCTGTTTAAAACATCTCATTTATGGTTACCTTGAAACCATAAAAAATGAGGTTGCAGAAATTTGTCTTTTCAAATGGAAAATGTTCCTGCTATATTATTAAATAAGAAAGCAGCATGGTTTTTATCTCATTTTTGGTGTAAACAGAACAATGTGCTTAATTTATCTTTCTAGATTCTTTCTTATTATGACGTATGTTCCATTCTTCATGCTATTTTTGCTTGTTTGTGCTTTCTGATGTTTCTGTAATGGATCATGTGGACTTTTTGGACTTAAATGGCATGAGCTGAAATAACCCAAGAATCATCCCTATATACTTCATGAGAAGCCTTATTATCTTCTCTGATTATTTTCTTACAATAAATTCCTATGAGTGGAATCACTGGGTCTAGGTGTTTGAATATGTTGTATATTATGTATACTTTGTAGTCTCTATGGGAAGGAGCTTTAAATTTGTTCTTTGCAAAGTAAAGAATATTTATTCTCTCCATTTTTGCTCTTATGTCTTTCTCTTATCATGCCTTTTGTACCATTCTCTTTACCTATCTTCCATGTATTTCATATGTTTCCTATCAACCATCTACATTCTTTTTTCTCTTCTCTTCTCCCCATCTCGCAAATCCACCTGTTCAGGACAGTTTATCCCCATTCTTTGTCTTCTGTTACACGGTCATCTGCCCTACAGCTTGCCTTTGCTATGCTGTAGAACTGTGAACCATTTTCCCTCTGGCCTCACATACTGTGCAGCTCCAAAGATGTCACCTCCTAACTTGGAATATGCAAAAAAAAATAAAAACAACAAATCCAGTTCAGAGATGGATATTTTGTGAGCTTCCATAATTTCTGTGAATTTGGTAGCTTAAAAAAAACTAACATAAACAGTTGTTTTCAAATTTTCAAGTATTTACAGTCTTTATTTTTAGAAACTGATTGGAATAATTTTAGTATAAGAAATTTAGAGGCTTATACTAGAAAGCTAATTAGCTATAGTTCAAGTATTTTCCTTACAAAAATACCTACATGTTTTCATTACAATATCACCTTTTATGGCTGAAAATCTCACCAGCAGCCATATTGACTAAAATTACTTTTGCCTCAAATGCTGGGGCTATGAACCAAAATAGTCTAGTCTCCTGATGCATTGAAGATGAACAGAATTCATTTTACAAAAAAATATTCCCACCAGATGTCTGAGAATTTGGTTACAAATCAGCAGCTACAAAGGAAGAGAGGAAAGGAAGATGAATTTTTATTTACCTATTGAAACAACAGGTACTAAGTATTATAGGTACTTGGGATGAGAGAAAGGCATTCCATTCTTATGCCCTTGCATTCTCATTGCTTACCTGCCACTTCTGAGTGAGAACATACAATGTTCGGTTTTCCATTCCTGGGTTACTTCACTTAGGATAATGTCTCCAATCTCATCCAGGTTGCTGAGAGTGCCATTAATTCATTTCTTTTTATGGCTGCGTAGCATTCCATTATATATATACACCATAAGTTCTTTATCCACTAGTTGACTGATGGGCATTTGGGTTGGTTCCACATTTTTGCCGTTGCGAATTATGCTGCTAGAAATATCCATGTGCAAATACCTTTCTCGTGTAATGACTTCCTTTCCTCTGGGTAGATACCCAGTAGTGGGATTGCTGCATCAAATGACAGTTCTACTTTTAGTTCTTGAAGGCATCTCTCCACACTGTTTTCCATAGTGATTGTACTAGTTTACATTCCCACCAGCAGTGTAGAAGTGTCTCCTGTTCACTGCATCCAAGCCAACATCTATTATTTTTTAATTTTTTGATTATGGCCATTTTTGCAGGAGTAAGGTGGTATCACATTGAGGTTTTGAATGACACAAAGGACTCTGGGAACTTGGGGAAAGGATGGAAGGGGGTAGGAGATAAAAGACGACAAATTGGTGCAGTGTATATTGCTCGGGTGATGGGTGCACCAAAATATCACAAATCACCACTAAAGACCTTATTCATGTGACCAACCACCACCTATTCCCCCGTAATGGATGGAAGTAAAACATGTTCTCACTCATAGGCGGGTGTTGAACAATGAGAACACATGGACACAGGGAGGGGAGCACTACACACTGGGGTCAGTTGGGGGGAAATGGGGAGGGACGGTGGGGGGTGGGGAGCTGGGGAGAGACAGCAAGGGGAGAGATGCCAGATGTAGGTGATGGGGACGAAGGCAGCAAATCACACTGCCACGTGTGTACCTATGCAACAATCTTGCATGTTCTTCACATGTACCCCAAAACCTAAAATGCAATAAAATAAATAAATGGGGAAAAAAAAGGAAGAAACAAAAGGAGAAAGGCATTCCAGTGTCCCAATTCCTGTAATTCAATGTCTGCTACGTGTTAGGCACTTGGCTAGAAGCTTTCTGGAATAATGCAAAGACTCTGGCTTTGCTGATCAGACCCTATAATCAACTTAGAGGAAAAGGAGGCAACACACACAATGAGAGCAAAAGGTAATGCAAGGAAGGGCTTTTGAAGTAACACCCAGCAAGTGCCTTCACATTGAGTTCAGGGAGAAGGTGAGAGAAAGGTTGTTTCCGACTGTGTTAATACAAGAAGATATTTTGGAAAGGAAGTAGCTTTTAAATTTAGCCTTAGAAGCACCAATAAGATCTTGATAGAGGTGGCTAAAGTGTGCTGTACATAAAACAAATGCAAAATTTTTACCCTAAAATTGTATTACGTATATTTGGGAAAAGCAAATAGACCTATTTGAGTAGAGTAGAAAGTTCAAATGAGAAAGCAAGAGAAATGTGGAATGAGGGGCTAATGAAACCCAGGTCATAGAAGCCTTTGTAAACCTCTACGCTAGCATTTCCGAGTTTTCTATTTAGACTCACGACAATCAGAATTACCTTGTGGTGTTAAAATGTAGACTCCTGGGCCACGCTTCTGATCAGAGTCAGAGGACTGTACCCTGAATCTGCATTTTAACCATTTTCCTAGGAGATTCCAATGTGCACTAAAATTTGAGAATGTTTGCTACTGAAATAACCATCAGTGCAGTGTGGCCTAGAAGTGTGAGGAAGAAAGGATTCTTCCTTTTGGAGGTCCCTCTGCCAGGGGAGTCTCAAAGCAGCATTCTTTAGCTCTGTGCTTTGTAGATTTAGGTAAAGTGACTGTTTTCATCTTCCAGGCTTCACCAGGGCTCAGACTGGAGTCCCGTGGAGCTGCCTGGGAGATGATCTGAGTGGCAGAATCTTCTGTCCCCCATGAGAGAGGAGAGGTTGTTTGCAGTGTGGAGCTCATTGCACCTGGCTCTCCTCCTTCTCTCAGAATTCTTATGCCTTTAAAAACATACAAACAAAATGCCCTCAGAGCTCTGGAGGTGAGATTTTATCACACCGTCCTGTGAGGCGGACACGTGAAGGCCCTGGGATCTCACTCATATGGAAGTGGAAAGGCAGATGCTGTTTGGAAGAGGAGAGACTGAAGTTTATCTCACATTTTAAAAAGAGGTCATATATTCACATGATACAAAGTTCAAAAGATACACAGGGCATCTTGTGAAGTCTCCTTCCTGACTGTCCCCAGTCATCCAAGTAGCACCTCTGTGTATTCAAGTGAAAGGATATCTCTGCATCTGCCCAGCTTTAAAAAA
>NW_022436950.1:17071190-17073593 GCF_009761245.1 Sapajus apella | reverse complement strand
ACCACACCGGGCTAATTTTTGTATTTTTAGTAGAAATAGGGTTTCACTATGTTGGTCAGGTTGGTCTCAAACTCCTGACCTCATGATCCACCCTCATGATCCACCTTGTGGCCTCCCAAAGTGCTGGGATTATAGGCGTGAGCCACCACACCTGGCCTGCACCTTGCTTTTTAAAATTTCTTGTCAGAGCTTCCTCATTCTTTTTGCAGCTGCATAGTATTCCACTGTGTGACTATATTATCATTAAATTTAACTAGTCCTCTATAGATGGAACTTGGTTATCTCCAGTGTGTTGCTATTACAAGCGATATAACAACAGATAACTTGTAAACATTTCCTTTCAAACTTGAGCCGTTATATCTCTAAGGTCAAGTCCCAGAATGAGATTGTTTGACTGGAGGATAAATAAATGTGTAATTTTTAAAGCTATGGACAGGCTCCTCCCCATAAATGTTACACCATTTTGCATCCATATGATTAATGAAAAAGAGTCTCATTTCACCCCTACAGTTTCCTTAACAGAATGTTAAACCTCTGCATCTCTGTCAGCAGGGACAGATGAGGAGTCAATTTTCTGCACGGTTTGTGGGAAGGTGGAGGAGGGAGCAGCTATGCTGGGAACCTCGCTAGGGGTCCAAAGCATGCTTTGCAGATAGCAGCAGGCATTCAGTGGCAACAGAAAAGCCCACCAGCTTTTTAGTTTTGGTTTACTTGTCTGAAATATATTTTTAAATTTTATTTTTAAAATTGACTTTAAGTTTGGCATAGAGCTCCATGAATGTTAACACGTGTATCGATCTGAGTGACCCCACCACGATGAAGAGCAGTTGTATCATCCTCAAACCTCCCTCCTGCCATTCCTTTGGAGTCACCATCTCCCCCCACCCCGAAACCCCTAGCAACTGCCGATCCATTCTCCATCACTGTGGTTTTATCTTTTCGAGAACATGATATAAATAGAACCGTACAGTATGTAACCCTCAGAGCTTGACTTCTTCCGTTCAGCATAATTTCCTGGAGGTTTCATCCAAGCTGTCACACGCCTCCATAGTGTGTTGCTTTTTACTGCTGAGGGGTATCACAGTTCATTTACCCATTCACCCATTCAGGGACATTGGGGTTGTTTCCAGTTTGTGCTGATTATTAATAAAACTGCTGTAAGCAGGCATGTACCATTATTTGTAAAAACATAGGTTTTAATTTCTCCTTGGTATAGTTTAATTTCATATCATATTGAGTAAGCTTAGGGATATTTTCATACATTTAAGAGACATTTATATTTCCTTTTCTGTTAGCTGCTCATTTCTTGTATCCATTTTTTTTGGTGGTTTTTTATTTTTATTTTAGACAAGTTGGTTTAGGGGAGCTGATAGGACATCCCGATGGAAACTTTTAGCATTCAATTAAAAAATGCAGGCTTCAATTTTGAGAGAGACTGAAAGATGTGGACTTGAGAGGCACACTGATAGGAAAGGGAGAGATGAAGCCAGGGAGCTATGCAAACTCAAGAGAGAAACACGCAGGGCTTGAAGACAGAATCTGTGGAAATGTGCACATTTAGGATGTGGAAAGAGGAAGATGTAATGGAAGAAACCAAGAAAAAGATTTCTTAGAGGTCACAGAAGAACCAGGCTGTTTCAGGGTAGCATTAATACAAGCTGGATTTTAAAGGTCTGATAAGTAAAGGGTTTAAATCCCAGGGCACAGTGTTAAGAGAAAGAGAGAACATCTCTCTCCAAGAATTCCAAATTAAAGGCCTACACTTCGTTCTGATTGTTTCGGCGAGGTCACATGATTACCCCTGCACTGCTCACTAAGAAAGGAATTCAGTGCATTGATTGGCCTACCTAGGTCATGTGCTTCAACTCCATAATTTCCCAGAACCTCGTGGATCCCCAAGGAGAAATATGGGGCTGTTCCTGGAAGGTTTAGATGCTGAAGAAACAGCCAATGAGTGTCCAGGGAGTGGCCTTTGGAGTGGTGCATCCCCTGGGTGCGGGAGCCTAGGAACAGCTGCCTTTCAAGCTGAGAAACGGAAGGCAACATGTAGAAAACCCAAAGAGTTTGGCTCAATTTTGGTAACCAGGAAGCCTAAATGAGGGACTTTCTTCACCAAATTAAGGCAATATGAGTGCATATTCATATGCCCAAGAAAAGAAACCACAGGGACGGAGGCTG
Organism: Sapajus apella; assembly: GCF_009761245.1. Classification (NCBI taxonomy): domain Eukaryota; kingdom Metazoa; phylum Chordata; class Mammalia; order Primates; family Cebidae; genus Sapajus; species Sapajus apella. The sequence goes on along the minus strand of NW_022436950.1, from coordinate 17,071,415 downwards.
CAGATATCGTGAAGCCTGAGGGGATAGTGGACAGGGACTGAAGTGCGCACTGGTTAAGCCCTGGAGCCAGGTGCAGGCAGTGAGAACCCACAACCCTTCCTCTGAGAAGCGGGCAGTCTCCCTTACCCTGCCACCCTCACTCCTCCCCCATCCACTCTCACTCCCCCCGCACCCTCACTCCTCCCCCATCCACTCTCACTCCCCCCACACCCTCACTCCTCCCCC
>NW_022436950.1:17070841-17071090 GCF_009761245.1 Sapajus apella | reverse complement strand
CCCCACTCGTCCCCCATCCACTCTCACTCCCTCCACACCCTCACTCCTCTCCCACCACACTCACTCCTCCCACAACCACCCTCACCCCCCACCACCCTCACTCCACCCCCACTGCCATCACTTCTCCCCCTCCACCATCATTCCTCCCCCCCACTGTCTACTCTCACTCCCAACCCTCACTCCTCCCACCACCCTGAGTCCTCCCCCAACTTCTCTTCCCTCATTTCTCTCCCCAACTCATACCCCACC
>NW_022436950.1:17041078-17070741 GCF_009761245.1 Sapajus apella | reverse complement strand
ACCCTCACTCCTCTCCCACCACACTCACTCCTCCCACAACCACCCTCACCCCCCACCACCCTCACTCCACCCCCACTGCCATCACTTCTCCCCCTCCACCATCATTCCTCCCCCCCACTGTCTACTCTCACTCCCAACCCTCACTCCTCCCACCACCCTGAGTCCTCCCCCAACTTCTCTTCCCTCATTTCTCTCCCCAACTCATACCCCACCACCCTCACTCCCCCACCACTGTCCCTCCTCCCTGCCTCACTCCTCCCCTCTACCCTCACTCCTCCACTACCACTTTCACACCTACCCTCCACCCTTACTCCTCCCCCCACTTTCCCTCCTCCCCCCTCACTCCTCACTTCACCCTCACTCCTCCTCCCCCTCACTCCTCCCCATCCACCCTCACTCCTCTTCCACCACCCTCACTCCTCCCCCTGTCCACCCTCCCCACTGCAGTCAGACAATCTTTTAGAAGTGAAAATCCAGTCATGTTGCTACCCAGTGAGAGCTACTTCAGGACTTGAGGCTGCCCCCAGGATGTGGTACTCATGGCGTGGGTTGGACTTCAGGGCCCTGTGTGAAGTGTGAAGTGGCTCCTGCCTGTGTTCACTCTCTCCTCTCCAGCTCCAAGGGACCATCAGGATCCCTCACTGGCCTCTTTCCCTCTGAAATAATGGTAACTGTCTCTTTACCAGACTGTAAGGTCCAGGACAGGTGGGGATTGTGTGTTTGGTTCACCCTGGATGCTCTAGCACTGTGTTTGGCAAACAGTAGGCACTCATCCATGGCCACTGGAAGGATGGATGGATGCCCACTAATCTGTGAAACTTGCTGTTGCCTTAGTGATTATTTCTAAGATCTCATTCTCACCTCTTGTTTATCCAAATCAGAGGTAATTATATTAGACACTAAGCAAGAGAAATAAATAATGAAGTTATTAGAAAAAGCAAGATCAAGCCTTAGAATTCCATTTTATATATAGGGAAAAAAGAATGTATGGAAGCATGCAGACATAGGGAAAGTGCTTAACTCCAGGTATTGAAACTAAGAATCAATTAATTACATTGTGCAAAGAGAAGACTAAGGAAAGAGGAAAATGTGGGGCATCAAGAAGTCGAAGATATTTTAAGCAGGGTAGGAAGGGAGGAGGAGATGGAGGAAAGCAAGTTTAATGTTCTAAAGAGTGGGATTAATTAAATAAATCATGGTACAAGTGCTCCATGAAATTGTATGCACACTCTTTGAAATCCTGTCTCTGAAGGCGGGGTATAGTGCCAAGACTGACGCAGAAGAGCTTTGGTGCCACCATATCCAATGTCTCCTCAAACTACCCCAAAGGAGCATGTCCTCTATGTAACAGTGTGCTTGCTGTGTGCATTTAGCTCCCCCAGAAGCGAGCTTCCCCCTCCAGCCAGCCTGCAGCCCAAGCCCCGCCTGCCAAGAAAGGATGGTGGCGCCTCTGTGAAGACGGTGACAGTATTTGTGATATAAGCATCAAAATACTTACTAGGTTTATATAAGTTGGAAGGACAACGAGATTATAGTTATTCATTAAGAAGGCAAAGACAGAATTTATTCCAAAAGGTTAAAAAGGTGAAAGAAGATATGTAACATGAGCAGCATGGTTGGGGGGAGCATTTTTTCCTATTTTCACTTCAACTTTTCAGAAGTTTGCACTTTCTTTGAACATGTACTGTAAAAGAAAACAATGCAAAAAATGTGTTTTAAATATCAAATTCACCATACTTGACTCAGAATTAGACCTGTATGCAAGGAAACACTCACTGGTTCACACTGTTCTTTTCTCTCCTTCCCAAAGGATGTGCTGGGTGGCGTCCTGATCACCGCGCTCCTCATCGCCCTCACCTACCCTGCCTGGACCCTCATCGACTGCCTGGACTCAGCCAGTCCCCTCTTCCCTGTGTGCGTCATAGTTGTGCCATTCTTTCTGTGCTACAATTATCCGGTTTCTGATTACTACAGCCCAACCCGGGCGGACACCACCACCATTATGGCCGCTGGGGCTGGAGTGACCATAGGCTGCTGGATCAACCATTTCTTCCATCTTGTGTCCAAGCCCGCCGAATCTCTCCCTGTTATTCAGAACATCCCACCGCTCACCACTGACTTGTTAGTTTTGGTTCTGACCAAATTTGCAGTGGGAATTGTGTTGATCCTCTTGGTTCGTCAGCTTGTCCAAAATCTCTCACTGCAAGTGTTATACTCGTGGTTCAAGGTGGTTACCAGGAACAAGGAGGCCAGGCGGAGACTGGAGATCGAAGTGCCTTACAAGTTTGTTACCTATACGTCGGTTGGCATCTGCGCTACAACCTTTGTGCCGATGCTGCACAGGTTCCTGGGATTACCCTGAGTCTCAAACAGTTGAAAACTAGCCCACCGGACATGAGAGCCAAGACATAGGAAAGTTATTGGTAGGCAATTCTTGACAACTCATTTTTCTTAAACAAAAAAAGTCATACGGCTGTCTTGCTACTATCAGATAAATGATGCCGCTATGTGAAAGGGAAAAATTGTCTCATAGGGGTCATTAGTCTGCAGTGGTTATGCTACAGTTGAACCCAGGCTAAAAACCATAATCCAGATCTTTAAAGGCACACCCCCACCCCAGCGCCTGCTCCTCTGTCTTTCTGTTGCATGAACTTTGGACCTAGTTATGGGCTAGTGGGAACTGTGGCCTGGCGTAGGAATAGCTGTGAGCCCCACTGGGTTCTGGAGAGCCAGTAGAGATGGGATGATCTGGGAAGCTGGAGGTAGAGCCTTTCTTTTCAGTTACAACCTTGCCTAGCACTGAGTCTGATTTCCAAAATGGGAACCTTGGTCCAGGAGAAGAGATGGCACCATATAAAACTACATTCCTTGGAGAGGGTGACTTCCTGATCATTTTTTTGGTGTTGTTTTTTGTTTTGTTTTGTTTGAGACAGGATCTTGCTCTGTTTCCCAGGCTGTAGTACAGTGGCACAATCTCAGTTCACTGCAAGCTCTGTTTCCCGGGCTCAAGCGATCCTCCTGCCTCAGCCTCCTGAGTGGCTGGGACTATAAGATTGAACCACCATGCCCATCTAATTTTTGTAGAGACGGTTTCACCGTGTTGCCCAGGCATGTCTCAAACTCCTGGGCTCAAGTGATCCACCTGCCTCAGCCTCCCAAAGTGCTGGGATTACAGGCATGAGCCACTGTGCCCAGCCTCCTACTTGTTGTGATCAAATTAGACTGTGCCTGGTTGGGTGGTAAGACCACTCTGAAAAAAAAAAAAAAAAACTCACTATGAACAGATGAAAGGCAGAGGCAGAGCTGTGAGGTCATGGGGAAGAGACTGCTTTCCTTATGAGTCCTTATGGTGTTCCTGTTGAAATAGAGATCTGGTCTTCCTTATTTATATACATTTTGCAGGATTCCAGGTACCATTACTAAACTCTTCTGATGCATAAAACAGGCTGGCTGCTCCCACTTCACCAAACAGGATGGGTGTTAGCCTTCAACACAAGTGGATACATCTGGGATTCACTGAGATTCCCACCGTTTCCTGCTTCCTAGTGGTTTGGGACAGGCCCTCTGCCCATCTTCGGCAGTTTTTTGCTTTCATACAAACTTGGAAGACACTGGCATCTGCCTGGAAGGTGGATCCATAGAAGAACAGATGAACTTGATCCTTTCTGGAGCCTGACAAACAAGAGATAGGTTCCCTTGACATTGCCTGGTCCTGACAAGGCCTCCATGACATTACTCCTCTAATTTCACAGTTACCTTCTGTAAATCTATTTTCCCATCTACTGAATAGAATCAGGCTCCCTTTAGGTCTTCCCACCTCTTATCTTTTGGCAATTTTAAGGGTAATTAATGCAATAACAACTTTAGCATCCCTTGGGAAAACAAGCCAACCAAATACAACACCCATTAAGCCTACCAGGGTGAGTCCTCTTAACATAGGAAAGTGATGATTATGCAAATATCAGAGTCTGCTCCTCTTCAGTTCCTAAGAATAAGGAACAGGTATCAAGAACTTTTTCAAAGTTAGTGTAACTGTAGTTAACAAAGTGTCTATTGAGGCACAGTGCCTATAGGACTGAAGCCCATGCTTTATCAACCCAACACATCAGTAACATGTATACACTTTTGAAAAAAATTAGCTTCCTTGAAAGTTACAGAGGCTCTTAATGTGATCAAACTGAAAAATCACATTCTTGTTGATTTCAAATATATTCTACGGCCTTACTGTTGAGATGATCATTAGTATCTAAGCACTCCAATTACTCAAGAATTTTTAGCAAAACATCCTCTTTTTACTTAAAATTCTTCTCACGTTTATTATAGTTAGAAAGCAAAGATCAAGATGACCTGCCGTTTGACTGCTTTTACATCAAACTCTGACGAGTATTTGCAGCATGACTCAGGGGAAGGGACTTAGCAAGCAGGCACTCCCAGCCCGCACCTGCACCTGCACTGCAGTGGCTGTCAGCTGGATGAGGCACTTTTCTGTATTTCCATCCTCATAGCTGCCCAGCCAGAGTTCGCAGCAGTGGATATCTACACAAAATAATTGTGGTTGACTTGTCTGAAGCCAGCTGACAAAAGGTTCAGCTTTTCCCACTTGTGTATTTTAAAAAGAGGGATTGTGATAATTGTCACAGCAGTGGGTGTTGGCATATCATATATATAAGTGTGTATATATATGTGTGTGTATATATATATATATATATATATATATATATATATCATATGCACACTTTTTAGTACTGTCTCTAGTTTTAAGTCCCAACAATAGGAAGGCCCGTCAGCTATATTGATATATTTAAGGCTGTACTTACCTAATTTGGGTTGAGGATTAATATATCAGCCACAGCATGAGCCAAGGATTGGCCATGGTTGGTCACTTTTTAAAGTATCTGATTGCTGCAACTGGAGAATGAAAAGTATATATTGGTGACGCCAACCTCCGTTTTTGAGCCCTCCTGCTCTGTGGTGTAGAAGCAGACAGAAATTGATTGGGGGAAAAACAATGCATTACCTGATTCAAACTCTTGTCTTGCTAGCCCTCTTCCATTCCTTTCTCACACAGCACTTCGCTGGGTTAAATCCTCTCTCACTCACACCATTGCATGCCCCTTCGAAGGGTATTGCCTCAGGTTCCTTTCAAGACATAGGGATTTTCTCTCTGGGGAAAGAGTGCCCCCTACTGGTTTAGCTTCAGTCTAGGTCCATGGTCCCTCTCTTGATCTGGCGTCTTGGAGATTAATTTAAAGTCAAGCTCACCACAATGTAAGCCTATGGTCTGGCCAACCTTGCTTCTGGGAACTGTGACACCAAAGCTCTCAGGATTATCTGCCCTTCCAGGAGCCAGATAGAATGACATGCCTTTTTCCTAATTGTCCCCATTCCACCCCCAACCCACTGCCACTGTGGGCCAAGGCATCTTGATCTAAAGATTAGCTGCAATCTTCATCTTCAGCTCTCATTTCATGCCAGTTTTGCTCAAACCTGCACCATCACAAGATATTCAGAAGATGAAAACATAGAATACACCCCTGAATTAAAAACACTTATATGACAGTGGTTGGAATTACTCTGAAACATGCCCAGTGATCTTACTGTAACATGGGATTTTCTCACCCAAATGGGCAACTCATGCTTCCTCAGTGTAATCAAAGCACGTGGTGTTTTGGGGCCATATGTTCCAGGTTTCTATTTTAGAAACCTTCAGCTGTCTTGCTTATGTACCGTATGTAAATTTATTCTTTTTAAAATCACTTTTATTTGATTTTGACTTATTAAATGCTTTAAAAGCCAGTGTTCTGTTTCCTTGGATTTTTTTCTTAATGTAGAACTTTTTCTCAATGTAGACCTTTGTCTCTGACTTCATTGGACCTAAGTTGAGAAGGGGACAAAACTAAGTGGCAGGCTACGTAATTCTCTGTTCTTGTCATAATCCAATCATGTGCAAATGTTGGCAGGTGTCAGAGGGCCCACGGGTATGGTAACAGGAAAGAAGTGGCATGCTGGCATCCTTCAATCCCTCCTCTACTCCCTGATACGAAAGAACCTCCTTTCACCTTATATGGAGTTAAACGTCACTATGTTTTGAAAGGTAAATCTTATAAGTGTTGCTAGCTAAGGTAAGTAAAAGGTTTTTAGAGATGAGTTCCCTATCTCCTGAACCAAAGGAGGACAGCCGTTAATTCAAATTCACCTCATGTCACTGCAATAATACACTCTGCCTTTAAGCATCCCAAATTTGCTATTTGAGATGGTACATGCGGTTGACACTGCCCCTTATTTGCAAGGGCAAACCTAGGACTCTCTTTGTACTTTGAGCAGGATGTATGGGATGTAAAGCTCCAACCTATCCTGTGCAGTTTTCCCAGGAGAGAGAAGACGTGACAATTCAAGAGCCAAATGGTTATGGCTGTAGGGAAGAGAAAACTACGACCTGGGAACTTGGAGGAGGGGGAGACTGCATGAGCGAAGTTTAAAGAACAGATGGGGTTCGCACAGGGAATGTGACAGGAAGTAGGTAGGAGATGGTATTCCATGGCTAGAGAACAGCTTGTCTGAGACACTTACCAAATGCCTCCAGCTCTTACAAGGAAAAACCAAACCATGTTGGTGATTGTAAGAATAACGGTGGTGGGTTAGTAGTGGTGGTGGTGCTGAAATAAAGGATGAGCACAGGGCTGAGATGTTGCAAAACCAAACCACATGAATGGGAAGTGTACGCAGTCCCTCCCCGAGAGGGTGACATCCAGAGGCAGCTTCACATACTCCTTTCATCATTCCTCATTGAAATACAGTTGCCCCTTGAACAAGTGTAGGGTGCCAACCTCCTATGTGGCAAAAATGCATATAACTTATGACTCCCCCAAAACTTAACTACAAATAATCTGCCGTCAATGGGAAGCCTTTCTGATAGCACCAACAGTAGATTACCACATATCTTATATGTTATAGGCATATATTTTATTCTTACAACAAAGTTAGCTGGAGAAAAGAAAACGTTAAGCAAATCATAAGGAAGATAAAATACATTTTTTCTTGATTAGGTGGAAGGGGATCACCACAAAAGTCTTCATCCTCATCATCTTCATGTTGAGGAGGCTGAGGAGGAGGAGGGAGAGGAGGGGTTGTTCTTACTGTGTCACGGGTGGCAGAGAAAGGGGAAAATCCACATACCACTGACCGTGTGCAGTTCAAACCCATCCTGTTCAAGGGTTAACTGTACTTACCAGTCAGCCTGGGCACGTTCCCCCGCTGCCATCTCTGAACGCACAGCATCATTCATATCTTCTTGTTCCTCTTTTGGCGGCCATGGCCAGCAGCTGGGACTTCATTCTGTATTCTTCATGCCCATGCCCTTCCTCAGTCTTCTCTTTGCTCAGGGCCCTGAACTAGTCGTGTGAAACTTCATTTTAAAAATATTTTACCACAATCCTGGCTCTTCAGGGGACTTCGAAAGGCTCCAACCTCCGCCTCCTGGGTTCAGGCAATTCTCCTGCCTCAGCCTCCTGAGTAGCTGGGATTACAGGCACACACCACCATGCCCAGCTAATTTTTTGTATTTTTTTAGTAGAGACGGGGTTTCACCATGTTGGCCAGGATGGTCTCAATCTCTTGACCTCGTGATCCACCCGCCTCGGCCTCCCAAAGTGCTGGGATTACAAGCTTGAGCCACCGCGCCCGGCCCCAAGTCTTTCTTTAATGATTGTGAATGAAGCCCTCATCCTCTAGTAAGAGGCCACCCGAGAGCCAAGTGGAACAGCAATATACACGTATCTCATTTTAGACCAGAGATGTTTTCCTCAAAGCTGCATGTGTTTCAATGTTTTTCACATGAATTTTAACTGCACTTATGGGTTTCAGTTAAAATTCAGATTCGTCATTTCTGTAAACATAAGGCTTTAATGGGTGACTTTGTGCACACCATGTATCCACTGTTTTCTTAAAATGAGGCATACCTGTAGTATAGACTTGACTATTTACAGAATGCGCATTAAGAGGGATCAGAGCTGAATGTGGGCCATGAAGAGAATGTTAAATTCTTAAAACTGTAGCCACATAAGGGGAGCTCTACAAAGCCAAAAATAGTTCTTCCTTTTCCACGCCTGTCTGTATGGCGTGCAAAAACAAACAAGCAAAGTGAGGATGTAGCTAGGAGTTCCGCTGTAATGGTTCTTTAACGCATGCACTCAGCACATCTGCTGGCCTTGCTCTGTCTATGGCAAGCCAGATTCTGCCCAATGCGGGTATTCAAATGCCAATGCCTCTTTAATATACACAAAGATGGTCTCAGATTACTGGGGGCGAGCAAGGATGGCAATTGAGTGCTGCCTTAATGCCCATGCCTGCAAGGGTCTTATAATCTACCTGCATCCATGCGCGCAGGTAGGAGTGAAACCCCCCGAGCTTCCAGTCTGCAATGTCTCTGTCACATGGAACCCCGATGGGTGTCATTGTGAGTGGGGTCAGTTATGCACAGTGCACACTAAGCACAGGTCACTTTAGTCTTCCTAATTAGCCACCAATAAAAAGACGCTGAAGGATCCTGAAGATCAAAGAGAGCTTTCCGCCGTGGCTCAGTAGAAACTCCAGTCCGGGCGTCTGAGTGACAGGTGTTATGCCTGGTGTTTTGCACAAGTCATCTCACCTACGTGATTTGCTTATGGGGTGCCTCTCTGTCTGGCTATCTTGTCTCATTTGTCCCAGTCACCCAAGTGATCCTTGCTTAAATGTTCTGCCCGAGACTCAGCCAAAATCTCTCTAATGAATCCCTCCTATCTCCAGTGGGGCTTTTTCTCAGAACCTTTCTAGCATCAAATGTGATTGTTTATTCCGGTTTAGGACTGGTTTCTTGTCAGCCCTAAGCAGGTGCTTATTTTAGGGACGGGCATATTTTATTCCTGACAGAAAGATATGACATGTGGAAAGCAGAACGTTTCTTTTGCTCTCAGGTTTGATATCAACCAGGCACATTTTCTCCACGTTTTCACCTTTCTGCCTAGAAGGCCATATTTACTTCCTGTCTGTGAGCCCTCTGATTTCAATGCTGTACGTAGCAGCTCCCTCTCATAGCCTTGCCAGCACTCCTAACATGATGGATTCTTCCAAATGTATTTTTGCTGTTGTTTTTGTTTTGTTTTGTTTTTTGAGAAAGTGTCTCACTGTGTCGCCCAGGCTGGAATGCTGTGTGGTGCAATCCTGGCTCACATGGCAACGACAGGCACAGGCTACCATGCCTAGTTAATGTTTGGGTTTGTTTGTTCTTTGAGATGGAGTCTCACTCTGTCGCCAGGCTGGAGTGCAGTGGCATGATCTCGGCTCATTGCAACCTCTGCCTCCTGGGTTCAAGCAATTCTCCTGCCTCGGTCTCCCGAGTAGCTGGGACTACAGGAGCGCGCCACCATGCCCAGCTAATTTTTGTAGTTTTAAAATAGAGACAGAGTTTCACCATGTTGGCCAGGATGATCTTGATCCCGTATGATCTGCCTGCCTTGGCCTCCCCAAGTGCCAGGATTACAGGCGTCAGCCACCACGCCTGGTGTATTTTTTAATATATATATATATATATATATATATATATATATATTTTTTTTTTTTTTTTTTGGGAGAGATGGGGTTTTGCCGTGTTGCCCAGGCTTGTCACTAACTCTAGGGCTTTAGCGATCCACCTACCTCAGCCTTTCAAAGTGCTGGGATTACAGGCATGAGGCACCACACCCAGCCTTCAAGTGTTTTCTAATGGAGATTCGTGCCTTTCCTACCTTTCTTCAACAGAAACAAGGAAGGCCAAATCTTACAGATGAATAATGAAAGCTTGAGTGTGGACCTTGAGTGTTTTCTTCACACACTCCATTGGTCACATCGAGAAGAAAAAAACCTACAGGGTTTGGTCAGACATAATTCAATTAGACCCTTTGCTGGAGATGTTTATTCAACCCACATTCTAGCTACAATATTCATCGTCATCCTTTCTGCCTACTAGAAAGCTAAAGCAGGGCAGAATGCCCGAAAGTGAAACAGACATCGTGGAGACTCAAACCACTGTGCATCTGCTCAGCCCTTTTTGCTGCTGCCTGACTTGTTTGTCAAGCACAGTCGTTTGGCAGTGTGTTCCCCACATGGACTCTGGTCAGGGATCTGAGATGATTCCTGCAAAACACTATCTAGGCACAACACCAGTCATGCCGAGACCCACACGTGGGTTTCTACTGAGCCGTGGTGGAGATCTCCCGAGTAGCTGGGACTACAGGCACATGCCGCCATCAAAGTATCCTTTGATCTTCAAGATACTTCAGTGTCTTTTTATTGGTGGCTAATGAGGAAGGCTAAAACGATCTGTTTAGTGTGCACTGTGCATAATTGGCCCCACTCACAGTGGCACCCATCAGGTTTCCATGCGACAGGGACACTGCAGACTGGAAGCCCCTTCACTCCTCTCTGCGCCTCATGGGGAATAGACTGTCCCAGACGTGAACTGCTGCCTTGAATTGTATCATGCATGCCACTCTCTACTTTTGAAATGCAAGTTTTCAATAACGTGTTTTAGATTGCTGTGACTGTCACAACAAAAGATTACAGGCTGGGTGGCTTCAAGAAAAGAATTTTATTTCTCACAGTTCTGGAGGCTGGAAGTCTAAGATCAAGGTGCCAGCAAAATAGGTTACATTCTGACGCCTCTTAGCTTGCTGGTGAGCACCATGTTGCTATGTGCTCACATCAACTCTTCTGTATGTGTGCACCAGGTAGGCAGAGAAAGAGAGCAAGCTTTCTGGTGATTCTTCTTAACAGGGCACTGAGTCCATCATGAGGGCCCCCCTCTCATGACGTCATCTAGTTCTAATCACCCCCCAGAGGCCTCATCTCCAAAGAGCATCGCGTTGGAGGTCAGAGGGTCAGCATGAGTTTGTGGGGATACATTCAGTCCATAATATACATAAAGTTATTCAATGTCCTAATAACACAGTAAGCCAGAACCTGGGTTAAAGGCTTTAGTTGCTTAGGAGGCACATTCTGCTTAAGGCAATTGTGTCCCTTAAAGGCTGTCTGTTTTTGGATAAAATGGACAGAAGGGCCAAAGTCAATACTCAAGTATTAGGGTTAGTGATGTCATACAAAACACCCAGCACAAACAGATTAAGATTGAAAAGCAAAATTTTGAGTAATGTTCTCTCTTACCAAGCTGATGAGCCCATCACTGCTCAGAGCTGGGGCAGTGGTTAGGCTGGCTGGTTTCTAATAGATTACTCCTGTTTAAAATGTGAGCATAGTCATCCAACATATTTTAAATTCAAAACGCACCCTTTGACCTAGTGACTCCTACATCTAAGATGTAAGGTACTGGACTAATACATCATTCAAGTGCAAACATCACATCAAAGAAATCTAATTACCTCTATGCATTTCTGCATGTGTGTGTCAAATGTGGATATTTACACAGTCTTGCACCCATTAGTACTGGTTTTCCTTGGGCCCTAAGCCAGCACTATTTTGCGGGGTGGATGTTAATTGGAGCAGTGTTTATAACTGCAAAAAGTTGGAAACAACTGAATGTCTACCAATGGGGAAAAATTGAATCATTATGGACATCTGTCCAATAGAATACTACCTCATTTAAAAGACTGAGACAGGTTTCTAGGCACTGACCTGAAAAAATGGGACATATTAAGTGAAATGTCATGAGATATATGTAAAATAAAAAAACTTGTCGCAAACAAGGAGAGCATGACCCCCCAAAATGTGAGCAGGTGTATGTGACTGACTGTACAAATCAAGGAAAATGCCCTAACTAAGGAAACAATACAGGCTACACTGTTAACAGCGGTTAGTTACTTCAGGGAATTATGAGGAAGAAAGGTAGATTAGCTTGGGAAGGCCTATTTGCCTAGTTTTTAAAAGTAGTGGACTTAACAAGGTTTAACTTTTTGTTTTCCATGATTTTTATATTTTTTAAATAGTATCATTATTTACTTTTGCATAAATAAGTAAATAATGCAAACCAGTGAGTGGGCTGTGGACTCCAAGTCACTCTTAAATAGTGTCTCAAACTCATTTATTGGTTATGTGACTTCTGAGTAAGTTACTGACCTCTCTGAAGTTCAACTGCTTTCACCCTGTCCATCAGGGAGAATTCCTATTCTCATACTATTATTAAACCAAAACAATGAAAATGTGAAACAAGATCAATTCAAAAATACTTTAAAAACAGATGAGTAGGCTGGGCGAGGTGGCTCACACGCCTGTAATCCCAGCCCTTTGGGAGGCCAAGGCGGGCAGATCGCCTGAGGTCAGAAGTTTGAGACCACCCTGGCCAACATGGTGAAATCCTGTCTCTACTAAAAACACAAAAACTAGTCTGTAGTCTCAGCCACCCGGGAGGCTGAGGCAGGAGAATTTCTTGAGCCTGGGAGATGGAGGTTGCAGTGAGCCGAGATTGCACCATTACACTCCAGCCTGGGTGACAGAGCAAGATTCTGTCTAAAAAAACCACTATCAACAACAAACATAAAACCAGAAGAGCACTGCAGGACTATGAGGCTGTAGTAGTGGAATTTAAGTTTTCTGTAAGCTAGACTACAAATCAATTACATTTAATTTTCACTTTATTACTAGAGCTCCCAGTTTTTACCAAGAAGGTGTGCATCTTCTCTAATGAAGGCTTTCAGCAGTACTCAGACTGCCCAGGCTCCAGTTCAAATGCTTCACCAGGAACAGGTATAAGATGATCTGGCTGCAGAGCCTTGACTCATAAGCTGAAGGTTCACTTCCTCCAACGTGGCCGACACCGTTTTTCTTCCTACCGTTTCCTGCTTCCGAGGGCAGAAACATCTACATCATGCATGGAGTTGATCGTTCCCCTTTCATGCTGGGATATACAATTAGGCATTAGTGGGTTTTTCATTACAAGTAATTTTGGCTACCCCAAAAAATATCCAGGTGGGTAGCTGCTGACAGAATGAATGGTTCCACCTATTTCAACAATGGCTATATGATGATCCATACACCATGATTTTAACTAGAGCGAACCTGAAACTAAGGGAGAATATATCATTAATAGTTGTGGACCAGTGAGCTATCTTGAATAGAAATGCCAATTCTACAGTTCATGCTATTTCTCTATACATTTACCAGCTAGTGTTATGTAGTTAAATTATTAAAATATATTACATTCTATTCTTTTTCTCCCAGCTTTACTAAGGTATAACCTATACCTGAAGTACACCTACCACCTCAATTAAGTTATAGAAAATTTCAGTCACCCCAAAGTTACCTCTTAACCCCTGCAGTTTTCTTTCCTGGGCCTCTGCCAACCAATCTGCTTTTGACTTTTCTGGAGTTTCATACAAATAGAATGAAATAGAGTCTTTTGTGTCTCTTGCTTTCACTTAGCATGCTGCTTTTAAATTCATTCATGTTGTTTTGAGGATCAGTGGTTCATTCCTTCTTATTGCTGAGAAGTATTCCATAGTATGGATATACTGCAATTTGTAACTACTAAAAGTAACACTGTGAACACTTGCATAAAAATCTTTGGCCATATGGGTAAACCTAGAAATAGAATGGTTGATGGTAGGTGTATGTTTCGACACTGCCAAGCCGTTTTCTAAAGTGACAATGTATGTAGCATTTTACACAAAGACTCACCAGCAGTGCATGGAAGTTCCACTTGCTCCAGTCTCACCAACATCTGATTATAAATCATTTAACTTTTGGCCATTTTAATGGGTATGCAGTTTATCATTGTGGATTTTATTTGCATTTCCCCGGTGACTAATGATGTTGAGCATCTTTTCACATGCTCATTGGCCATTCATGTATCTTTTGGGAAATGTTTGTTCAACTCTTTTGCTCATTTTAAAAAAAGTTGTTTTATTATTTTTAAGAAATATTTATGCATGCTGGATAAAGTCCTTTTGACATGCATCATTTTTAGAGGGCATATTTCATTTCATTTTTAAAGTATTGTAAGGGACTGCTTACAGCAGAGCTATGAAAGGTCAGATGGAAGTCTGTGTTCACAAATCTTACAAAGTTAGGACACTACTGCCTCGATTCATGGTTTTGATATGGTTGGGTTTGCTCCCAGTAGTAGGCTCAGCGAAAGATCCAAGAACATAATTCTTATTTCACTACCTTTGTTAGCTTTTTTTTTTTTTTTTTGGTAGACAGAATCTCACTCTGTTGCCCAGGTTGGAGTGTAGTGGCGAAATCTCAGCTCACTGCAAACTCCACCCCCCAGTTCCAGAGATTCTCCTGCCTCAGCTTCCCAAGTAGCTGGGACTATAGGCCCACACCATCATGCCTGGCTAATTTTTGTATTTTTAGTAGAGAGAGCATTTCACCATGTTGGCCAGGCTGATTTCGAACTCCTGGCCTCAAGTGATCTGCCCGCCTCATCCTCCCAAAGTGCTAGGATTACAGGTATGAGCCACCATGCACCTGGCTTTTGTTAGCTCTTTCTACTGGGACTTTAAAATATTATATTTTATCATATTTCTTATTATTTCAATACTACTTGGGAACTTCTCTAGACCCAGCTTTTTCCAGAGATGGTACCTACTGGAGAATTCTAGATTGAAGTAAAAAAGGAAATTAGGATATAAAACAAGGAGGACTGGCTGAAGCTTAGCTTCAGAAAAAAGAGAGGTCTAGTATCTCCCTACAAAACAAGACAGAAACTTGTAGCTCAATTAAGTATTTAAAACTGATTTTATAACTGACTGAATATAGTAACATGCATGGCC
This sequence comes from Sapajus apella, assembly GCF_009761245.1. Classification (NCBI taxonomy): domain Eukaryota; kingdom Metazoa; phylum Chordata; class Mammalia; order Primates; family Cebidae; genus Sapajus; species Sapajus apella. Next base: position 17,056,000 of record NW_022436950.1, on the reverse strand, counting down.
TACAGCAAAAATAAGCTTCTCATTGTTTCCTAATGTTCATACTGCACTGATATCAATACTTCTCCATTTTAACTTTTGTTTTTTGAGACGGAGTTTTGCTCTTGTTGCCCAGGCTGAAGTGCAACAGCGCGATCTCGGCTCACCATAACCTCTGCCTCCTGGGGGTTCAAGCGATTCTCCTGCCTCAGCCTCCTGAGTAGCTGGGATTATAAGTATGCACCACCAGGCCTGGCTAATTTTTGTATTTTTAGTAGAGACGGGGTTTCTCCATGTTGTTCAGGCTGGTCTCGAACTCCCGACCTCAGATGATCCACCTGCCTCAGCCTCCCAAAGTGCTGTGATTACAGGCGTGAGCCACCGTCCCTGGCCCATTTTACCTCTTATAGCAGAACAGATCTTTGTTGCATGTACTCTATCTCAGAGCATCACAGATAGAGTAAAAAATACTATGTACCCTCAGATATTTTGAATACTTGTATTACAGATTTTTCTTTCATTTTAAACTGACCTCAGAAGCTATAACTGTTGGACCATAACAGATTCTTAAACGTTTTCTAAAAATACTGTTATTTTAGTATTTCTCAATGATGAATACATGTCAAATGTAGAAAATCAAAGCTAAACTCAGTTATCTCAAACTCATGCAACATAAACTCTCATCAATAATCTTGTTTTACCAATAAGGAAAAGAATGGGAACTTGCTATGCAGGAGTAATCCGTTACAGTGCAGTGCTCTGATGTCTGAGGAGCACATCTGACTTTCAGAACTTACCCTGCACTCTGCTAGTCCATTTCTTCAGCACTCCACTGGGCTTTTACCCAGCAATGCAGCTTCACACGCAGACACCACATCTGTATATTGCACATGCTGGCCTAATGCAGGGAAAGGGTGGATTCTACCCACAGAAACAGACAATGCTTTCTACTTTATTAAACATTAAAGCCCAATGGATATTCCCTGTGGAGGACTAAAGTACACCAGGGGAGATGAAAGGGACACTTGAGAAGAGAATCATGCAACAGAGACCAATCTTCACAAAAACGGTTCAATATTGATTTCCAGGGAGGAGCAGGGCATGGTCAGCTCAAATTTGGTGATAACGTCAGGATGAAGGACCCCAAGCTTCCCGATGCTTTGACCCCCGGCAAAGATCTCTGCACATCGCCCGGGGAAGAAAGCAGGCCCTGAAAAAGAGAAAGAGAGAGAAAAATCAATGTTTCTTCTGGCAAAAATGTCAAAAGACATTTAACACTAAAAGCTCACTAGTCTACTTTAAAAAAAAAAAACTTTTCTTCTTTAAACCACTGGCTGTGAAAAGAGAATGTTTCCTTATACTTTCTAGTATTTAAAAGAAGGATTTGCTATCAAGAAACTCTTGCCAGAAAAAATTAGGGGCAAATTCAAAAATAAGCGTCCTGTGTTTTTGGTGACAGAGGCCCGAGCAGGAAGGATGAAATCATGGAGGCTGCTGAAGGAACACAGTCAGAAAGGGGAACTCTGCCTGCATTTGAAACTGGTCCTAAAAAGGACAAAAGGAAAAATAATGAAATATAAAACTGATGAATTTGCATGGGAAAAACCAGTGTTTCCATAGCGACACTCGCTGGGTAAGACATCGACACTGAATTCATTTGCTCTGCACAATGTCACTCTTTCTCACCTTATTAGAGAAAGAAACCAGGAGCCACAGTGTCATAGGCCGGCAACATGGGAACCACACCTCTGATGACAGGCCACGCTACCAGAATGCAACCCACATTCCCGTCTAAAAAGAGCTTTCTAAGTAGTTCTGGAACATCAACTGTAAAACCACAGCAAAGGCCAGCCCAACACAAGCCTGGGATGATGCCTCATTTATTTCAAGACAGGCAGAAAGTTCTCTCTTCCTCTGGGTGCCAATGCACTGATACAGCTTGGCAAGGCAGTAACAGTTCTTGAGGTTTACAGAGCTAAAAACGAACATACAGGCCCACTCCATACTCATGAAATAACCAGTGCCAAAGGAGTTTATCAATGCTCTGTCCTCTCCTGAAGTTTACAAACATGCTGACTCATTGCTCTCACCACCAATTTGAAAAGGGATCAGGCCCGCAGCTCCTGGCCGATTCAACAGAAACATTTACTGGCATGAACTATAAGTACCCATGCAGAGCTGGGCCACAGCTTCCAGCCTGCCACTTCAGAGTGAGTGCATTATTGATGAAAGAGTAAACTGCTGAGTCTCAACTAATGGTTCCAAGGTCAGCATCCTTAAGAAATACAGAATTGGGTTGGAGGGGAGGGGAATCCGATAGCTTCGAGTTAGTACCATAGACACAAAGGACAATTACATATATTTCTCGACCAGCAGAGAAGTATCTTTGTTTGTATTTCTGGGGGAAGACCTGGAAAACATTTTAACATTTAAACATTGTCATTCTTAAGTAAACCCAAAGCAACAGAAGTGAAATATTAAGGTAGCCTCTTTTTCACATCTCTCCAAACTCAACAATTCTGCCTCCCTACCTTTTAAAGCAAGAACTTCAGTGAGTGCGTTTAACTATCTAGCTCTGTGCACTAATCCACACTTAAGGTGAGGGACAGGGAGGGGAACCAAATAAAACAATGAAGAAACCAAACCCAACTAATAATACAGAGCCTTAGTTTGATATGGATATTACCAAATCTGATAAAGATGACGCATTTTAATCCTATCAAAATGAAAATCTAACTTAAAAGACAAAACTCCCCTCCCCTTGACTCCCCAAAACAAATATCTTCAAATGACACATAAGTGAAGATTATATATAAGGTGTTGATGGTAAGCAATATAATCCAGAACTGGAAGGACTGCTGGGAACTATTTATCCCAGTACCCGGCACCCCTTTATAGAGCTAGACTTGAATGCAGCCATACTATCTGAAAAAAGACACCAGCCTGCTGTGCTTTTTTCCAACTTTTATTAATAGATTCAGGGGGTGCGTGTTCAAGTTTGTTACCTGGGTATATTGTGTGATGCTGAGGTTTGACACCAGCCTATTTTTAAAGGACACTCACAAAGGAAATGTTCAAGATCTTCCCTGATAACTTCGCTGCGCTTAAGAATCCTCATTGTACCAAAATTCACCCTTTCATCTATCTTCAATTCCAATTTGATTGGATTCATTTTTACTAAAGCATAAAACCAAACTATTTTAGAATCTAAGCCAGATGCGCTAACTCTGACAATGTGAGCAAAATAAAGCCTAAGAGATAAGAGCTTAGAGTTTTTACTTCCTAAAACAACTTTTTGAATCAGCACTTTTTAGCAAAATTCAGTTACAGTATATTCTTCTTCAGCTGCCAGTTCTACCTCTCTCCGGAAGTTTGGATCAAACTTTGCTTTAGCTCATTAACCGGACAAAAATATTTGTGTCGCTAAATATAATTTTCTCTCTTTCCAAAGGAATGCAAAAAGAACGAAAATTCACATTATGCTTTACTTAAAACATACCCAAGTATATGAGTATTCTATATAATGTACATATCAAAAGCTCTCACCTGGGCACAAAGACCGTGTAAGCCAGTGCAGCATCTCAAACTGCTCCGGGGTCAGAAGGCCTCGCGGCCCAATGGAGCTGACAGCACATACAGGGACCTGCTGCCCTATCGTCCAATACTAATCAGCCTCCCCTACCAATTCACATGTAAAAATAAAGCCTGCTGCCCTAACATCCAATATTAACAACCTTCCCCTACCAACCCTCAGGTAAAAATGAAGCCTGCTGCCCTATCATCCGATACTAATCATCCTCCCCTACCAACCCACACGTAAAGGTGAAGCCCAGTCATGCACTTTATATCTGACCTTGTGAAAAGTGAAAAAAATGGCAAGTTCAAATTGTCCTCACAAGTTAAACGCTTCCTGTGATTTTCTTATCCACTCCTCTGTTCAGCAAGGCTGAGGTTCTGTCCTCCTCATACACAAATTGAGAGGTACACACACAAAAGGTCCTTCAAGCTGCCCATCAGTACAACAGAGAGAACCTTAAAAAATGTGTCACTTGACAGATACTATATGTAAACTAGAAATACTGAAGAAAAATATAATGTTACTAAAACACAAGCATTTCTTAGTGCTTTCGAAAACCTTTAAGGTTCAAACCAAATTTTGCAGGCAGAAGTGAATCACTTCAAAGGACAGAAGAGAGAATAACTACCTCACTAACAAAACAAGGGCGACACAGCCGACTTGGGCAACAATTAGGCTCTAGAGTTCAAAGGTGAGAGCATCTCCACTGTTGGGAGAGAGGGGGTGGCTGAGCGCAGTAACTCCGGCAGATCAATGTGATCATAGTGCTCTAGCTAGGACTAATGCATCTTAAAACAAAGTATTTCCAGAAATAAAAACAGTCACATCTGAATGGAACAAAATGTGGATCCATGCTTGTGAAAAATCAGACCTGGGTGATAGCCAAAGGCTAACCTTATAGCATCCACAAACGAAAACATACTTGTAGAGAAAGGGCGGTGTGCTATGTCTAGAAACGTAAAGTTGCCAATTCAAAGAAAACCACATTGGTTTGTGAAATGGGAATTCTAAAATTCAAATTCTATAAAGGACATCAGTTTTCTTTTTTTTCATGTATTTAACAGCAGAGTTCCTAGATTACTGGTGTTTCAAGATGTGGAGTACTACAATTTTCAAGCTGGGCCCAAAACGTTCCCCCGCAAAAAGCCTCCTAGTCCACTTTTCTACCTACTTCCTCACACTGTTAAACTCTCAGCTTTGCTCCTATCTATCACAGTAAATGGCTTCCAACATAAAACAGATGTGGGGGAAATAGTGTTCTCTGTTGAAATCTATGTGAAAGTCTGGACAAAAAAAACATCAGGTAAGCACAAATAAGAATTCAATTTCCAAAACTTAGTGGGGTGTTAGTAAGTCCCTTAATTAAAGCCTTTGTAGCATCTCCTAGAGGTCTGTAATTGTCTCTGTGCTCAATCGGCAGGACCACTCTGAGGACCTTGGGGGTAATTCCTGGGCCCATAATCCAGCACAGCACCCAGTCTTTAGCACATTTTCTGGCTAATTGACCATCAAAGAGTTTGTGAGCTCCCTCTCTTGCTCAATGCTAAACACTTTTCACAGTTTCTTTTTGCCTCATCTTTTTTTTTTCTTAAGAGTAATATTATAGGCCCAAAGTTTGTATAAGCTTTACACAGAGTCATTCCTGTAATTTTAGGGAGCATCGGAAGTAGAAGCTTAAAGTGGTAACTGAGCAGGCCCCCTAATCTGAAAACATTAGAAGGCGTTATCAAGCCCCTTCTTAACCAGGGTCTTCATTCCTGATCTTAATCCCTCTGCCACTGGCTATATTTAGCTCATTCATTTGGCCCATCTGTAAAAAGTTATCTACTCATACAATTTTACTTTTCTCTTTTTTTACATTACTAATACATGTTGTGAGGCTCAAACCCAAATACTGTACTGTTTGCATGATCCTTAACCATCCAAAATTTCTGCAATAAAGAGATAAGAACAAAATATAAAGGGGGGCAGGGAACATTGGAAAAGGAATGTCCATATGCCACATATGTCATAGCAAACAACAGAAACTATCATGAGTTTTAACTACACATAACTCTCCAACTTCAGGAATGAAATAAAAAATACAGAATCATATAGATATTGTAAGTCACTGGGCCAACTGAATGTACTGTAAATCTGTTCTAAGTGACTGATTATGTACTATGGAGTAAAGGGAGAAATAATCATTTCACAGGCTGACTCTAAGGGCATCTACCCAAGCCCTTCTCCTCACAGAAAAGGGGAAAAGACAACTCCAGCGTTCCATTCTGGGGTGAAACTGACAAGGCAAAGAGTGAAATGAGGCTGGAACCATAATTTCCTACAGAGGAGGGGCTTCCTCCTGGTTTCCCACTAGTTTGCTGAGAATGCGGTAACAGGAATTGTAGAATTCTGCTGCCAGCCCATCAACATCACCTTCCTTTTCTGAATAATGTTGATTTAAAGAAAGAGATAGAATACAGAGACTATAAAACTAAACACACACTTATCTCACGTGAGCGTGGTGTCCTACTGAAGTGTGGTTGTTCTCAAAGTTTTAGAACCAGCAGTTTCTTGAGGGCACCAATGGACTTACACCAAGGGGAGAGAACTCAAGGGGAAAACAGTACAATGTAGGGAAGACATTAGCTTATAAAAGGAAAGAAAAAGGCTTAGGAATATGAGGAGGCAAAAAAAAAAAAATCAACTATGGTGATATAAACAAAACATTCTTCAGATCCTGGTACACTCAGTTGAGAGAAAATGTTCTGTGTTGATATCTCTCTAGTGATTTGCTCTCTGCAAAGACCATTTAATTTGTAAGTGGAGACTGAATAATTTCCAACTGGTAATATAAAACACCCATTTTCCCCAGATGTATACAATTCTTCACCTTGCATTTGAAGTGAAATATTTATGGTACCTAAAGTCTGTAAAGAGAGGGGACCTAATCCCTTGAGTTTAATGGCCATCTTTCATCCCTTTCCGAAGATCAAAAGAAAGAAAAACCCATTACACAACTTTACAGTGCTAATCCCAACACACCTGCAGACACCATTAACTCTTAAAGTGAAGGCAACTGGATGCAAGGGAACCGGTACCTATTTAACCCCACAGCATGGAACTCAGGGAGCCCATGATGCAGCAACATTCTATCAAGACAGGGCAGGGCACACTATCACAAATAAGGACGGGATCCGGTAGGACCTTATGCTTAAAAAGAAAGCAGCAAAACTCACATTACCTAGTCTTCTAAGCAATCGAGCAATGCCTTCAATAAGTAACCATCTTTTAAAAATTATCACAATCTCCTTATGACTTAAGATTGAGAATCATAACTCCAGAATTTCCCGGTCTTAATTTGTGTAGAGAAATTTAACATTTATCATTTATTTCTGTGGTTTTTGCTTTTTAACATTTCTTACAAAACGTTTAGGTAATTAGCAGGGTGAATACAAAATGATTAAATAGCAAATGCTTGGGAGATGTTGAGATCTATTTTAAAGTCTAATCTTAACTACGTATCTCTCATGCACATATACACACTCATATTTTAAAACCTAAAGGAGGTCACGAATGTTGGAAGAGCTTCAAGATGACCCAGCTAATTACAACTTTAAATCCATCTCAAATTGTGTAAAACCAGAGGATTTTTACCTCTAGGTTAAAAAATACTCTGTCAGTCTGTTTTGAAAAATTATGTTCTTAAATAATGTCATCATCCTATATTTGTCTGACACCCTTATCATTTTCCCCCAAAATTTTCACACTTCTTCAATATGTATAGAATATATTTAGAACAACAACTTCAAAAATAAAAAAAAATCACTCTGCCTTCCTGGGCCAACAAATGGTTCTTCATCTAGTCTTTTGCCTGAAAAAATCTTTAAGGAGGCTATTTCTCAAGCCAAACGGAATAACTTATTACTTCCTCCAGAAGTACAGTGAAATAATTAAAAAGAGACTGTGGTGGGGCTAATTAAGGAGAGAATGGAAATGTTGACTATATGAGATTGTATCCATAATTTCACATTTAGTTAACTTATTCAATTGAGACCTTTAGCTAACTTTGTGCAAACATCACTTTAAACATGTAATTTTGGTAGATGTTTTAGTTTCAGAGTAAGATTTCAGGTGACAAATAGGGCAGGGTGACTCACGCCTGTATTCCCATCACTTTTGGAGGCCAAGGCAGGCAGGTCATAAGGTCAGGAGATCAAGATCATTCTGGCCAACATGGTGAAACCCCGTCTCTAATAAAATACAAAAAAATTAGCTGGGTGTGGTGGCATGCACCTGTAACCCCAGCTATTCGGGAGGCTGAGGCAGGAGAATCACTTGAACCAGGAGGTGGAGGTTGCAGTGAGCCGAGACTGCACCCCTGCACTCCAACCTGGGTGACAGAGTGAGACTCTGTCTAAAAAAGAAAAAAAAAAGGAAAGAATAATGAAATTGTAAAAACATGGTACCCTGCATTCTATTCATCACTCCTCCCAGTAAAAGCACTAAGCCATTCTCATTGCAGCCCTGGCTGAGCCCTTTGTGGGACAGACAAGTTACAGATGGGAAAAAGTAACGCACAAGGAGATTAGGAGGCTCGCCCTAGGCAAGAAATAGTAGAGGCTGGAGAGCAAGCTAAAGGTGAAGAAGGGCCGTGGAATAGGCTCCTCTCTGTGTGTGGCCCACAGGCACATAAGGCCTACAGCAGAATGTTTTTAAGCTTTTGGTCAAGCTGTCCATTTCATGTTTGCAAACCTCTTCTGGTTTCAAATTAAATAAACAAACAAAACTTAAGAGAAAAAAGAAAGACTGACAGTTCATCATCTCTCTCATCTCTCACCTTAGGACATACCCAGGTAGGCTCTGCAATATTAGCATAGCATAATACTGACAAAACCTAGAGCCTTCCATGGAAAATAGAACTATTCATTTTTTAAATCCCATATAACGCAGGTATTTGTATGAATCAATTTCAGATTCTTGAAACAAAGCTGGAATTATTTCAGAAGACAAGTACCACAGGGACACCATCTAAAGGCAAAGAAAAAGAGCTGAAATGTTAGAACCTATGGCAGAGATTCCCTCTGAATTTAAACTCCTGCAGAATCTTAAAACTGGAAATGACCCTGGAAGCCACTCTGTCCATTTCCTTCCTTAATATACGAGAAAATAGATGCTAGACAGGTTAAGAAAACTGTAGGTAAGAGTGGAATTGAGATCAGAAATCAGGTTTTCCTGAAATCCGGTCTGCAACTCATCCAATGTTGCCTTCCTGAAGACAGACCTAGAATCCACTCCAGATTTACTCTGAAGAGTGATTTACACATTCCGAAATGCTTTAGCAAATTCTTGCATCTGCCTCTCCTGACAACCCTACGGTGTCGATGGGACAGATATCATCATTGCCATTTTACAGATGAAGAAATTGGGGTGAAAGAATTAAGTCTTTAATCACACGGATTAAAGTGACAGAAGGACTTGTTGCAACATTCAGTGTCATACTGACTCTATCACAGTTGGTTAGCATGCATCCTAGGGTTTTACAAACAACATATTCATTATATATATGAATATTGTATACAATATTCATATTTGAATATGAACATTCACATATTATGTAATATTGCATATAAATATATAATATTCATATAATACATAAATATATAATATTCATTCTTATATAAACATAATAGTCACATCTAATATTCATTATATATAATATATATAATATTTATAATGAATTAATGTCTATTCCATCTTGGGAACTGCTTTTTCAACTGAGTTTATATTCACATGTCTAAAGACATTTTAATCATATTCCATTATATTTATATATCATAGTTGTCAACTTGTTCTTTAAGTATTTCATCTTGGAGTTGCTTCCTATTATTCATTAGTATAAATAAGGCTTCTAGAAGCTTACAGTCTGTCTTAGATTACTTCTCTTTTCTAAAAGTAGAACGAAAGGTCTGGCATGGTGGTGCACACCTGCAATCCTAGTGATTTGGGAGGCTGAGGCAGGAGGACAGCTTGAGATCAGGTGGTCAAAACTAGCCTGGCAACATAGTGAGACCTCATCTCGAAAAAGAAATAGCACTACACAGGTAAAAAGAAAATGAATCGTCGTATAGCTCCTTATATAGCAAAATGTTAAACAACACACGACTACTGGTATTGGCAACAAACCACAAATAATAGAAGATTATACTGATGTCATCCTATACAACACCAATAAAAAACTTTCTCCTGCGTAACAACACTACTGCCTTAAAAAAAAATTCCACTGGTAGGAAAAAAAAAATGCCTGAAATCAACCTAGGAAAATAATTCCAAGAGGAAATCTTTGTTCAGAGAATGTAATTCACAAACTAAAAGCCTTTAGGGATTAAGAGAGTGACTACAAAGCTTTATCTTCTGGAAGGTGAGTGACAAAGTATAGTGACTCAGAAGGGGGAAAATGAGGGTCTTGGGTCTGCGAAGAGAAGGAGAAAAGTACATCTATGACACACAAAAGAGCCTATAAGACAGGAAGGGCCACAGGGGTCTTGAGACATCTTACTTGGCCTTGTACGACCCTCAGCAGGAAGATCACATTCCTGACCCACAGCCCATGTGAGCCAACAGGTGCTCGGGCATATTTCCAAGGTTGCCCAAGTCAGCCAAACGAATGACAGCATTCACTTCTCAAAGAGGCCAAGGTCAGGCCACAGATATTCAACCCTACTGTTAAACAAAATAATTGGTCAAAATCAAACCGCAACTGAGACCTCAGTGAAGTTAGCAGCCCTCCTATCATTTTTATGAAGGTACTGGGAATACTTTAAATGAATGTCAATCTGTTGGATTTCTGCAATGATGTAATATATATAGAAGGGTAATTTTAGCTAAAAAGCAGAAAGGAGTCTCTCCAAATAAAGCATAATATGGGGAGAGAAGAAATGTACTAGATGATGAATGAAACTCTGGAGAAGACAGATATCTAATGGATGTTCAGTTATTCCCCACTGCCACAAAAATCCGTGGTAAATGAAACGTTACTAATTTTTAAACCAAGCAGATTATGAACATACTTTTAAAAATCAGACCAAGCATTTAGTTATTAAAGGTTTCTAGGATCTTGCTTGTTAAAAAGAAATACTAGGAAAATGTCAAAAAAAAAATGGTTTTTCCAACAATTCTTCTCATTTCCTACCATTAAGAGATAAGCTATTAGCTTCTGAGCAGTTGAAGTCAAAAGACAGTTGACAAACTAATATATCTATATATATGGCAGATGTATATCATGAAGAGTTGATAGCCACACTACATAAAAGGTTCCTAAAAACAGAGAAGACTGACAAACCTAAAGAAATAATGAGCAAGGCAGGTGGAACACAGAAAAGGGAATAAAAATGTCCTTGTGAACACATAAATACGTTTACACTTGCTCACAAGGGAAATTCAACTAAAACTACAGTGAGACACCGCTTCCCATCTGAAAGACTGGCAAAGACAGAAAGTCTAGTGACCACGGCTGTGGGGAAATAAGTTCTCTCAAGTGCTGCTGCTGCGTTTGTACAACATTGAATTAGAAATCCTATGGAGGGTGTCTGGCAGTGTCTGGTGAAAATATGAATTTATTTACTTTGTCCCAGTGATCCCATACTTCTAGGACTCTGTCCCAAAGATACACTGGCATTACCAAATAACATATGCACAAGACTATTCGCTGTAACACAATCTGTTACAGCAAAGACGGGAAACAACTCAATGTTTATCACCAGGAAATTAGTTGATTACACTGTGGAACTCCATGCAATGGAGTACCCCACAGAAGTCAAAAAGAACAAGGAAGGTCTCCACATGCTGCTACAGAAGGATCTCCAGTGTAGGCTATCAGGTAAAATGAAGCAAGGTACAGAACAGTGTGTAAAGTATCAGCCCCTCGTATGAGATGGTGGAAGAGAATATGAACGCACATACCCAGCTGTATGCACACATACATTAGAAGGATAAACTGAAGACTAATAAAAATCATACCCTATAGAGGCAGGGAAGGAACGGTGTGGAGGATGGAACAGGGGTGGAAGCCAGAGTTCCCTCAACGTCCCTTATTTATAGTCTATATTTTAAGTACAAAAAGTAATAAATTTTAAATGCTTTCAATAAGCATATTGTTGATAATAGTATTGGTATTTTTATTTTGAAACTATGATAGATAAACAGATAAACAGAATGAGCAAACAAGCAATAATGTAAATTCGGGTGCAGGGGCTCATACGGTAATCCTTGCACTTTGGGAGGCTGAGGCGGGGCAGATCATTTGAGGTCAGGAGTCCAGACCAGCCTGTCCAACATGACAAAACCCCATCTCCATTAAAAATACAAAAAAATTAGTCGGATGTGGTGGTGGGCACCTATAATCCCACCTACTCAGGAGGCAGAGGTTGCAGTGAGCCAAGATCACACCACTGCACTCCAGCCTGGGGGACAGAGCAAGAGTCTGTCTCCAAAACAAAACAGAGCAAAGAGCAATAATGTAAATTCACTAGGAACCAAGATTCTCAATAAAGAAAAAGAGCTAAACTAACACAGAAACAGAAAACCACACAATGCTTGTTCTCACTCATAAGTGGGCATTGAACAATGAGAACACATGGACAGACGGAGGGGAACAACACACACCAGGACCTGTTAGGGGGTGGGGGACAAAGGGAGAGAACTTAGAAGCCGGGTCACTAGATGCAGCAAACCACCATGGCATAGGTATACCTACATAACAAACATGCACATCCTGTACATGTATCCCAGAACTTAAAGTAAAATTAAAAAAAAAATTTTTTTAATATTATTCAACACTTTTTTTAAAAAAAAAGAAAAAGAGCTAAAGTCAGATATCTTACATAAAAATCCTCAAATCATGAAAATGTCTGCACAAACTCAATGCTTTCTCTTAAAAAAAAAAAGTTTTCTGCAGCTTTGCCTACTAAAAATCCCTGGAAACAACAACGTTCTCAGTAGCAACAAGCAACCTTAACATCCAGACTGTGATCTAAATTTGATTTCTTACTGAAAAGAACCAGGACCAGATGGAAAAATATGCCAGATTTGAGGAAGAAACGTTAGGTGAGCCCAGAAATATATTTCCTACACTACCACCCCTTTCAAAAAAGCCCCACTATATACAACCATTTTCTCCCCTTCATTTTAACAAGAACGTCTCTATCAACAAAGGCTTTGCAAGACTTTAAAAATATTTATCCCCCTCTCTTCCAGAACAATTCAGCCCTACAGGAGCTGAAGAGGCAGAAATCCCTATCTGGAGGGGTGAGGAAATAAAGCCTGTGTCCCAGGGCAGAGAGAAATCTAGCATGGGGTGTCAGAGCCCAAGAGGGAGGGGGTGCATCCACAAGTAGTGGAGAGAGTCCTGTGGGGGAGTCAGAGGCTCAGTGATGAGCGGGGCAAACCAGCAGAGATGACGAGAAAGAAGAGAGTTCAGCTACATGCAGGGGCATAGATCAAGTAAGTAAATAAACTGAGACTGATGGGAGCTAGTTGTCTCAGTGTTGGAGAAGAGAGGTACCAATATGGATCAGGAGAAAACTGGAATAAACAGTACAGTGTTAGGTTGGAATTGGACATACTGTAGACGTATAGTCCTATATATACACATGGATCTATGTTTGTGTACATACATATGTACATAAACAATACAGATGCATAGATGCAGATGTGTGTGAGTGTGTGCGCACAGGCGCGCATCATGCCCAATCCTCCCTCAGTCCTCTGAGAAGGCGGCCTTGGAAGAGCGACCCTCCCCTGCCATAACAATAATCACACCTGGCACCCTAGATCTTGGCTTCGAGATCCCATTTTCCACTAAAAGAAACCAGGTTCGAGAATGGGGTAAGAGAAAGTTCAAGATAAGCCTAGGATATCTTGTGCCAAAAGCAAAGGAGTGCTCAAGAATGGGAACATGTTAGAAGCAAAGAGAAGTCAGCTTGAAGGGACTCCTCCTGGCCAAATTGCGGACAATTTGAGCATCAAAATAAAAGACTGTAATGGATTTAAATGCACTGAATAAAATCAGCAACAATATGAGTCCATACTGACATAACGAAGTATATAGGAAAACTGATTAGAAATAGTGTATTTACATAATTTCAAAGCTCTTCCCCATAAGATATTTATTAATTATAATGAAGAAAAGAATAACTTTACAGTAGAGAAGACTGGTAGATACAACCTTAATTAAGTGATTACAGTGAACATTATCAGTTATGGGGTAAATGAAAATTGTGTGCCACTTCATAGCATGCACTGAGAAGTCAGCATTACTTCTGTACCATTCCTCCAAAGATGCTAACAGGGATTTAATTAGCGAAGAAACATCAAACAAACCAAAATTAAGGAAAATGCTATAAAATAACTGGCCTGTAATCTTCAAGTGTCAATGTCAAGAAAGTCAAGAAAAGACTATTCTAGAAGTCTCCAGAAGGAGACTAATGAGATATGATGGCTGAAGACAACAAGTGACTCTCTGCTATTGATATGGTTTGGCTGTGTCCCCACCCAAATCTCATCTTGAATTGTAGTTCCCATAATCCCCATGGAAGGATCTAGGCAGGAGGTAATTGAAACATGCAGGCAGTTATTCCCATGCTGTTCTAGTGATAGTAAGGGAGTTCTCACAAGATCTGATGTTTTTGTAAGAGGCTTTTCCCTCTTTACTCACTCTCCTGCCACACTGTGAAGAGGTGCCTTCCACCATGACTGTTAAGTTTTCTGAGGCCTCCCCAGCCATGCAGAACTGTGAGTCAATTAAACCTCTTTTCTTTATAAATTACTCTGTCTCAGATATTTCTTCATAGCAGCATGAGAAGGGACTATTACAGCTACAAAGGACAACTGATAAAACTTGCATGGGGCCTAAAGATTAAATGGTGTTTAACATAAACATCAATGTTTATCTGATTTTGATGATTATTATTACATTTATAGGGAATTATGTCCTTGTTAATAGGAAATATACACCAAAGCATTCAGGGATTCTGTGTTATCAGATTAGCTCTCAGACAGTTCAGGAAAAAATATTTGTATACCACTTGCATTTTTAAAATAAATTTTTGACTTTTAAATTAAAAAATTAACAAAATGGGAGTTTCAGTTATAGAAGTTGCTTAATGGGAGTTTCCATCCAATTCCTCCCAAAAAAGTTTTAAAAATTATTGTTCTAGTCCTACGCCTTGATAGAAAAGGAAATAACTAAATGTGAATACATTAAAGGGACTTTTGGAACACAGATAAACTTAACAAACTCATTTGCTTGGATATTGGATACATTTACTTAAAAAATAAAAGAATTAGCTGGATATGGTGGTGTGTGCCTATAGTCCTGGCTACCTGGGAGG
>NW_022436950.1:16990598-17040978 GCF_009761245.1 Sapajus apella | reverse complement strand
TATCCAGAAATCTCAAGTACCTTCAAGTACCTCGTGTTCCTGTGCAACTACAACTAGAAAACACCCAAAGCCTGAAATTTAATTGCTGACTTATATAAGTAGCTAAACGGGTATCAATCACTTTTCACACTCACAATGCATCACCTCTATGTGATATGATGAGTTGGTATTGCTACAATCTTTGTACTCATAATCACAGCACACCAAAGAAAAACAAATGACAGTAATTTAGAAAGAGAAGAATAAAAATGCCTCATCATCTTTGCTATGGCGTTCATAAACTTCCTCATTTTCAAACTTTTTTTTAAGACAGGTGACCCTTTGTTCAAATCTTACTTGGAAGCATATATACAATTTTTTTTTAAGTGGCTTATCAGTGGGAGCCAAGAAGACATTTTTAAAAGCCAGTCATCTACAACATATTCCCTGGGAGTGGCCAATGCCTTCACTAGCTGTAAAAATGCAAATGCAAACTGGAAATAAATGCCAGTAGTTACCAATAATAGCCTTCAAGGCAATAAGAAAGTGTGTCCACCAAAACACTTTACATGTAGATACACCCGTGAGCCATCTAAATGTGCTCGAAAGTGAAGTGTATATAGTGGGGGCAGGGAATGAATGAGAATGAACAATTTCACTAAGAGTTAATTTTAAAATAACTTAGAAGTTAGCTTGAAACTTAGTTTAGAGCTGGATGGCATCTTAATACTGCCAAGGGGTTCCAGCAAGTAGGAATTAAAATATCATTTGTAAGTGAGGATTGGTTTCAACTTTAAGAAAGAAACTCCCAAATGGCAATGGTTTAAACAAGATGGAGGTTTTCTCTGTCTTGTCAAAGCTGTAGTAAGTGCTCCAGGGGAAAAGGCCTTGAGTTGTTGTGGTCATGTGCTCAGGACACTATTTCACAGTTACCATCCCTACCTAGGGATTTATTCAATGTGTTTATCCATCTTTCTAGCTACCCATCCATCCATCCTCTTAATTCTTCTGGAGTAAAGCTGGACTGGCCACTTAGAGGGTTGATAGTTTATCAGAATACATCATGCTCTAGGAATTCCCAGGACAGTGACTCTTAACCAATATGCTGCAGCACACAAATGTGTCAAAACCAAGTGCTGCTCCATTTTGGCCAATGTATAAACTGCTGATATCCGAGAAAATGAACTTCTTTTATAACTCTTTGTATTTGAGCCACAACATCGTTTTCTATAGAACAGTGGAGGCCAAGATCTAGTATGGAAGCAGAAAAAAAGAGAGTCCCATGAGCTAAAATATCTTCCTCTTTTTTTGCCCAGTATTTACAGTTGGATTTAAATACAGTAGTCCCTATTTATATGCAGTTTCACTTTTCTGTGGCTGAGGTCTGAAAATATTAACTGGGAAAATCTGGAGATAAACCATTCCTGTTTTAACTTGTACACTGTTGTGAGGAGTATGATGAAACACTGAGTAGTGCTGTCCCTCTCTGTCCTCCACCGGACACAAATCGTCGTTTTGTCCGCGTGTCCATGCTGTATACACCACCTGCCCGTTAGTCACTTAGTAGCTGCCTTGGTTATCAGACTAAAAACACGTCATATATAGGGTTCAATACTACTTGTAGTTTCAAGCATCCATTGGGGGTCTTGGAATGTATACCCTGCAGATAAAAGGAGACTACTGTAGTTCCAAAGTATTCATTCTGTTATAGCATGAAATTTCCACAGGGGTGAAAACAGGCTCTTAGAGGAAAGGCGGGGGGCAGGGGGGTGAAATAAATCTTCCATATTAAAATGGTTTGTGTTGCTCGAAAGCTAGCCCTACTTGACACAAAACTTACTCATTATTTAAACTCTCTCACTGGGTTTTCTTGAGTATCACACAAGCAGCACTGCTATGGAAGATACAGTAAATGTATACAATAACACTGCTACAAAAAACTATGGCAACAGATGGCTGTGATTGGAAGACTCTATCCATTGCTGTATCTCCACGTCACATTGAATGGGCTACCATTTGACTGCCTTGTGACTGATCTTTAGAACTTTTATATGTAGCTCAGGCTCTGAGAATTAAACAAAAATTGTTTATATTTTATTATTTAATTCAAAAGGTTATTTAACACATCATTAGTTATGGTAAGTACTCAAAAGAGTAGGCGTGGTGGCTCACGCCTGTAATCCCAACACTTTGGGAGGCTGAGGCAGGAAGATCACTTGAGGCCAGGAGTTCAATACCAGTCTAGGCAACATAGAGAAACTATTTCTACAGAAAACAAAATAAAACAAAAATTAGCCAGGCATGGTGGCATGCACCTGTAGTCCCAGCTACACCGGCTGAGGTGAGAGGATCGCTTGAGCCTGAGAGGTCAAGTGGTAATGGCACCACTGCACTCCAGTCTGGGTGACAGAGAGAGACCCTGTCTCAACAACAATATCTGAATATCAACTAGATCAAAGTTATTTTCTTATATCAAGGAAAAGTTAAAAGTTAAATTCAATAAAAATTATTTTAGCTAGGTGTGGTAGCTCACACCTATAATCTCAGCATTTTGGGAGGCCGAGGTGGGTGGATTGTTTGATCCTGGGAGCTCAAGACCAGCCTGCGTGACATGGCAAAACTCCACTTCTACAAAAAAAAAAAAAAAAAATAGCTTAGTGTGGTGGCATGCCTTATAGTCCCAGCTACTTGGGAAGCTGAAGTGGGAAGATCATGGTGAGTTGTGATTATGCCACTACACTCCAGCTGGGGCAACAGAGCAAGACCCTGTCACAAAACATAACAACTGTTCTACTTTTGCTAAAATTAGTTTTGAATGATTTTTCAATTTTTTTATTACTGTTACCATATATGTGTATAAATTGCTGATTGGCAAATATAATTTGATATATTACAGTTTATGTATGTAAATAAATAACATTAAAGTCATCCAGCAGATATAAAGTAAAATGTTAATCATTTTAAAATTTAACTTAAAAATTTTGCTTATTGATAACCCTGAATTGAAATTTTTTAAAGCAAGCTTTACACTTGTTATTTTTTATGTATACAGCATAGCTACACATCTAATACAGAATAATACATATATATAGTATCTGTACATATATACAGTATAGTGTACATATACTATATATATAGTATATAGTATATATGTAATGTATCTATGGTATTAAAATTTTATGAAGGAACAATTAAAGGAAAAAAAATGTCTAAAAAAGGCCCTTAGGGGAGAGATTAATTTTTAAAAGGTTAAGAAACTCTGTTACTACAATATCTATCAGATGGAGTATCAAGCTGACCAAGCCATTCATCTTGGAACTTTATTCCAACTTGCTACAAGTACTAAAGTGTCAGGGAAGCATCAAAACACCTGACC
Organism: Sapajus apella; assembly: GCF_009761245.1. NCBI lineage: Eukaryota > Metazoa > Chordata > Mammalia > Primates > Cebidae > Sapajus > Sapajus apella. Next base: position 17,037,623 of record NW_022436950.1, on the reverse strand, counting down.
ATCAAAAAGAGTTAAGTGAACATGAGTGGAGAGGTTTGCCTGCGCATACAAAAGAGTGAGGCAAGTACAGTAAAAACAAGACAGGGCTAAGTGACTCATGTGATGACTGCTGAAGCTTTTATAAAAACAGTGCCCATGTTATACCACTATTCCAACTGTGTGGGAATCACCACTTATTTGTTTCATATTGTTTTGTCTTTTAATTCATTCAAAGAAGCTAAGAAAAATGGTAGGATTTGAAAGCTTGCCTTAAACACAAAACAGCAGGCATCCAGAGGAATCAAAACTGTTTGCATACAGACTAACCAAAGGTCAGAAGCTTAAAAACTTCCAATTTTTCTTTAACCTGTTGTCCTCACAATTTCTTTGTTGATGTTAACTATATGTTACCATCAACATGCCAGAAAGATCTCCCTTTATTATAGCCCAGAACGTTCTGTATAAATCAAACCATAAATCGAACACCTTTACTTCAACAAGTTGTTCAATAGATATTTTTCTCATACATTTCCAAGCTCATGTTACACTAAAAACCAGTGTGACGACCAGGGAAACATCACAATTTCACCCATATTTTTTAGCATCTGAAATCTTTCACAGGTGTCCTGAAAGGGGAAATAGGTCATGAACTCCAGGTCAAGCCAATGATCATTAGGTATTACTGTAGCAGAAGGTACTACCCACTGTGTACACATATGGTACAGGATTAAATGTGCGTATTACTTACAAGGTTATTTTTCATTTCACAAAATGAATTCTGAGCAGCATGCAAACTAGAATTGTCAAAACTAAAGTTCTAAACCTGATGTCTCTCCAACAGGGATCTTGTCACAAATTAAATTCAAGTTTTCTGTAGAACTGTAAATAATCGAAACTGAACTAGCAAACAAGCTAAAGGCGAAAAAAGCCACAGGCTCAAGTCAGTGCCGCCAATCACACACAAAGCCCACTACATTCTATAAGAAATGATTTTTGCCCCGATTCCTAGTAACCACATAACTGTTCTAAACACAAAAATGTTGAGAATTTTCCTTGCCCAGAAGTGGTTTTTGAAAAGGATAAATGCATCTTAACATACATAATTCAGTTTGCAAGAAACCACAAAAACAAAGGGGAAGAAGCCTGAAGAAAAGAAAAAGCATACATATATATATATATATATATATATATATGCCATAATAATTGATCCAAAGCCACTAAAATATTTGGAGTTGAACCCTTTTGAAACTCTTAAAATGCTCTGCAGTCTGCAAAAGGTTCTTTTTTTCCCACTCAACATTGGCCTTATTCTGTCATCAATCTGACATTCTATCTCGCTTTACGGTGTTAACTGCAAGGATGCCCAGCAAATAAGAAATATGTAAGACCTGGCCGGGCGCGGTGGCTCACGCCTATAATCCCAGCACTTTGGTAGGCCGAGGCAGGTGGATCATGAGGTCAAGAGATCGAGACCAACCTGGTCAACATGGTGAAACCCCATCTCTACCAAAAACACAAAAATTAGCTGGGCATGGTGGCACACGCCTGTAGTCCCAGCTACTCGGGAGGCTGACGCAGAAGAATTGCTTGAATCCAGGAGGCGGAGGTTGCAGTGAGCCGAGATCGCCCCCTCGCACTCCAGCCGGGAAAAAAAACTCAACCCCCCCCCAAAAAAAAAAAAAAAAAAAGGAAATATGTAAGACCAGGGGACAGTAGCTTTTCACTCTGGCTTCAGCTACAGGCTTTCTGAGTGCTTCTACAGACACTCCCCATGCTGCAGAGGGCTGCTGCCTGCCTGACAAGCAAGGTTATGCTCCAGTGTCAACAAAACTCCTTAGATCAGTGCAAGGATCAATCAGATGAGTTTCCCGATTTCTCACAATGCGCAGGGTCAAGTGTCTCAACAGCAAATCAAGTTCTGTTCCATTCATCCCTACCACCAAACAAAAGAAAGCTTAGTCGCATACATTAGAAGGACAGGAAGAAATAGTTGCCAATGCAACTGACATTTGCAGGAATCTCTGGAGAACAGACTTAGCTCAATTATAACTGCAAAGCCACTAGGGATTTTTAATTATTAAAAAGTAAACCATATGCCAGAGTAATATAAGACAACCCAGTAATCAAGAATGGCAGGGAATGGTAGTTCTTAATCTGCTTCTACTCTACTTTTTAATACTCTCAAGACCTTTTCTTAGCAGAAAAAGCTGTATGTAAAATAACAATATATCAGAGAAAATGATGCGGCTAAACATGCCCCAGTAACAAAATTCCTGTGTCTAATTTGCTTAGGATTCTGAAAAACAATTTTATTCCTTAGTTGTGGTATGTATATGTGAGTGTGTTTGTATCTATACATGCGCGCGCGCGCACACACACACACACACACCCTCATATATTAGAAGAAAAACTAATACCAACTTTGTTACTGACTTATTGTGACAAGCTACTTCTTCATGCCTTGGTTTCCTTAACCATTGAACAAAAAAGGGTAATTATATTTGCCATTAGATAATCAAAATAGACTTAGAAATCCCTGTGAGAAATAAGCAACCATTGTTTGTAAAGATACTAATTCTCTCTGGCTTGATGGGTCTTGCAGAAAGCACCCAGAGCTAGATGCATGCCCAGGACTCCAACAGACTAATGTGGCCAATGATGGTGGTGATAGGCAGTGAGAAAGTAAATCTCCTGCCCTTTTCCAAAGAAAGCCAGTTAGGTATACTGAAATATATACAGATCCAGGCTGCTCATGTGTATAAAGCTTCTCACGTTCATAAATCTTGGACATTTCACAGACGGAAAAACTTCAGAACGTTTCAATATTCTACTATGACAGCCAATGTAGATTCAAAAGGAACCAAAAGTCTGAATCTGTAAATATTCATGCTAAATCAAAAACCAAAATAACAACCTAGCCTAACAAAACTGAACATAAAGATCTACGACCCATCAGTAGTAGTGACAATTTATGAATGCATATTTCCTAATTTAAAAAAATTCTAAACAAAAACAGCAAACATCTACATGTTGGGGAAACTAGACACTAAGTATTATATTCTGTATGGAAACTAAATTATATATGAAATTCAGATTATAATATATAAGTTTACATTTAGAAAAACCTGACTTTTAAAAAGAAGATGAACACATATTAGCTGTATTATACAAGGTTCGAAGTGGCACATATCACAAACTTTTCCAAATGATGAACGTTGTCGCTTCTATCTTCCCAAGGTTTCTTAAATCAGTCTTATCCTTTGTATAGCTATGACCACCATTCAGGCCAAGTCCTCATTCTCACTGCTCTACAATGGGCTAAAATCCCTTCCCATCATTCTCTTCACCTCTGCTCTCCATCCCACCCAACCTACATATTGCTGTAGGCAGTAACCCCAGCTACTCAGAAGACTGAGGCAGGAGAACTGCTTGAACCGGGAGGCGGAGGTTGCAGTGAGCCGAGATCGTGCCACTGCACTCCAGCCTGGACAACAGAGTAAGACTCCAACTCAAAAAAAAAAAAAAAATATGAAAAGCAAAAATTTCAGAATTCCCTGTATAATGGCAACTATTAATACTATATTAGGAGCACATATATGCCATTTAGTTAGCCTAACTTAAACTCCCCAACAAAGATGTCACTGTACTTGGGCTTTCATACACAAGGATTCCTATCCTTGCTCTGCCAACTTTATGACTTGATTTAATATGTGCGAAGTCTTTCAGAGTAACTTTCGAGGCTTTTTTTTTCTTTTGCCTTAAAGCTGTCAGACAGGTGGCTTTTGAGAACAAACCATCACTTTAGGTCTTCTCAGCTTCCAGTTAAAACTTCTGGGTTCACCACGGTGCTGACGGCTTAAAGGTGCCGTAACTAGGGGTTACCATAGCTCAGTTGGAACAAAAGGATACTGTGCAGCACTTATGAGAATTCCAAAAAGTGTTTTCTTAAAATGCTAGAGGGAAAGGGGATATTTTCTGGATAATACTGACAATTAATTGAAATAAAGCTCTATCTCCCTTCCATTCTACAATCCCAAATCAAAACTATCAACTTTATCAAAAACAGGGTGTAGCAGCTTCCTGACACTGTCACTAACTCTGGACTCAGCTCATCTATCTTACCTTCTGATGCTCTGATCACATAGCCTGCCTTGTCTTCACCAGGAGGCACATCAAGCAACTGCATAATTCTGTCCAGCAGCCCATGAATGATCTCAAACCCAGGATTCTTGTTGTAATACACAGCACAGAGATGCCTGTAGTTTTTTGCACCTACATCTGGAAAAATAATGGCTGTATTAACTATTGCTTATGAAACTGATTTACCCCAATACAAACTTAGGAAAGTCGACAGAAAAGAAAACCAAATATTAAACATAACAGAGAAGGATTCAACCTCAGAAATGCAAAATAAGATAAAACAGTCTTTTTTCAGCTTATCAAATTCCCTAAGGTGTTTTATTTTGGGAAAAGAGTGAAAAACTCTCAAAGCTGACCGGGGAAAATAAGGCTTCATTGAGGTATAAATTAGTAAAATTCTTTGTAAACAATTTAGCAATATATCAGAGCCTTAAAACTTCACTCTTTTATTCATAATATTAATACTATCAAAGAAAATAATCCTAAATACAAAAAGGCTTTATGTAAAAAGACATTTACCACAACATTATTTCCAATAGTAAAAATTATAAACAACTTAAATTAGGGATAATTACATAAAGTACAGCCGATAACTCATCAGGATACTAAGTGGCTCTTAGAAAGCATCTTTATGATGGCTTCTCATAACAGAGCAACAACAAATACTTATAATAGTGACAATAAAAAAAGAGGTCACAAGTTTCAAAAAGAAGCAAAACTAAATTACATTATTTAAAGAACAATCATAGGTTGGAAAACTGTGAAGGAAGTTAAGGGAATGAAGATGACCAAAGTTAGGCTAACAATTAGCCTAGGTAAAACGAAGAATCTGTGGTAGGGAGGGGTCATACAAGGAGCTTAGGATACTGGCAACCTTCTATTCTTCATGTGGCTGACGGTTATACTAGTGTGTGTTTTAGAATCTTTTAAAAACTATTTATGTTGAATACATTCTTCATAAAGCATGAAAAAAAAAAAAAGCAGAATACTAAAGTTTAGGAAATTATGCTACCACATGGGTGAATCTTGAGGACATTATGCTAAGTGAAATAAGCCACTCACAGAAGGACAGATACTGCACGATTCCACTTATATGAAGTATCTAAGCCATGAAATTGGGAGAAACAGAAAGTAAGAGAAACAGACAGTAGAACAGTAGCTGCCAGGGGCTGGAGAGAAAGGGAATGGGGAGTTGATATTGAATGGGTATAAAAGGTTAGCCATGCAAGATGGAAAGTTCTAGAGACCCATAATAATGTCTATATAGTGAACACTATTGTACTGTGCACCTAAAAGTTTACTAAGAGAGTAGCTCTCATACTTTTTTTTACCATAATAATAATTTTTAAAAGTATATGAAGAATGGGGCCAGGCAAAATAGCTCATGCCTATAATCACAGCACTCTGGAAGGCCAAGGCAGGAGTCTGAGACCTACCTGGGCAACACAGCAATACCCCATGTCTACAAAACTGAAAAATAAAATAAATGAAAAACAGAATCACAACTACATAAATATAACCATAAGCCAAAAAACTCCATGCACAGAGAAAAAGACTGAAAGAAATATTCCTACCTAAACGTTAACAGAGGTTATGTTTGGGCAAGGATAATTTTTTCCAACTTTTATTTATTTCCCAATTTTTCCATGATTAGTATGTATTATTCTACTTTGAAAATTAAAACAAATTTGCAAACTCAGTATTTCATTTTACTTCACTTTACTGTTTGAGATAGGGTCTCGCTGTGTCTCCCATACTGGTACAATCACACTGCACTGCAGCCTCAACTTCCTGGCTCAAGCAATCCTCCCACCTTAGCCTCCAGAGTAGCTGGAACCATAGGCACGTGCCACCACACTCAGCTAATATTTCAATCTTTTGCAAAGACTCTCATTCTGTTGCCCAGGCTGGTCTCAAACTCTGGGTTCAAATGATCCTCCCACCTCAGCCTTCCAAAGTGCTGGAATTGCATGAGCCACTGTGCCCAGCTAAAGTCAATATTTAAAAAAAAGAGAATTGTAACAGTCCAAATGAACCCCGATGGATAAACAAATTGGTACATCCATACAGTAGGATACTACTCAGCAATAAAAAGGAACAAACTGTAGATAAGACTTGACAACTTGGATGACTCTCAAAGGCATTATACTGAAAGAAAGAAGGCTCTCAAAAGGCTACAGACAATATGAGTCCATTTATACAACATTCTGGAAAAAGCAAAACTATGGCAACAGAGAACAGGTAGTAGTTGCCTGGAGTCAGGTATGGGGAAAAAATGTGACTAAAATAAGGAGATTTGGGGGTAATGGAACTATTTTTTTATGTTGTAGTGATAATCATCTAAACCTGTAATAAAATTTATTTTTAAAAAGAAGTGTATAGTATAGAGAGGAAGACTCAAAGTCAGCAGTCATCATTTAACTTTATAACACTTGGGGCCCTTTAATAAATTCTGGAGACTGCTGCTCTAACACAAACAGAATGAATGCTGGCCTCATTTTGCTTTTCAAATTAAAGAGAAAGAACAAATTAATATCTGAGGGAATAAGCTGAAAATAGAAAGCTGCTTCATGTTAGTATACATTGGGCAAAACTTTTTCCACAGATTTACTCCCATAGGTAAAAGCTACTAGCAATGGTTGACATAAAATACAGAATGCCTTTTACCTTCTTGATATCCAAGTAAAACACAAATATGTTAAGATACTGTATCAATATTAAAATAATATGAAAGTAAGCACATAAATGGAGTAAAAGGAAAACTAACACGAACCTGTTAGTCTATGGTATTGATTATCTGGCGAATGACAGGTATTACCTATCTATCAATTTATCCGTAATCTTATTTCATTCTCAAGACAACCATGCAAGGTAAGTATTAATATTCCTATAAAACAGATGGAGAAACAAAGCTCAGAATGATTAAGCAACTTGCCCAAAGTCAAACTAATTGGCTGGAGCTAATCCATTTAATTATATGGCTAATAAGTTACAAAACCAGGATTTGACTAGAATTAACTGACTCTTAAATCCATGGTCTTTCCACTATAGGGTACACCCAAAAGGATTTAAATGAAAACAAACATATAAGTGCAAACTTATGTATGGCTACGTATCCACTTAATGTAGTCAAAGATTTGCATTCTTGAAATGTTTTTTATATGATAAACAGATGTTTTAATTTTCAGAAGTTTTTGTGATACTTAAGAATTCCATTTAAGCAACTGAAATAAATTATTTTTAAGGGTCAGTGAAGTTTCTAGGCATCAACAGTATTGTTACTTATGGTAAATATACTCCGAGTTGAACTTCAGACTGAACAGACACAAAGAAATAACTGCCCTTGCCATTTAACATTTTCCAGTATACACTGTTTTCAAGGAGCTCTATTCTAGATATCCTTTGACAATAGAGGTCAAAGCCAGTACAAGGCACCCACAACCTAAACCCTCAACAATTCTTTTTTTTTGTTTTTGAGACAGGGTCTCACTCTAGCAGGCCAGGGTGGAGTGCAGCAGCACCATCTTGGCTCACTGCAACCTCGACTTCCCAGGCTCAGGCAATCCTCTCAATTCAGCCCCTGAGTAGCTGCGAGTACAGGCACACACCACCATGCCCACTTGTTTGTTTGTTTCTAATTTTAGTAGAGACAGTGTTTTACCATGTTGTCCAGCTACTCTTGACCTTCTGGGCTGAGGCAATTTGCCTGCCTCAGCCTCCCAAAGTGCTAGGATTACACGCATGAGCCACCAGGCTAGGCTTTTGGTATTTACTCAGAAAATAATTACTCAGATAATTATTTTCTGAGTAAATGCTTAAAGCCTAGAAAAAAAGATAAACACATACAAATAGCTATTAAACTGGGCCAGGAGCAGACAGTGGGTCATATCTATGCCAGCTTAGGTAAGCGAGTAGGATACCACTGTCACCCACTATCATTCCTATTTTTAAAGATGAAGAAATTTGGTATCTAAAAGCTATAAGTCGACATTAAAATCAGACAGGCACAAAACCCCACTAAACCAACCACATGCATAAACTAAAATGAAGATCCTGATTCCACTGCAGGAATATAAACTTACTTTCTCTGTCTCTCTCTCTCTTTCTTTCTTTCTTTCTCACTAAAGGTAAAAAATAAAATGAAACAGAACTAAATTATCCCTTTCATACTACTGACTTGCTTCTGGGTATTTTTGCCATGTGGTACCCATTTGTTGGTGTGGATGTCACATGCTTCCACTTTAACACACAGGGACGTATTGAAACAACTTTGTAGTTTCATTTTTCTGTGAGAGAATAGCCCAACAGTAATACCATCATTAAGAGAGAGCTTAGCAAAATCAAATGGAAGGTTTATTTTGGTAAACTTTGCCAAATTCCAAGTATTTTTTTTCCTGATCTCCAAATTATATAAAACTTTTATATTTCTGATATGAACAGCAGCATCTGGATTAAAAACTTAAGAATTTTAAAAAACAAATTAAGTAAACTTGTAATGAAAATAATAAAATAACAATAAAAAATACAGAATTTACGCCAGGCACAGTGGCTCATGCCTGTAATCTCAGCACTTTAGGAGGCTGAGGCAGAAGGATTACTTGACTCCAGGAGTTTCAGACCAGACTGGGCAATAAAGTGAGACCCCATCTCTACAAATTTTAAAAAATGTAAAGGTTAGCCAGGCACAGTGGTGGTGCCACGTGCCTGTAGTTCCAGCTCCTCGGGAGGCTGAAGTGGGAGGATCCGCAGAGCACAGGAGTTCGAGGTTGCAGTGAGTTATGATCATGCCCGGGTGACAGAGTGAGACCCTGCCTCAAAACAAAACCAAAACCAAAAGAGAACTTAAAAACATTATACTTGATTTCATTCAAGAAAGGTTTCAGGATGTTTATAGCATACCCATACAATAATGAACTATATATTTTTAGAATTAATTTTGCAATATTTTTAAGAAAGGCCTGACTTCTAGAGCATTGTATTAAGCCCACCATAATAATTAGATTAACCTCATTATTTAGGTGCCCCCCTCCCAACTCCACACTGACTGGCTGGCTTTTTACATTTCCCAAAGGTTAGTGCTCTCTTGGAATTACTTCGTCATGTCTTGCTAAAATACTCCCTCTACTGTAGCTGAACTGAATCAAAGGAGAAGATAACCACAAACTCATTTCTACCCATTCCTCTTCATGAAATTGCTGGGTGTAGTAAAATTTCCATTTCCTAGTATGTTGCACTAAGAGACCATACTGTATCACAGAAAGTCCACTGACTATACACCACAAAATGAAAATTATTTAAACGTCATGCCAAAGCTAGGGTTTGTTGGAAATGCCTCAATTCTTTATAACTCAGTTAACAGACTGCTTGTGTCATGCCATCAAACAATTCTGCTTTTTAAATGGGCCTGCCAAGTATGTCAGCCTAAATTATCTATGTATTTCACAGACTTCAAAGTACTGCCTGGGGAGGGCTGATCTAAGCTGTGCAAAGGAGGGGCGGCAAGCTACAATTCTATAAGCTGAAAGAACACACCAAATGATTTTTTTAACAGAAAAGAAAAAGGAATGCTACATGATGTCTGTTAGTAAATGACTATTACATATAACTCAAATTTTTCAAATAGGCTCCGGCTTGGTGTAGATCATCTTCCACCAAAGTCCCAGTGATTAAAAGCCAAGGTGTTTGGTTATGTTATCACACATGGCACAGACTGGAAAAGGGCAGAATCTTCCACAGAGCGTTTCCATTCCTATTCTCACATTCACGTAGAAGCCCAAAGAAAGATGCTAGGAGAAAGCCTACTGGGATACCGAAATAGCTTCTAGAATAATCAGAGGCTGATATGGAGCTTGAGGTTAATAGTCACGACAAGTTCAGAAAATAAAACAAACCTGGCAGGGCGTGGTGGCTCACACCTGTAATCCCAGCACTTTGGGAAGCTGAGGTGGGTGGATCACATGCGACTGGGAGTTTGAGAACATCCTGACCAATATGAAGAAAACCCATCTCTACTAAAAATACAAAATTAGCTGGGCATGGCGGTGCATGCCTGTAATCCCAGCTACTCGGGAGGCTGAGGCTAGAGAATAGCTTGAACCCGGGAGGCAGAGGCTGTAGCGAGCCAAGATCGCACCATCACACTCCAGCCTGAGCAACAAGAGCAAAACTCCATCTTAAAAAAAAAAAAAAAAAAAAAAGAAAGAAAAAAAAAGAAAACAAAGCACCTTGATTTTTAAGCCTATTCCATCCAACAAATGTATTTCATATTGCAACCCAAAAAACTATAACTTACATTGCAAATTTTATACATCTCCTGAAGAATTTCAATGCAGGCCTAAATGATTCATAAATGCAAAAAGAATCTTGTGAAAACATAATGCCACCAAAAATCATATCGAATATGGGTAAACAGGAACCTTTTTAGACTGTTGGTAGGACAGTTTGTAAAAAATCCTTTTTGAAGAGAATTTAACAAATTATCAAACATTTAGATGTTTACACCTATGGAATGATCAGTTCTAGTTATAAAAATATCTATTTGTATAAAAGTACAAGGACATTCCTTGCAACAGACATAGTTGAGCAAAAATTTGGTAAAAATCTAAATATTCATAATAGTCTAAGTAAATAAATTATAGTACATTGATATGATGGAAGATTATCCAGCCATTAAAAAGAAATGAAGTCGATAGTATGTGTTCACAGGAGAAAATGAGGTGCAGAACAAGACAGGTAAAATACACCCCATTTGCATAAACACTAGAAAGTATTTATCCATATCTACGGCTGTACATAAAAGCGTAAACGATGTTTGTATATGCACAGAAAAGGTCTGGCAACTAATTCTAAGAGTATTAAGAAGTTGGATACTTTTTCTTAAAAAAAAAAAGAAAAGATTAGAATTACTCTTAAAAATACATATCCATGAAAGGTCTTAAAAACATTACAAATATATTTTCAATTAAAAAAATAACACAATAAAGCTTAAGAACAATTTTCCTTAAAATGCTCTGCTATGTCATAGCACCGAAGTACAGATTTTCCTTTTTAAAATAGTGCTAAAAACCCAAGGCACAAATTTAAGAAAAAATCTATGACCTTCTCAATGCATGAAGGAAAAAGTTACATCCTTGTGGGTTGGCTTTTATTTAGTTAATGTAAACCTGGAATGGATTTTTTACCTATTAAAAAAATACAATATTCAATGCATGACAGGGCACATTATACTCATGTTAGCAGATCTTAACTATGTGGAACCAAATATATTAAAGTAACTTTCTATATTAAAAATGATATATTTACACAGTTAAGATGCCATCAAGTATACAAATGATGGTACTTCAAAAACTGTTAATGTCAACGCTCCTTACACCCATATTTTTTGAATTATTAATTGGAAATCCTACGTGCCAAAAATATGAAATGGTGAAATTAAATTAATCCAGACTGATGACATAAGCCCTCTTTGGAAAATCACATTCCACATGTGGACGCTAGATAATCCTTCATTATTTGAGGGCTCCAAAATTACTGGACAGCTTCTCAGAACTGAAGTATTTCACAAGCCCATGATGAAAACGCTTTTACTGAGTTATTTTTAAGCACAGATTTACACAAAAACCTTAAAAAATCTGACCACTACATTTTTGTAACTTATAAGACAGATACACAAACACCAACATACACACACAGTACAAATCAACAGTCAATTGAATGAATATACCAAATCATAAAATAACAGTGAATTAGGTTTGTTCTTTGATGGCTGTGGTGGTCAAGGGAGGAGAAAGGAACAAGAATCTTAAACATATATTATGGCCAAAGTGTAAAAGAAAAATCTGGATTTCTACATCTTTACCTAAGCAGGGTAAGAAGGAGTAGATCATTTTCTCATTTAGAAAAGTTTCAGGGAGACTGTGAAATTTTAAAAACTATTTTGTCAGTGATTTGAGGGGTAGAGGAAATACGGCTTGCACCAGGACTACAGCAATGCTTTAGAGAAAGTAAGAATGCTTTGAGCAAAAGGTGAAGGTTTAGCATGCTTCTTGAAGAAACTGATGCTAACTGGAGCCTTATGAGTAGTCAAGAGGCTTTAACCTATCCTATTCCATCTACGCTATTTATTAAAATCCAAAATTTTGTAAATGTAGTAGTTATAACCAAAATGCATGGCAATTTGATTTTCAAGGTTCTCCACAGATACATGTCAAATTGACAATTGGATGATTGTATCCTGCTAAATCTAAATCACCCTCTTTTTTTTTTTTTTGAGACAGAGTTTCACTCTTGTTGCCCAGGCTGAAGTGCAATGCTGCAATCTCTGCTCTGCAACCACTACCTCCAGGTTCAAGCGATTCTCCTGTCTCAGCCTCCTGAATAGCTAAGATTACAAGTATGCGTCACCACACTCCACTAATTTTGTATTTTTAATAGAGAAGGGGTTTCTCCACATTGGTCAGGCTGATCTCAAACTCTCAACCTCATGTGATCTGCCTGCCTTGGCCTCCCAAAGTGCTGAGATTACAGGCGTAAGCCATCACACCCAGCTAATTTTTGATTTTTTTTTTTTTTTTTAGTAGAAATAGGGTTTCACAGTGTTGGCTGGACTGCTCTTGAACTCCTGACCTCAGATGATCTGCCTGCTTTGGCATCCCAAAGTGCTGAGATTACAGGCGTAAGCCACCCTGCCGGGCCTAAATCACCCACTTACATTACAAAGCCAAACCAATCTTTCTTAGGCTCTTGTTCCTTTTATACTTAAACTTAACTCAATGATGTGTTCTCTCTTGCCATTTCAGGGAAATTTTATGTATACTGGCAGCTTCAGTGACCATAAAGAAATAAACTGCAATTGCAGAAGTCAATCTGTGTTTAAGAAAAAGCCAGAATATTAGATTTTGCAAAATACAATGGCTTTTCTGGGCATAAAGTTTAGGAATTCACAATTAGGTCCTTTGCACCCCAGAAGTCATTTTTTTTTAACTATTGTTTACAGTTTAGTTGTTCCTGACATTTAACAGAAAAAATAAAAATATTAAGGACTGAAACCAATCAACTGCTCACACAGCAGCCTGATATGGCAGCTTCAGTGCTGCGTCTGCTGACTTCCTTGTTATCAACTAAAAAATTTACCCCACAGCACAGTCTGCATTCAACTTCTCATTCCAAAAACATATGCCACTCTGCCCAATAAGAGGCATACATCAGCTGAGTCCCTTGAGTCATGACTAATTTTTTTAAATGTTGCAACTTCGTGTTTGGAGACTCAGTAAATGCAGAGGTTGGCTCAGCCTCAAAGAACCTGAATGTGTCTGATTCAGAGTGGAAGTCTTAATGCTCGAAAAGTGTGCCTGACGCAGTCTCTAAACTGGCAGCCTGACAGCCTCACACAACATGGATGGTCAATCAAAAAAGTCTGCATTAGAATAAGAAACTGTCCGACAAGGTCAAGCATGAAAACAGGGCTAGCAGTCTTTCATCTACTCTTATAGGAATACTGGTCACATAAAATGTGTGGGAGGCATATTGAAATCCAGTAGGGATTTTATTTTCATTTTCATTTTCCCTTAATATTAGAAAACAAGTTAGTTAATGGCAACTGTTGCTCCCTTCTGAGCTACCAAGGGGCAACTGGTACATTCTCTCTGAGGATGATCTGTAAGAATCTGCTCACAGGTTTGTCTCCCTCAAGAAGTCTGGCAGCTCTTTCTCTGATATTCTAAAGCAGTCTCTAGCAAAGAAGAGGAACTTAAAAATCTTCCACCAAAGTGCTGTGCTGAATGAGACTGCCCTGCTCATTCTTGCCACTCCACCTCCACTCTTTTGAACCAGTAGTTTGGGTACTGCTCCCACCAATGAAAATTTGAGGAATTATCACATTAACTAAAAAACTATTGTTTAGACTTTTTTATTCAAAAAAGTTTCAATATTTAGAATGAAATCGCTAATGTAAATCCAACAGAGAAAAATGGTTACTGGTTTGAGAGACGGTAAAAACACATTAATTCACTGAAAAAAAAGTAGGTGACAAAAAACATTCCTTACTTAAAAAACAACATTCCTGTTTCCATAAATACATTCCCACATAGTCTTTTTTTGTTTTTCTTATTCTTAAAAAAAAAAAAAAAAAAAGGGAAAAAAAAGAGCCTGGTGTGGTGGCTCACGCCTATAATCCTAGCAGTTTGGAAGCCAAAGAGGGCAGACGACAAGGTCAAGAGTTCAAGGCTAGCTTGACCAACATAGTGAAACTCCGTCTCTACTAAAAATACAAAAATTAGCCAAGCGTGGTAGCGCGTGCCTATAATCCCAGCTACTCAGGAGGCTGAGGCAGGAGAATTGCTTGAACCTGGGAGGCAGAGGTTGCAGTGAGCCGGGATCGCACCACTGCCAGCCCTGCCTAGGCAACAGAGCAAGACTCCATCTCACACACACAAAAAAAAAAAACAAAAACAGGGCATAACAGAACCAATTAAGTCAAAAGTTAGGATAAAAATTGGCCCCAAGTGCCTCAGCAAGGTGACATCAGCCCTTTAATGGACAGCTAAGTCATTCATGTAAAAAATTCCCATAAACCAGGATGCTAAGGTATCTGAGCTTAGGAACTGTAAATTTCTTTTATTTTTATTTTATTATTTTTAAAGAAAATTTTTTAAGAGGTGGGGTCTTGCTGTGTTGCCCCGGCTGGAGTGCAGTGGCTTTTCAGAAGCTCGATCCCACTACTGATCAGCATGGGAGTTTTGACCTGCTCTGTTTCCAACCTGGGCTGGTTCACCCCTCCTTAGGCAACCTCGTGGTCCCCCGCTCACAGGAGGTCACCAAATTGATGCCAAACTTAGTGTGGACACCTGATCAGCATAGCACACTACAGCCCAGAACTCCTGGACTCAAGCGATCCTCCAGAGAAAACACCAACAGTTCTTATTATGTGGCTAGAACTTTTCAAACTGCAATTACATTTAATCCTTATAACACATCAATGAAATAAGTGCTATCATTATTCCCACTGTATAGATGAGGAAGCTGAGCCATAGAGAGAATAAATAGTCTGAAGTTAAGCAGCTGGTACAGGCAGAACCATGACTCCAAGCCAAGCACTCTGATTGTATGCAGTCTTTCTATGGAACTGTGGCGCTTTGCTGCCTTCCCTGTAGTCCTCTATGTACACCAGGCAACAAGTAGGGAATTTGCATGTACGTATTTAAAATACTCCATCAGAGAAGCTCATTTTGTTACGAAATAAAATCCAGGCCTATCTAAACAGAAAACATACTCCAAATAAACTATGTTTTCAAGATGGCAGACTATGTTTTCAAGATGGCAGACTTACCAAGCACATTTACCTCCCTTCATTTCTTAAGTCCCATTGATGATGGAAATTTTTTTTAAAAAAAGAATAAAGCAGAATGTTGCAAATCAATAGGCAAAAGTAATATCAGAAATGAATCAATGAAGAAAACAGAGCAGTTATAACTAAAGATATATAAAAGAGGTTTCCTACAGAAATTGGAACTATCCTTCCCGACGAAACAAAGTACCACAGAAACGCAAATCTAAAAAGTATACGAACTGAGTTTCTGGAATAATCACCTCAGTAATTTGCCTTTTGTTTTGTTTTGTTTTGGAGACAGGGCCTTACTCTGTCGCCCAGGCTACAGTGCAGTTGGTATGAACATAGCTTACTGCAGCCTCAACCTTCTGGGCTCAAAAGATCCTCCCGCCTTGGCCCCCCAAAGCGCTGGGATCACAGGCATGAGCCAACAAGCCTGGCCACCTAGGTAATTGGTTAGAAGATCGCCTATAGCACTAGCATTTAAAAACAGCTCTTTCAATAGGAACGCCATTGTAAGCACAGGTCTTGGGGCCAGAAAGAGAAGCAGAGTACAGTCTATGCCTGGGCCTTTCCAACAAACACAAATTAAAACAAATATAGCAAAGGCACCGCTACCCAGGACTAAAATACAGTCAAGTGCCCCATCCCTGCAACAACCCCAGCTTCCTCACCTGTACCTTCTGCCTGGCTATGAGCATGCCCAGCCCCACAGAACTGTGCACAGCCCTTAGGGAGCCCTGGCAATTAGGGAAGAGGCCTACTGCTGAAACAGTATTACAAAACTTTTGAAGAAACCTAGTGTAATTAACCTAATCCTGTATTTATAAACATAGCCATATATTTCAAAATATGAACAGATCATCAAGGATCAAAGAATATAAAACTCAAAGAAATAGGATGAATGGAAACAAGTCAAGGCTAACAGAAAAATTCGACATAGGAATTATATCAAATTCTCAGTTATCTGTACCAATGGAGGATTTAAGGCACTCAAAACTATTTGCAGCTGGCACTAAAAGTGTTTCTGATTTCTATTATAGTAAATTTACCATCTAAAGAAAATTCTACATAGTGATATTAAAAACGAACTTTCGGCCACGCACAGTGGCTCACACCTGTAATCCCAGCACTTTGGGAGGCCGAGGTGGGCAGATCACAATGTCGAGAGATCAAGACCATGCTGACTGGCATGGTGAAACCTACTAAAAATACAAAAACTAGCTGGGTGTGGTGGCGTGTGCCTGCAGTCCCAGCTACTCAGGTGACAGTGGCAGGAGAATCACTTGAACCCGGGAGGTGGAGGTTGCAGTGAGCCGAGATCACTCCAGGAGGCCAGGAAGAAGGGTAGTGCGTGCCACTCCAGTCTGGCGACAGGAGTTTTCCTGTAGATGGCACGCACTACCCTTCTTGCCAGACTCTACTTGCATTCTCTAAGGATGTATGACTAGACTTGTACTATGGCTCCAGCAGCAAGTTCAATATTTTATGCAGCCCTGGGCAAATTACCACTTTCTGTTTTAATTTTCCAATCCATTAAATGGGACAATACTGGGGAACAGATGGAATCCAGCCTTGGCTGGAGAGTTTGCCATGGACAATACTACCTCTGGTCATATCTCTGTATTTCCTCGATAGGTTGATTTACAGTCAATAGTTGTGACTACTTTGGGAAGTTAAGAATGATGTGCATTATCCTCTTCAGAAGAAACTGAGAATAAAGTCTCTGCTTCTGTCAGCTGGTTGAAAAGAACACAGTGAATTCTGTACAGTCTAGAGTAAGCATCGCTGCAGAAACGCTGCTAGGAATTAATCTGTTAAATTCAAGAGCCAAGGAAACATAGCAATTGAGTCACTTAAGGTACTGCTCCCCAAGGGACCAATGCACATACAGCTTCAGTCAGATTTGTATCAGAGACCGGAGATGTGGAGTCTGAACCAGACTGAATTCCTTGGCAATCAAGTGGAGGTATTTACTAAATATATACTCATTAAATAACCACCACATTCCAAGTGTTGGACCAAGCAAGCTACTGTACTAACAAGTCCAGGGCTTACTCAAAAGTAACAAAAACTGGTAAAACACATTCGCAGTCACTGGTACAATGGTAACTGTGGACAGTCACTGCGAAACTAGAATGACACGATATCAAGTATGTTAAGACAATATGCATATGAATCACGTCATATAAGAGAATGTTCCAAGGTAAAAAAGACAGACAAACAAAAAAACAAAACAACAACGAAAAAGAAAATGTTCCACAGTGCTTGTCAAGTGAGATTTTAATAGAAATCTTATCTACTAAATGCTTTGTTTAAAAATGCTTTCCATTAAAAGAAATGAGAGATATAGCAACCAAATAGCTAGACCTTGAATTCTGATTCAAATAAATTAATCATAAAAATTAAATTTGTAAAACAAATAAAACTAAAGTGGTAGCGCTTATCTTTTAGAAACACATACTAAAGTGGCTGGGTGTGGTGACTCACACCTGTAATCCCAGCAGGTTGGGAGGCCAAGGCAGGCGGATCACCTGAGGTCAGGAGTTCGTGACCAGCCTGGCCAACATGGTTGAAACACCATCTGTACTAAAAACACAAAAATTAGCCGGATGTGGTGGCACATGCCTTTAATCCCAGCTATTCAGGAGGCTGAAGCATGAGAATCATTTGAGCCCAGAAGGCAGAAGTTGCCATGAGCCGAGATCACACCACTGCACTGCAGCCTGGGTGACAGAGTGAAACTGTGTCCAAAATATATATATACTAAAGTGTTTGCTGATGAAATGATACAATGTCTATGATTCATATTAAAATAATATGGCAAGTTAATAGTAGTATAGATGAAACAATCCTGTCCATGTGTTGGTAACTGTTGAAGGTGGGTGCTGGGTACGCAGGAGCTAATTATACTATTTTTTCTTTTATATATAGTTAAGGTTTTCATAATGAAAAAAGTGCTTTAAATACACAAATCAAATCAAAGGTGATTTATTCTTACCTGTATTAGAGTCTTTTATTACAATGTCAGAGATTTCAAACAGTTTCAGAGGAAGGGGCATCTTACGATTTGCTG
Source organism: Sapajus apella (assembly GCF_009761245.1). Lineage (NCBI taxonomy): Eukaryota > Metazoa > Chordata > Mammalia > Primates > Cebidae > Sapajus > Sapajus apella. The sequence goes on along the minus strand of NW_022436950.1, from coordinate 17,019,102 downwards.
CTATGGTCTTCAGGAGGCCAGGAAGAAGGGTAGTGCGTGCCACCTACAGGAAAAGACATGAAATTGCACTGGCCAAACAGGACCCAAATAAACAGACTTGATTAAAGACAAAGACTATGGCAGAAAGACTATATGGCTTCATAGGAAGGCACTTCCGGAAAATGCAATGCCCTAAAATATCCAAGTCACTTTCAATTTTCAATTCCAGGACACTGACGTTGAACTGAAAGGAACTGAAAACATTCTGGCTTCCAAATTTACAAAATGCAAAATCATAAATTTGATTTAAAAATAAATGAGAAACAAATATAACTTAAATATGTTTGCTCATGTCTAAGGATTAGTTATTTTATTCATTATCACTTTATTTATTTATTTCATTTTCTCTTGTTTTAGAGACACAGTCTCACTCTTTTGCACAGGATGGAGTGCAATGGGCACAGTCATAGCTCACGACAGCCTCAAATGCCTGGGCTCTAGCGATCTCTCGCCTCAGCCTCCCAAGTAGCTGGAACTACAGGTACATACCACTGCACCCAGCTAATTGATTATAATCTTAAAAATTAAAGTTTGCTCTCAAGATTTCAAACACATGTATGCAAGTTTTCATAGTCTGCCTCACTTCACAAACTACAAGAAATACAAATGTTTAAATAGATTAAATGTGGGTCAGGCACCATGGCTCACACCTGTAGTCCCAATGCTTTGGGAGACCGAGGTAGTAGGATCACTTGAACCTAGGAGTTTGAGACCAGCCTGGGCAACATAGCGAAATATCACCTCTACAAATTTAAAAATTAGCTGGGTATGGATACACGTCTGTAGTTTTAGTTCCCAGGAAGCTGAGGTGGGGGACTGCCTGAGCCCAGGAGTTCAAGGCTATGATCATACCACTGTACTCCAACCCAGGCAATAGAGACCTTGTCTCTAAACAGATAAATAAAACCATAAATATATTAAATATGCATTAATCAAAATTAGGACCAGGAAAAATATAAATGCAATTCAAATATCATCACAACGAGGAAAACAGAATATAAATATGTAGGTGCTAAAAAATATATACAGCTGCTATGGGTAGGCTGTAATAATAACTCTAAACTTTTCATTGACTAAAACAAATGTGAAATTATGTACAGTCATTTCATTCTTACTATTCCTAAGAAATGTGTATCCTGGTACATTAAAAAAAGCAAAACTTTCCTGCTTTGTCTGTGAAATAAATTTCTCCCTATAAGCTATATGAAATATATTAGCTTCCAACACATGTTACCAGAAGGGTTTTATAAGCAGCGGCATAACATTATTGGTGAGAGTTTAGGCTTTGCAGTGCTCCCAAGCACTATTATCTTTTGCCCAGACTATTGCATAACCTTCTTAAACTGGCTTCTGTGCTTCCACTCCTGCCACCTACAGCCTATTCATACAGTGTGGTCCTTTAAGACAGAAATCAGATCATGCATCTCCCCTGCTCAAAAATCTTCAACACGTTTCCATTAAATTTTGAATAAAATCCATGGCCTACCTAGGGCCCTGTGTGATGTGCCCTGCCTCCCTCTCTACCCTCAACCCCTGCTGCTCCCGTGGGCTTACTGCACTCCAGCCACATTGGAGGCCACACTGCTCAGCAAGTAGGTTTCCATCTTGGAGCCTCCGTGCTTACCCTGCTCATACATTCTTCCTCTAGGTTCACATGTGGCCTCCTTCCTTCCTTCAAGTGTCTGCTCAACTGTTTCCTTCTACAGAGGTTTGCCCTTAACACCCAAGCTAAAACACAGAACCTCTTAGATCTTATACATAAGACCCTAAATGGAATTGCTAGACTGTGCTTTGAAGGAAAAAGGGAACATCTTTCCCATCACACTCACTATACCAACAAGCTGCTATTCGTATTCAACTTGGTGCTTCTTAAATATTGTTCATTTTCCCCATTGGAGGGCAAGTGCCCAAAACATTCACAGAAACAAAACTACAATGTTAAAAGTTACAAGGAAATTTAACTTAGTAAAATATAAGAAACTACTTTTATAGAAAACTTTTCTTAATTTTATCAGTGTATTTTATAGATATGCCTTATTTGCATATTTAAAAACCTACAGCAATACAAGAAATTAAATCTGAATCTGATCAAGCTTCTGTATCCAACTACTAATTTACTGGAAATTTAGGGGGCCAGTGGAATATATTCAGCAAATCCTAAATGTGAGAATTCTGTAGGACAAATGACTCAGTTTCTTCAATAAACAAACTAAAAGGAAAAGAAAGATAGAAGGATGGGAGGTGCAACTTGCAGATTAACAGGGACATGAAAAGCACAGAAATCATTGTCAATGTATGAACCACATTTGAATCCCAACTCAAACTGTTAAAAAAAAATTGACAATTGGAAAAACTAAAACAATAACTGGATATGTGAGATTAAGGAATATTACTGTTAATTCGGAAGGGGTTTGGCAATATTCTGTAAATTTTTTTACTATAATAAAGTTTTACATATTTTAGCTAAGTTATATTTTTATCTTGTCCATTCTCTAACATATTTACTATGAGAAAAGGGCCCAAAGTTAAGAATTATGCAGGAGAAAGAATAGGCTTAGACAAGAAACTGAGTTACAGGCCCATGAAGAACTTCACATTTAACTTAACCAAAAATAAATATAAACCTCTTAACCAAATTAGTAATGGTAGGACTCGCCTGTTGGCAAAGCAGGGTAAAATATAGAATCTGTTAGGTCAAAAGACAGACACCCTCTCTCATCTTTAAGGTATTTTATGCAGAAAAGTTGATCCTTAAGTGTGCTAAGCCACAGCTATTTATAGTGACATTTAATGCATTTCTGATTGTTTTCCTTCTACTTATATAAAATAGATAAGACAGGATATAAATCCTGAAGATCATAACAGTTACCACATCTTAAGAAATCTATCAAGCCTCACTAGAGAATACAAGGCAGAGAGGGAGGTGGGGATAAGGACTGAAAAACTACCTATCGGGTACTAGGCTCACTTCCTGGGTGATGGGTTCAATAGGACTCCAAACCTCAACCTCATGCAATATACCTTTGTAACAGACCTCCACATGTACTAACTGAATCTAAAATAAAAGCTGAAAAAAGGCCAGGCGAGGTGGCTCACGCATGTCATCCCAGCACTCTGGAAGGCCAAGGGGGTGGATCACTTGAGGCCGGGAGTCCAAGACCTGCCTGGTCAACATGGTAAAACCCCATCTATTAAAATACAAAAATTAGCCAGGTATGGTAGCACATGCCTGTAATTCCAGCTACCCGAGAGGCTGAGGCGTGAGAATCAACTGAACCCAGGAGGTGGAGGTTGCAGTGAGCGAAGATTGTACCACTACACTTTGGCTTGGGCAAAAGAGCAAGGCTCTGTCTCAAAAAATAAACAAATAAAAATAAAAGTTTAAAAAAAGTAATCTATCAAGCTTGATAACTGGGAGAAAATGGTGCATTTGGAATAAACAAAAATCCATTAAGATTTACTAAAAATCTGTAATCCCAGCACTGTGGGAGGCCGAGGCGGGTGGATCACGAGGTCAAGAGATCGAGACCATCCTGGTCAACATGGTGAAACCCCGTCTCTACTAAAAATACAAAAAATTAGCTGGGCACGGTGGCACGTGCCTGTAATCCCAGCTACTCAGGAGGCTGGGGCAGGAGAATTGCCTGAACCCGGGAGGCGGAGGTTGCGGTGAGCCGAGATCGCGCCATTGCATTCCAGCCTGGGTAACAAGAGCAAAACTCCATGTCAAAAAAAAAAAAAAAAAAAAAAGATTTACTAAAAATCATTCTACGCAAATAAATTTGAATACCTCTTATTAAAAAGAACACCATGGGCAAATTTTAAAAGCAGTAAGAAAGCTAGACCTCAGAATACAAAATATAACAATTCATTATTACAATCCTTCCAAAATTAGTATAAGGATTTTTCAAACTTCTGACCCTAAATATAAAGAATTCATTTATTTGATATATATTATCAATTAGTTCTTTAGCTCTAATCTACATTAGTAGATAGTTCTATAGATAAAATTTAGAATTTTTAAATTTAGATTTAAACACTGCCGAACTCTTAGATTTTTAGAACTAACTCAGTCCCTTATTTTTGCAGAAGTAAAAACCAAAATACAAAGAAACTATTTCAAATCAGAATTCAGGTGTTATTTATAACAGCATTAACCTTCTTTAAAATATAACCTTCGAATTATAATATTTCCCCTTGATTCTAGAAGACATGATTTTCTCTAAAGTCTGGGTTAAAAAACATATAGGCTTGCATATGCAAGAGAAAGAGAATAAGAGCTTATTAGTATAAAAGAGAGACAACTATTTAAAGTTATTAATAAGCAAAGCTGTTATCATCTTAAAATATGCTCCTCTTATAGTTATTATCCTAATCTATAACACAGATCACTTAATACTTAATATTAAAGTAGTATCATTATCATTTAAATATTCCTAAACTCTAAATGAAACTGCCAATAAACTTAGACAATTACAATAAAAGACATAAGCAGCACAGTCAAGACCTGATGTAATGGGCAATTTCAAAGTCAATGACTTACAAAGGAACTGGGAAGAGGTTCTGATTTATTTATTACAAACGAATGGAAAAGAGATGAAATCTGGCTGGACGCAGTAGCTCATTCCTATAATCCCAGCACCTTGGGAGGCAAAGGCAGGTGGATCACTGAGGCCAGAACTTCAGGACCAGCCTCGCCAATATGGTGAAACCCCGTCTCTACTAAAAAGACCAAAATCAACCAAGTGCGGTGGTGCACACCTGTAATCCTAACTACTTGGAAGGCTGATGCAGGAGAATCACTTGAACCCAGGAGGCAGAGGCTGCAGTCAGTCGAGATCATGCCACTGCACTCCAGCCTGAGCAACAGAGTGAGACTCCATCTCAAAAATTTAAAAAAAAAAAGATGAAATCTGAAAAGAGTATTAAATAAAATCAATTATGAAATGGAAAGTTCAGACAAAAGAGACAGGGCCAGATAATACAAAGCAAGTAAGAACCAAGCATAAAGTTAATCAAGAAAAGATTGTTTTTTAAAGTTTTAAGAATTTTTGGCAGCAAAGCATGTAGTAACCAACTATAAACTTACCCAAGAAGATATTATTAAAAAGCTCTAAGATTTCACCATCTCAGGTATAATAACTGAAGAGACTTTTCCTAACTCAGGTACTGCCTCTCAGTTTTTACCTGAATTCTCATCTACTTAAAATTCTTACCTGAAATTCAGCTGTTTTAGGATTACTTATGTGGACTGCCTTTGTTGCAGAGATATCCACACCAAGTTTATCAGCAATATCTTCTTGGGAGCACTGCAAAGTACATAAAAAAATAGATGAATATGGAAAAGCAATTAAGTTTAAAACAAAAAGAAATGCTGTAAGTCAACTTCTAAGAGCAATTTATATTCTCTCCACATATCAGCAAGTTAAGAATAGGCCTGATGTGAGCTGAAGTAAATGTAGTAATAATAATAAAAACTATACAAACAAAAAGAATAAGCTAAGCCGGACGCGGAGGCTCAAGCCTGTAATCCCAGCACTTTGGGAGGCCGAGGTGGGTGGATCACGAGGTCAAGAAATCGAGACCATCCTGGTCAACATGGTGAAACCCCGTCTCTACTAAAAATACAAAAAACATTAGCTGGGCATGGTGGTGCATGCCTGTAATCCCAGCTACTCAGGAGGCTGAGGCAGGAGAATTGCCTGAACCCAGGAGTCGGAGGTTGCGGTGAGCCGAGATCGCGCCATTACACTCCAGCCTGGGTAACATGAGTGAAACTCCGTCTCAAAAAAAAAAAAGAATAAGCTAAAAATAAACACACATCAATCTCAGCCCCACAGCAGATGGATTTAACATTAATACTTCTCTCACAGCGAGTCCTAGCCATCATGCAGAGCTAAAGTAAATTTCTCATGTGGAGATCGTATAACCTGTACTTGGGCCCTTCCTAAGCTAGTTTCCCATTTACCTTTCCAATCTAATCTCCCATGATGCCCGAGCCATTCCTTAAACCTTATGTTTCCCTACGTTACCTGAAATGCACTCCCACCCCCACTTGCTGCCCTTCCCTAAGGCCCTACTTAAATGACTTCTCTTCCATAAAAATATTCCTAATGACTCTAGTCAGAAACTTTCTCTCCTTCCTTGGTACTTCATGACTTTCTATTTTGACTACCATTGTAACCCTTGCTAAATCCATATTGACTTGTGGCAGAATAGTAGGACTGAGAACAAAATTCGAGTGACTGGCACTCTGCCCAGTGTTCTTTTACTGTATCACTTAACTTCTGTGCACATGCCTGAAACTCTTTTTTTTGGGGGGGGGGGGACAGAGTTTCGCTCTTGTTACCCAGGCTGGAGTGCAATGGCGCGATCTCGGCTCACCGCAACCTCCGCCTCCTGGGTTCAGGCAATTCTCCTGCCTCAGCCTCCTGAGTAGCTGGGACCACAGGCACACACCACCATGCCCAGCTAATTTTTTGTAGTTTTAGTAGAGACGGGGTTTCACCGTGTTGACCAGGATGGTCTCGATCTCTTGATCTCGTGATCCACCCGCCTCGGCCTCCCAAAGTGCTGGGATTACAGGCTTGAGCCACCGCGCCCGGCCTCTGAAACTCTTATAACAAATAAATTCCTTAGTACCCACCCATCAAAGAGAAAGATGCTTGTCACCCTCAGAAACCAGCAATGTAAGAAGTTATAAAATTAAAAACTCACTAGACTTTTAGATGCATTAAGTCTAATAATAAATGATATAATGAGAAAATGCAAGTATGATGCCTGGCACAGAGTAAGCACTCAAAAAATATCAACAATGATGATAAATGACAAATCATTACCAAGGATAAACTATTATCATGTATATTAATGCTAACTTTTTTGAAAAAGCATTTAAAATGCAACATAAAAACTGATGTACCGCCGGGCGCGGTGGCTCAAGCCTGTAATCCCAGCACTTTGGGAGGCCGAGGCGGGCGGATCACGAGGTCAAGAGATCGAGACCATCCTGGTCAACATGGTGAAACCCCGTCTCTACTAAAAATACAAAAAATTAGCTGGGCATGGTGGCGCCTGCCTGTAATCCCAGCTACTCAGGAGGCTGAGGCAGGAGAATTGCCTGAACCCGGGAGGCGGAGGTTGCGGTGAGCCGAGATCGCGCCATTGCACTCCAGCCTGGGTAACAAGAGCGAAACTCCGTCTCAAAAAAAAAAAAAAAAAAAAACAAAAATCTGATGTACCATCAGATTATTGTACTGTAGTCCAGTGTTAGGCAATATTGTTCATTATACTCTTCTCCAACTGGTTTTCAAGGACTAGTTGGCCTATATTTCATTTATAAAAACAAAATGGTACACACCAACTGAAATGGAAAAATAATTCATTTCATGTCAATGTCAGCTCTAGTGCTTCTTGCCATGCTTTCTTAAGAAAGATCCTGAAGCCACATCCAGGCACAGCAGAAAACAGCTCCCTGATATGCTGTGGCTGCTGAGGTGAAGAATGGTGGCACGCACACTTGGGATAAGCGTTTTCCCCACAGCATAAAGAGGCTTTACAGCAAGATTTAGGTATACTGTGATTGATTAATTAGGAAATGCAATGACTTGAAGCAATCTACTCTCAACTGAAACTAGTCTTTTCTGTGTAAAAGAAAAAGGCTCTATAGACATGCGGCAATGCAGCTGTGTATCTGAGTGACCTTGTGTTTTCTCATGGCAATGAATAATAAGGGATAGTGACAAGAAGCAATTTAAATTAAGCTAACTTCAATGGCAGTAGTTAGTACACAGTAAGAAACTTTTTTTGTTTTTTTTTTTGAGACAGGCTGGAGTGCGGTAGTGCAATCTCGGCTTGCTGCAGTCTCCACCTCCCAGGTTCAAGTGATTCTCCTGCCTCAGCCTCCCAAGTAGCTGGGATCACAGGTGTCCACTACCATGTCTGACTAATTTTTGTATTTTTAGTAGAGACGGGGTTTTGTCATGTTGGCTAGGCTGGTCTCAAACTCCTAGTCTCAAGCGATCTGCCCACCTCAGCCTCCCAAAGTGCTGGGATCACAGGCATGAGTCACCGTGCCTGCCAGAAACTTTTTTTTAATGTTAATATTTAGTGTTTATTTTAATGTGTTAGAAAAATATAACAAGTTAATGAAGCTCATAATTTTTACAAATTATTCCTATAACAAGGTTGAAGTACATGAGCCAATGTAAAAGTGAGCCAATTTAAAAGAAAATATTACAACTACTATGCAGATATAGCAAAAATCATTTTGATGAAATGTGAATTATTTACACTTGGAAAGTCAGGGACTACGTCTCAGAAAGAAAATGGTTGTTATTCTTGTGTAAAACTGGATTTAAAAATATAAACCATCTTTGCTCAGTGATGCTTAGCCTTGCCTATACACATCTTCATAAACATCTTTCATGTTGAAAATCCTATAGGAAAATTTAGTACAAATCTGAAACTGTCCAAGAGCTCACTCCTTCCTTTCCCCCTAGGGATGAACAATGAATGTATTAAAGTGACTTTGGACAGCTTAACAGACTGTTTCTAACATCCCTGGTGTGTCAGTTCAGTCACAGGCCTTGGATGCAGACAGGAATGGGCAGGAATCCCTGATCCACAGCCATGGCGTAGGACAAGTTACTTAAATTAACTGCTGTGAAAGACAGGAATGCCTACTTCACAGGAGTATACTGAGAAGAAATGGAATCATGTACACAAAGCCCTTGGCACAGGGTAAACATTCCCTGCAGAGCCGCCACTAGACAGGACTCAGCCTCTGTGCTTCTCCAAAGACCCGCGAGGCTCCAAGGTCACAACATCAAACTGCACCACTAATACAAAAGGGCAGGGAAAAATGCAGACCCAAGTTTTAACAGCAGTTGTTTCTAGAAAGAAAAACAGGATTCGAAGTGGGGAAAAGAACTGTCATGGTTTTCTCTACATGGGAAAATGAGATGGATTCCTATGACACCCATATGTTTTAAAAAATAAAAATGCCTTTCTCAATATTATTTTTGGTATTTCATTTTACAGGATATCATGGAGGCCCACAACTACAAATGTGTGTATAAATGTGTACATAGACGAATGACATGGTATTAGAAACCTACTGTACACAGTATGACACCATGGAAAGGCACTGTTCTAGGAGGCCAAAGGTCAGGACTCTGCTCATGATAGAATGAGATAATGTAAGTATGATGCCTGGCACACAGCAGTTCTCTTGCTGTCCGTGTCAAACGTGCTACGTACTTATCCTCTCTAAGCCTCAGGTTTCCTCATTGGTGCAGTGCCTGACATATAATAAATACCCAATAAATGTTGAATAAATGACTGCTGAATCAGAAAAATCAAAGTATGAAGCAAACTGGAATACTTAAATACTCTAAAAGATTGAGAATTTCAGGGCTAGGGCTCAGTTGCAGGGGAGAAAAAGAAGTAGCTTCCTTCCCCCACCGCCCCAGATCATTAAACGTACTTGAATCCTTAAGAACTATATTGTAGGCACCGCAGAAATGCTCAGCAAGAGGGAAAAACGGAACTACAAATTGCATACACATTTTATTCTTTCAAACAGCAAATCTGGTGGGGGACGGGCATTTCCTTCAGATTTTGTAATAAAAGTCATTTCCTGATTGAGGCCTTTTATGTCAGCTTTTCAACTCAAAGCAAATGTTTGTGAACATGTTCAAAGACAAAGAAATAAATTTAATGTGGAACAGTCCACAAGCTTTTACCCAGGGCGGCATCTAGTGGGCAGAGCTGTAACCAAATTAAGACCAAATATTCTAACTTAATAAATTTGGTTATGAAATACATTGTGAACTCTCAACACTCACATGAAACTATAAAATATTTTGTCATCTGTCATTTAAGGTCTTTTTTTCTAGGACTTCATGTTCTTTTGTGGCTGTAAAAAGAAATGCTTCAACATTACTTTACCAGGAATTGTATAATGTCAAGTAACAAAGTTATTCTTCCAGAATCTGGAAGTTTCAACAGTCTAGATTTTTTTTTTTTTTTTTTTTTTGTATTTTTAGTAGAGACGGGGTTTCACCACGTTGACCAGGATGGTCTCGATCTCTTGACCTCGTGATCCACCCGCCTCGGCCTCCCAAAGTGCTGGGATTACAGGCTTGAGCCACCGCGCCCGGCCAACAGTCTAGATTTTATAAATTCATATAAAGAATCATAGAATAAATAATTCAGAGAGTCTAACAATCAGCTGGGCAGAAAAAGAACGTAAGACATACCAGGGCAAAGGTAAGCACTTCAGTGAAGCCAGCGGCTGCCATGTCATGTCTGAGAAGTTCAGTGAGCTTATTAAGAGGAAACTAAAAAAATAAAAAAAAATAAAAAAAAGTATCCACTTTATTTCACCCCAATACAATTTCTTGACTTTTAAAAGGGAGATTTATACAGAACATGTCATTAAAAAAATGTTTTTAATAAAAATGTTTAAAAGATTAAAAGCCTTTTCACCCTTATTAATAATGTACTCCTAATGCCACCATTTCCCTACCAATATTACTTCCTACCTCCCCACTGCTCTGCCATCCCTCTGCTCCTACACAGATGTACAAACCATCCCCACTTCCACCTCTCCCACACACAGCTTCTGCCTTCAGGCCCAAGTTGAGAAAATGAATCCCTGAGTTAGAGATTCAACAAGGGCTCCAAACTCGAAACCTGTCTTTCTTCAAAGAACTAGTCATCACAGGTTTTCAGCTTACTCTAATCATCTGGGCATCTGTTTTGTATCCTCTCCATGGCAAATGCCTCTCATTGCAGAGCATGTCCAAATACTGCTTGATTCCTACGTTCTGTTTTCTCGAAGCTTTTCTGGCATTCAATAATCAGTTTCTAACAATAAGGAGTGTTTATTTAAGGGTACAATCTTACTTGATTAGCTATGGTGTATGTTTTCGGGAGAGTCATCTGAATGTTGTTATATCCATAAGCAATAGCTGCATCTTCTATAATATCACATGCATGGATAATGTCAGCTCTGGTTGGAGGGATTTCAATCTCAATCTGATTCCCATCACCTATGACTTCTGATTTTAAATACATCCTGGTCAGAAGTTTGGCAAGATTTTCTGGAGTTTCTCTGAAAAATGAATGAACAAACCATAAACTTCATTGGATTTTTTTTTAATGTTTACATTTTGTTTTAAAATATGCTACTAGCTGAAATAGTAATCTTTCTTTGTGAGTTCTATCAGAAACCAGACATCTTAACTGCTGTTCTATCATTCCTTAACCGATTCTGAAGAATTGCAAAAAAAATTAGTCATATGTGTACTTTGTTCTTGAATTACCTCCAAAAGTAAATACGTAAATGAAGTTTTCAGAGCATACCTGATTCCCACTTTTTTGTTAATGAGGTCAGCTCTCACTATCTCCTTTCGGTAAGCTAGTTCCTTAAAGAGAAAGAGTTTAAAAAGTAAATCATTTCCCATCAGATACAGCTTTAGATTCTTTTCCATTAAATTAGTCATTACTGCAGTTCTATTATGTTCCAAAGAAACTGTCATTAGAACCACATATTGAAAATAAACTTGATGTTGCAAAAACAGTATTGTGAGGAATACATTTGCTACATTAGATCCATATATGAACATTCTGATTGCTAGACAATTTACTGCCTGGAAATATATAAAATGCCAAACATTTTTCCCTTTTAGATAGTCAATCTCCATTCCCCACAGTAAAACACTGCTGTGTTACATCATTCCAAAGATGTTTATAAATCCAGTGGAAGATTTTCAGTCTCATCCTATGCAAGCAGATGGATATGAGCAAGAAAGAATAATTCCAGTGTCACAATGTACTATCCATCATACTAAGTCTAAGAGCGTGATGAAGATACTCTTTTCTTACCATTTCCAGGTGGAGAAATACAATGATGCCCCAAGTCCTGGCTACCAATCTGCTCCAGAGACAGCAGAGGTGGGAGCATCTAATGAATTTGGTACTCAGTCTCCTTCAAATACATAACTCTACCATATTAGTGAGGTGAAAATCCACACGCATAAAACCCAGGCTTTTCAACACCTTTGGAAATGTCCTTGTCTTATCACTGAATCACTCTCAAAAGTATAAATGCCACTAGCAAAAAGGAAATTTAAAAACTTGTTTTGATTCAATTAAGGGCAATGGTCCAGAGCCTTGCTACTCAAAATGCAGTCCTCAGAACAGAAGCACCAGCATCACCTGAGTGCTCGTGAGAAAGGCAGACTGCAGGTCTTATTTAATAGCTAGTGGCAGTGACACCAGAGCTATTGAAGCCCACCCAATCTGCATGTTTTCAAGGTCTGTAGGGTTTGGAGGCACATGATGAAGATTGCCAAGTAATAAGTAAGTTTTCTGAACAGTTACTGCAAGCTAAATAGTTATTATGAGCTGAATAGTACAAGATTCATTTTTAAGATAATCTTACTTAATTTTCACAACAGGTGCTATTAGTATTCTCATTTGACAGATAAGGAATTTGAATTTAGCTGAATAACTAGTTCCAGGTCACAACAATAGTAAGTGCTGAGTTCAAGTGGTGCTATATGCCCAATGCGTAGAAAATGATTATCAGATAATAAGCACTTGGCATATATATTTAATGAGTGAATGCATGCATGGAAGAAGTAACAAGGATTACAGGTGGTGGCTCATGCCTGTAATCCCAACACTTTGGGAGACAGAGGCATGTGGATCACCTGAGGTCAGGAGTTTGAGACCAACCTGGCCAATATAGCGAAACTCCATCTCTACTAAAAATACAAAAATTAGCTGGCTGTCGTGGCAAAACACTCACGTAGTACTCCTTCTCAAAGCCCACCATTTCAAACTTACAAAAGAGCTCTATATTACGAAGAAATGATTTTAAGGGATTATCCACATGAGGAGAAGAATGACCCAAATATTAAAATATATTTATCCTTTTATTTCCAATAATATATAATCACTTTTAGTAACACTTGGCAAGTCTTCATGTTAAAAAGAAAAAGAGGCCACGCATGGTGGCTCATGCCTGTAATCTCAGTACTTTGGGAGGCCGAGGCAGGCAGACCACAAGGTCAAGAGATCGAGACCATCCTGGCCAACATGGTGAAATCCCATCTCTACTAAAAATACAAAAAATTAGCTGGGCATGGTGGCACATGCCTGTAGTCCCAGCTATTCAGCAGGCTGAGGCAGAAGAATCACTTGAACCCGGGAGGTGTCGGTGGCAGTGGGCCGAGATTGCACCACTACACTCTAGCCTGGTGACAGAGCAAGACTCCGTCTCAAAAAAAAAAAAAAAAGAAAAAGAAAAAGAAATTTTTCTTAGACATTATTTTAAAACCATTTAAAAAGCTATTTCCAGCTAATCCTAATTGCTACAACCATAAACTGCAAAAATGGCCACAAATTTCTCCCCTTTCTGTATCCATGGCCTTGCAATGTGATACCGCCAATCTCCCAATCAGGAGATGGCATCTATTCTCCACCCCTCAAATCTAGCCAAATGACTGGCTTTGGCCAACAGAATAATGTTTGAAAAAGACCTGGGCACCGACCATGCTTGGAACCTCTTGCTGCTAGGAACCCTGCAACCAACCCCACGTAAAAAAAGTCCAAGCTAGTCTGCTGGATGATGAGGGGTACGTCACTTGTTGACGCCACTGCCAGGAAGCAAAGGAGAATGAGGCCATCCCAGATCATCCAGTTGCTAGCCAACCAGTCAACTGACTACATATGGGTAAGCCCAGCAGAGATGAGCCAGATTTGCTCAGATCAGGAAAACTACTTTATTGACCAAGAGAATCATGGGATAAATAAATGGTTGTTGTTTTAAGCCATTAAGTCTTGGGGGTAGTTTGTTAAATAACAAAAGCTAACTGATAACAGCTACTTAAATCCAAATCAACTTTTAAAAACTGATATTGCCCATATAATTTCAGTTATGCTTCATACAGTTCCATGTTTCTTTTGAAGTATAATTAATGCTCTAGAATAAAATATGATGCTAAACGCGAATGTTTTCTGGAATAGGGAGGTTTTGATCTTAGCAGGTTTCATCTACTGTAAAAGCTATCTAAATAGTAGAAACTATTTCAGGTTGTGATATACTTCATAAATAACAAGGGAATAGTGAAAGATTCAAAGGAGAAGAAAAGGCTCATCAAAGAATGGTCTCACTGAATGAGAACCACGAAGTGACTGTAATACTGTTTATGTCTTAACACAGTCATCTTGGAGGGACAAAGCCCCCCAAGAAGGGGTTTAAATTTTTTACCAAGATCTTATGTCTTGATAATAACTGTGTGCTTACTACTAAATTAGTCTTATTAATACATTTGAAATTATTTATTAGCTACAGTGATGGCCTTCAGCAACTGTTAATTCAAGTGTGAACAGACTAATTACATTTGGAGGGTTGAGTAATCTTAAAAGGAGTGAGACGATAAATTATCCAGTTAATACGTTATATTGTTCTACAGCACTGTAGGGTGCTATAATATAATTAACAACAGTTTATTGTATATTTTCAAATGTAGAGGAGCAGACCAGGAATGTTCCCAACACAAAAAAATAATAAATGTCTGAGATGATGGATATGCCAACCACCGTGGTTTGATCATTACATATTTTATACATGTACTGAAATATCACACTGTACCCCACAAATATGTAAAATTTTTATGTGCCAATTAAAGAATAAAAACATTAAGAAAAAACTATTCAGCCGGGCGCGGTGGCTCAAGCCTGTAATCCCAGCACTGTGGGAGGCCGAGGCGGGTGGATCACGAGGTCAAGAGATCGAGACCATCCTGGTCAACATGGTGAAACCCCGTCTCTACTAAAATATACAAAAAAATTAGCTGGGCATGGTGGCGCGTGCCTGTAATCCCAGCGAGTCAGGAGGCTGGGGCAGGAGAATTGCCTGAACCCGGGAGGCGGAGGTTGCGGTGAGCCGAGATCGCGCCATTGCACTCCAGCCTGGGTAACAAGAGCAAAACTCCGTCTCAAAAAAAAAAAAAAAAAAAAAAAAAAAAAAAAAAGAAAAAACTATTCAGTTAACTAGTTAATAAGATAATAAATCATAGGAATTATAATCACACAATGTTGTTGTATAATGTTGTGTGTTGACAGCTGGCGTACAACTGTCTGAATTTAGATTCTAGCTCTACTACTTTAAAATAATAAACAAGGTAGCCAGACTCAGTGGCCACCCAGCATTTTCTCGGGAGGCCAAGGCAGGCGGATCACCTGAAGTTGGGAATTCAAGACCAGTCTGACCAACATGGAGGAAACCCCGTCTCTACCAAAAATACAAAATTAGCCAGGTGTTGTTCCAGGCTCCTGTAATCCTGGCTACTTGGGAGGCTAAGGCAGGAGAATCACCCAAACCCAGGAGGCGGAGGTTGCGGTGAGCCGAGATCACACTATTGCACTCCAGCCTGGGCAACAAGAGTGAGACTCTGTCTCAAAAAAGAAAAAAAAAGCAAGGTATTTGACATCTCAAGGTCTCAGGGTCTCCATCTGGAAAAAGCATAATAACAGCACCTACCCTCACAGGATTATCGTAAGGCTTAAATCCATGTAATGCACATAGTATAGTGCCTGGCACACAGGTGGGTGGGCAGTGGATGGGTAGACAGACAGAACATGAGTGCTCTATAGACATCATCATTAGTATTGTCATAATCATGAAGTTTCTTAAGCACTTACTGGAAAGGTATAGGATTTTCCATTAGGAAAAACCACCTCAGCAGCTTCGACCCTGAAAACAAAAGCCAGAAATAAAAAAACTTAAGAAAAAAATGTACCATGATTATCAAATCTTTCATTTGGGCTACAACTACAGCCTCACCATATTCCATCTATCCCATTCCAACACCGTTTGGATTGATGTTGCTATATACAGTATTACTCTATCATTTCATTTCCTAGGCTTCCTACGTCCTTTTCAGGCACTACCTACTTGAAAGGTTTATTTTCCAGTACTGCAAAGCATGCATCCTATAGGGGCTCCTTGCCAATATTGATACCCACATTCTAGGCTTTACCAGGGCAGTGTACTATATGATAAAACTGACAGAACCACTGAAATGAAAATCAATTGAAAAAAAACCTGATGCTGCCCATATAATTTCAATCATGCTTTCTACAGTTATATATTTATTTTCAATTATATTAATATTCTAGAATAAACTATGATGCTAGTACTAAGGATCATATAGACTTGTTAAATAATTTTCTAAATTAAAAATACGCTTTGGAAAAAATACAGTAACCTTACCGATACAGGATGCATGCTTTGCTCTTGTATATGCTTCTCTACCTCTGTTTAGCTGTTCTTCTGCTGTTCCTCCATTTATTTATTCTCAAATCTAATGATCCCCAAACACAGCTTAAATTTCATTGCCTCCATGAAGCCTTCTCAGATTGTATTAGCTGGCAGTAACTTGCCCTTATAAACACCCAGAATATCACCAAAACTTTTTAAAGTACTTAACACTTATGACTGTCCAATGGTTATACACATGCCTTATCTTTCTGAATAGATTATATGTTCTAGTTATAGGAAACACATTTGTAATCTTTATATTTATTTGTTTATTCATTCATTTTTTTTTAGACAGTGTCTCCTTCTGTGACCCTTTCTGGAGTGCAGCAGCACAAACATAGCTCACAGCAGCCTCGAACTCTCAGATTCAAGCAATCCTCCTGCCTCAGTCTCTTCAATAGTTGGAACTACAGGAGCAAGCCACCAAACCCAGGTTAAGTTTTAATTTTTTGTAGATATAGTGTCTTCCTGTGTTGCCCAGGCTGGTCTTGAACTCCTGAGCTCAAGCAATCTTCCCACCTCAGCCTCCCAAAGTGCTAAGATTATAGGTGTGAGCCACCATGCCTGGCCTATCTTTATATTTGGCACAAGGCCTTGCCTTCAGAACAGTGGGCCATCAACAAAGGTGCTGGATGAACTTACGTAAATTGTTTCTCACAATATTCACTGAACATGGTGACAATAATATCAAGAACTATTTTTGCCTGCAAAGAAAAGAAAAACAAATATTATGGTAATCTATAAATATCTTCTCTTCACTCAGATGGAAATGAATTAATATTTAATATAATTGTGTCCCCATACATCTAATGGACCTTTACATATACATTTTAGGAAAGGAAGTGGAATGAAAACATGAGTAGGCTTACCCTTCAGGTGTTCTGCATTTATGCAGTTCTCTGACAGTTATAATCCATGACTGAGACAAATCATTTTGTTCCCCCACCCCCAACCTCAGGTTCACTGGGCTTCAACAGAGACAAATGGCTAATTACTGGAATAAATCTTATCACTCTCCCAAGTCTCTGAAGCCAGACTCCTTGAATCCTGGCTCAAGCACTTACTAGCAGCATGACATTGGACAAGCTGCTTTTCTTATCTGTTAAGTGGAGATAATGGAAGTTCCTATCTCGTTTGGTTATTACGAAGATTAAATACATTGGCATGTAGTAAAGGCCATATAGATTTGTTAAATAATTTTTTTTTCAAAAAAAAATTCTTAAAATAAAATACAGTAACCTTACTGGGATATATACTTTACTCTTATATATATATTTCACTCCTATATATACAGGCTTCAGGAAAGACATTCAAGGTCTGTAAATGCATGAATTAAATTTTTTGAAAAAATTTAATATTAGGCCGGGCATGGTGGCTCACGCCCGTAATCCTAGCACTTTGGGAGGTCAAGATGGGTGGATCATGAGGTCAGGAGTTAGGGAGACCAGCTTGACCAACATGGTGAAACCCCGTCTCTACTAAAAATACAAAAATTAGCTGGGCGTAGTGTCTCGTGCCTGTAATCCCAGCTACTCAAGAGGTTGAGGCAGAAGAATTACCTGAACCTGGGGGTGGAGGTTACAGTGAGCCAAGATCGTGCCACTGCACTCCAGTCTGGGCGACAGAGTGAGACTTCGTCTCAAAAAAAAAAAAAAAAAATTAATATTAAAAGCTGTATTACCCTGGCAATATTTCTGAAGGCAAGGAGTACATAAAAGTTATAAATGAAACACATTACAGTGGCCTCTAATCATATAAGATGTACATGAATACCATTTATTCGACCTGTTTCTGTACTCCAGCCTTCTCCTGCCATTTGAGTTTACCTTTCTTAATTTGTTTAACTGCCACCTCATTTAACATATGTAAAGAAGACAAGTCACAGAAAAAGCTTTCATAGCAATCCAATTCAATAGATGAAGTGACTAAAAGTGAGTGAAGAATTATATTCTACATAATTTTTGTGCATAAACCATTTATCAATCTACTAAATAAAGCTTCTTCATAGCAAGTTCATTTTTTTTAAGATTTTACCAAGTACACAAAGGTACCAAATTACTCAGCATTTAAACTAAGTCAACTAGATAAACAATTTATATAGATCTTGCTACCGTACTCATTCCATTTTGTGTTTTATAGTTACGTATATGACTAACTCTCCCCCTAAGAGTTCTTTGAAGTAACGAAACATGTAACTCATTATTAAATTCCTGGCACTGGAAAGACATTCGGTGCTCACTAAACATTTGTCAAATTAATGAAAGCACCATAAACAAAGTGTAGAATATCTATCTTTTAAAATTTCTAAAATATGTTCCCATCTACAAAATGCACGTATTTTACATTTTAGACATTTAGTCTTGGTCCAGAAATAAAATCTATCCCTTCTGATCATACAAAAATTGAATAAAAGTTTTATTTACCTTTGTAAAGTCAGTTCCCGTGCATTCAATAAAAACATTTCTAGTATTTACTGTTATTCTGGAATGATCCCCTGCAATGAACACAAAACAATAACTACACAATAACTAGTTTCAGAAATAGAAGTGCACTATTAAGCTCAACAAAACAGAAACTACATTTTAAACGTGAAACACATTAAAAACTAACACCTTAAAAGCAAAGGGATAAACAACTTTTATTTAAGCCCCCACTGAAAGTTGAAGAACGAAAATAAAATAATTAACAGGCCTTTACTGAACGCATACAGTGTGTCAGGTGCTATGCCAAGCACTTAACATGGGTTGTCTCCTCTAATCTTTACCACAACACCATGATGTAATTGCTGGCAAGAAACAAAGTTCAGAGAGATTAAACTACTTGACCATGATCACAAGCAGCAAGGCTAGAATTTGGGTCCAGGTCTGGTTAACTCTGGGGCTCATGTTTTTAACCGCTGTAACTACTAGAGTCCAAGATCTCGAGAAGAGGTTTCTCCTTTTCATAGCAAATCAGCTAAGCCTCCTTCTTGCCTCCAGAAAGGCAAACATCTATGGCTCAAACATCATTACGTTTTGTAAATACATTCAAATTGCCTCATAAAAATCGCTGTCAGAAAGGAATTAAGAGGGCAAAATTTAAATTAAAAGTTTTAGTTTAACCATAAAACTATAGGCAAGGCCAGACATGGCAGCTCATATCTATAACCCCAGGGCTTTGGGGGGCCAAGGTGGGAGAATCACTTGAGCCCAGGAGTTTAAGGTTGCAGTGAGCCATGACTGCACCACTACACTCCAGACTGGGTGACAAAGCAAGAACCTGTCTCAAAAAAACAAAAAAGAGAAAAGAAAGAAAAAAAACGGCATACATGACAGAGTTTGACTCTGAGTTTAACCTAGTGAATACCTGCTAAAACCGAAACATCAACTGCCTTTGGAGGAATTTAACAGAACTCAAAGCCTAGCATCAGAAAATATTTATAAATGTATGAACATATTATAAATTTATAAGAATCACCAGTAAAATGTCGAATAAATGAATGAAAAGAATGGTTGGAATCTACAAAAGACCTGAGATACTCAGATCATGGGTTATTTGTATTTGATTCAGCCAAGTCTATTGAGAATTCTACAGAAATGCTGAAGATTAAAAGGAAACAGCAAAGATCTGCGATGCTTATGAAATAACTCACCATTGATGATGGGAGGCATTGAAAGGACAACACCATTGCTGTCAGAGATAACTGGATACAGGGGTTTGTTTTCAATGATATGTAAATACTGTTTAAGGTGATTGTCGGTCTGAAAACAAATCAAATAAAATTTGTTTTTTAAATTTCTATCACTATAGTTTGCATACTGACCTAATATTAAAAAAGAAGGGGAAAAGTCAGAAAAACATTAAAACAGTCCCAAATTAAAAAAAGTTCTGAATTTAAAAGATTTTCTAATATAAATTAATATTCTAATATTCAATGAGCACAATTGAGTCATTTCTCAAGACTGAAAACAGATTTGCACTGGTACGCCTGAATCATTTCAAAGGAAACATAAAACATGACAAAACTATTTACATAAATAGGAAGAAGTTACTTGCAAATCAGGGCAAGGATGACAGCTGCTTTTTCTAAATGACACCCATTTTTTATATTTGTTAAATATAATCCAAAGTGACTACTGAATTCATTTTTGCTGCTGGACTTTTAAATAATGGGAAGCAGTATTTATAACAGTATTCCCCACAAAAACACTAGCTAAGTCTTACTGTTCTTTATACTTGCATGAGTTTCAATTATACCCAAATATGAAGATTACAATGTGGTATGATCTACTTCAGTGGTTCTCAATCTCAGCAGTACACTGAAATCATATCAGAAGTTAAAAATGTAACATTAAATAAAAGAAAACTGTGTTCAGGTCCCAATAAAGATCAGATGAATCACTATCTCTAGGTTGGAGCCCAAACAGTGCTATTTTTTAAAAGTATTTACTACATTTCCCTAGCTGCAAGGCTTGACTCTGATGGAAAAACATATAGGCTACTGCATAATCAGAAAGAGTACTTACCTTGTATATGTTCATCAGTTCACAGGCTGTATACTCCTTGGTCTTATTTAGAGGCTTGAATTTGATATCTGAAGGACGCTTTGCAGTATAAGTAAATGGGCCTGACAGAGTGTCCAAATCATGGGTACCAATAGCAACCAATGCTCTTTTCCTAATTGTTGAGAGGGTGAGGGAGAAGCAAGGAGGAACGGAAAGGAAGAGAATGATAAAGATGTGAATATTCTAAAGCAGAAATTCTAAAGACAACATAAACATAGACTACATATATTTCGTAAATTATTTCAGATACTTTCCTGAAACAGCAAATTGCTACTACATGGCATCGTTAGTGGCATATCATGAACAAATTCTCACAACCATTAAGAGTACTGAGAAATCACAAAACTACTTGAAATACATGATTTCAGAAGCTGAAGAAAATTCCTTGCCATTATGTTTTCCCAAATACTGCTTCTAGGATATCTTCAAAGTTAGCATTTCCTTTACTTCTTGTAACCTATTTCTTCTTGATATATTCAACTAAACATGCTTTAATAAATTAGAATAAACTACCAAATTGTTGTGGGGTTTTTTTTTTTTTTTGGCTTTTCTATGTTTTCTTAAATTTTATCATATAGCTGCATTACTTTAGTCACGGAAAAAAATTAATTTTAAGAGCTCTGAATAACAGTTCGAGTTTAATGTATAAGGAAAGTTCAAAAGGTATTCATTTCACTTGTTCTACAGTTTACCCACAAAAGATTTAAGGTAATTGTAGGAAATTACAGCAAGCGACAAAATTGGAGAGAAAGAAATAGAAGCAGGGATGTAAAACCAAGCCAGGAAATGTTAATTCTGAATTAGGATCTAAGGGCCTAAGTCTTACTAGGGAGGGTCACAAGTTTGGCTCTAAGCTTTCTAACAGTCAATTCGAAAAGAGAAACTTCGTCAAAATTCTTTAGTGCACAAAATGTATGTGCACTAAAATTAGTTTAATATCACATTTTGGTCAACTTCCAAGACTGCAGGACTGGTGAACTAGAACTTGGATAAATAGGGTTGAAGAGAATTGCTAACAGGCAAAAAGGAAGTGTTACTTTACTCAATTAGTCATATGCTTACAGAAGATAATAAACCCACAACTATCATAGAATAAAATATACATGGTTCAATAAACCTAGGTAAATTGATAATTGACAAATGCACAGGTAAGAAAGTCCATTTCCTTAGATATTAATATTGGTTCCTTAATCTTAAAACAGTACCTCAAAACATCACCAAAATTTCAACTTCAAATCAGCAACAAAAAAAATTAATTCCAAGCCAGGCACCCTCACACCTGTAATCTCAGCACTTTGGGAGGCTGAAGCAGGAGGATCATGAGGTCAGGAGTTCAAGACCAGCCTGGCCAAGATGGTGAAACCCTGTCTCTACTAAAAGTGCAAAAATTAGCCAGGCGTGGTGGTGGGTGCCTGTAATCCCAGCTGCTTGGGAGGCTGAGGCAGAGAGTTGCTTGAACCTGGGAAGTGGGGGTTGCAGTGAGCCGAGATGGCGCCACTGCACTCTAGCCTGGGCGACAGAACAAGACTCTGTCTCAAAAAAGAAAAAAAAAAAAAACACACACACACACAAAAACTTAATTCCAGATGAATCAAAGACTTAGCATTTTGAAAAGCAAAAGACAAACATACAGGCACACATACAAAAGACACCATAAAAATTATTCAAAGAAAATAGAGGCCAAGTGAGGTGGCTTACCCCTGAAATCTCAACACTTTGGGAGGCCAAGGCAGGAAGACTGCTTGAGCCCAAGAGATTAAGACCAGCCTGGGCAACATGGTGAGACCACATTTTCACAAAAAATTTAAAAATTAGCTGAGTGTGGTGGTATATACACCTGTGGTCTCAGTTACTTGGGAGGCTGAGGCAGGAAGATCACTTGGGCCAGGGAGGTCAAGGCTATAGTGAGCTGTGATTGCACCACTGTAAGCCATCCAGTCTGGGCAACAGAGAGAGACCCTGTCTCAAAAAAATAAAATAAGAAAATATAGAAGAATATGCTTAAAATTGTAGAATAGGACACCACTTCTTAAGTAGGTCATAAAACCTAAAAGTCATACAGAAAGACTGATAACTATACCCAACTTACAGATCCAGAAGACACCCAACTCAAAAAACACAGAAAAGGTTTACAACATATACAGGAAAAATATTAACATTCCAAATACAGTAAGATATGAAAAAACTAAAAATATTCTGAAATCAAGATTTTATTTAACATAATGGTAAAGATTTCAAAGTCCTGCTATAAAAGAGCAGCAACTGAAAGGTAACAGAGCTGAGCAGAAAACTGAACCGCTGCTGAGTCTGAGCCTAGCTAAGTATTCAAGTCTTTGCCTCAAAGAACAAAAACCACTCTTCAGAGAAACATAGCAAAGTCAAGACTCTTTCCTAACATAATATTCTATAGTCATCAAAAGGCAATGGACATGAGAAGTAATATGGAACACGTGAGAAGTTCTATAGAACACAGTCCATAGGAACCAATGCTAAGATGCCCCAGATTCTGATACTGCCACACAGATTTCAAAGCTGCTACCAAAAAATGTTCAAGAATTATGGAAAAATATACACACAATAAATAGATGAGGAAATATCTGCAGAAAAGAAGAAACTTTTTATTTTTTTATTTTTATTTTTTTTTTTTTTTGAAAAAGAGTTTCACTCTTGTTACCCAGGCTGGAGTGTAATGGCGCGATCTCGGCTCACCGCAACCTCCGCCTCCTGGGTTCAGGCAATTCTCCTGCCTCAGCCTCCTGAGTAGCTGGGATTACAGGCACGCGCCACCATGCCCAGCTAATGTTTTTGTATTTTTAGTAGAGACGGGGTTTCACCATGTTGACCAGGATGGTCTCGATCTCTTGACCTCGTGATCCACCCGCCTCGGCCTCCCAAAGTGCTGGGATTACAGGCTTGAGCCACCGCGCCCGGCAAGAAGAAACTTTTTTAAAAAAAAAAAAAAACAGTGGATTGCAAGAAGAAAGGTAAAATAACAGAAGTAAAAGACTCGCTAGGCACTTCAAGCCAACAGAGTAACAGGCTAGATTCACTCTTGCCTGAAACAACTAAAGAGCAAAATATACGGAACAATAGTTTTCATGGCACCTAACAGTAGGCAATGTAGGGCAGCAATCCCTGAGACACAGGAAACAAGTGAGGCGAGCCCTGACTATGGGGCAGGAAAGGGGGCCCGGCGGAGCCCAGGAGACTCGCTGAGAGCAAGAGACACAGCTGAGAGCTTGGAGAGGTCAAGGCGGGCAGAGTCCCGGAGAAAAACAGAGAGGTACACAGAGAGAGAACTCTGAAGATATGCAGAGGGGCCCACTTAAGTACTGGTGAGATGAGTACTGATCAGGACATGCAGCTGAGAAAACTACCCAAGGCCAGGAAAGAATTATCCAAGAGAATTAGGGGAAACAGTGCTCCATGCTCACAGACTAAAACTTCATTGCTCAAGTAGCAGTGGATACAGTAGGTAAAAGGGTCTTGCCTCAGCAGTAGGGACTAATTAGCCAAAGAAAGAGCCTCAATAAAAATAAAGGAAAAAATAAGAGAAGGATTAATGAAACCAAAAGTTCATTCTTTGAAAGATCAATACAAATAGCCAAGCATGGTGGTTTAGGCCTATAACCCCAGCACTTTGGGAGGCTGAGACAGGAGGATCACTTAAAGCCAGGAGTTCAAGGTCAGCCTGGACAATCAAGCAAGACCCCTGTCTCTACAAAAAATTTAAAAATTAGCCAGGTGTAGTGGCTCATGCTTGTAGTTCCAGCCGCTTAGGAGGCTGAGGCAGGAGGATCCCTTGAGCACAGGAGTTTTGAGGTTACAATGAGATGATCATGCCACTGGACTCCAGCCTGGGCAACACAGCAAAATCCTTCCTCAAAACAAACAAACAAAAAGATCAATAAAGCTGATAAACCTCTAGCCACACTGCTCAAAGGAAAAAAAGAGAGAAGACAGAGGAATGAGAGAGGTGACATCACTACAGATACCACAGATATTAAAAGAATAACAAGGAAACATTATGAACAACTTTATCTCAATAAATTTAATAACTTAGACAATATGGATATATTCATTGAAACACGTAAACTTCCAAAGCTTATTAAAGAGGTTAATTAGGATTTACTGACAGAAAAGAACTCTGGCACACCAAAGTATTAGGATGGGTTCAATTCTTCCCCTTAGAAAAAGCTCATGATTTCCAGAAATACCAAATAAAACAGAGCTTAAAGTTAAGTAAGAA
This sequence comes from Sapajus apella, assembly GCF_009761245.1. Taxonomy (NCBI): domain Eukaryota; kingdom Metazoa; phylum Chordata; class Mammalia; order Primates; family Cebidae; genus Sapajus; species Sapajus apella. The sequence continues at coordinate 16,993,934 of NW_022436950.1, read as the reverse complement.
AATGTTTGTTTAGATTAAAAGAGCTCCTTAAAATAAATAGTTAATAGAGCCAGAGTAGATAATCTAGCTCAACCACTTAAGTTTTACCTATACTTGTTGGAAATCTTGTATATTGCTCTAATTTTGAAATTATGACATATTAGCAAGCTGATGTATAAACTTTTTTTTTTTTTTTTTTTTTTTTTTGAGACGGAGTTTCGCTCTTGTTACCCAGGCTGGAGTGCAATGGCGCGATCTCGGCTCACCGCAACCTCCGCCTCCTGGGTTCAGGCAATTCTCCTGCCTCAGCCTCCTGAGTAGCTGGGATTACAGGCACACGCCACCATGCCCAGCTAATTTTTTGTATTTTTAGTAGAGACAGGGTTTCACCATGTTGACCAGGATGGTCTCGATCTCTTGACCTCGTGATCCACCCGCCTCTGCCTCCCAAAGTGCTGGGATTACAGGCTTGAGCCACCGCGCCCGGCCTAAACTTTTTATATAAAAGAACTGGGAATAAACATTATTTGGAATCTGAAAAAAATGTTGCTTCTGCCATATGCACAAACATGTTTCAGGAAAAAAAAAGCCTCATAAGCTTAAGCATATGTGCGATTTAAATTTTGCAGTGTTTTTCACTATAGCAGAAAATGTCTACGGTTCTCCTCTATCCTCTCTCTAGACCATTCCATACACATAAGCTCCTCCTATGTCTATTACCAAACTACAATTATTAACAAATAACTGTGGCAGCTCGCACACAAAAATAAATAAACAAAAAGTCTTTTTTCTATTTTTATTTGAGACATATATAACTATCAATCATACCTTTGGATCAACATGCAGTAACTTACATTGATCTATTTCAGGACCAACACAAATAAGCTTAATATGCTAGCTAAAGTCTGAGGTTTCTCATCAGTAAGTATACAGTTTCCATTAGGATTTTGAAATACTTAAGTTAGTTCAAGGATTCCCATTGTTACCTTCACTGACCTTTAGGAGTTCAGGAATTATATAGGTTTGAAGATCCTTGCCTTAAAGGGGGCTGTGCAGGAAATTATGCATAGTAATGTAAAGAACGAATAAGTAAAATTTAGTCACTTAAACTCAAGTTTTATCTGTCAATTTATAATTATTTTCACTCAAAAAGTGAGAATAAGCCAAAATTTTATTTCCATTTTAAAAACGATGTATCATACTTCATTCCCATGGTTTATACTTGGTAGTATAATTGACTGCTGATCTGAACCAAAAAAAACAACAACAAAAAGCAGGGAAGTCTCTAGGTCTAGATAATTCTTCTCCTATGCAGTATTCAAAACAGACGTCCTGTTTCTCCACGCATGTACCATTGACAAGCAGTAACAAGTATCTAGTAAAGCAAAGTTAAATTCTCATAATCTGTCAGATTCTATTAATTTAGCAATGCTTTGTAAAAATTCTGCAGAGGAAGAAAGGAAGGAGAGACAGAAAGAGGGCAGAAGTGGCAAGAGAGAAGAGGGAGAGGGATCAGGATGGAAAGGAGATGGGGACAGGGAAAGGGGAAGGCAAGGAAGAAAGAAGATACAGCCACAAACCTGCAAATATTCTGATGTAATTTCTCCTGAAGTTCGATGAAGCTGTCATATCGATCTTTAGTAAACTTGATATTTCGGAGAACAGCTGCTACCGCAAAAGGACGTATCTTAGCTGTCTGAAATTCATAATATCATTAGAGGTAGCAAACAGTAAGGCTTTTCTTTGTAATATCTTGTAATAAAAGGCATCTGCACTCTTGCCACTGGCATACATTTTCATTCAAACAAGTATACATTAATTTATTCAATTGATAAGCAATAAAATGGTAAGCAAGAAACGAAGTCACTGTCTTCACAGAATTTACATTTCAGTAAGATTTCTGAAAATGTATTAAATAATTGAGAAAAAGTTTGCTCTTAATTCATATTTTTACCAAAATATCCCCTCTGAAAAGTTTAAAATCTTTTAAAATTTCATTAATGTTCTACAATTTAAACAATTATATCTCAAATGTGTTTTAAATATGCATTTAATATTATTATCCAAAATTATTTGTGGAAAGCAGAGGCTTTGCTCGTTATCATTCCTAGGTTAAAAATTTTTTTTAAGAGCTAGGGGCTAAGTATATACTCATTTTAGCAAATGATCAAAGAATATCACATTTTTTAGAAGCATAAGCTTTGGGCCAGGCACAGTGGCTCACACCTGTAATCCCCGCAGTGTAGGAGGCTGCAGGGGAACAATCGTTTGAGTTCAGGAATTTGAGACCAGCCTGGGCAACATGGTGAAACCCCATTTTTAAAAAATACAAAAAATTAGCCAGGTATGGTGGCGTGTGCCTGTACTCCCAACTACTCAGGAGGCTGAGATGAAAGGATCACTTGAGCCTGGGAAGATGTTGCAGTGAGCCAAGATTGCACCACTGCACTATTGCCTGGGCAACAGAGCCAGACTCTTGTCTCCAAAAAAAAAAAAAAAAAGAGTAAGCTTTATTTTTTTTTCCTCCCCACCTTATACAAACATGTATAAAAAAAACTTTTTTTAAGAAAAATAAGAATTTATCCTTATTACCTCTTCTGTGATAATCAATTTCTGGATTTTTCCATCAGGCATTACCCGTTTATACACCGGAGGCTTTATCCTAAAATAATATTAAAATAAATTTACTCATAATTAATCAAGACATTATATAATTAATTATATAAACATTACATACTATGCTATGTAGAGGAAGTATACAAAATGAATTAGGACAATGGGCTGAGTTACAGCAAGTCAAATTTTGGCTGAATACGGAAAAAAAAAAAAAAAACTAACAATTTTTAACATCTAAAGTTGTCCAAAAAAGACATAAGATGCCTCATAGTCATGTATTTCCTATCACTAGCATTCCAGCAGAGGCTACAAAACTGTTAACTGAGCAATTGTTTAAGAAGCATTTCACCATCAGCTGAGGGACTGGATTAACTTTTAAGTTAACATAGTTATTCTAACTATGAGATTCTGAGCTTCTAGGAAAAAAACAGAGCTTACGGAAAATACAGATTCCCTGGTTCCATCTGAACCTACTGCATCAAAAAAGTGAAGACAAAGGTTTGGTAAATGGTGCATTCTGAAGGCATCTCTAGGGAACTCTTATCATAGCGAGAAACTGGAAATTACTGTTTTAAGGCAATGCTTCTCAAATTTCAATGTGCTTGGCCGGGCGCGGTGGCTCAAGGCTGTAATCCCAGCACTTTGGGAGGCAGAGGCGGGTGGATCACGAGGTCAAGAGATCGAGACCATCCTAGTCAACATGGTGAAACCCTGTCTCTACTAAAAATACAAAAAATTAGC
>NW_022436950.1:16934370-16990498 GCF_009761245.1 Sapajus apella | reverse complement strand
AAAAAAAAAAAAAAAAAAAAAAAAAAAAAAAAATTTCAATGTGCTTACAATCAACTGGGGAGTTTGTTAAACCACAGATTCTGACTTAATAGGTGCTGGGTGGCAACTAAGACTGCAGTTCTAGTTAGTTCTCAGGTGATTCAGATGCCGCTGATCCATGGACTCATTTTAAGTGGAAAAGGTTTTATGCTGCTTTCCTAATTGGGTCTGACCATAAAAATCACAAGGTGACTGTTAAAAATACAGATTCTCATTGGGCAGGTTTGGGAAACGACCTCTTAGGAGTTATCCTTGATCCTAAAATAAAGCATCTGTTGTCCTGCAGGAAACCAACTGGGTCAACTCCACATTTTAACCATCTTTAACCTAATGTCTAATTACCATCATTTCACCAATAACCATCACTCACCTAAAGCCACACAATTTCAGAATCTAACCCATCAGTTAGAACTCATTATTTTGCAGCTGACCAGGTAACACAGAAGTAATCAAAACCAATTAATTTTGATAGCTGTTTTTTTTTTTTTTTACTTTATATATTCATTACCCTCTCTTTTTTTTTGGAGGTGGAATCTCCCTCTGTTGCCCAGGCTGGAGTGCAGTGACGCAAGTCTCAACTCACTGCAACCTCCATCTCCCAGGTTCAAGCAATTCTCATGCCTCAGGCTCCTGATTAGCTGGGACTACAGGTACATGCCACTATGCCTGGCTAACTTCTATTTTTAGTAGAGGCAGGGTTTCACCATGCTGGCCAGGCTGGTCTTGAACTCCTGACCTCAAATGATCAACCAGCCTCAGCCTCCCGAAGTGCTGGGATTACGGGCTTGAGCCACCACGTCCAGCCCCTCTATCTTTATTAAACGAGAAGCTGGAAGGGGCCTTATAAATCTGCTTCATTACAGATTAGGAAATTGAAACGAGAGAGTCCAACTAACTTGCTCGATATCACGGAGCTGTCATAACATCTTTGGTTTTCCAGTTAGGGGCTTCACTCCTGAGCTTCCTCAGAGCTCATCAATTAAGGGGATTGCTATCTCTCCTTTTCCTCTCAGCCTTTTTAACACATCAAGTGAACTACGCATTCCAATTAGATCACTGATCTAATTTATTGAGAAATCACACAAACATGCTAAAGAATTTTTTAAGAAGCCGTAAAAGCATTAACCACTTAAAATACGCTCCCAAAAAATGGATAGCTATGTCTCAAATTTTCACGGAAATTTTCAAATGGCTACAAGCTACATGAATCTTATCCTCAAGTCAACCCTCTATTGAGAGCTAAAGCTGTGTGCCTGTACAAGCTTTTTCCTAGAAATGTAAACGTGGCTGCTGATAATGACAAGGAAAAAAAGAAAATCCAACTTAGCAAAGTCTTTAAGGAACACATTTCCTTACCTTTCTTTGAAGACCTGAAGTCCTCGAACCAATCCCTCCAGACATAGGAGATCATATCTATTGGCAGGGACGTCAATTTTGTAAAGAACAACATCAGAGGCTCCCGCTGCCTTTACACTACCTTGTTCTTTACTTATTATTTCCTTCTCGGACGTCTAAAACAAGCCAAAAAGTAATGATAAAATTAAATAAACTCTTTTTAAAAGTAAAAGTTGTCAGCCCTATAAAGCAGTAACTACATTATACGTATTTTCTGCAACAAGAACACGGGATTATTATATCCATGACAAAAACAACATGAAAATATTAAGTGTTATAATCATAGAAGTCAGAAAAATACTTCAAGTTTAACTGAGTTCGGATACCTGGCATCCTCAGTCACCCCAGAACAGCACAAATCCATCTAAACAAGGGTCAGCAAGCAATGGCTCCCTGGCCAAATCATACCTGATACTTGTTTTTGTAAATAAAGATTTACTGGAACACAGGCAGATCCATTCATTGCTACTTATAAACTGCAACAGCTGAGTTGTAACAGAGACTACAGAATCTACAAAGCCTAAAATATTTACTATCTGGCCTTTTACAGAAAAGCTTTTCCCATCTCAACCTAAAAGAAAATGAAAACACCACCAAGACCATAAAGTAACAACAACAAAAGTGTCAAAGGGGGAAAAGAAATATAATTCACTAAGTAAAAGAAACACAACTTCTCACTCGATGACTCTAAAACCTAAATCCTGTGGGCACCCAAGTACACATGAGAATGTCAGGGACAATGTAAAAACAGAAGACATTCAGAGACAATCAGAAACTGGTGAAAATTAGAAGGGATAATAGGTACAATGGGAAGCAAACTAGTGATGGTAAAGGGATACTGCAGCAGAATGAAGGCAACCAAGAGGGAGGTGACAGAAGAACCACCACCAGAATCATGTTTAAGGCAGAGGCAGAGTCCAGAATATCTCAACCACTACACTATAGCAGAGTAACAGATTTTCCTAAACATAACCACTGCAGAAAAGTTACATTCGATCACTTACGTTTACTAAAGTAGGGAACTGTAAATATATTTCAGAAACTTTCATTCAAAATGCTTAAGAGCTGTATTCCAATTGTAAATGTTACCCTTTAATTATCTGGAAACTCCACTTAACCGGAATTTCTACTATTTCCACCAACAACAACCTGCTAAAAATGGATTTCTATCAAAATATGTAATGATTTTTGTTTTACATGATGCCCTCCCACTGCCATAAGATAAGTAGGTCAAATTCTTGCCCAAATTAATAATTACATCCACATTTGCACAGTGTGCAGAGAAATTCACTTCTGGCCACTGAGTATTATGTGCCAAAGTCCCACCCGAGGAACCACAGGACTCTATGCAATGCTGGGCTGTGCACGGTGCTGCTGGGCTCCAGAAAACATCTACCTTGGGCATCTCAAACTCAGGAGACAAATTTTTAATATTAGGGAAAATGGAAAAGAAGAGAATGAAGAGGAGGAGAAGGAGAAAGAGGGAGAAAAGAGAAGGGGATGGAGAAAGGCAAAAAAAAGAGGAGGAAGAATTTGAGTTTAAACAACGTTCAATCAATGAGGTCAATAAAATTACTGTTTTTAGTGAAGAAAGCTGAGTCACCTCACGGGAGATGGCAGATCTCAGGAGGGACCTAAACACAGGGAAGATAATATAATAACCAGAGCAAAAAAGGCATCTGCATTCATTTTTCAGCAGTATCCCCTTATTCAGAGGAGATATGTATCAAGCTCCCCAGCGGATGCCTGAAACCTGGCACAGGTTAAACCTTAAGTATGGACTAAACCTTAAATATGCCTTGTTTCTTCCTATACATACATACCTGTGAAAAAGTTTCATTTATAAATTAGGCACAGTGAGAGATTTGTTAATAATAAAATAGAACAATTATAATAATATACTATAATAAGAGTTATATGAATGTAGTCTCTGTCTCAGAATTTCTTATTGTGCTATATTCACCTATTTTCAAACCACAGTTTGCTGCAGGTAACTAAAACTGTGGAAACAAAAATACTGTGGATAAGGAGAAACTACTGTTAAAAAAAAAAAAAAAAAGAATCTAATTCCTTTGCAAAAAAAAGACACAGAAGCTTATATCTTCCTTCAGTTTCAGCGTCTCAACTCATACAATGATCATATGTAAAGACTGAGTTTGTCAGTGCTACCTGACAAAAATCTTACAGAAATCAAAACCCACATAAATTTCAGAGCCAGGAAAAAAAAAAAAAAAAAAACCGTAAAGATCATATAATCCAAACCCCTGATTTCACAAATGAAAAGGAGGCCCAGAGAGACTAGTCTGGACTTTAAGATCCAGACAGGCAAAGTAACTGTCTTTGTTACAAAGCTAGTAAATGTTAGAACTAGAATTCAAATTATCTAATATCCAGTCCAGTACTCTTAGATATCACATAACCTCAAATATAATTCTGAGGTGTAGCAAAATTACTAATAGCAACTTACAAACTACAGAAATCTCAGCCAATTTCTCAAGTATACAAATATTAATTAGCATCAAGATGATCTTTCCGTAACATTAGTAAGGCAGCAGGAAAAATAAGGTAAGACAATGTACAGTTTTTTAGCCTGAAGATTTTTTAACTTCACACCTAAGATAGCGTTGCGAAAACACTGAACAGGTGAAGAAACAGAAGACTTAGGACAAAAAAAATACTAACTACCAGAAAAGTATTGTTTAAAGTATAATGTCTTTAATAGATAATTATCAACAATATTAAAATGTATAGCCCAGACTTGATTTTTTAAAAATATTTTAATCACTATACCATCAAAAGTCAAAGAAAATGTTTCATCATTTTTATAAGCTCGTCTTCAAAAATTATGAGCTCGTTTTACAAGATCAATGAATATAGTAATGTATTAATATTGGTTAAAGAGGAACAGAGGAAGGAGGGGGCGCTGGAGGTGAAGGAGACAGTGCATCTCTGGTTGAAGCAACATTTCTACTGCCTCTTGGTCCCTTTCTGTGATGAATTTGCCAAAGGAGGGGGCTTACTTTCATACTGGAGTTATCTAACATATTCTATCCATTTCCACAGCATGAGCCTGATAACATAGTGATTATAGACAGAATAAGGCATGAAATCCTTTTGAGATTTTAGTCAAGGCAACAAACAGAACTAGAGCTTAGCCCTCAGAACAAAGAAATCATCATGGCCCACAAATTTTACCATCTTAGTCTAACTATAAGGTAACAAAGATGAAATATAGTAGACCCCTGAAAAATAAGCTTATGCACACAATCATTGAAAAATAGACAAATATCCAATACATACAATTTCATCAAGTTCCAGACCAAATTCAAAGCATAGTTCATCAAATTCTTCGTTAGCTAGGAAAATAAAAAAGGAGATGGTTAATTTTACTCTGCTCAGCATAAGTGACAACCACATACAAACTGCATTTTCCTCTTATTATTTCTAATTCCCTTACACCAACCATACCACTAAATACCAGGTATCACATAACATCATTTAAAAACAAACAGGCCGGGAGCAGTGGCTGACATGTGCGGTGGCTCACGCCTGTAATCCCAGCACCTTGGGAGGCCAAGGTGGGTGGAGTTTGAAACCAGCTTGGCCAACACGGTGAAACCTCATCTCTACTAAAAATACAAAATTAGCCAGGCCTGGTGGTACATGCCTGTAATCCCAGCTACTTGGAAGGCTGAGGCAGGAGAATTGCTTGAACCTAGGAGGCGGAGGTTGGAATAAGCTGAGATCATGCCATTGCACTCCAGCCTGGGCAACAAAAGTGAAACTCCGGCCCAGTGAATAAATAAATTAAATAAATAAATAAAAGCTGGGCGATAAAAAAAGAAAAAACTATTAAAGGCTTAATTAATCTACACTAATATCGACTGTAGTTTAGGTTACCTGCACTGGGAAGTTTGCAAGTATATAGAAAAAAAAAAAAAAACTGTTAAGGAGAGATCAGATACAAAGTAGGCTCCAAATCACAGACCCCCCCACAACAAAATGTCACATAAGACCTATCATGTAAAATTCTCTGAGGCGGCCTGACACTTTTAGCTTTGAAGCCAAGCCAATCAGAGTTTGAATTCTATCCCACTTATTAGATCTGAGAGTTTGGCAACTTATGTAAACTTTCTTGGTATCTCGTGTAAACATTATAGATGCTTCATCTATAAGAGGGTATTTCACAGCCATTTATGGCATGGTACTATTGGAAAGATTTAAATGATAATGCATAAAATGGACCTGGCATAGGACCCTAAGACACAGTGAGTCTATAATAATTAAGTTTATTAGCAATTAATAAGTTATCTTCCTTATTTTAATATTGTATTCTACCATTTAGCATTTTCAGGGTTCTCACATTACCAAAAATTGAACACAAAACATCATTAGCAGCATATTCTAGTGAAAACTGGTCTTAATATTTCTGATTCAGACAGTAAATTTCAATTCAATTTAACAACTACATACTGAATACTCACCTATTCCAGGTACTATACTAGGTACCGGGGTTACAAAGATAAATAAAACACAATTCCTGCCTTAACTGCTTCCTTATCTAGTAAAGAAGCCAGATAAGTAAATAAACATGACTGTGTTAAGTACAAGGTAGAGGGCTGGCGCAAAAGAAGTGATCAGTTCCACTTACGGTCAGCTAAACCTCCACAGAAAGGATGAGTTCATTAGGTAGAGATTGTGGGGAGTGAAACAGCATGGCAAACTTGGAAACTCTTAAGTAGTTCAACATGGATGAAACCTAAAGTTTAAGTTTGGAGAAGATATGATGGAACAAGGACAAAGAGGTCAACTAACAGTTTGCCCTCTGTCTTACCAGCAGGTAATGGAGAATTAAACTGAAGGGATTTTTCAGCTAGGCAAAAACATGATTAGATCTGCATTTTAAAGACTGCTCACAGAATGGAGGATGGATTAGAGCAGGGAGTCTACTGCAATAGTACAGATGAGATATAGTGAAGGCTTCATTTAAAGTAGCAGCAGCAAGAATAAGGAACAAGGGGTTAATATGAAAAACGTTAAAGAGGTGGAATGCGTAAGGCTCACTGGCCGAATGATGGGAAGTAGGAATAGGGAGTTTGTAGAAGGAGTCTAGGATGACTCCCATATCTCTGGTTTGGAGGAAAGAGTAGGTGGGGGTATCATTAACTAGAGCAAATTATAACAGGTACCCAGCCTCCAAGATGATCCCTGCCTCCTGGTATCCATGCTCTTGTGTGAACTGAGGTCTGCAGCAATCACATGAGTGAGTTTGGAAGCAGAATCTCCAGCCCAGCCAAGCCTTGAGATGACAGCAACCACGGCTGATAGCTAGACTGCAACATGGTGAGACCCAAAGCCAGAACCATCCACCTAAGCCACTCCCCAATTCCTGTCTCTCAAAAATTTTGTGAAATAATAAAGGCATGTTGTTTTACACTCCTAAGTATTGGGATAATTTGTTATATAGCAACAAACTACAAATACTTCAGATTAACTTGTTATATAGCAATAGATTACTAATACAGACTTTAGTCCCTGGATGTGGGGCGCTGCCATAACAAAAATGAAAAACATGGGAATGGTTTTGGAACCAAGCAGTGGGCTTTGAGGAGTGTAAATGAAAACCTAAAGGGCCTTAAAAACGTTGTTAAAAGAGGCCTCATAGTCTTTGATAAGGATACAAGTGAGGACATGGAGGAAAGTGAGGTAATGTTATCAGAAAGTGGAAGAAGAGGAATCCTGGTTAAATAGAGGCAGAAAGTTTAGCAACACCATTCCCTACAGTTATGTGGACTGTGAAAAAATCAATGGGGCAATGTAACTAAGAAGATTTCCAACCAGTGTTCAAAATGCCACCTGGGTTTTTCTTGGGCTTATGTGAAAAAAGAGATAAGCTAAAAGAAAGGCTATTAAACAAAAAGGAGCCAGGATGTTGAGGATTTTAAAAACTCTCATCTTCTCCAGATGTGAAAGTTATTAAGAAATAACTTCTGAGCAAATACCAAATCCAAGGCACTGCCAGGAAAACATGGTCCAAAGATAAAAATCAAGGATATGACTGTAAAATCTTAAGACTCAGAAAGATCAAAGGCACTAATCGTTCAAACAAAGGGTTGCTATAAAGAATTATAAAGAATGTGCCTCACAAATCCAATTAATCACACAATACAGCTTAATTAAGAGCACTGTTATCAGCAGAAACTCCATATATTTCAGAGATGTGTAGGTGGTGTGGCTTTTGACTAATAAAATGGAAGCCAGTAAAGTGCACCAAAGACCCGCAAAATTTTTAGAAGAAATACATATGTAGAAGCATTGCCAGCTAGAATTGAAAGGGACAGACATAGGATAAAATTAAGTCTTTGAACACTTAAAATTCTATTAGCAGTAAGTAGACTGAGAAAACTAACCAGCTGTAAAGCACATGCTTTCTAGAGATCACTCCGAGGGGTGGAACCAAGAGCCTACAGGGCAGGGCAGACAGCCATGGAGAATTATCCCAGGCCTTCAGACCTAATCAAGAACATCCAACATTTGCCACTTGACTTCAGAATTGCCATGGACCAGTGACTTCTTTGTGTCTCCTATTTCCGCCCTTTTGAAAACGAAGGTCTACAGTAGTTATCCTATGCCCATCCCACCACTGTATATTAGGTACACGTGAGGCAGATAACTGGTCTCTCAAGCCTCTTGGGCCAAGAGTGACTTGTGCTAAAGAAGCGATACTGAAGGAACTACACTCAAGGAGCCACATCCACATCTGGTCCTGATTGAGATGATGAGATTCTAGATTTTGAGCTGCTGCTATAATGGGATGGCACTTCTGAGGGCCTTGGGAGGGGGTGAGTATATTTTGCATACGAGAGGAACCTGAATCAGTGGAGGTTAGAGGGGGAATGGCGGCAGTCAGCCTCCAAGATGGCCTCCAATAATACGGGCCTCCTGGTATTCACACCCTTGTATAATTCCCTTCCATATTGTGCTAGGATTGGTCTATGACCAAGAGAATATGAGAAGGGCTAGTATATCGCTTCTGAGCTGTTACTGAAAACAGGCGTCTATCTTGAGCACTCTTTCTTACTTAACTACTCTCTCAGACCTCTCCATCTGGGGCAAACAAGCTAACATATTCTAAGTAGTCCTATAGAGAAAATAAGGTGGAAAGAACTAAAGCCTCTGGCCAAAAATCACCAAGGAACTGAGGCTTGCCAACAACCACTTGAATGAACCTGAAAGCAGTTTCTGCAGACCCAGTTAGGCCTTGAGATGACTACGGATTCTGGCAAACACTTCAACCTCAATCTAGTAACAGATCCAGAGGAAAAAACCACCCAGCTAAGTCAATCCTCCATTCCTGACCCTCAGAAACTATATAACAAATGATAGTAGCTTTAAGATGATAAATTTGGGGATAATGTAGTATGCAGTAATAAATAAGTGGTACAGAGCTATTAAAATATGCTGAATCCTAATTATGTTTTATTCCTTTCAGCTGTATTTCACGGGTTTAGAGACAAAGAAAAATCAACAATAAAATCGTGATTAGTAATTTCCTCCAACAAAATGACACATCAAGTAACCATGCCTTAAGGGTGTGTGTGATATGCACAGAAGGCTCTGATTACTGCCAGTCATTACACAGCCAGAACAGGACTATAATTGAGGAGCTGTGATAATAAATCAGTTAACAAGAAACGGAGCTGCAAGAGGAAACCACCTGCACATAAAGTCCATTGAAAAGGTAGACTAAGGAGACAAAACTGCTCCAAAGGAGTCAGACAAGCAAAATAACCAAAATGGCTAAAGGCTTGAAAGAGATGTACACTTGCTAAGCAAAGAGGTGGTGAAAAGGAAGGTGAGGACTGGTAGAAACAATGGAATTTCACTTAGAAAGCAACTTTTGGAGGGACTAAACAGAGAATGTGGATTTAAAAAGTGTGATTGAGACCTTATCTGAAAAAAAGAGGAAGACTAAAAAAAAAAAAAAAGGGTAAGAAACAAGATGTATCCATATTACTTGGAAACCACGTTTTGCTGAACATGCTTTTCCAGTTCTGACCTCAACCCAGTTAAGTTTCAAGAAAGAACACAGTACATGTAAACTAATGAGAAGTATGGTTTCTGATCTCCGTAAAGTACATCTCAATAAATAATGTCAATCTTTCTGATTTTTTTTTTTTTTGAAACAGGGTCCACTTTATGGCCCAGGCTGGAGTGCAGTGGCTTGATCACTGCTCACTACAGCCTTGACCTCCTGGGTGACCTCCTAGCTTCAAGTGATTCTCTGACCACAGCCTCCTGAGTAGCTGGGATTACAGGTAAACACCACCACACCCAGCTATTTTTGTGGAGACAGGGTTTTGCCACGTTGCCCAGTCTGGTCTCCAACTCGCGGGCTCAAGCAATCTGCCCACTTCGTCCTCCCAAAGTGCTGGGATTACAAGCATGAGCCATGAGCCATGTACCTGGCCCTTTAAAGACTGAGTAGCTAACAAACACATATTTGTGAAAAACTCAATCTTAACTGATCACTAACAATATTAAAAAGAAAAAGGGAAGAGGACAGGATATGTTAAAACATCAAATGATAGTAAATATGTTATAAATCTTACCATTTTTAAGAACTTGGATTATTTCTTACTTTCCTAAAAATGGAGACTGGGATGGGAACTAATTATAGATGTTTTGAACAAATATTTACCACCTACCATCCTATGCAATTCAGGTATAGAGATTGAGCATTCTTAATCCAAAAATCTGAAATCCAACTTGCTCCAAAACCCAAAACCTTTAAGTGCAGATAGGATGCCACAAGTGGAAAAGTCCACACCTGACTCCATGTGACTTGTCAAAATACAGTCAAAACTTTGTTTCATACAAAAAAAAAAAATTATTTAAAGTATTCCATAAAATTAACTTCAGGCTATGTATATGATATTTTGGGTCCCACCCCCAAAATATCTTATTATAATTATGCAAATATCCCAAAATCCAAAATCCAAGACGCTTCTGGTCTCAAGCATTTTGGATAAGGGATTATCAACCTGTACCACATCCCATTAGTGAGAATATGGTTTAGAAGGGCAGTTAAGAAATATAAATATTAAATAAAGCAATTAGGGAAATAGAGCCAAGTACAAAGGGTAAGAGTAATGCAATACCCTTGTATTTCCTTTACTTTCAGGGATTTATGGCAAAATTTGCAGAGAATGTCACATTAAGAATAGGTACTACCTAAAAGTACACACTTAGGAAAGATTTTTAAACAGCTTTAGGCCAGGCACAGTGGTTCACACCTGTAATCCTAGCACTTTGGGACGCCGAGGCAGGTGGATCACCTGAGGTCAGGAGTTCGAGACCAGTCTGGCCAACATGGTGAAACCTTGTCTCTACTAAAAATACAAAAAAATAGCCAGGAACGGTGGCAAGTGCCTGTAATCCCAGCTACTTGGGAGGCTGAGGCAAGAGAATCGCTTGAACCCGGGAGGTGGAGGTTGCAGTGAGTGGAGATCATGCCACTGCATTCCAGCCTGGGCAACAAGAGTGAAACTCTGTCTCAAAGATAAAATAAGCAAACAAAAAAGCCTTTCTTTTCACGGTAACAGGAATATATTCTAGGAAGTGGTGGCTGTCATTAAACCGATCAGGCCTTTGTTATCACTCTGAACCCTAAAAACAAAAAAACAGTCTTTATAAAAAGCTAAAAATTATGGGTTGAGGCAGCTGCTACAGCTGTGTGGTAACTGATAACTGCACTTATTATCTCCCTCCTTTTTTCCAATGGGTGTGTGTTTTAGAACTGAGTAAGAGATGAAATGTAGAATGAAGTCTACGCCCATCGAATACTCCTCATTCAGGTCTCAAATCAAATGTTACCACCCTATCTAAGGTTGTTCTTGGCACAACACCTTTTCTTTCCTTGATGGCATTTAACATTATCCGAAATCATTTTATTAATGTGCTGGTTAATTGTCTGCCTCCATCAGACAGAACGTGGACCTGATGTGCCATGTGCACAGCTCTAGTCCTAAGCTCTTAGAACAGTGCCTGACACATAACAGGGGCTCAGGAAACATTAATACAACGAAGACAGATGGAATGTCATTCTCCACTCTGCTGCACAAACCTCTCCTCCTACCCCTGAGTTCCCACAGCGCTCTTACTGCACTGAACTGGCTACGCTTGCGATGCAGCCCCGGGTTTCCTTCCTCTTCTATTCCCTGGCTTGGATGTCGGTGTCAAGTACGCTGTAGGCACTCGATGGCAGATCACTGAATGAATGACACGGCGGGCCAGGCACACGCACGTGATGCAATGGCACCGCTGCAATGCCGGTTCCGAGGCTACCACAGCTCAGCCGGACAGCCACCATCATCATCCCTCCCGTGTAAAGCCTGGCCGCCCGGGGCCAAAGCCTTCAGGAAGGCATGAATGTCGCCACAATGCCCTTTCGGAGGGAGGCCCAGCCTCCGAGAAGAGGAGTAGGGCCCAATGTACAGGGACGGCACTCACTGTAGGTGCGGCCCAGGGCTTGGAAGAGCAGATCACGCTTCACGCTGACAGTCGGCATGGCGAGTCAAACTCACTGCGCCTGCGCAGCGAGCTGGCCCGGGCTTCCCCAGTGAAGAGTGTAGGACCCGGCTTTCTTATGGGAGCTGTCTTGAATATCGCCATTCTGCCGCCAACAGTTCCTTTTCTCTTTTTAATCTAAATAACACTCATCTAGCCATTATCTAGTTGAATAAATTTATTTATGAGGGACTAATAGCTTAAAAGCTTGTAGGAGAGATATAATCGGATAGAACTGGCTAGGATTCGTCAGGCATTATAATGGACTGACGCCGAAGTCCCAGATGCTTCCAGCACGCTAAGGGCAAGAGACGCCCAACAGATGGGCGGGGCGTGAGAGGGGCGTGTCCGGTAGACGACTGGGGCCGTCACCTGGGAAATCTTGCCTGGAGGCGGTGGAAATGCGAGTGAAGGAATTTAAGGTTCCTGCGGAGAAAGGTTTGCAGATCCTGGCGGCGGGACAGGGGCTGTTAACAGACCTCAGCTTTTGCTTCATTCTTTAATCTCTCCTATTCTCGTGTAAGTGATATACCTGTGCTTTGTTTGAACCTTGCCGCAGCTCTATAAGGGAGGTGTTGTTAGAGATTACAGGAATGAGCCACCATGCCCAGCTGTATATTTGAGGTTTTAACATTAGGAATACTTGGTATATTACCTTTTCTTTTTGTAAATATATACTTTAATATTAAAAAATGAGCAAAGAAAGTGAGCACCAATGAAATACAACAAACAAAAAGGGAAGGGAATATAAATTAAAACAACAATGAAAGTTATGGGTATTTTCTCCAGGGAGACTGGCAGGCATTAAAGAAACCAATTGTACCAACCCTGTATTAGCAAAAATTTAGGAAGTAGGCACTTCAACTCCTGTTGAGAATGTAAGTAGCAGTTTGACAATACGAATCAACATTTTAAACATTTTTTCTCTTTATCCTGTAATTCTACTTTTATGATTATTCTAAGGAAACAATGAAACAAGTCTTCCTCTCTTTGTAATGTAGAAAATTTCGAAACAACCTAAACATCCAACAATATGAGCTTGATTAAATAGCATATGATACCTTTATGCAATAAAATACTATGCAAGCATTAAAAATGATATTAGCTATCTACATTTTTAACATGATAAAAAGTTCACAACAAATCAACTTTATGATATGAAAGTGCAGTTACTAAACAATATATTTTATTTTATTTTAGAAATAAGGTCTCACTCTTTCACCCAAGCTGAAGTGCAGTGGCATGATCATAGCTCACGGCAGCCTTGATCTCCTGGGCTCCAGCAATTCTACCACCTCCGTCTGAGACCACAGGCACACACCACCACACTTGGCAATTTTTTTTTTTTACTTTTCATAGAGACAGAGTCTCATTAAATTGCCCAGGCTGAACAATATACTTTAAATGACCAATTTTTTGTTTTAAAAATGCATGTATGGCTGGGCGCAGTGGCTCATGCCTGTAATCTTAGCAATCTGGGAGGCTGAGGTGTGTGGATCACTTGAGATCAGGAGTTTGAAACCAACCTGGCCAACATAGTGAAAACCTGTCTCTACTAAAAATATTTTTAAAATTAGTCAGGTGTGGTGGTGGGCGCCTGTAATCCTAGCTACTCAGGAGACTGAGGCATGAGAATCACTTGAACCCGGGAGGTGAAGGTTGCAGTGAGTGGAGATCGTGCCATTGTACTCTAGCCTGGGTAACAAGAGCAAGCCTCCCTCTGAATATTGAAAAAAAGCTTGTATGTATATGAGTGTGAACAAAAATAAAATGGCTACCATGATATACAACAGAATGTTAACAGTCACTCTTCTTGGGTGGTGTGATTTTTTAAATTGTATCTTTTATTTTACAGAATTGTAACTAGCAAGTATTATTTTATTATGAGGGGAAAAAAGGCTATTATAAAACACAATCGTGCTCACCTCTTTTCCCTGACTAATCAGACATTGGTAGATTGTCCAGCTCTCTCATTATTACCTGGAATCAGAGCCTGCACAGGTGGATTGTTTTTGCCTGTAAAACGTATAATCAGCTTAGAGGAAATTTCTGAAATTATTGTGTCACTTTCCTGTAATGCTTGTGGGTTGGCTAGTAATTGCGAAAGCAATGCCGTCAGGTCTGAAGTTCTTCTGACACAGATCCTAAATTGGGGTTCGAGGTAAGATGACATTTTAAACTGAAGCCACAGATAGCTTAAAGGGGCATGCTGATATCATGTAGTGCTTTCCTCTCCAAAAGCGAACATTCTCTGCTTGCAGCCTCAGCTTCTTCATTCACAAAACGGAGATCATATTCCGCCTGAGGGTTGTCAGGATAAAGTATGTGGAGACAATTTGAAACCCTCAAAGTGCTATTTGATTAGTAGATGTTTATTTGCAGGTAATTACCCAGTATATTTACCCAAGTGATCTGAGACTAGGACTTCTTTTTGGCATGAAGCTTTGTAAAACTTGAGATGCTGTCTCCCAGAGGGTGAGACAGGGCTTTCAATACGGGTAATAGATGATAGAATTTACTATAGCTGGCCTTGCCTTTACTTGCTGTATATCCAAAACTGGCTCTGTTTTATCCAAAATCTTATATGACTTTCTTGTAAATTTCCTTGGGCAATCGTAGATTACCCTGAAACTTTTAGGACATGACCAAAGTCCATCTATCTTTTTGGGTTTCTTTTGCTAGATTCATCTAGAATCAAGAAGGGGCGCAAGCAAGACCTCACAAGAATCAGTTTAATCAGCACTACGGAGTTTGCCGAAACAATGGTCATTTTAAACTGGATTTTAAAACTAAACCCATTAGACCATTTTATAGTATTGACCATTCCCTCATTCTTGAAATTCTCCTTCCTTAGTTTTCCTGACTCCAGGCTCCTGATTGGCTCCTTGGATTTTTCTACTGCCACTGTGTGAGAGGCAATACAACATAGTATTGAGTTCTATCCGTCACAGATTTAAATCCTGGATCTGCTGTTCACTGAGACCTTGGACCAGTGAGAGAATCCCGATCAGCCTCAGTTCCTCATCTGTAATGCAAAGATATAATAATGATACCTACCCTGTAGGTAGGCCATGGGATGGTTGTGAGAATTTTAAGAGATGGTTCGTGTTAGGGTTTGGCCTATCGTGAGCACTGAATAAATATTAGCTCTCTCATGCCCTCCTGTACCTCCTACACTGCATTTTCCCTTCCTTCTGTGTGGGGTGCTCTCCAGAATTACATGCTTAGAGAGCTTCTCCTGGAGTGAGGTCCATAGCCTCCACTACCACCTAAACATAGATGGCTCCCTTCCTATCTTCAGCCTTTATCTCTCTTCTGTACATATTTCTTACCAGCTTCTGAACATCTGCACCTGGCTGTCCAACATGCTAGCATCTCATACTCAACAGGTCAAAAACTGAAGTTTCCCCTAAGACCCATTTTTTCCCATGTCCCCCTTTCCTTTTCAATGTCACCACCATCCACCGAATTATCCAAATGAGAAATACTGAAGTCAACTCCTCCTCACTCATTTCTCCCTTCTGATTGGTTTTGATTACAGAAACTTGGCGGCATCTGCCCAGAATTTTCTTTCTGTGCCATAAGGGTAAACGTGAGAGCCACCATAATACAGCAATGGGACTCTGTATCTCATTTGAATGAATTGATACAGAAGTAGACACCTGATGCCAGCTGGATTTTGGACTTGGGACCATAGGGAACTTAATTCCATTTGATTTAATAGTGGAAGCTGTAAGGTACTAGTGTGGGGCCAATCGTGGCCATGTTTCCCACCCGATGGAGAAAACTAGTCTCCAGTGAGGTAAAATGACTCCCACAGCAAGAGAGAAGACAGAGGAGAGAGAGGATCTAGACACATTGAAGTGCCTAGTTGTTCTTGAGACCCACGTGTCTCTTTCTTCCTCCTGAAACTTGACTGTTCAACAACAAAATAAGTTCAGAATTATTAAAGCTTAGAGTGTGAGCGTTGGAAGGCTGTAGCTGAGACTCAAGAGGTGAGATGTAGATGACCTATGTAATGCAGAATCCACAGCGATATTAAAGAGTTTGGACTTTATCTTGACAGCAATTGTGAAGAAATTCAAAGATTTTAAATGATCTTTGAAAAGTAATTGAAAAGATTACATTGGGTGTGTTGTGGAAAGCGGATAAGGAGTGGTGGTTTGGAGGGTAAAACTCATGGCAAGAAGATCAGTTAGGAGGTTGCAATAATGCAGGGGAGAAATGAGAGCAGTCAGGACTGGGGAAATGGCATATGTTGAAGCAAAACAAAACAACCAATAATAATAGACCAGTGGAATCAACAAGTCAAATACCAAGTACCCATAAACAACAAGAAAGATACAAACGTGTTCAAGCCCATCCACTGGATAGGACTGTCTTCATCCATTGAGGCCACTATAACAAAACATCCTATGATGTTTTGTTTGTAAGACTGGGTGGCTTATAAACCACTGAAATGTATTTCTCACAGCTTTAGACACTGGGAAGTTCAAGATCAGGGTGCCAGCATAGTCGGGTTCTGGTAAGGGCCCTCTTTTGAGTTGTAACAGCTGACTTCTCACTGGATCCTCATATGGCAGAAGGAACAAAAGAGCTCCCTTTGACATCTTTTATAAGGGCACTAAGTCCATTCATGAAGGAGGAGCCATCATGATATATTCACTTCCCAAAGGCCACATCTCTTAATACCATTATCTTGGTGGTTAGGATTTCAACGTGTAAATTTGGGGGAGGAGGATGGCGGGAAAACAAACATGCAGACCATAGCCTGGATCTTCTTGGAAACTGGAACTAAATAATGGAACCTGCTTTGTCATGTCCCCAGGGGCACTGCTGTTGGAGTTGCGACTGCCTGTTTCGTAAGATGGCCTTGAACTCAGGACAGTTGCAGTAAACCTTCCTAGTGTCGTTCTTGTTCCTACCTTGTGTGGGCTGCTGGATCCCCAAGTAGTGTCCCAGGGCAAATGCACGTGAAGGTGTGGGTGAGGATCATGGGAAGAGAAAGGACATTTAATACATACTAGTGATTATCCTTATAATTTCTAAGAGTAATCAGTCATAGTGTTATAACAAATTAAAAGAACAATTAAGGGCCAGGCATGGTCGCTCACGCCTGTAATCCTAGCGCCTGCCTAGCAATCCACCTAGGCAGGTAGACTGCCTGAGCTCAGGAGTTTGAGACCAGCCTGGGCAACATGGTGAAACCCTGTCTCTACTAAACATACAAAACATTAGTCGGGCATGGTGGTGCGCACCTGTAGTCCCAGCTAGTCAGGAGGCTGACACATGAGAATCACTTGAACCCGGGAGGCAGAGGCTGCAGTGAGCCAAGACTGCACCACCGCACTCTAGCCAGGGCAGCAGAGCAAGACTCTATCTCAAAAAACAAACAAAAGAGCAATTAGGAAAGTGTATATTTTGTAGAGAAAACATCACATATTAACATAACTTAACTAATGGAGAGATAACACTTGAACTTCTATAAATGGAGCTTTCAAAGGAAAATGTGAAAGGAAGGCAGTTGGGAAGGTACATAGGATCTGAGACCTTGTGTGTACCTGTAGCTTTAAGAAAATAGGGAGGAAAGGAAACCTTGGACTGTAATGAGGGGGCTACAAAGCCTCATCATCTCAGGCAAGGTTCCTGCAACTTCGCCCAGAACAAACATACCCAAGCCTTGTCAGATTGATCAAATAGTTGAGAAGACAATAAGAACGCAGAGGGACCACAGCAAATTTCTTTTTTTTTTTTTTTTTTTTTTTTTTTTTTTTTTTTTTTTTTGAGACAGAGTTTCGCTCTTGTTACCCAGGCTGGAGTGCAATGGCGCGATCTCGGCTCACCGCAACCTCCGCCTCCTGGGTTCAGGCAATTCTCCTGCCTCAGCCTCCTGAGTAGCTGGGATTACAGGCACGCGCCACCATGCCCAGCTGATTTTTTGTATTTTTAGTAGAGACGGGGTTTCACCATGTTGACCAGGATGGTCTCGATCTCTTGACCTTGTGATCCACCCGCCTCGGCCTCCCAAAGTGCTGGGATTACAGGCTTGAGCCACCGCGCCCGGCCTAAATTTCTTAAACTTTATTCAAAAGAGCCTTGAAAATAGAACTTGAAGAACATTCCATTGAAACTACCATAGTGATGGCCTTCTATCTGACTTTAACCAGAGCTGGTTGCTCTCAGTGGTGTGTGTGGGGGGAGTGGGGTGGGGTGTGGGTGATTACTTACGTTTATGATTAATCATCTTATGAAAATCAGAACCATGACCTTTGCCCTAAACTATCCCCTCTAAGGAGTCGAGTCAGAATACCAGCAGAGTACTATATCCTTTTTAACTTAACAATGAGAATGCTTTTACTTAAGTTACAGTAAAACCTCATTATTATAGAAACAGTTTGTCACCTTCCTACTAGTAGAAGTTATAGTAAAGTACACAGGAAGAAATAAATAAAACAAGGAAATAATTTCTTATTTCTCATTTCCAAGAGTAGCCTTTCACAATTGTTGAGGCAATCTGGCCTGTGACTTTATTTCTTCATCAGAGTTGAGAAATATAAAGAGGAACCATACCTATCAGTGAAATCCCAGATTTTCTAAGGGTCTGTGTTGGTTTTTTTCCCCAGGACTTGAAACAGCCATGGTGATTGATACATTTTTGTTGAATTATTGTAAACATATATATAAATATATTATTCACTTATATTTAGCCAATTCCAGGCCCACAGGAACAACACCGACACTTATGCCAAATGTATTTTTCTTCAGTCATTTGCTAAAATATTTGTTGACCAAATGGGTAGCTAAACCTTAACCCAAATGACAAGCTCAGTCATCACTCTTCTACATACCGTTCAATGACTTGTTCCTCTGGTGTGACAGCACTCTTTCTTCCTTATATTATTTGAGAAGCAGCATAGTATGCCAGTTAGGCTCTGGAAATCTTAGGCTAATATAGAAGAATTGTTTTGAATAGCTTGATGAATTAAAACTTTCCCGCTGTGTCAATCCAGTGATCTCACGTTAGTAACGTGGCACACAATATGTAAACAAGTAAATACATGTTGAATGTCAAAAGGATGAGTAAATGATTTAATTGTTGATTAAAATGGTGATGGACTGTTGCATTGACTGAGTGCTGGTGAGTCCACGCTTTGCTTCGGTAGGTTGTGATGGCTGTGATGAGATATGACAGTTCTTTTCTATCAGCTAAGTGCTCTGGGAAAGTGACAAACACATTACTAAGCACAGCAAACGCCAAGTGGTCAGGATCAGGAGTTCGGGGTGTTTTGCTCTTCTTTACCCATAGATTAGGAATCCAGTTAATGAAATACTCCTACCATTTATATCTCCCATGCATATCTCAAGTCTATTTCTATTTTCCCAAGCGTCAACCATCCTCTACAATCATCCTACAATAGTCCCCTCAGGGGATATGCCTACTTCCGCTCTTGCTACCTCCAATCTGTTCTAAATAGGTGGCTATTATGCTGTATCAGGCTACGTGTTTCCTTCAGGGCACTGTCACAAAGTTGATTGTCTACATAGGTAGGCATTTTCTGTTTGTCTCACTAGACTGTGAGCCCCAGCAGGACAGGGATCTTTCTTAGTCACCATTGTAGCTCATCTCCACTCTCACCTATTGCCTAATCCATAGAAAGCTATTCACAAGTAGTCAATAAATAAATGTGCATAAATTCCCAAAGGCACAGTGACCTGATCTTAATTCACTTTTGTGTCACTGGTACCAAGGACAATGCCTAATGCAATGCAGGCACTCTATAGAGGTGTATCCCATGTTGGGTTCAGTTGACGAGGGGATGGATGACTCGCCTCTCCAGGTTTTACAGAAAGCTGCATTTGAATCTTCTCCCTTCCGCCATTTACCAGCTGTGTGACTTTAAGCCCTGATTTCCTTAGCTGCAAAATCGAAGCAAATGCTTATTTTGTAGGGTTTTTGATAAAATACCTGTGAGGGCTCTGCAGAGTGTCTGACATAGTGTGTGTTCGTCGTGGTCCACCTAGCACTGGGGCAAGGTTCAAGGAAGAAATCTACAAGGAAAGAAGAAAGTGACTCTTCAGAAGAGGGAAAAACCCAAACAGGTTTTGCGTACAAAAAGTCACAAAAAACTCCCCTAAGTGGCCCTTGTTTTAATCAAATCTCTGTATTAATATGCTGAAGAAAGGGGCATCGCATGGGGAAGAAGGAAGGGTCAACTCTGTTGCCCTGTTCCAAGACCTCTCGAGCAATGACTTGACAGCTACTCATCATTTTGAGTTTTTCAACTATGTGGTAATTAATATTTATAAATAAAGTGCAGTGGTTGCTCCCAATGACTAGGCATCATTTAGAATCTGTCCATCCATTTATCCATTTAGCACATCATAATTGAAACTCTTCAGTGTCTTGTATTGTTCTTGGGGTACAAACCTGGACCCTAAACACAGTCTGCAAGGGTCTGGCCCTTACCCCTCATTTTTGCTTGATGTTACCCCAATCTCACCCTTGTTCCCCAAGCTCCCACTGTTTAAGCTCTTCTTTAAGTTCAGCCACAGGACCTTTGCACATGTGCTTCCCTTTGCCTGGATGACTCCTGGGTTAACTGAATTCCGCCACAGCTCAAGTAACGGCACTTCTTCAAACACTTCCCTGACCATGCAGCAGCCTTAGCTCTCAAGTCTTCTAGTCGTCCACAGTAGAGTCTTGTAATTACACACCAAATTGTTTAGTCGTTTTGCTTATGTTTTCTCCCTGTACTCTGAGAACAAGACAATGAATAGCTTGGTTATCCGATGGTGCCCCGCATGTGGCAAGTGCTCAATAAATGTGAGTTGAATGAATGAATGGATGAAAGGTTCCCAAAGCTCCTGAAGGGATCTGACAACCCAAGAGTGAGGAAGCCAGGTTCCTTCCCAGTCCTCGGGGAAATCAGGGGTGGCGGGGGACACAGATCAATAAGCTAAGAAACAAGTCTCTCTAGTTGGTGCGCGATTCCTCAAACCAACCCTCCCCCAGCCACGGAGGGTTCAGAGGAAGGGGTGGGTTTAAGGGCGGATGCTAAAGGCAAGTGCTGGGTGATCGATCAGCTGAACAATGGTCAGATCCTGGTGGAGATCCCAGATCCTCAGCCAGGCGGCCGGAGCCCGCGCTGCCCGGCTCGGGCCGGCCGCCAGCTGACTCCTCTCGCCATCCCTTGTGTCCCACGCGGCGCTCTTTCGCCAGCGCCCGGGCGCGCCAGCCAATGCGCCCGGGCCGCGGCAGCTGCTCCCGGGCCAGGGCGCTCTGGGCCAGCTCTGGCGCCGGGCGCACGTGATTGGCGGCCCCCAGCCCCAGCCCGGCGTGCCCTCCCACCCGGGGCGAAGTCCAGTCCCCGCCCGCTGCCTGGGCTCTGCCCCCTCCTCTCCGCCCCGCCGGTGCGCGGGGCCCGGATCCTGCCGAGCACTTTCCGCTGGCGCCGCAGAGCAACTGGGTGCAGGCAGCCGTGGTTGGCGCGGTCCTCGCCCAGCCGAGCCATGAAGGTCGAGTTTGCGCCGCTCAACATCCCGCTGGCGCGGCGGCTGCAGACGGCGGCGGTGCTGCAATGGGTCCTGTCCTTCCTGCTGCTGGGTAAGGACCCCGCGTCCCGGGCCGCGACGCCTGGGCTCCGTCTCCTCCCTCGGGACGGTCGCGATTCCAGGACCTGCATAGAACCTTCCAACCCTCGTTCCCCTGTCGGCCAGAAAGGGCAGGTCAAAGAGGGCATTTGGAACTAACGTGGGCTCCGGTTTCTTTCCTCAGGAGAACCTCATCGCGAACGACTGTTTAACCCACTTTATTTTCACCTGTGCTATTTTTTTTTTTAATTGAAGTGCACCTTGTCTACAATAAAAGGTGCAGTTGTACGGATACAGCTCGATGACTTTTGTCAACTGTATCCACCGAAATGTAACCATGACCCCACCAAGCGCTTGAGCTCTTGAGTCCTCAAAAGTTGGCAAACTTGTTTCTGGAACTGTTGATTCATAGATGGAAAAGTAATGTCTCCGTAGTTAAAACCTGATTCCTTCCTCATGACGGAAAGCAGTGTTCGCTTTTCCGTTTTGTAGATGTCCTCGATGCAGAGAAGCACCTTTCTGTAAAGAAGGCTGCACCGCTCATTGCGTTTCGTTGGGCGGTTTCTCTCTGGAAATAATTTGACCCAGGAGCGTGTGTGTTTCGGTTGGTTCCCAAGTTGAGCCCATGTAACATACAAGAGCCGAATCATTAGATGGGGCAAAGGTGTTTACCTTGATGGTTTGGGTTTTTTCCTTCATATTTGTTCTCCTCTTGAAGTAAATCGAGGTGATGTGGGAGGAGAGAGGAATTTGGGGGAGACCCTTCTTTGGAAACATAAACTCTTCTGAAAACTAAGATAATGTATATGATGTAAGATCATGTATTGTACAGCGTTGGGTGGTAATAATAGTAATAAACCAGTTGCCTGGGAGAGTTTTACACTTTATTTATTTATTTATTTTTATTTATTTTTTTGACAAAACTCATGACTACTTTTGTGCCAGAGTTTTACACTTTTAAAACTGCTTTCACATTTTGGAAGTCTGGATCAGTGGTTCTCAACCCTAGCTCTACTTGAGAATCGCCAGAGAAGCTTCTAAAAAATGCAGATGCCCAGGCTCCATCCCTAGAATAAGTCATTTGTTTCAGAATAAAGCCTGTGCACCTTCCCGCCCCGCCCCCCCCCCCCGCCCTTTTTCCTTTTTAAGAATTCTCTGACCGGGCACAGTGGCTCACACCTGTAATCCCAGTATTTTTCGAGGCCGAGGCAGGCAGATCATGAGTTCAGGAGTTTGAGACCAGCCTGACCAACATGGTGAAACCCTGTCCCTACTAAAAATACAAAAATTAGCCAGTGTGGTGGCGCACGCCTGTAATCTCAGCTACTCAGGAGGCTGAGGCAGGAGAGTCGCTTGAACCCAGGAGGTGGAGGTTGCAGTGAGCAGAGATCGTGCCACTGCACTCCACCCTGGGGCAATAGAGTGAGACTCCATCTTAAAAAAAAACCCCAAAAAACAAACAAACAAAAAACCTCTCCAAGTGACTCTCCTGTGCTGCTAGGTAGAGTTTACCAAAAAAAAAAGTAAGTCAAAATGTTAACTCATTAAGTCCTCACAGGCCACACTGAGGCAAGGTTGATAACATTACACCCCTTTTTGATCTGGATCAAAGCACCATGGAGATAACAACATACAACCTTATCCAGCGCCTGGTATGTGCTAGGTGCTGTTCTAAGCAACATCCACGATCAACTATGCAATCTTTACAGCACCCCTATGAGGTAAAGACTATCCTGCACTCATGGTACAGATGAGGGAACTAAGAGGTGAAGTAAATTGCACAAGGTGATGCAGCTAGCAGTACGTGATACAGCTAGTTGCAAACCCAAGTATTCTGCTCCCAAGTCTCTGCTTTAACCACTAAACTGCTCTCTTTAATGGCCTGAACGTGGAGCCCGACTTCCTAACTGATCATCCAACACATCTCTGATAGCCACTGTCGTTTTCTTTCATGGACCTTATCATTGCTTGTATCTGTGTATAACTGCGTTGATTTGACAGAGTTCTATATGGCTGTCCTCATCTACACGCTCAGTGAGGGAACATCCAGTATGTGTCTGGCCTGTGGAAGATATACACAAATACTTGAGATATATACAAATACTTGTTGAATGGCTCTTTCTGGTCTGTGACCCAGAAGAGAAGATATTCATCCCCCAGCTGCCTGGAGTATTAACTCATGGAATCCTCACAGCAACTGGGTGAGGGAGGGACCACCCCTTACCCTCATTTTACCAAGGAAGGAAAAGGAGGTAAAAGTAAATTGCTCAAGGTCATATGGCTCAGCAGTGGCATGTGAGTAGATTGGTGACAAGGACATAGCAGGTGCTCAATGACCTGTGTCTAATTTGAATCAAACTACAGTGGCTCTAGATCCAATTCACTTCAATATTTTTGTTTCACACATTTGACGTTTGAGTTAGCTGGAGCATATGATTATGTATTATCATATATCTTGGAAATTATTTTGTGGAAAGTTTCAAACATATGGAAAGTAGAGAGAAGAGTATGAATTCCCATATACCCAGTACCTAGGTTTATAATTATTTAATAATTTGCCATATCTATTTTATCCATTATTTTGCAAAAATATTTTAAAACAAATCAAATTTTTTTGTATAGGTTTTTTTTTATTTTTAATTTTTAGGTTCAGGGGTACATGTGCAGGTTTGCTATATAGGTAAATTGTGCATCATGGGGATTATACAGATTATTTCATCACGTAAATAATTGGCATAGTTCCCAATAGGTAACTTTTCCTCACCCTCCTCCACCCTCCACCCTCAAAGGAGGCCACAGTGTCTGTTGTTTCCTTTGTGTCTGTGTGAACTCACACATTATGATATTTTAATACTAAATAGTTTGCATATTTTAAAAATAAGTATTTTGTGTGTAACCATAGTACCCTTGTCATACCTACCATAGTTTACAAACATTGCTTAAAATCATGTAAACCAAGTTCAAGTGTCCTAAATTCTAAATCATCTAAACCAAGTTCAAGTGTCCTAAATTCTGCCAAAACTATGCTTTTTTTTTTCCTTTTCCTTTTATTCTTTTTGGTAGAGATGGGGTCTCCGTATATTGCCCTGGCTGGTCTTGAACTCCCAGGATCAAGTGATCCTCCTGCCTCAGCCTCCCAGAGTGTTGGTATTCCAGGAGTGAGCCACTGCGTCCAGACAAAAAACACTTTTACTGGCAATTTGTTGGAACCCAGATCCAAATAAAAGCCTCATGTTCTATTCGGTGTTTATTTCTTTCGTGTTTATGTCTTTTGTGTAGAACAGTGCCTCCCATTTGTTTTCTTGTCTATGAAGCCTTGAAGAAGGCATGACATGGGTCCTGCAGAATGTCTCACTTTGTGAGTTTGCTTCTTTGTAGAGTTACCTTGTTCCTCTATCCCCTGTATTTGTTTTGAAAAGATGGAAGTTAGAGTTAAATGCTTGATTAGATTTAGATGAAACCTCTTGGGCAAGACTTCTTTCTAGGGGTTGCTGTGCACTTCACATCACATCACATCAGGACGCACACAGTGTCTGCTTGTCCCAAAAAGAAAGTAATATGAGATAAAATGACTGCCATGCTGCAGACGTTCCTCATTGACAATTGACCTTTCATCTAGTGATTTCAGTCATGATCCTTGCCCCAATTGTTTTATTTGAACCTGCAAAATGGTAATTTTCTTGTTCTATCATTTAATCTTCATTTATTAGCTAGAATTTTCACAGTTAAAAATTTTGTCTTATCATGTAGCATCATTTGACTACCCTATAATTCAATTCTTACAGGAAAGAAAGGATAAATGCTACCTTTTTTCCATTTAATTATCAAGTTTCAAGTAAGGAGTTGATATAACTGTTACTCCCAGTGGTGACAAGAGATGTTTTATTAACGATTAATGAGAGATGTTTTTATTTAAGATCTCTAAATCAGAATCCCAGAATGCATTTTTCTTGCCACCACCAGGAAGGTGAGTTTAAGCTATTAGTACTTGAAATATATTTTAAAATAATAAAATGTTTCATTTAGTAATAAAATCAAACAGTTTCTTTGAGATACATGTTAAGTACCAGTCACCCAACCTTAATATTAAAAAAAACTGAAATATTTCTTACTAGCTTGTACTAAGCTACCAATTGAAAAGTAGAAAAATGAAAAAGAAAGAGACATTTTTTGGCTATCTTCTACCTACAATCCCATGGAAAGGATTGTTATATTTATTTTTTTAGATGAGAAAACTGAAGCTTAAGAAGTTTTTTGCCCAAGGTTATATGTGATAACTGGTGGAACCCCGATCTTTTACTGAATGGGTTTATTTGCTTATATGTTTGTTTGTTTTTGAGATGGTGTCTTGTTCTATTGCCCAGGCTGGAGTGCAGTGGCATGATCTTGGCTCACTGAAACCTCTACCTCCCAGGTTTAAGTGATTCTCCTGCCTCAGCCTCCCGAATAGCTGGGACTACAGGCGGGTGCCACCACGCCCAGCTAATTTTTTGTATTCTTTAGTAGAAACAGGGTTTCACTGTGTTAGCCAGGTTGGTCTCGATCTCCTGACCTCGTGATCTGCTCACTTCGGCCTCCCAAAGTGTTAGGATTACAGGCATGAGCCACTGTGCCTGGCTATTCACTTATTTATTTAAGCAGCCTTGTTAAGGTATAATTGACATGCAATAAACTGCACATATTTAAAGTTTACAATTTGGTAAGAAACCATCACCACAATTAAGATAGTGAGCATAGCTGTCATACTCAAAGATTTCTCATACTCCTTCTCTGCCCCACCTCACCCCTTTTCCCAAGCAACCACTGATAGGCTTTCTTTTCTTTTCTTTTCTTTTCCTTCCTTCCTTCCTTCCTTCCTTTCCTCCTTCCTTCCTTCCTTCCTTCCTTCCTTCCTTCCTTCCTTCCTTCCCTCCCTCCCTCCCTCCCTCCCTCCCTTCCTTCCTTTATTCTCCCTATGTTGACTAGGCTGGTCTTGAACCCCTGGGCTCAAGGAATCCTCCCACCTTGGCCTCTCAAAGTGCTGGGATTACAGGTGTGAGCCACACTGTGCCCGATCTGATCTGCTGTCCCCACAGATTAGTGTGCATTTTCTAGAGTTTTGTATACATGGAATCACATCCTATATACTTTGTTTTTGTCTGGCTTCTTTCACTCAGCATAATTATTTTGAGACTGTTTCTTGTATATATCAATAGTTCATTGCTTTTTGTTTTTAAGCAGCATTCTCTTGAATGAATATATTGTAATTCATCCAATCATCTATTGATGAATATTTGGCTCATAGCTATTATTAATAATACTACCATGAACTTTCACTTACCTATCTTTGTATGAACATATACTTTCTTTATTCATAGGTAAACCTAAGAATGTAATGACTTGATTATATGACAGTTGCAGATTTAACTTTTCCAGAAACCACCGAAGTTTCTTCCAAAGTATTATACCATTTTACATTCCCACTGGCAGGGCATGAAAGTTCTAATTGCTCCATGTCCTTACCATCACTTGTTTTATTTATATATATAAATATATATATATATATATATATATATATATATATATATTGAGACAGAGTCTCACTCTGTTGCCCAAGTTGGAATGCAGTGGTGCAATCTCAACTCACTGCAACCTCTGCCTCCCAGGTTAAAGCAATTCTCCTGCGTCAGCCTCCTGAGTAGCTGGGATTACAGGTGCCTGCCACCACACCCAGCTAACTTTTGTATTGTTAGTAAAGATGGGGTTTCACTACGTTGGTCAGGGTGGTTTTGAACTCCTGACCTTGTGATCCGCCCGCCTCAGCCTCCCAAAGTGCTAGGATTACAGGCATGAGTCACTGTGGCCAGCCAATGTAGTCTTTTTAATTTTTGCAATTTATTTTTTATTGTGATACACATCAATTTTAACTCTAGCACCTGAAGCTATATAAGGGTATGTTCTATAAACTTCATGGGACTTTTGTACACATTCAATAAAGCGACAACTATGTACTTTAGTATCTCAAAATCAGGAACATACTTTTGAATTGTTTAAACGCAATCTGCCGAATTAAAAAACAAAATCAGAAGCCGTCCACAGTTACACTAATTGTCAACTAAAGTTTTACACTTCATACTTGAGCTATAACAGTCAATATCTAGTAGGGGGTATTGAAAATGATTTCAGAGTCTCATCCTGTTGTACTCTATTGGGAATGTTTCTTGAGTAGATATGTGAGTAGCCAAAGGTGGCTACAACCAGAACCAGACCAGCAGGTGAAAATTCTTCCACCACTTCTGTAGCTTCCACTTTTATCATGTCAGTTAAAAGTGGGCATGAGAATTAAATACTTAACTTTGCAGATATACAAGGTACGTTGTGAAGTATATTTGCATATAAACATATAAAAATACCTGTTGGCTGAGCGCAGTGGCTCACGCCTGTAATCCCAGCACTTTGGGAGGCTGAGGCGGGTGAATCACAAGGTCAGGAGATCGAGACCATCCTGGCTAACACAGCAAAATCCCTTCTCTACTAAAAAGCTTCCATGCCTGGCATGTATATTTTAATGAAATCAGATAATTTTGAAGCAGCCTTCGTGTTTCCTTTAAATTTGTCTGGTAATGACCATTGTGTTAGCTTCATGGAAAGGACTCTCCAGCTTCTTGGTCTAAGGCTAACATGGTGATCATGTGTCTAAGGCTAGAAAGATACCAATGAGATGTAAACTGTAAGGAGAGAAGATGAAGGCTTTTCATGGAGGCTGATAGCTAAAACTCACAGGATTCTAGAAAATGACACAGTAGCAGCCTTTCTTGTCCTTTTCTTTCCACATCTGGTCTGGTGAAGAAGGAAATTACCGATCTTGAAATTCCCTTATAACTTGGACAAATTAATGGAAAGCTTAATCTACATTCATTCTAATCTTTGCTAAGGCCTTCTGGATATGCTGCCTTAAGATGATGTGCTAACTCTTCCTTTCTGTGTTACTCGTCTTTGATGATCTGGAACTGTTCTATTATCAGCTAAAATCATTGGAAACTCATCATAATCCTTTACTCTGAGAATCTGTCTTTGAAATGTATAGATTTTTTTCAAAACTGCCTCTACCTGTGACTCAAAAGACCAACAGGAAACCCTCACCAGTCGTCAAATTCTGTTGTCTCATGGCTCCGAACTCTTCTTGTTCTGCTATATCCAAAATATCTAGCCAGCGTGCTGTGTAATCTATCCCACACTGCTTTGTGTAGGAGTCTTCAGTGATTGGGTCATACTCTATTACAAAATAAGACTGGATTAACTGAATGATGAGTGCCAACTTGCCCACATATTCTCCCCACTGTCCACAGGAGCCAGCATTTTTCCTGGCCAGAGCCAAGAGAATATTGCTGACCCCCTAGTTTTTGCAATTTTAATAAGTACGTAGTGGTGTGTGATTGTGGCTTTAATTTGCATTTCCCCAATGAGCATCTTTTCATGTACTTAGTTGCCATCTGTATTCCTTATTGAAGTATCTATTTATATCTTTTGCCCAGTTTTTATTGGATTGCTTGTTTTCCTATTGCTGAGTTTTGAGATTTCTCGTATATTCTGGATATAAAGTCATGTGTCAGCTGTGTGCTTTGTATAGATTTTTCTTTCAGTCAGTGGGTTACCTGTTCAGTCTCTTCACAGTGTCTTTTGAAGAGCAGAAGCTTTAATTTTGATGACATCCAGTGTATCCATTTTTAAAAAATGGATTGGGTTTGGTGTTATATCTTTAAAATCTTTGTTTAATCCAAGGTCACAAAAATTTTCTTCTGTTTTCTTCTCCCAGTTTTAATAGTTTTAGGTTTTCCATCTAGATCTGTGATCTATTTAGGGTTAATTTTTGTATATGGTACAGTGTCTGAGTTCATTTATTTTTTTTGTGTGTATATATAATCCAATAGTTCCAACTCCATTTTTCTTAAAAGAGCATTCTCTGCTCTCCACTGCATTACCCTTGTGCCTTTATCAAATATCAGTTGTCCATATATGCATGGGTTTATTTCTAGACTCTTTATTCTGTGCCATTGATCTGTTTATCTATCTTGATGCCAGTACCATGTTGTTTTGATTATTGTAGCTTTGTAATAATTCTTGGAATCAGATAGTGTTAGTCCTCAAACTTTGTTGTTGTTGTTTTTCACAGGTGTTTTGATTATTCCAAGTCCTTAGCATCCCCATATGTATTTCAGGATCATCTTGACAATTTCCACACTAAAGAAAAGCCTCCTGGGATTTCGATTGGGATTGCTATTTGATGGGAATTACCCTATAGTTTAATTGGTAGGAAACTAACTGATTATAGTATTTATTTCCTAAAACCAAGCACATTTCTCTTCCATAGCCACAGTACAATTACCCAAATCAGAAAAATAACACAGCACAATATTATGATCTACAGACATTATTCATATTTCAGCAATTCCCTTACTAATGTCCTGTATAGCGAAGGAATCCACATGTTGTATTTAGTTGTGTTAAACAGAAATTATTGGCAGCCATTGTTTTGGACTGAGCTCCTATACTAGGCTCCAGCAGACCTGAGCAAGTTAAAGTGGAGTCACTCATCCTACGTGCCACATAATCAAACTGCAATTTCAAGGAAGTAAATAGATCTCCAGACAGACCAGTTTCCCTGAAAATAGGAGATCCAGCCTGCCTGAGTCAGTGTAATAAGGAAGTCTCCTTTGCTTTAAACTTTGTAACAAAAGAAACCTGAAGCGACATGACAATACCAGCCCACTTTTTTTTCCCTCCTGTTCTGTTTCCCTTGTTTCTTCCATACCCACTGTTCTGCCATTGCTCAGTAAAAGCTCTCCTTCTCTTTTATTATGGATTATCTCCATGGATTTCAGTTTGAGCTATATAGTATTTGTGTTTATAGAAACCTTCCTGAAATATTCAGAACATAGGGCTGGTTTCAACTGGATCTTTGTTATAATTTATTTGCCTTCGTTGGGCAAGGAAGTAGGTTCAATATTGAATGTACTATAAAACAAGAAAAATGTATGTCCCTGTATGAAACACTTTTTAAAAGCAGTGTAGAATAAACCCACATATGAAAAAAACTAGGCTGCAAAATTCTGCAAAGGGGTCTGATGAGATCTGTCTTTTAGCACAATTCTTAAAAACTCAGGGAGGCAAGTTCTCTTAAATAAAAAATTTTTGGCCGGGCGCGGTGGCTCACGCTTGTAATCCCAGCACTTTGGGAGGCCGAGGCGGGTGGATCATGAGGTCAAGAGATCGAGACCATCCTGGTCAACATGGTGAAACCCCGTCTCTACTAAAAATACAAAAATTAGCTGGGCATGGTGGCGCATGCCTGTAGTCCCAGCTACTCGGGAGGCTGAGGCAGGAGAATTGCTTGAACCCAGGAGGCGGAGGTTGCGGTGAGCCGAGATTGCGCCATTGCACTCCAGCCTGGTTAATAAGAGCGAAACTCCGTCTCAAAAAAAATAAAATAAAATAAAACAAAATAAAATTTTTTTTAAATCAGAAGAATTTACACTTACATTCTTATATTCTACAGATGGCACAGATAGGTATTTTAAAGATACAGTGTCTCCAGGAATAAGAAGGAAAAGAAATGCTAATGGACTTTGCTTGCCTCTGAATTTTACTTACTTTCTCCATGCTATGTTAAATCGTTAAAAATAAATATGGAAATCGGGCGCGGTGGCTCATGCCTGTAATCCCAGCACTTTGGGAGGCCAAGGCGGGCAGATTACGAGGTCAGGAGATCGAGACCATCTTGGCCAACATGGTGAAACCCTGTCTCTACTAAAAACAATACAAAAATTAGCTGGGCATGGTGGCTTGTGCCTATAGTCCCAACTACTCGGGAGGCTGAGGCAGGAGAATTGCTTGAACCTGGGAGGCAGAGGTTGCAGTGAGCCGAGATCGTGCCACTGCACTCCAGCCTGGTGCCTGGCGACAGAGTGAGACTCTGTCTCAAAAAAAAAAAAAAAAAAAAGGAAAAAAAGTATGGAAACAGTTTACATGCAGAAAAAAAAATGAAAATGTTTTAGATGATACTAGGAAGAAAGAATACATACACAAGTTAAATGTCTTAAATTATTTCTTAATTATGGTCATTATTTAATGCAAGTAAATACACATTCAACAGTTTTCACAATGTTTTGGCTGATGCAGGTTGCTCATGGAGATTTTATAGAACAGTTTCACTTACTGTAAATATCTAGGTGAGTGGACTGGAGTCAGAAAGGGTGGAGACAACAGAAGAAAAATCATTAATGAGCTGCCGATACAGGAATTGTCTGTGTAAGCACTTAAGCGCCCTCCAGAAGCCACAGACCTGGCCACCACTCCTTGCCGAGAGTCTTCAATTCATGGAAAACTGAAAATTTACATCCCCGATTTTGCTGGACCAACCCTTCTCCAACTCTCCAGATACCAACTAGGTATCCCATAGTTCAATTCTAGTGCAGTCTACCTGGAGTTGGGTTCCACAGGTGAAGAGCTCAGTCTACAAGACTGCGCCAAATTTAGATGTCCAAATATTAGAACAAAAGATAGAAAGAGGTACCTAGCACCCTTGTTGATCAGGAAATTACAACAGTTTTAGGAGCTCTAGGCTAGGAACTGGGGGCAGAGACCAAATATTATTATGTCACAGACATGGTACTTATAACTGACAATACTGCGTTATACACTTGTTCACACAAATGTTTATTTGTTAATAGGGTAGATTGCATATTAAGTGCTCTTACCATAATAAAATAAAAATTTTTGAAAACACATTCTTTTTTTATGTAGATTTAGCAACTTTTTAACATTTTGCCACGTTTGCTTTCTCTCCCTCTCTCCACACACACACACACAGACACACAAACACTTTGTTGTTGCTGTTGAACAATTTGGAAGTAAGTAACTAAGCTGTAAACATCATAACACTTCATCTGTAAATACTGTAGCAACTAACTAAGCTGTAAACATCATAACACTTCATCTCTAAATACTGTAGCAACTATCTCCTGAAAACAAGAATTTTCTGCATAATCCAAATCCTACTATCATATGCAAAATATTTATGAGAGATACAATTCCCTAATTGTCTTCAACTTTTCCTAGACCAGTTCCTTTGCCTTTAGTTTGTTTTTAAAGTGTTTATAAGGTTGATTATTTTTAAACAGCCCAAGCCAATTATCTTGTAGAATGTCCCCGAACCTGGACTTGACTAAGGTGATGGAATACATTTCCCTCCTATGAGGAGGCATCATGTCATTTTGTCCTTTTATTGGTAGTGCCGAATTCGATGATCACACATACACTTTGCTGGAGCCTTACTTGTTTTGAACATGTAGCACTGTTCTCAGTGATGGGGGCATCGTGGCACTAAGTAGCCAAAAGGTGGGAGCAACCCAAATGTCCACAACAGATGCATGAATAAACAGATTACAGTATATATGTATGTGGGAATATTGTGTAGCCATAAAAAGGAATGAAGTACTGATACATGCTACATCATGGATGAAACTCAAAAGCTTGATGCTAAACAAGGGTCTACAAAAACCTGATGTTAAACAAGTCTTCAAAAGGCTGCATATTCTACCATTCCATTCATGTGAATATCTAGAGTGGGTAAACCCATAGAAACAGACTATAGCCCAGTGCAGTGGCTCACACCTGTCATTCCAGCATTTTGGGAGGCCGAGCAGGTGGATTGGTTGAGCTCAGGAGTTCGAGATCAGCCTGGGCAACATGGCAAGATCCTACTTTTATAAAAAATACAAAAATTAGCCAGGTGT
The DNA here is from genome assembly GCF_009761245.1 of Sapajus apella. NCBI lineage: Eukaryota > Metazoa > Chordata > Mammalia > Primates > Cebidae > Sapajus > Sapajus apella. Next base: position 16,957,130 of record NW_022436950.1, on the reverse strand, counting down.
AGTGATATGCACCTCTAGTCCCAGCTACTTGGAAGGCTAAGGTGGTAGGATCACATGAACCCAAGAGGTGGAGGCTTCAGTGAGCCGTGTTCATGCCACTGCACTCCAGCCTGAGTGACAAAATGAAATCCTGTCTCAACAAAACAAAACAAAACAAAACAAAAACAAACCAACAAAAAAAACCAGAAACAGGCTACAGACTACTGGTGATTGCCAGTGGTGGTGGGGAGGGAGGAATGGGGAGTAACTGCTTAGGGGGTAAAGGGTTTTATTTTGAAATAATGGAGATGTTTGGGAACTAGATGGTGTTAGTAATTGCACAGCATTGTGAATGAAATGCCACCAGAGTGTTCTGTTTAAAATCACCATTTTTTTTTATGTTATGTGAATTTCACTTCGATTTTTAAAAAAAAGGCCGGGCACAGTGGCTCATGCCTGTAATCCCAGCACTTTGGGAGGCCGAGGTTGTTGGATCACCTGAGGTCAGGAGTTCTAGACCAGCTTGGCCAACATGGCAAAACTCTGTCTCTACTAAAAATAGAAAAATTAGCCAGGTGTAGTGGCACGTGACTATAATCCCAGCTACTTGGGAGGCTGAGGCAGGAGAATTGCTTGAACCTGGGAGGTGGAGGTTGTAGTGAGACGAGATTGCTCCACTGCACTCCAGCCTGAGCAGCAGAGTAAGACTTTATCGCATTTAAAAAAAAATAAATAAATGTGAGTGAGGGACAGCTTCCCCAACAATGTGTAGAAAGTAGAATTTTTGCAAACTAAGTGAAAATAGTGTGTCGTTGATGGGGGTCTGAGTTGTGGTTTTTAATCCAGAATATAGATAAATCAACCCAGCTAAAATTCAACTCAACTTGGTTTATGAATCTAGACAACTTTTAAAATTATCAACTTGAGTTTCGAGAGCTACACAATGTAATGGCGTAGATCTTTGTTTTGGAAGAATCCAGTTACCTTGAATTGCTTAATGAGATAAAAACAGAAAATAGAGGTTATCTAATCATCTAGTTTTTGTAGTGTTTTCTCCTTTTGATCCCATTTAATATCAAAGGATTACAGGGCTGGGCACAGTGGCTCACACCTGTAATCCCAGCACTTTGGGAGGCCGAGGTAGGTGGATTACCTGAGGTCAGGAGTTCAAGACCAGCCTGGCCATTATGATGAAACCCCGTCTCTACTAAAAATACAAAAATTAGCTGGGTCTGGTAGCACATGCCTGTAATCCCAGCTATTTGGGAGGCTGAGGCAGGAGAATGCCTTGAACCCAGGAGGTGGAGGTTGCAGTGAGCTAAGATCAGGTCATTACACTCCAGCCTGGGCAACAGAGTGAGACTCTGTCTCAAAAAAAAAAAAAAAAAAAAAATCAAAGGATTAAAAAACTATTTTGATGCTCTTTATGATTTGAAACAAAACATGTATGCAGTGTCTAGAGTGGGAATTTAAATTTGAACAACTTCCTTGGATAGAAAAATTATCAAAGTGTACCAGGTGACAAAGGTGTTTCTGCTTAGCCATCCAGTATTTTACTTGCTTACTTACTTACTTGTTTATTTATTTTGAGAGGGAGTGTCAAGGTTGTTGCCCAGGCTGGAGTACAATGGTGCAGTCTCGGCTCACTGCAATCTCTGCCTCCCAGGTTCAAATGATTCTCCTGCCTCAGCCTCCTGAGTAGCTGGGATCACAGATGCCCACCACTATGCCTAGCTAATTTTTGTATTTTTAGTAGCATCGGAGTTTCACCATGTCGACCAGGCTAGTCTTGATCTCCTGACCTCATAATCCGCCTGCCTCGGCCTCCCACAGTGCTGGGATTACAGGTGTGAGCCACCGTGCCCGGCCGTATTTTACTTCTTTTTCTTCTATGGAAGCAAATCAAAATGTGGGGAAACTTTATGCAAGATTACATTTACAGAGAAAAATTGTTAGAATCACAGATGTTTAAAATGAAGAGAATGGTTGAATTAGCACTAACCATCAATGGAATATTGATCAGTCATTAAAAATAACATTTATGAAGAGGTTGTAAAACAGCTATTGTGACACAATTGTAAGTGATAAAATACGGAATTTTTTAAATGTGATCAGTCATATTAAAGAAACGTAACCTGTTCATGGGGGAAAAAAGGCCACAAGGAAAAGTTTAAGAGTAGTTTTTGTTGAGGAACTTGCCTGATGTCCCGTCTGCGGCTACATTTTGCATTCTCCAAATGTGTAATAATAACGAAAGTTATCATAACAGTGGCTGGCATTTGGTGGACACTAGTTCTGTACCAGGCACTGTATGCCCTTATGTTATTTATTCCCTTTAAGGCATTTGGAAACAGGAGCTTTCATAAGCCCATTTCACAGGCAGTGGAATTGAGGATCAAGAGCTCATAGAATTTGCCCTGGGTAAAGACTAGTCAGTGGCAAATTCTAACTAACAGTTCAATTCCAGACCTACATCTTAACTGCTATGCATGCAAAACATGTAATGAGCATTAAAGAGATATGCAACATGTGTTCAGGTATCCGTGGTTCGGTTAGTGGAAGATTGAATGAGTAGCCTGGGGACGTTATTTCTGGATCTGTTCCTGCCTCACTCTGTGATTAAAATTCAGTCAGTTTGCTTTTGGTGTCAGTTTTTCCATCTTTGTAGAAAGGAAAACGGAACCTCCCACTTGCCTGATTCTTTATGCTTATTAACCTGCTTATGCACCTGTAATAAGTTAGTCTACAGTGTTATTGCCATTAGCTGGAGGATAATGTGGCTTTGTGAAAAAATGCATGGGTGTAAGGATTAGGCAGATCCAGCTGCAAATCCTTTGGATGCTCAAATTCCCTGAGCCTCAGTTTCTACAACTGTAAAATGGGGCAATAACATGTACCTTGGGGGTTGCAAGGAGGGATGAATGAGATGTTCTATATACGGCGAAGGAGGATGGTTCTCCTTTCAATAACTGCTCTTTCCCTGCCCTGTTTCACTGTACCTTACCTGATCAAGCTTTGAGTACAAAAGAACGAGGCCCACGTAAGTTTCCTGTCATTTTTTTGCACGTTTTACGAAAATAAACTGAAAACAAACCAATAGTGGCAAATCATCAGCACTCAGGCCTGAATAGAAGAAAGCAGAGGAAACAAAATGGAATGATCCTGTAGGAATGAGGACAGAGGGCATTCTTTCCATCATGCTTTGGACTCATGGAAACTTTTCTGGCAGGTCCAGAATGTAACAGGATACCCCACAGAGGGGTAGAAGACACATGCTCCCTTAACCTTTCATCCAGTCTTTTTTTTTTTTAATGGAACCCTTTATGAATTTGCATGTCATCCAGTCTTTTAACCTTTAACCAACTCTGGTGAGAGCGGCAAGTCAGTTTCCTGACTGGGTTCAATGATATATCTGAGAAATTTGTTGATTTATATGTATTAAGAAATATAAATCGGCTGGGTGCAGTGGCTCACCCCTGTAATCCCAACTCTTTGGGAGGCCAAGGCAGATGGATCACTTGAGGTCAGGAGTTTGAGACCAGCCTGGCTAACATGGCAAAACCCCATCTCTACTGAAAAATTTAAAAATTAGCTGAATGTGGTGGCACGTGCCTGTAATCCCAGCCACTTGAAAGGCTGAGGTAGGAAAATCACTTGAATCCAGGAGGCAGAGGCTGCAGTGAGCCGAGATTGTGCCACTGCACTCCAGTGTGGGCAAGAGTGAGACTCTGTCTCAAATATATATATATATATATATATATATATGTGTGTGTGTGTTCTGTTTTTGGTAAAACATCTATGTCAGTACATATGCATATATTTCAATAATAGATTAAGGCACTGTTTCTCAGAGACTTTGGTGGATCATTTGGGGACGGGGTTGTTTTTAACAAAGTTGCTTGGCAGTAGATAAGAGTTTGGGGATGAAAGTGAACCCTACATTGGAGACTGCAGTGTGTGATAGGAAAGAAAGCAGCAACAGCACTCCTTAAAGTCAAGGTAGCTGGCATTTAGTGAGCATCTACTATGTGTCAGGCTTTATGTCTTCATGTGCATCCTCTTTCTCTTGCTAACATGCTTCCCTGTTTGTACATTTTTTAATTGTGGTATATAACATAGACATTTTAAAAACATATAGCTGAGCTTCATGCGTTACTTGAAGATAACCAAACTTGTCACTACCACCCAAGTTTTGACAGTTTTTGCCCCGTGTATTTTGAAGCTACGTTATTAGGTGCTTAAACAATTAGGATTGCTCGCTCATTATCAAATGTTGCAAGAAGTGATGCATGCTAAGAGCTAAAGAGTCCCACCTTTGCTATTTCTGTCTCTGACAGCAGTTCCTCAAAATGAAGTTTGTTACCAGAATGTGCCCTTTTTGTAGGCACATGAATAATGCCTGCTCAGTCAAGGTAGGAAGATGGGATTTCCTGTGTTAGGAAATTCTCTACATCCTTCCACATAAATCACATAGGGGAGGAGGTGTAAAGCCATGACTAAGTAGTTAGACTTTAAATTCAGACAGATCAACCACTTATATGCTGTGTGGCTTGGGCAACTCACTTAACCCCTCTGAAAGCTTCCATTTTTGTCTTCTTTAAAAAGAACATTAAGAATTCTATGAGGCCAGGCTCGGTGGCTCACACCCATAATCCCAGCACTTTGGGAGGCTGAGGCGGGCGAATCACGAGGTCAGGAGTTTGAGACCACCCTGATCGTTTGGTGGAACCCCATCTCTACTGAAAATACAAAAATTAGCCGGGTATGGTGGCACACACCTGTAATCTAAACGACTCAGGAAGCTGAGGCAGGAAAATCACTTGAATCCAGGAGGCAGAGGTTGCAGAGAGCCAAGATTCCACCATTGTACTCCAGTCTGGGTGACAAAGTGAGACTCTTTCTCAAAAAAAAAAAAAAAAAAAAGAGTATGGCTTGGTGTTTCCTGTACCCATTCTTTCCACCTCCCCCTTCAAAAAATAAAAAGAGAACTATGGCTACTTTATTGATATGTGGCTTTATGAGGATTAAATTAAAATACCCTGGGAGGGTCCATAACGCAATGCGTGCCGTACAGTAAACATCCAATAAAGGTTAAATAGTCCTACGTCATCACTGCCTGGTTATATGACCTTACCTCAGCTGAGGCTCAGTTTAACATATCTTATATGTATTAATCCCCCAGCCATGGGCCACGACGGTGAGCAGCTGCTAACAGACTCCGATTCCATGAGACTTTTTCTTTCTTACAGCACAGGTGTGCATTGGAGTCATTGTGATGTTGATCATCCACAACTATTGGTTCCTTTACATCCCTTATTTGACGTGGCTTTACTTTGACTGGCATACCCCAGACCAAGGAGGCAGGAGATCCAACTGGGTCAGAAACTGGACTGTTTGGAAATACTTTAAGGACTATTTTCCAATCCATGTGAGTACAATTGTTTTATAAAGTATTATTTTGAGTTAGCAAAAGAGTGGAAATTTGTTTTCATCACATATACCTCAAGCTTCTTTTTCAGAGGGGGTGTCTGAGTCTGTTTTGTGCTGCTATAACAGAATACCAAAGACTAGGTACTTTATAAAGAAAACTAATTTATGTCTCAACAGTTCTAGAGGCTGGAAAGGCCAATACCAAAGATGCTGGCATCTGGCAAGAGCCTTCCTGCTGCGTCAGCCCATAGCTGGAAGGGCAGGAGAGGCCAAGAAAAAGCAAGAGCGAATTGAATTCATTCTTCTTCTTCTTCTTTTTTTTTTTTTCTGGAGACAGAGTCTCGCTCTGTCACCCAGGCTGGAGTGCAGTGGTGCAATCTTGGCTCACTGCAACCTCCACCTCCCAGGTTCAGGCAATTCTGCCTCAGCCTCCCCAGTAGCTGGGACTTCAGGTGCAGGCCACTACACCCAGATAATTTTTGTATCTTTACTAGAGATGGCATTTGACCATATTGGCCAGGCTGGTCTCGAACTCCTGACTTCGTGATCTGCCCGCCTCGACGTCCCAAAATGCTGGAATTACAGGTGTGAGCCCCTGTGCCTGGCCGAATTCATTATTTTATAAGGAACTCACTCCCAAGATAACAAACGTAATTCTGTGATAATCCATTCACTCTGCTTTCATGGCCTAATCGCCTCTCATTGGGCCTCACCTCCTCCCAACACTGTTGCATTGGGGATTAAGTTTTTAAACATTTACTTTTGGGGCGACACATTGAAATCATAACAGGGAGAATGGCTGCAGTTCAGTTCCAATTACTCAATGAACTGTCAGCTGACTTGACAAAATCTAGAAGGCTGTATCTAAAGGGATCTGGGCTCAGAAGGTAGTTTAGAAATTTGGAAACAGCTCCAATCCAGGGAGCTAAAACGAGTCATGTTCTCCGTTTTCTCTTGACATAAAAACTAGTCCTTTTGTTGCTCATTGGAAAATAGTAAGGGAGCTTACTTTTTTTCTCTCTCTTTAATCTCAATGTGAATGTGCCGTAGCTCATTAAAACTCAAGATTTGGATCCAAGTCACAATTATATATTTGGGTTTCACCCCCATGGAATCCTCGTGGCTGGAGCCTTTGGAAACTTTTGTACAAATTATTCCGACTTCAAGGAGCTGTTTCCTGGCTTTACTGCATATCTTCATGTGCTGCCATTTTGGTTCCGATGTCCTCTCTTCCGAGAATATCTGATGAGCAGTGGTAAGTGATGGCAGATCACTGCTTCCACAGGGTAGCAGGTGCACACAGAACATTCCCTCCCAAGCCCACGTGTGTTTATGGTTTCTTAGAGTAAAACCTGTTTTTTTGGATTTTTTTTTTTGAGACGGAGTTTTTGCTTTTGTTGCCCAAGCTGGAGTGCAGTAGCACAATTTTGCTTCACTGCAACCTCTGCTTCCCAGATTCAAACAATTCTCCTGTCTCAGCCTCTCGAGTAGCCAGGATTATAGGCATGCGCCACCATGCCCAGCTAATTTTTGTATTTTTAGTAGAGATGGAGTTTCTCCATGTTGGTCAGGCTGGTCTTGAACTCCTGACCTCAGGTGATCCACCCACCTCAGCCTCCCAAAGTGCTGGAACTACAGGCGTGAGCCACCGCACATGGCCAAAACCTGTTTTATCTTCATCTGACACTTCCTATGCTGGCTGTGTGTTTCCTGCCCTCCCCCACTGGACTGTAAGTGTCAGAAAGACATATACTCTGTCCTTTTTTCTGTTCTATCCCAAGCATCTAGCATGGTGCCTGGAACATAGAAATGGTCAATGAATATGAACACAACGAACAAATAAAGTAATGAGTGGATTTTGTGTATTCAGGTGTAGAAAAAGAAATCGTGGACCAAGTAAGTGACAAATGACACCCTTGGAGAGGCACCATGCCTGCTGTTAACGAATACGAGAAATGGAAAATGTCTTTTGTTGTGTCTTGAAGTAACAGCAGTGATAAAACTAAACATATTCAACTGGCTGTCTTCCTAGATTAAAAATAACTTGGCTCAGAAATAAGAGTTCAGGCCGGGTGCCGTGGCTCATGCCTGTGATCCCAGCACTTTAGGAGGCAGAAGCAGGCAGGTATCTCTTGAGCCCAGGAGGTTGAGACCAGCCTGGCCTACATGGAAAAACCCCATCTCCACAAACAATGCAAAAATTAGCCAGGCATGTTGGCATATACCTGTAGTCCCAGCTACTCAGGAGGCTGAGGTAGAAGGATCACCTGAGCCTGGGTGATCAGTCAAGGCTGCAATAACTGGAGATGGTGCCCCTGCACTTCAGCCTGGGTGACAGAGTGAGGACCCATCACAAATAAAAAAATAATAATAAAAAGATGAGCTGAGCGTGGTGGTGGCTCACGCCTGTAATCCCAGCATTTTGGGAGGCCAAGGTGGGTGGTTCACCTGAGGTCAGGAGTTCGAGACCAGCCTGGCCAACATGGTGAAACCCAGTCTCTAGTAAAAAATTAGCCAGGCATGGTGTCAGGCACCTGTAATCCCAGCTACTTGGGAAGCCAAGGCAGGAGAATCACTTGAACCCGGGAGGCAGAGGTTGCAGTTGAGCCATTGCACTCCAGCGTAGGCGACAAGAACGAGACTTGGTCTTAGTAAATAAACAAATATCAAAATACAAAAATTAGGGCATGGTAGCGGGTGCCTGTAATCCCCGGTTTTCAGGAGGCTGAGGTGGGAGAATTGCTTGAACCCAGGAGGTGGAGGTTGCAGTGAGCCAACACGGTGCCACTGCACTCCAGCCTGGGCGATAGAGTGAGACCCTGTTTCAAAAAATAAAGAAAAAAAAGAATTCTTCATGGCGTTCCAGATTTTTATTACTTCCTGTGAATTTGTATGCCTAGTAGGATATCATTAAGCACCCAAGGACCGGGATTCACGGCCGGGTTTTCAGGTTCTGTTTTCTCAGTCCAGTCTGAGCCAGAGAGCACACTAGAGGGCACAATAAACCCTCCAAGCTACCGGAAGATCTGGTATCTGACCTGCAGAGGGTGCACGATCCCCTTCTTAACCACCAAACGTTGTGGGCAGGGGTCGGGGAGGGTGGGGATTACTTCTCTTCCTTGTTTTGAATACATTGCATTAGAGTTTTAGAAAATTACAGGGAAAAATGTTTAAATTTCACAAAAGCACAGAAACATATTTAAAGTGTACTGCTTGCTTATTCAAAGCACTGTCACATCACAGGTGAGTTTTAGTCATATAGTTGAGAGCAGGTTTGGCAAATTCATGACACTAGAGATGTAGGAACCTGCTTCTTCACTGCCATGTCAGACACATATATTCCATCTTAGAGTCTTTCTCCACATAGTACCCCTACAGCTACTGCAGTTTACTAACGTTGGCTTTGGAGAGGAAACCTGTTTGCAATAACTGGTTTCATATATATATATATATTTTTTTTAAGTTCTGGGATACATGTGCAGAACATGCAGGTTTGTTACATAGGTATACACGTTTCATGGTGGTTTGCGGCATCCATCACCCCATCATCTGCATTAGGTATTTTTCCTACTGCTATCCCTCCCCTATCCCCCGACCCCCCAACAGGCCCTGTGTGTGATGTTCCACTCCCTGTGTCCATGTGTTCTCATTGTTCAACTCCTACTTATGAGTGAGAACATGAGGCGTTTAGTTTTCTGTTCCTGTGTGTATTTGCTAAGAACGATGGTTTCCAGCTTCATGGAAGCATAGTATTCCATGGTGTATATGTGCCACATTTTCTTTATCCAGCCTATCACTGTTGGGCATTTGGGTTGGTTCCAAGTATTTGCTATTGTGAACATGCCTTAATAAACATATGTGTGCATCTGTCTTTATAACAATGCAATCACTAGTTTCTGACATCATGAATTCTTTTCTGTGGTATAACCTTCAGTTGTTTCAGAATAGAAATATTCAAACTTTTAGCTGGTAGAGGTTTAGACTATCCTTGTCTCCAAGTCTAGAAAGTTCTCTATACTTCCTAGAACTAGCTTTCTAGGACAGCCCTTGGTCCAAGGCTGCCCCTCTTCACTCTGCCTGCCCAAGTGGCTGCCTCTCTAGGTGTGAAAGACTGGCAGACATAGGCACCAGAGCTCACGTAGTAAGGAATCATGGGGCTTCAGAGGGCCTTTGCTGACAGCAGTCTGTTTTGCTCTTACCCAAGAGGATTCTGCATCTGCAAGTTCTTTTAAATCCCACCTCCAGCCCATTCCTCTGGTCCCATTTTGGTGTATCTATACCCATCCGGTGTCAGCCAGAGCTGACTGTGTCAGGGTTCATGTTCCTTTCTGTTTACTCCTTAAGGCTGGACAGGTAACAGGATCATGACAGCCTTATATACCACACAGGGGACTTCAGATTTTTTGTTTGTTTGTTTGTTTGTTTTTCGAGACGGAGTTTCACTCTTGTTACCTAGGCTGGAGTGCAATGGCGTGATCTCATCTCACTGCAACCTCCGTCTCCTGGGTTCAAGCAATTCTCCTGCCTCAGCCTCCCGAGTAGCTGGGACTACAGGCGCGCACCACCATGCCCAGCTAATTTTTGTATTTTTAGTAGAGACAGGGTTTCACCATGTTGACCAGGATGGTCTCGACCTCTTGACCTCGTGATCCACCCACCTCAGCCTCCCAAAGTGCTGGAATTATAGGCATGAGCCACCGCACTGGCCCAGACTTTAGATTTTATCTTGTAGATAAGCCATGGGGAACTTGGAGGGATTTTGAGCAAAGGAGGGATCTGATGGATTTTGTGTGATAGAAAGATAATTCAGGCAACAGACTGGAGAGTGGTTAGAGGCAGGTAGGCCTGGAGATTGTGATGATGGAGGAGACCTGCTGAGTGATGAAGGGAGAGGTGATAAGGGCTGAGGTAACATTGGCAATGGCACTGGAGATACAGAAGAGGAGATTAATATTAAAAATATTTGATACGGTCACTAAGACTTAGTGATGGATTCATCCTCACGAAGGCAACCACTGTATTTTGTCATTATTAACATCTAGCCCAGTACCTGGCCTGTAGCAGGTGCTCAATAAATGCTTTTAAATGAATGAATGATCAGTCATTTTGGTGGCTGAGAAAGGGAAACGTGGCTACATATGGAAGAAGTTGTGTTTTGACCAGATAGATGATGGTCCCATTCACCTTGATAAATAGTGTTGGAAGAGGGACCACTTTGAGGGAGAATTTAATGCATTTGGTTTGGAGATGTGTAATTTGAGGTGTCTTAGAGCTGTCAATGTAGAGATGTCAGTTAGGCAATTGGAGATATGGGCCTGGAACCTCAGGAGGAAGATCTCCTGACAGATGGATTTGGGAGAACTCAGCACACATAAATGGTGGTTAAATCCATGGGTGTTAGAGGACAAGAGAGATAATGGAGGACCTCTAATAAATAGCAGCATTGGGAGAGGCATGGTGGCTCACGCGTGTAATCCCAGCACTTTGGGAAGATGAGGTGGGCGGATCACCTGAGGTCGAGAGTTTGAGACCAGCCTGACCAACATGAAGAAACCCCATCTCTACTAAAAATGCAAAAAGTAGCTGGGTGTGGTGGTGCGTGCCTATAATACCAGCTACTCAGGAGGCTGAGGCAGGAGAATCGCTTGAACCTGGGAGGTGGAGGTTGCGATGAGCTGAGATGGCGCCATTGCACTCCAGCCTGGGCAACAAGAGTGAAACTCCATCTAAAAAAAAAGAAAGAAAAAAGAAATGGCAGTATTGACCCGAAGACAGGGATACGGAGGGAAAACTGCGAAGTGGCCAGAGACAAGTGGCCAGAGGCCAGAGCCAGGTGTGTGGAAACCCAAGAGGCCCTCTTCCTTGTGGGAGAGATGCACCCAGCTGTCACACAGGTTCACACAGAACAGAATGGCACGCCTTGACCGCAGTGAAGGTTCAAACCAGTCTAGGCGGGCTCAGGTTCTCTATCTCTAACCTAGAATCCTCTGCCTCTTAAGAGGATAGTTGGTCATTCAGAATCCTGTCATAATTCCTCCCATAATAGAAACCCAGAGTAAAACTGGCATATCATTTCCTTCAAGAGATGTGATATGCTATGTCTTTATAAAGCCTGTCTAACACATTCTGTTTTGACTGAATAAAAATGGGTAAAGCCCAGAATGGAAGGAAACATAAGACATTAAAAAGTGATTATTTCTGAAATGTAGGTCAAGAGTGGTTTGTATTTTTGTCTTTGTTCTTTCCTATATTTTCCTCCAAGAGTACGCAGAACATGTAAAATCTGAAAAGGAATCTTTTAAGTTATTTTTACATCAGAGAGCCTGAAATAAAGACTGAACAATTATCTGTTTTAAATGAACAATTTACCAAAGTCAGACTACACATTTTGGAAACATGTAGAGAGCTGGCAAGTGATCAAAGTTGTCAAATGTCTTGATTTTTTTTTTTTTTTTTTTTTTTTACTGTTTGTATTAGTTCATTTTCACACTGCTGATACCCAAGGCATACCCAAGACTGGGAAGAAAAAGAGGTTTGATGAACTTATAGTTCCACATGGCTAGGGAGGCCTCATAATCATGGTGGAAAGCAAGGAGGAGCAAGTCACGTCTTACATGGATGGCGGCAGGCAAACAGAGAGAGGTTGTGCAAGAGGACTCCTGTTTATAAAACCATCAGATCTCACGAGACTTATTCACTATCATGAGAACAGCATGAGAAAGACCAGCCCCCATGATTCAGTTACCTCCAACTTGGTGCCTTCCATGACACAAAAGAATTGTGGGAGTTACAATCCAAGATGAGATTTAGGTGGGGACACAGCCAAACGGTATCACATTTATATTAGAAATCCAGGTTTGGAAAATAATTATCCCTATAGAATATCTGAAAACAGGTTGTCGTATATTCAGAAAATCCACTGCAGCCTCTTGGAGAATATACCTTTTGGTTTTGTGTAAAAATTCACCAGGATAAGTATCAAGACCACCACATACAGCTGTGTAGGTTGTGCACTGAACAACTCTAGGGGCAGGGGATTCTTTTACTTAGAATGCAATATAAATGGTATCCTGTAGAGTTCAGCAGTGCACAGCCTACCTAAAGAAACAAGTGGTAGACCTAGTAATGATTAGATGACATTTTAAAGACCTAGCCCAATTACCTGCCAAAATGCTAACATATTAATAGAATGCATTACTAAAGATTCAGCTATGAAAAATTACAGACCTGCAAAGTGCTCCAGAGGTAAGCAGTGTAGGAAATGTGGTTAAATGTTTACTATTGTCATGGAAGATTATGATAAAACATAACTTTTTTAAAAGGATAATTAGTTACACTTTTTGTTTTATTCACTAAGGGCCAGTTTCAGTTTCCAAGAAAAGTGTGTCCTATGTGCTAAGCAAGGATGGAGGTGGAAACATCTCTGTCATTGTTCTTGGGGGTGCAGAAGAATCACTGGACGCCCATCCTGGAAAATTCACTCTGTTCATCCGCCAGCGGAAAGGATTTGTTAAAATTGCTTTGACCCATGGGTAAGTGGCTTTTTGTATAAAGTAGTGGGTCAGGAAAGTTAAGACGTTACTGAACAAACCACGAAGAAGTGAGGTGATTTTCTAACCCTTAAAGACCTCCTCCAAGTCGATCTGACAATAAACGCAGGTGTGGAAGTTCTTGGGGAATGGAATATGACCTTTTTACCACAGTAGCCAATGCCATGACATTCAGCAATTAAACTTCACTCTAAAAGCAAAACAACAAGAACAACAACAAACACCAACATTCTTCCTATACACACAGTGTAATTTTCCAGCCAAATAAACAAACAGCCTTCACTCTGCCATCAGGCTGGAGTGCAGTGGCGCGATCTTGGCTCACTGCAACCTCCACCTCCCGAGTTCAAGCCATTCTACTGCCTCAGCCTCTCGAGTAGCTGGGACTACAGGCACGTGCCACAGCACCCAGCTAATTTTTATATTTTTAGTAGAGACAAGGTTTCACCATGTGGGCCAGGATGGTCTTGATCTGTTGACCTCGTGATCCACCCACCTTGACCTCGCAAAGTGCTGGGATTACAGGCGGGAGCCACTGTACCTGGCCTGGAACCTTTCTCTTCTTTCCTTTTTTTGAGACAGGATCTCACTCTTGTTGCCCAGGCTGGAGTGCAATGGCATGATCTTGGCTCACTGCAACCTCTGCCTCCTGGGTTCAAGCAATTATCCTGCCTCAGCCTTCCAAGTAACTAGGATTACAGGCATACACCACCATGACCTGCTATTTGTTTTATATTTTTAGTAGATACGGGGTTTCTCCATGTTGGTCAGGCTGGTTTCAAACCCCCGACCAGGTAATCTGCACACCTTGGCCTCCCAAAGGGCTGGAATTACAGGTGTAAGCCACCGTCCCCGGCCACCTGGAATGCTAATTTTCTATAGAATATAATTCCATCTGTTAATGGCTAGCCTACTGAAGTTCCTCCCCAAAGAATGTCAAGTTTAAGGCAGTTTCAATGAACATGAAGTTACCAATATAGGAAGGCTTGGGCACATTAAAAAAAATTTTAAGGATTTGTCGCAAGAGTATGCTGGACAGAATAAGTTATTTGAATCCTTTTCATTGAAAATTCTCATCTGTTCCCTTTGTTATTGCAGCGCCTATCTGGTCCCAGTGTTTTCTTTTGGTGAAAATGAACTGTTTAAACAAATTAGCAACCCTGAAGGCTCATGGCTTAGAACTGTTCAAGAGAAACTACAGAAGATCATGGGGTTCGCTTTGCCCCTGTTTCACGCCAGGGGAGTTTTTCAGTACAATTTTGGCCTGATGCCGTATAGGAAAGCCATCCACACTGTTGGTATGTACATAAAATGACTACAATTATTTGCTTACTTTAAGCAGTGTTTCCTGTTACTGACTGAGGTGCTAATGCAAGAAAAGTGGCTTTGAGTAAGAACTTTCTAAAATAATAACCCTGTAGATGTTATTTGAGTTTTGTTTCTGATATTCCTTTTTTTTTATGAAATGACTACATTTTCCACTAGAATAGGAATTGATTGTTTTCAAGAATACTTCTATTGGGCCAGGCGCAGTGGCTCACGCCTGTAATCCCAGCACTTTGGGAGGCCGAGGCGGGTGGATCATCTGGGTCCCGAGACCAGCCTGACCAACATGGAGAAACCCCATCTCTACTAAAAATACAAAATTAGCCTGGCGTGATGGTGCATGCCTGTAATCCCAGCTACTCAAGAGGCTGAGACAGGAGACTCACTTGAACCCAGGAGATGGAGGTTGCAGTGAGCTGAGATCGAGCCATTGCACTCCAGCCTGGGCAGCAAGAGCAAAACTCTGTCTCAAAAAAACAAAAAGAAAAACAAAAAAAAAAAGAAAACACAGATACTGCTATTAAACTACAATAAAATAAAATCCAATTTTTGAAATAAAGTTTCTAATACTCTGTCATAAATCTATTTCCTTGTGCCCGCTGATTATAACAGCAATTCTTTGATGACAAGTTCTATCAGAGTTTACGGATAGATTTAAATTTTTGTGTGATAAATGTCCTCATCATGTTCAGTTCACATAGGCATCAGTTTCTATAGCAAAAGCTTTTTTTTTTTTTTTGCAGCTCTCTCTATATATTCTGTTATAGACTCATTTTATTTTTTAATTTTTAAAATTTCAATAGGTTTTTGGGGAACAGGTAGTATTTGGTTACATGAATAAGTTCTTCAGCGGTGATTTCTGAGATTTTGGTGCACTCATCACTGGAGCAGCGTATGCCATACCCAATGTGTCATCTTTTATCCCTCACTCACCTCCCACTCTTTCTCTGAGTCCCCAAAGTCTACTGTATCATTCTTAATGCCATTGTGTCCTCATAGCTTAGCCCCCACTTATGAGTGAGAACATACGATGTTTGGTTTTCCATTCCTGAGTTACTTTACTTAGAATAATGGTCTCCAGTTTTATCCAGGATGCTGCAAATGCCATTATTTCATTCCTTCTTATGGCTAAGCAGTAGTCCATGGTGTGTGTGTGTGCGTGTGTGTGTGTGTGTGTATATATATATCACAATTTCCTTATCCACTCGATGATTGATGGGCACTTGGGCTGGTTCCATATTTTTGCAATAGCAAATTGTGCTGTCATAAACATATGTGTGCAGGTATCTTTTTCACATAATGATTTTTTTTCCTCTGGGTAGATACCCAGTAGTGGGATTGCGAGAAAAAATGGTAGTTCTACTTTTAATTCTTTAAGGAATCTCTACAGTTTTCCCCAGTGGTTGTACTAGTTTACATTCCCACCAGCAGTGTGGAAGTGTTCCCTTTAAACCACATCCACACCAACGTCTATTATTTTCTGAACTTTTGATTATGGACATTCTCGCAGGAGTAAGGTGGTATCGCATTATGATTTTGACTTACATTTCCCTGATCATTAATGATGGTGAGCATTTTTTCATACATTGATTGGGCATTTGTGTATCTTCTTTTCAGAATTGTCTATTCGTGTTTATAGCCTACTTTTTGATGGGATTGTTTTGTTCTTGCTGATTTGTTTGAATTCCTTGTCGATTCTGGCTGTTAGTTAGACCCATTTTATTTCGAAAAGTTGCATGTTTGGGAGAATCCAGTTGGAGGAGGAGGATGAAGACCATGTTGACAAAAATGCTGAGGAGTTAGCCAAGTGTGGTAGCACACGCCTGTAATCCCAGCACTTTGGGAGGCTGAGACAGGAGGATTTCTTGAGCCCAGGATTTCGAGACCAGACTGGGCAACAAAGCTAGACCTCGTTGCTACAAAAAAATTTTAAAATTGGCTGGGCACCGTGGCATGTGCTTGTAATCCCCATGCTTTGGAAAGCTGTGACAAGAGGAGCACTTGAGCCCAGGATTTGGAGATTGTCATGAGCTATGATTCCACCCTGGCACTCTAGCCTGGGTGACAGAGCAAGACCCTGTCTCAAAACAAACAAACAAACATAAAAACCCAGGAGCAAAGTATTTAGCTCCTCAGACTGGAAGAGGATTGGAGAGCTGAGATGAGAAAGTGCTGAGCCAGGCACTAATAGCAGAATGACTAAAACTATAAACTTAATATGAAGCTGGAAGTCATATGTTGACCATGGGTAGCCCATTAAGCGAAATTCACATTTTAGTCAAATATTGTTTTTGGTCTGTTTTGCTAGGCTAGGATTTTACTACCATCAGTTTATAAGTGGTTTCCATTTCATGTGCAATCACATGAAGGGAGGGAAAGGGAAGGGAGTAGGGGTAGGGGAGAGGAATAGAGGAGGGGACGGGGGTGGGAGTAAGGGAGCGGAGGGGAGGGGAGTAGGGCGAGGGGAAGAGAAAGGGTTCTTTCCATTAGTAGGCTTGCCTTGGTGGCTTGTGGCTGATGCTCCGGCACTAGCCACATAGAGACTGATCTTGGCATTGAGAAGTCATTTATTATTGCAGCTGCTGGATGTACAGAAGGAAGTGGTGTGGGTTTGAGGTCTGACTCTGAGTGACTTTGAATGTTTCATTTATCTTCTCTGAACCTCCGAGTTTACAGTTATGAAAGAAGAGACCATTATAATGATTCCGTCTTCTCACAGGGTTATTATGGGGATTAAATGTCATGATACTTGGGAAGGCACTCTAGACTCCAGGTGCTAGGCAAATGCAGGTTGGTAAAGGGAGTCGAGGCCTCCTGACCAGCTTGTTGAGAGCTTTCAAGTGTGTTTCCATTTCCCTGTATAAGTAACTTGCCAAAATGTTAATCTGAATCAAATCATGAGGAAATAATCAGACAAATCCAGATTGTGGGACATTGTATAGAACAATGTCCTGGACTCTTTAAAAATATCAGTGTCGGTCAGGTACAGTGGCTCATGCCTGTAATCCCAGCACCTTGAGAGGCCGAGGCAGGCAGATCATGAGGTCAGGAGATCAAGACCATCCTGGCTAACATGGTAAAACCCCATATCTACTAAAAATACAAAAAATTAGTCAGGCGTGGTGGCACGCACCAGTAGTCCCAGCTACTCATGTGGCTGAGGCAGGAGAATCGCTTGACTCGGGGAGGTGGAGGTTGCAGTGAGCTGAGATCGCACCACTGTACTCCAGCCTGGGAAGCAGAGCAAGACTCTGTCTCAAAAAAAAAAAAAAAATCAATGTCATAAGAGAGAAGAGGGAGGGGGTCCTCAGAGACACACAACAGCTGTTGTGAATTGACAAGAAAATAATAACTATGAATGGTATGGAGATGATTCATAAAGTTTCAATTTGGATTAAGTACAAAATAATATTGCGAAGAGGTGACATTTCTTGAGTATAATAATGGTGGTGTTTTATAGTACGCTGTTTTTGTTTTTAAGTAATACTGCAGAAGTATTTAGGGGTGATTGACATGATTGAATCATTGATGTCCACAACTTACTTGCAAATGGCCCTACAAAAATAGAAATAATACTGCATATGTATATATGTACACATATGTGTGCAAAGTATTAGAAATTGATGTGCCTAGATGGGCTTAGGCAAGTGCTTATCGTATTCCTTCTGAAGGTTTGACTTTTTTTAAAATAAACAAGATAAGTAAGGGAATGCAGTTTATTTAAATAAAGCTAGTTTGAAACCACATGAGGACAAACATAATCCATTGTGTTTCAAGTCATTATTATATTCTGATGGGAAAAATGCAGAGTGAACCCGGGAGGTGGAGGTTGCAGTCACTCCAGCCACTGCACTCCAGCCTGGGCGACAGAGCAAGACCTTGTTTCTAAATAAATAAATAAATAAATAAATAATGAAGTCCGGGCAAGGTGGCTCATGCCTGTAATCCCACCACTTTGGGAGGCTGAGGCGGGCAGATCACCTGAGGTCGGGAGTTCGAGACCAGCCTGACCAACATGGGGAACCCCCATCGCTACTGAAAATACAAAATTAGCCAGGCATGGTGGTGCATGCCTGTAATCCCAGGTACTCGGGAGGCTGAGGCAGAAGAATCACTTGAACCTGGGAGGTGGAGGTTGCAGTGAGCCGAGATGGTGCCATTACACCCCAGCCTAGGCAATAAGAGTGAAACTCGTTTCAAAAAGAAAAGTGTGTAGAAAAAAAAAAAAAGGCAGACTAAGTAAGGGATTTAGTAAAATAGAAAAAAAAAAAAAAAGAAAAAAGGAACTTAATTTAAGTTTGCATTGTAACATAAAAGAGATTAAAGAAAATAATATTGTTAAGGGCACTAGCATGGTGTTGTAGGGGAGGTGTTGTATGTTGTAAACTTTACCTGTAGCCTCTTAGGGTCATTGGCTGGGCCTGAGAATGAAGTTGACATGAGCCTACAGGAGAAAAGCACAGTTTTGCAAGCACGTGGGAACCTCCGTAAGAAAATGAAGACCCAGAGAATTGGCAAGGGCTGAGTTTATATACGAGGTTCAACAAGGAAAGGCAATTGTGGAAAAATAGCTGAAGTCAATGGAGAGACTAAAAGAAGATCAGTTGTTTTAACAAGGTCTGAACAGATTTCTCTTGGCCTGTGTCCACATTTCTGGTGATAACGTTCCTTCCTGCTACAGGGAGGGGATCTTTTATAAGGAATTTTGTTTCCTGCTTTCAAGAAGAAAAGGGGAGGTTAGACTGCCCTTCTTGTACCTGAGCGTTTGGTTTTTTCAGTGCCTTTAGCTAAAAATAATCTCTGTGCCAAAGTGGCATATTTTAGGGTGGCATATTCTTCCACCTTTCAGCACCCAGGATGACATATCAATGCTCAATGAATGTTCATGAGTGAGTGTGTCTGTGTGTGGACCTATATGCACATACTCACATGTACACATGCTGACATTGGGAATCTTTTGAGCCTCCACCAGAAGCCACAGGTGAGCCCTGACTTGCTCTCTGGCTTCATTTGACACCCAGGTTCCTGCTCTTTTTTTTTTTTTTTTTTTTTTTTGAGATGGAGTCTCACACTGTCATCTGGGCTGGAGTGCAATGTCATGATCTTGGCTCACTGCAACCTCTGCCTCTGAGGTTCAAACGATTCTCCTGCCTCAGCCTCCCAAGTAGCTGGGATTACAGGTGTCCACCACCATGCTTGGCTAATTTTTTGAATTTTTAGTAGAGACGGGGTTTCACCATCTTGGCCAGGCTAGTCTTGAACTTCTGACCTCGTGATCCACCCACCGTGGCCTCCCAAAGTGCCGGCATTACAGGCGTGAGCCACCTCGCCCGGCCTGCTTCCTGTTCTTTTTAACCCTCGTTGGCCACATAGCCCCTGCCTGTTTTTCCTCTGGTGCACAGCTACGTGGCAGCTTGAAGAGCAACTCCTGTGTGAGACTATTAGAGCAATCAACTCTATGGAATCTTTATGATTACAGATAAGTACAACAAAGATTTTTTTTTTTTGCTGTGAAAAATCTACTACTTGCCTCCACGAGAAAGAAAAAATAATGCCCATTTCTAAATGCTTCTCCAACTGTGTATACCTACCACAGCCCACAAAGCTCCCTTATCTTAGGTAAATACAGCATAGCACCATGGAAATTGGAGCAGGATTGCTGTGTAAGGCGATATATGCATAAGTGATCTTGAATTGCTGGAGGGAATTGGAAAACAGAGCAGCTGAGCATACCAGCCGTAAAAAGCAGTGCAACATAAACAAAAGCTGTGATTCCTGACTCTGCCACAAGTAGGCATTGGCAGATTTTTTTCCAGGGCAAGGAATTCTATTTCCAAGAGCAGCCTGATACAGCTGGTTTTTTTCCCCGTTTGTTTTGTAAAAAGGGAGTTTTGCAGAAGTTTGCAACTAGCTTAGTCTTATATTGAAAACATTTTTTCTTCTCCTTAGTACTGAAAAGATCCTTCTGTGGAGAGAGAAAATTCTGGCCTTCTAGGGCTCCAGGATCCCTTTTAAGAATATATCAATTTGCAATAACTCAGCACAGAACAATTCCAAGTAGACTTTTTTTTTTCTTTTTTTTTTTTTTTTTAAGATGGAGTCTTGCTCTGTCACCCAGGCTAGAGTGCAGTGGCACAATCTCAGCTCACTGCAGCCTCCACCTCCTGGGTTCAAGCGATTTTCCTGCCTCAGCCTCCCAAGTAGCTGGGACCACAGGTGCTACCACCACACCCAGCTAAGTTTTTGCATTTTTAGTAGAGACACGGTTTCATCATATTGGCCAGGCTGGTCTCAAACTCCTGACTCCGTGATCCACCCGCCTTGGCCCCCTAAAGTGCTGGGATTACAGGCGTGAGCCACTGTGCCCAGCCCAGATCTTTTTATTTGACCCTCACAGCACTGGAGTTGGGTATGGCAGGGATTTTTTTATACAGTTTCGCAGATGAAGACCTTGAGCTCTAATGATAAGTAAGAGATAAATGTGATGAAAGCTTATAATTCTCTAGATCTTTGATGTAGGCTGAGACCCCAAGTCACTGAGTGTTGGGCCTAAGGGATTATGGGTAGGTTATGATAGTGTTACAGGAAAGGGGTCCGACCCAGACCCCAAGAGAAGGTTCTTGGATCTCACACAAGAAAGAATTCAGGGCAAGTCCGCAAAGTGAAAGCAAAGGTATAAAAGATGAGCCACTCTGCCGGGCGCGGTGGCTCAAGCCTGTAATCCCAGCACTTTGGGAGGCCAAGGCAGGTGGATCACAAGGTCAAGAGATCGAGACCATCCTGGTCAACATGGTGAAACCCCGTCTCTACTAAAAATACAAAACATTAGCTGGGCATGGTGGCGCGTGCCTGTAATCTCAGCTACTCAGGAGGTTGAGGCAGGAGAATTGCCTGAACCCAGGAGGCGGAGGTTGCGGTGAGCCGAGATCACGCCCTTGCACTCCAGCCTGGGTAACAAGAGTGAAACTCCGTCTCAAAAAAAAAAAAAAATGATGAGCCACTCCACAGACAGAGCAGCCCCTAGGGCCACTGGTTGCCCATTTTTATGGTTGTTTCTTGATTATATGTGAAACAAGGGGTGGATTCCTTCTGCTTGCCCTTTTAGACCATAGAAGGTAACTTCCTGACGTTGCCGTGGCATTTGTAAACTGTCATGGTGCTAATGGAAGCGTAGCAGTGAGGATGACCAGAGGTCACTCATTGCCATCTTGGTTTTGGTTGGATTCTTTACTGCAAGTTGTTTTGTCAGCAAGGTCTTTATGACCTGTATCTTGTGCCAGCCTCCTGTCTCATCCTGTGACTTAGAATGCCTTAATCATTTGGAAATGCAGCCCAGGAGGTCTCAGCCTTATTTTACCCAGTCCCTGTTCAAGATGGAATTGCACTGGTTCCAGCGCCTCTGACAACAGGGCTAGGATTTGAGGCAAGCTGGGGGCCCTCAGAGCCAAGGCCCTGATCAGCTGTTCTCTCCATCTGTCCTCCCTTTCACAGAAGGTGAAGGGACCATCTTAGAGCCATGAGGGTGCATGGATACCTCAATGTCCTCATCTCTCTGCCTTTGGCTGGAGCTCATTCCCTGAAGTTTTATATTTCTGACATTGCCATTCAGGTTCGTGATGTTTTTCCATGGACTGGCTGATTAGCCTTCCTGTGTCCCTTGTTCTCATTTGTAAAACATGGACAGTAATGGCTGCCTTGCTAGGTTGTTCCAGGGATTTGACTTAAAGACATTTAGGAGACTCTTGATAGATAATAGCTTTATTTCCAATACAGGCACAAGTTAGCTTCACGGCAGCTCTATTGGAGCTGAACTATATTGGTAGCAGGTTGCTTTCCACTACTAATGGGCTTTTGTGGGAAGTAGAAAAGTTCCTCTTTTAAGTTTCCTTTCTTGTTAAAGAGTAAGTGTGCTAATACCTTTGTTAAGCCCTGTCCTACGTAGCTGTCAGACATGCCATGCTTACTGGCACATAGTATATTCTATGTCCTTGTACTTTAACCAAAATATCTGAGCTGGATGTGCTTACAGCCATGTCCCAGCTCTCCATTGCTTTTACCTGTTTAGAAAAGTTTTAAGTTGTTAGCCAGTCGGGTTTTAGTTTAAATTGTAAGGTTTGACTCCAGCCAACAGAGATCAGATACAGCAGCAAGGATGACCCCAAATGCACAAGGGATAAAGTTGTGTGTTTTCCTTTGTTTATTATCCTCTCACGGCAAGATGCCTAGCAAGGGTACCCTTCCTGCAGTCCAGGAAGTAAAAATTGCATTGCTGAAAGATCCTTTGTCTCAGTGCTAATTTTTCTTTGCTGCACTGAGCATCTATTTCCAACAGCTTTCAACCTCATTTCCCTGAGATGGGCTTTTCTGAGTTCTTTAGTAAAGGTATGCTTATGGTCTGTGTTCTGTTACTTGTGGCTTCATCCCTAACAAGCAATTAAGAAAGATTTCTGGCCGGGCGCGGTGGCTCAAGCCTGT
>NW_022436950.1:16886676-16934270 GCF_009761245.1 Sapajus apella | reverse complement strand
AAAAAAAAAAAAAAAAAAAAAAAGAAAGATTTCTTACTCTCTAATCCAGTTTGGGGTTAATTTAGGAAGCAGGGGTGGGAACGGTGGGTTTAAGTCATATTAATTTCCTGGGTTTTTTTTTTTTTTTTTTTTTTTTTTAGTGTAGTTTAGTTTCAGCTCCTCACTTTTCCTGCAACTAAATAAGGCAAAGACAAGTAGGCTATTTCTATCCCACAGTTTAAAGGGAAAAGTCTTATGATCATAAATTCACTCTAGGCTGGGCGCAGTGGCTCATGTCTGTAATCCTAGCACTTTCTGAGGCCAAGGCGGGTGGATCACCCGAGGTCAGGAGTTTGAGACCAGCCTGGCCAACATGGGAAACCCCATCTCTACTAAAAATATAAAAATTAGCCAGGCATGGTGGTGCGTTCCTGTAATCCCAACTACTCAAGAAGTTGATCGCTTGAACGTGCCGGGCGGGGGTTGCAGTGAGCCAAAATTTGCTGCTTCACTCCAGCCTGAGCAAAAAAGCGAGACTCTGTCTCAAAAAGAAAGAATTCATTCTATACGAGCATGTTTGAGCAGAACCATCTGAAATGTAGTACAACTATTAATGAGAAAGGAACAGGACTGAAATTAGCTATAGGATAGCTCCGAAGAAAGAAGACTCACTAATTCAGAATGTCTGAGTCCTAGCTAAAGTAAGTAGAGAACAACACACTTCATCTTCTTCGACCACTGTGTCTTTTTATTAGTCCCCTACCCTCACCCTGAATAGTACATTGACTCTCTCCTTGGAATAATATCACTAAGAAAACAGAAGCTATTTCAATAAAATCACAAATTGTGCTAATAGATTTCATGTAGATTCTCAATATCTTCCTCAAGCAACAGGAAGAAAGCTTCAAGATCTTGGAGGTCTACTCTTTTATCCTAAGCATGTGAAAATTAAGGCTGGAGAGGCTGGCTGTAGTGGCTCACACTGACCCAGCAATTTGAGAGGCTGAGGCTGGTGGATCACTTGAAGCCAGGAGTTCGAAACCAGCAAGGCCAACATAGTGAACCCGGTCTCTATTAAAAATACAAAGAAAAAAAAAATAGGCTGGGCGTGGTGGCACATGCTTGTAATCTCTTTTACTTGGGAGGCTGAAGCACCAGAATTGCTTGAATTCAGGAGGCGGAAGTTGCAATGAGCTGAGATCATGCCATTACACTCCAGCATGATTTAACACAGAAGGAGAGGAAATAAAGGAAAGGAAAGGAGAAAGGAGGGAGGGAGGGAGGGAGGGAAGGAAGGAAGGAAGGAAGGAAGGAAGGAAGGAAAATTAAGGCCAGAGAGAAAGTCACTTGCCCAGTGCACTTGCTGGTGAACTGTGGCTTGACCCAGCCCAGCCTGGTGATTTTGTGCAATTCCCGTTCCCACTTCTACCTCATCACTACATTAGCCTCTGCTAGTCCATATCTCCAGCCACCACTGACAGTGATATGATTGCTTCCAGTTCTTTGCATTGAGTTAAACAGGACTTATGTCTACTAAATGTGACATCCAAGCTGTCAAAGAAAACCACTTGAGATTTTTGAGGCTATATCTGGTTAAATTCTTAGCAATTTGAGACTATTAATGTTGCAGTGAGGGTGTGTGTGTGTCACTCCTTCTCTGTGCCCCCTCAGCTCCTATACTGATGTCATTTATCACTTTCTTCCTTCTCTGTGACTTAGCATTTGCTCATTTTTTGCTTAGCTAACCACCTACTCTTACTGACATGAATCAGAGCCTCGTATGTGACATGGGGTGACTCAGGGTAGAACAAAGATCGCTCCACTGTGAGGCCTGTTCATTACCTAGAGCCCCCCTGACCTCATGCCCAAGCTAATGAGGTCAGAGGCAGCAGTTTGCCACCTCATTGGACCTCCTGTACATTTTCAACGCTTGGCATCAGTAGCGGTATCCGACCAGCAGGGGGCGCAGTGAGTGCAAGCGCCAAAACCATGGGAATTTTTTTTTTTTTTCTTTTTTTTTTTTTTTTTTTTTTTCTTGAGACGGAGTTTCGCTCTTGTTACCCAGGCTGGAGTGCAATGGCGCGATCTCGGCTCACCGCAACCTCCGCCTCCTGGGTTCAGGCAATTTTCCTGCCTCAGCCTCCTGAGTAGCTGGGATTACAGGCACGTGCCACCGTGCCCAGCTAATTTTTTGTATTTTTAGTAGAGACGGGGTTTCACCATGTTGACCAGGATGGTCTTGATCTCTTGACCTTGTGATCCACCCGCCTCGGCCTCCCAAAGTGCTGGGATTATAGGCGTGAGCCACCGTGCCCGGCCAGGGAATTTTTGTATTTTCTAAAAATCAGAGACAAGTGAGATGTTATTATGTAAACACCTTTTAAAATATGTATAGAGGTTGCCAGATTTGTTTTTAATTAGTATATTTGGAAAAATACAAATGCATTCTCATTTGTAGGAAATTTATATAATACAGTTAGAGTGAAATTTCCCCATTCCTACTTCCTTTCTGAAAAATGTTTCTCTCTCTTCCCAGACTTTTTCCATGCACTAAAAACGTATAATACTTCTAGAAATATAAACTTTTTTTCAAAAATGGATCATGCTGTATTATTTTGCAAATTATTTTTCCACTTAATGCATTTTAGACATCTAAAATGTGTGTATTTGTGTACACATATTTATATTTACATTATTTCATTGTTTAAAAATTTCTGCCTAGGATTCTATTGAATGACTGTTATATGGTTTATTTAACAGCTTTTCTATTGAGACATTAGTTGTTTTTCAGTTATCCACTATTACAAACAGTGGAATCCATTTAATTCTTGTGTATTTCTCTAATATAGATACTTAACTGTGAAGATATATAATTTTTAATTGTTTATAAAGACATTCAAGCCGGGCGTGGTGGTTTGTGCTTGTGGTCCTGGTACTTGGGAGGCTGAGGCAGGAGAATTACTTGAACCTAGGAGGCGGAAGTTGCAGTGAGCCAAGATCGCGCCACTGCACTCCAGCCTGGAGTGTTGAGAGTGAGACTCTGTTTAAAAAAAAAAAAAAAAGACATTCAAAAGAGGCAGACTAGGCCCGGGTCGGGTGACTTGCTTGTAATTCAAGCACTTTGGGAGGCCGAGGTAGGCGAATCACTTGAGGTCAGGAGTTCAAGACCAACCTGACCAGCATGGCAAAACCCCATCTCTACTGAAAACACAAAAAAAAAAAAAAAAAAAAAAAAAGTTAGCCAGGCATGGTGGTGGGAGCCTGTAATCCCAGCTACTCAGTGGAAGGCTGAGGTAAGAGAATTGCTTGAACTCAGGAGGCGGAGGTTGCCGTGTGCCGAGATTGTGATATTGCTCTCCAGCCTGGGCCACAGAGTGAGACTCGGTCTCAAAAAAAAAAAAAAAAAAAAAAAAAAAGAGAGAGAGAGAGAGAGACTACAGGACTGCCATGTGACTTGGGGATTCACAGTAATAATCAGGGCACTGTGGTCTGGCTGTCAACTGTCCCAGAGGGAGGAAGCTGGTGACGTGGACACACAGCTATGTCCACTCACCTCCCAGCTGCAGTCAGCACAGAAGCTCATTTGACTCCAAGTCAAAACCACCAGGGTCCTGACAATGCAGTGTCTGCTGCAGAAGAAAGTTCTTTATTTGTTATCGGATGGAATGGTGTGACCACTGCAGGCAGCCAGTGAAACGAAACAAGGATTGGATGAGCAGGCTCGAGGGGTTCTGATTGGCAGTCGTGTCCACAGCTGTGCGTGACGGGCGGCGGTCTGTGGTGGAGTGGTTTTAGCTCCTCACGCATGATGTATTCTCGTTTCTGCAGTTGGCCGCCCGATCCCTGTGCGTCAGACTCTGCACCCGACCCTGGAGCAGATTGAGGAGTTGCATCAGACCTATATGGAGGAGCTTAGGAAATTATTTGAGGAGCACAAAGGAAAGTATGGCATCCCAGAGCACAAGACTCTCATTTTTAAATGACTGGACTGGAATAAGGCCTAAAGAAGGCCAACTTGGGAATAAGTGTTTTAAATACGTTTATTTTTTCTTTTGCCTGTGGCATCAGATTTGCAACAGAAAAGTATCATTTATGGTGATGAATGCTGATGTATCTGTGGTAAATACAAGCACAGTAGATGACTGTGGGATAAGGATGGAGATGACTATCAGACTTTTAATAATTTTCCTTGCTTATGAAGGCTAAATCATTTTACAGGCTATGAGCAGGTTTAGAATTATTCACGTGCTCTGAAAAACAAAAGAAAGCTTCAAAAAATAATTAGACCTGGCCAGGCCTGGTGGCTCTTGCCTGTAATCCCAGCACTTTGGGAGGCTGAGGCAGGCAGATCACTTGAGGTCAGGAGTTTGAGACCAGCCTGGCCAACATGGTAAAACCCTGTTTCTACTAAAAATACAAAAATGAGGCTGGGTGTAGTGGCTCACGCCTGTAATTCCAGCACTTTGAGAGCCGAGGTGGGTGGATAACCTGAGGTCAGGAGTTTGAGACAAACACGGAGAAACCCCATCACTACTAAAAATGCAAAATTAGCAGGGCGTGGTGGTGCATGCCTGTAATCCCAGCCACTAGGAGGCTGAGGCAGGAGAATCACTTGAACCCGGGAGGCAGAGGTTGTGGTGAGCCAAGATCATGCCATTGCACTCCAGCCTAGGCGACAGAGTGAGACTGTCTCAAATAGTAATAATAGCTAGACCCTTTTACTAAACATCACAATAACTTAAGGTGGCGTTTTCGTGAAGTGTGACAGCTAGTGTTCACCACAGCCAGCCATTTGGAAGACAGTGCGTAAAATAGTTTGCCATATTTTACACACTACATATTTTACTTAGCTAGACAAAATATTTTTTTCTGCTTGAACAGGTCGTTAGTGACTAAAGATACTTTTAATACTTAGTTTGAGCCTTTGGTCATACCAACACATTTTTATACAATAGCGCAGGATTTTTATGCCTTTTTCAAAATGGGATGAATCGGTCATACAAAACTCATGTGGAGGGGAGCTGTCTCCTCACATCTATTTATGCTTAGAATCATGCTCCTTTGCTGTAGAGAAGGAAATCTATTTGGAAGATAGGCTTTTCCACATGATTTAGGACTAGAAATTCTGGAAATTCCAAATCAGGAAATTCCAAAAAGGTTTCATGCTAATAGAAATGATGTTAATTTTCTTCCTGAATGGCCTTTTCATTATAAAATTTTCTCTAAAAGAAAGTGTTCTCCCTGGTGAGATATGTCTAGTTCATAGTTTGCCGGGCTTCGGACTTTTCTCTGACCCAGCATGATCAGGGACTTTGCCCTTCCTGATTACTGATATCCCCTCAGTGCCCAGGTCAGCTTATGGTGCTTAGCAGGCACAAAATAAGTATTTGTTTGATGAATGTATTTGTAGCTGAACATGGAAACAAACATTGCCATTAGGCTGAGAATTTTTAAAGCCGCACCGTAGGAAAAGATCTGTTTTAAGATAAGAACCTCCTAACTGGGCACGGTGGCTCACGCCTGTAATCCCAGCACTTTGGAAGGCTGAAGTGGATGCATCACCTGAGGTTGGGAGTTCGAGACCAGCCTGACCAACATGGAGAAACCCTGTCTGTACTAAAAAATACAAAATTAGCCAGGCATGGTGGCACATGCCTGTAATCCCAGCTACTTGGGAGGCTGAGGCAGGAGAACGTCTTGAACCCAGGAGGCAGAGGTTGCAGTGAGCCGAGATTGCGCCGCTGCACTGCAGAAGGAGAATATTTGCTGTGTCTGATTGTTCTGCACCAGTAATCAACAACTGGTAAACCAATGGATAGGGAGCAAGTCAGAAAGAGGTTTCTGATAATTAGTCACTAAGTGTTAAGTAACTAGTCAGCGGACAAGAAGAATGTCTTTTCTAAACCATGTCCACTGCTAGATGTGGGTATTTGTAGGCAACTTCATGGAGTAGCCTCCCCACTTGTTGGAAATATGTCTTCAGGTTTCCAATCTTTAAATACTTAGCTTTGGATTAGAGTGCAGATTGAGATTTAGTCACGGCAAAGCACAATCATGCTGGGTAATGCCTTAAGAAGGAAAGCATGTCACCCCCCCCCACCAACACACACACACACACACACACACACACACACACACACACAACCCAGAAACTTCTCAGTTGTTCTACAGGAAGTTTTTTAGGCCAGAATCTGTTTGATTTCACCCTTGTTGAGCAATCCAGGAGTCCACTGACCCGTGGGCTTGAAATTATTTCAATTTTGATCAAAGCAGGGCCTTTCACTTATTTTTAAAAACCTGTGAGTTGGGCCAGGCGTGGTGGCTCATGCCTATAATCCCAGCACTTTGGTAGGCCGAGGTAGGCAGATCACTTGAGGTCAGGAATTCGAGACCAGCCTGGCTAACATGGTGAAACCCCACCTCTACTAAAATATACAAAACTAGCCAGCCATGGTGGTGTGCACCTGTAGTCCCAGCTACTTGAGAAGCTGAGGGAGGGGAATTGCTTGAACCCAGGAGGCAGAGATTACAGCGAGCCGAGATCGCGCCACTGCACACCAGCCTGGCGACAGAGCAAGACTCGTTTCACAAAACAAAACAAAACCAAACTAAACAAAAACCATGAGTTGTATCCCCTTGGAGCAGGTTATTAAAAGCCCATGCCACATCATCTTTGCGATTTCACAGAGGTATGAGTTTTAATCTCACACTTAGTATTGAGAGGCTAAGCTGACCACCCGACATCAGCCGAATTATCTGTCAGGCAGTTAAAGCCCATGCTTGTAAATCAGAGGCATTAAAAAGTGAAAAAAGTTTGCTCACATGAAATTATCTAAAATTTTGCCATTAAAAGTCTAGGCATAAGCAACTGTAATTTTGGCAGTGTAATGGAGTGTAATTTTCATTACACCTGGTAGGGGACGGGGATGATGGGGTTATCTCTTTACATATTGCAATATCTAGAGATCTTAATTCAGCCATGCCAGAAATCTATTCATGTATGCAAAGCATACCCGTAAGTTCCACATAGTCCTGTAGATTGCAAATGAATTTTTTGATATGAATTTTTGCTACCAGACAACTGTTGGACATATTCACTAGTATGGTTTGATGGAGATCTCTTCCGTTGTAAAGGTTCCCATCAACTAGGTAATTGGACATAAATTTTAAACAGCAGCTGGGTACAGTGGCTCATGCCTCTAATCCTGGAACTTTGGGAGACCAAGGTGGGTGGATCACCTGAGGCCAGGAGTTTGAGACCAGCCTGGGCCAACATGGTGAAACCCCATCTCTACTGAAAATACAAAAATTAGCCGGGCGTGGTAGTGCACACCTGTAATCCCAGCTGCTCGGGAGGCTGAGGCAAGAGAATCACTTGAACCCTGGAGGCAGAGGTTGCAGTGAGCCGAGATTGCGCCACTGCACTCCAGCCTGGGTACAGCCTGGGTGACAAGAGAGAAACTCCATCTCGAAAAAAATAATTTTTTTTTTTTAAACAGCAAGGCCAAACAATGATAACAGAAATAACCATGGAACACTGTAAGAGAAACATTTCCTTGGGAAAACGTGCATGTATGCTGTTTCATTTGGACATTTTTCCCTGTGTTTGCATTGCATACTGGGTACAGCCTGAGTCACTGCTTTTGTCTTGCAGCTAGAAGCATATGAAATTGTTGATGACCAGCTAAGTCTATTATGCTCACATTGAAGGTTGCAGCTTCAGTGCTTATGAAGGACAGCCAGCTTTGCCCTTTCAAAGGGGAACAGTAAATGATGCTAGATGTTTTGCTGCAAATCCCTGGCAACTACTATGAAAACAGTCCAAATGTGTATACTTTAGGGATGATGGGTGAACCTTTATTGTATGCATAGGATTAAAAGTGAAATCCTTGCTTTCCGTAGAATGTACGTTTCTATCATAAGAAACATGGAGATGGAATCTGATCATAATGTCCACACATCTGTAACTTTACATTTCTTTCAACCATCTCACTGATGCAGCCTACTAAAGTTTGTGATAAAGATGAAAACGGTTTTGGGGTGCATTCGCTCTACATTTTTCGTCTGACAAGAGATACCATTGACAAGATTTGTTGATTGGCTGCTTTTTCCAGTAGCCCAAGATAGCTGGTTTTCATATTTGTAGGTTTTTTTGTCGTTTTTGGTTTTTTTTTTTTTTTGAGATGGAGTTTCACTCTTGTTGCCCAGGCTGGAGTGCAATGGTGTGATTTCAGATCACTGCAAACTCTACTTCCTGGGTTCAAGTGATTCTCCTGCCTTAGCCTCCCGAGTAGCTGGGATTACAGGTATGTGCCACCACGCCTGGCTAATTTTGTATTTTTAGTAGAGATGGGGTGATTTCACCATGTTGGTCTGGTCTCAAACTCCTGACCTCAGGTGATCCGCCCACCTCGGCCTCCCAAAGTGCCGGGATTACAGCATATTTGTTTTTTTTAACCTAAATGGCCAAATGTCTATTTGTAGAGCTGGAGGAGTTATTTCAAGTAGAATTTGTGTATCTTTGTAAGGGAGAAAAACAGAGCGACTTCTAAAATAACCAGCCGGTTGCTCTAGTTTCTCTAGGAGAGCAAACACAGAGCAGTTCTTTATATTAAAAACAGGGATTTCTCTAGCGTCTTATATTTTTGTTGTTATAGTCAATCCTTACCAAACACCTGCAGCTTAGTGCCTTACAGTCTTATAGCAAAAGGAGAAAGTTTATCTCAATCCATGTTAGCCCATAGGATGATGACTTCCTCAGTAGCCGAATCTGGGTCTTGTTTGCATTTCGATCCTAACCCAGACAAAGGTGGTCTCTAGCAGTTTCTTGGGGAATGTTTGTGCACTAACCTGGAAATCTTGTGGATTGTGCCAAAGAAGCCAAATTTTAGCACTAGAAGGGACTTCGCCATCTGCCTAATTATTCCTCCTGCCGATGAAGCGGTTGAACCCCAGTGAAGTTTCATGCAGATGAAAAATAACTCCATCTTCGTATTACCTGACCCAGACTGAGCAGGCGGTACTGCTAGTTCATGATTGCTGATTAATAAACCTAAAAATCCTCCTATAAAACAGAAGTGTCAAAAAAAAATAAAGTGTGATTAAAAATCCACTTGAAGTGAGGGATTATTACACAAGGCTGAAGCAAGCTATGTTACTGGCACTGAGAACATTTTTCTTTTTGGGGGCCGGTATACATCATTGTTGATTTTTCTCTTTTGTGAGAGCTATTTTGGTGATGTGTCTTGGGCAAAGTCCAAGTTTTCAACCACAAGTTTAGCCTCTAGAGCCTTATGTATTGAAGGAGTGAATAAGGCAAGGTGTCATATGCCCATGACAACTGACAGACCCAGAAAAAAATCTTTATCCGTTGTGCTGTGATCATTAAAGCAGACCAGAGCAATCCTGTTACTCAACAGAGGTGGAGGCCAAGCTTCTGTCACCTCAGTGACAGAGCTAAGCCCAGACTCAATTCTGGCTCCAGCCTCATTCAGCTGGGTTATCACAGCTGCTTTTTTTTTTTTTTTTTTTAAGCAGCTCTTAGATTTTGGTGAAGAATCATCTTAGGCTCTCTTGAGAACAGACATAAACCTGATGTTCCTGCTGTTCCCAAGGGCTGCATAATTCTCTCCTACTCCATTTCCAGACCAACTTGGAGCCTTAGATCTTTCTGGTTGGATTCCAGACCCTGCAGTATGGGTGTGCAGTGATGCAGGGACAATCAGAGAACGAGAACCTGGTTGCCCCACTCTTTTGTACTCTCCGGTCTTCTGTTTTAGACAGTCCTTCAGCCTCTGATCTTTTAGTAACTGGCTAAGTGACCTGGGCTCCATTCTTTCCTATGTAAATAGGGTTAAGAGTGAATGATCCTCAAGGTCACTTCTGCC
Organism: Sapajus apella; assembly: GCF_009761245.1. Lineage (NCBI taxonomy): Eukaryota > Metazoa > Chordata > Mammalia > Primates > Cebidae > Sapajus > Sapajus apella. The sequence continues at coordinate 16,924,404 of NW_022436950.1, read as the reverse complement.
TGTATCTTATGGTCTCTGCCTGGCCTTTTGTCTGTCAGGGCAATAACGTCTCATCGGAGGTGTAGGTTTATCTGATAATTCTGCCTTTTCCTCTGTCATTTTTTTCTGTTCCTCCAGAAATGCGGTGAGCTGAAATGATTGTCTCACTTTCTTGGCATATGTGTGTGTATCTATACGTGCATATACAAACACACACACACAAACGCTTTATATATCTGTATATATCACAAATTATATATATATATAAAATCACAAATTATATATAATGTAATCACAAATTATATGTATCAAATTGCTACTGGAATTTATCCAGGATCACAATGATATTTAGTCATGCGTTTCTGAGAAATAATTTAATTTCCTAAACAAAAAGAGGTGGAATTTATCTAAGAAGCTGCCTCCTTTTTATCCTTCAAAACTATGGAATAACACAGTTTATTACTTGTTAAAATCTTCATAGGAGACTGTGAAGTTTTTATATTTTCTACATGGGATGTGATGTAGTGTGTTTATAAAAGCTTTCCATTTGTAAAAGTTTTGACCAATAAATGTGTTTTTATGCCTGAATGATAACGTTATGAGTGTGGTTTTTAACCTGGATAGAATGTTTTTCATCTCCCACACTTTGGCAAAGCTGAATTAATTTAGATTGGGGATGAATATTGGCGAGAGAACTGGCGCGAAATTGTGAGTATTGCAAATTGTCAGAGTGAGGAGTCGGCACTTTAACTTCTCCTGATGGAATACAAAATAGAACAGAAAGCAGGGGCAGGGTTAACTGAAAACTGCAGGTGGACAGGAATGAAAGAACTGCGGATGGAGGAGGAAGTGAGTCTACCAGCTGCCATGGTCTCATGTGGTTGGAAAAACAAGAGAGGCTTCTAGGATTCAGAAATATTCAAAAACTAGTAAAAAGAATTGCAGATTACACATCAAGTCAATTACTGCTAATGGCGTGGGGTTTCTTTTGGAGTAATGAAAAATGTTCTAAAATAAATCACAGTCGTGGTTACACAGTGCTGCGAATATTCTAACCCCTACCCAAGTTCTTCATTTTAAGTGGGTAAATTGGATGATATGTGAATTATATCTTAATAAAACCGTAGTATAAAATCAAGTGAGTCAGGCACTTGCCAAAATAATGAAAGACGCTAAGAGCGAAATTCTTTTCTGTGTCAAGAATGAAGTTGCCTCCCTTTGGATGTCAGCACTTTGTAGGATAAAGCTTCTGCCTTGATTTTCTGGTGTTCATCATCGAGATCAGTGTTTTCCATCCTCTTTTTAAAGTATTTTATTGGATAAAGAACATGCTGTTGTATTATGGTGTAAAATACTGCTTGACTTTAATTTTTCCCAGTATTTTCATTATACTGTAGCATAATACTATGCATTATGTTATCATATAAAACAATAGTCAACATTTTCCGTTCATCTACGAGGTGCCAGATACAGGATTAAATATTTTATGTATGTTGTGACATTTAGCTCTTAAAATAGCCCTATGAGATTGGTACTGTTTTTATTCTATAGGCTAGGGCTCCAAGGGGTTAAAAACTGTGCTTGCAGCACCCCTGATGGCAGGCAGTGGGGCTCAGACAGAGTAATACCAGGTCCTCTGGCCAGGCCTCATGCTCTGGATATAGGACCCAAAAGCCTTGAGGGTAGTGATGTTTGCTGTGAGATTCTGGGTAAGTAACTGCATACCCTTTACCTATTAAAGGAGAGGACGAGACAGAAAGGCTAAGGTTCTTTCTGGGTTTCTCTAAGTTGTGATTCTATTCTAAAGCCATTTCTGAGCAGCCCTCTTTTCCAAAATCCAATGAGCACAGCAGCCATCCTCAGCGCTAAGGACAGCACCTGGGGATCCTTTATATAATGGCAAAATGGTATACCCATTATTAAAAGGACAAAGCCAGAAAGTTTCATAAATGGACTAATATTTGTTGTCAAAGTTAAGTGTTTACAAAGAACGCCTGGCCAGGCACAGTGGCTGACGCCTGCAATTCCAACACTTGGAAAGGCCGAGGTGGGCAGATCACCTGAGGTCAGGGGTTCGAAACCAGCCTGGCTAATATGGTGAAACCCCATCTCTACTAAAAATACAAAAATTAGGTGTGGTGGTGGGCACCTGTAATCCCAGCTACTTGGCAGGCTGAGGCAGGAGAATAGTTTGAACCTGGGAGGCGGAGGTTGCAGTCAGCCAGCAACAGATGGAGACACTGCCTCAACAAAATTAAAATTAAAAAAAAAAACTTGTGCAGTCAAAAGTCTTGATTTTTAGAAGCTATTACTATGGTACATAGAGCATTTTCTGGGGAAAGATAGCTTTTCAAAACTGTTATCTTTAAATTCATTTTATTACATGTGCATACTAAGGGTGTGTGTTTCTAAGTACCTTGACACATGTTTCTCGTAAGATGACCACATGTTCCAAATTTACAAAGAATCTCTGCGCCTTCTTCAGTTCTCCAACAACATCTTAAAAAATTCTAGATGTAAAGAAAATTTAAACTTTAGTTTGACCTGGCATTGATATTTTTTTTTTTTTTTTTGAGACGGAGTTTTGCTTTTGTTACCCAGGCTGGAGTGCAATGGCGCCATCTCGGCTCACCGCAACCTCCGCCTCCTAGGTTCAGGCAATTCTCCTGCCTCAGCCTCCTGAGTAGCTGGGATTACAGGCACGCGCCACCATGTCCAGCTGATTTTTTGTATTTTTAGTAGAGACGGGGTTTCACCATGTTGACCAGGATGGTCTCGATCTCTTGACCTTGTGATTCACCTGCCTCGGCCTCCCAAAGTGCTGGGATGGCACTGATATTTTATGTGCTGCTGAAGCAAAGGAATGGTGTAATTTATCTTAGGTTGGTTCATGATATAAGAACAGAATCATATAAATTATAATTTCAAATTGACAATTTAAAAATAACATTGGATCTATGAATATAGAATTTTCATTCATCTCAAAGAATTGTAACAAGATTTACAGAAGGGTTTATATGTTATATAGGGTTCATACATTACATATTTAGATAGAGATAGTGATGCTGATTCGTTACTATTATTGAAATAATACCAAAACAAAGGAAATTTTAAATCATTAATAACAGCAAATATGTCTCATTTAGCAATGAATTATACCTTGAAAGCTGAATTTGGGCTTGGTGTGATGGCTCATGCTTGTAATCCCAGCACTTTGGGAGGCTAAGATGGGAGAACTGCTTGAGCTCAGCGGTTTGAGACCAGCCTGGGCAACATGGAGAAACCCTCTCTCTACAAAAAATACAAAACTTAGCTGGGTATGGTGGTGTGCACCTGTAGTCCCAGCTACTTGGGAAGCAAAGGTGGAAAGATGGCTTGAGCTCAGGAGGCAGAGGTTGCGGTGAGCAGAGATCATGCACTGCACTCCAGCCTGGGTGACAGAGCAAGACACTGTCTCAAAAAAGATGAATTTTGTTTATGTTTTGAGTAAGATATGGTCGGTTGAACTTAGTGTATGATTACATGGCGGCACTGGGGATGTGACCTAGGGAGTCTCTAGCACATTTCTGTGGAGAGCAACACATTTTGCTGTTTCAAACCAGGTCACAAGCATACCTGTGCCTATAGGCACTGAGAGCTCTGGAGGCAATGGGTAATGTTTCCAGCCAGGGAACCCTTTGATGAGACATCAACCCACATACCTTCCCTTTTCTACCTGCTTCTCTTATGTATTTTTTTCCTCTTGGCATTGGCTTCTGCTTTGTCCATCATCCAGGATAAAGAAAAATAAAAGGAAGAGAAGGAGGGAAAGAGGAAAGTTGAATTGCAAGAAGCACCAAGAAGTTGTGTTTTCTCAGAGGTAAGGTCAAGAACCAGGAAAGTCGGGAAGAGGTGAAAAGGAAGAGATGAAATGGTATTGAGGAGGAAGGACAGGAGACAAGGAGAGGAAGGTACCTATCATTATACATTTCTTATTAAACATTTTACGTTTTCTATTAAAGAGTCTCTCACATCCCAGTGCATGGTGTGTCCTTGTCCTGGGGGACGGTCATTTCAGCCATGGATGATAGGAACACACTTGGTGCTGCCTGAATGAAATATTATCTTGGAAATCGTATCCCTCTGAAGGAAGGTAGAGCCTCTTTTTAGTCCTTTCCTGGCAGTCTGAAGGAACGATTTCTGCTTTAGAAGTTGTATTAGTCTGTTCTCATGTTGCTAATACAGACATACCCAAAGCTGGGTAATTTATAAAGAAAAGAGGTTTTAATTGACTCTGTTCCACATGGCTGGGAAGGCCTCACAGTCATGGCAGAAGATGAAGGGGAAGCAAGACATGTCTTAGACGGCAGCAGGCAAGAGAGCATGTGTAGGGGAACTCTTCTTTATAAAATCATTAGATCTTGTGAGACGTATTCAAGATCATGAGAACAGTACAGGAAAGACCCATCCCATGATTCAGTTACCCCTCACTGGGTCCCTCCCAAGATTAGATTTGGGTGGAGACACAGCCAAGCCATATCATTCTGCCCCTGGCCCCTCCCAAATCTCATGTCCTCACATTTCAAAACCAATCATGCCTTCCCAACAGTTCCCCAAAGTCTTAACTGATTCCAGCATTAACTCTAAACTCCACAATCCAAAGTCTCATCTGAGACAAGGCAAATCCCTTCTGCTTATGAGCCTGTAAAATCAAAAGCAAGTTAGTTACTTCCCAGATACACTGGGGTACAGGTGTTGGGTAAATATACTCATCCCAAATGGGAGAAATTGGCCAAAACAAAGGGGCTACAGGCCCCATGAAATTCAGGGCAGTTGGCTGGACCTTAAAGCTCCCAAACAATTTCCTTTGATTCCATGTCTCACATCCAGGTCACACTGATGCAAGAAGTGGGTTCCCACAGTCTTGGGAACCTCTGCCCTTGTGTCTTTGCAGGGTACAACCCTGTCCCCTCCTGGCTGCTTTCATGGCCTGACATAGTGTCTGCAGCTTTTCCAAGTGCACTGTGCAAGCTGTTGGTGGATCTACCATTCTGGGGTCTGGAGGATGGTGGCCCTCTTATCACAGCTCCACTAAGCAGTGCTCCAGTGAAGAACTGGTGTGGGCATGCCAACCCCACATTTCCCTTATGCACTGCCCTAACAAGGTTCTACATGAGGGCTCTATGCCTGCAGCAAATTTATACCTGGACATCAGGTATTTCCATATATCTTCTGAAATCTAGGTGGAAGTTCCTAAACCTCAGTTCTTGACTTCTGTGTGCCCACAGTTTCAACACCACATGGAAGCCACCAAGGGCTGGGGCTTGCACCCTGTGAAGCAATGATCTGAGCTGTACATTGTGCTCTTTTAGCCATGGCTGGGACACAGGGTGCCCAGTCCCAAGACTGCACAAAGCAGCAAGGTTTCCCAGCCCATGAAACCATTTGTTCCTCCTAGGCCTTCAGGTCTGTGATGGGAGGGGCTGCTGTGAAGACCTCTGACATGTCTTGGAGACATTTTCCTCATTGTCTTAGTGATTAGCATTTGGCTTCTCATTATTTATGTAAATGTCTGCAGCCCGCTTGAATTTCACCTTAGAAAATGGGTTTTTCTTTTCTATCGTATTGTCAGGCTGCAAATTTTCTGAACTTTTATGGTCTGCTTCCTCTTGAACACTTTGCTGCTTAGAAATTTCCTACACCACATACCCTTAATTATCTCTCTCAAGTTAAAGTTCCGCAGACCTCTAGGGCAGGGGCAAAATGCTGCCAGTCATTTTGCATAACAAGAGTGAACTTTACTCAAGTTCCCAAGTTCCTTATCTCTATCTGAGACCACCTCAGCCTGAGATTTATTGTCCATATCACTATCAGCATTTTGGTCAAAGCCATTCAACAAGTCTCTAGGAAGTTCCAAACTTTCCCACATTTTCCTATCTTCTTCTGAGCCTTCCAAATTGTTCCAGCCCCTGCCTGTTACCCAATTCCAAAGTTGCTTCCACATTTTCAGGTATCTTTATAACAATGCCTCATTACTCACTACCAGTTTACTGTATTAGTCCATTTTCATACTGCTATAAAGAAATAGCCAAGTCTGGGTAATTTGCAAAGAAAAATAAGTTTAATGGACTCACAGTTTCACATGGCTGGGGAGGCCTCACAATCATGGCAGAAGATGAAGGAGGAGCAAAGGCACATCTTACATGGTGGTGGGCAAGAGAGCATGTGCAGGGGAACTGCCCTTTATAAAACCATCAGATCTCATAAGACTTATTCACTAAAATGAACAGCATGGGAAAACCCACCCAATGATTCAATTATCTCCCACTGGGTTCCTCCCATGACACATGGGAATTATGGGAGCTATTCAAGATGAGATTTGAGTGGGGACACAGCCAAACCATACCAGAAGTTCAAACTCTGCTAGCCCTATGAGACTACTATCATAAGTATTTTTATTATTTACCTGATTGCTGTTATGAATTCTCTACCTCTTACCTAGAATGCTAGACAGCTGAAGATGGTAGCTGAAATTATGAGAGACTTTTAAAGTCCATTCCCTCCCCCTCAAATACAATGACAAGTTGATGGGTGATATAGCAACTTCAAATAGTCAAGTGAAAACAGAATAGTAAAATTGCTTTGTTCAGATCTGCATAGGCAAGGTGACCTTTAGAGCTACATGTTTCCACTGTTATTGTAGAGGGTTCTATGAAACAAACCATCAAGATGACCTGACTTCAGTCACTGAGTTTAGACATTTAGATGACAAAGCTTATGCAAAGCAGTGTGCCCAAATGGTGATTGTGGCCAGAGAAAACACTCTTCATAAGGAACCATTGATCGTAAACTTTTGGGTCTCACGGAAGCCTTTACGACATCTTTTTGGACTGCCTTTATTGCAGAGATTATTTCCCTTTCGACATCTTGATAGGCTTAGAAACTGCCTCAGGGCCACCATTATTTCAAAGGAGCAATTTCTCTTCCATCTTGCTTGTGATTTCTCTTTGCTCTGGGCTCTAGATTTTGAAAACATGTGGTTGCAATGACTTTCGTCTGATACCCTATCAGGGGTATGTAATGTGTTTTCTGCTAATTCTCTCAGTTGCATCAGGATTATTTCTTTGCCAGAATTATTTGGCAAGAATCCACTGAAGAATGACTTTCAGCTTTGTTTGTGGTTACTAAATTAAATTGGAATTTCCTGCATCTCTCCATGATTCAGAGATTCTCACAGAGGCCCAGGCTGTACAGTGTGTTTATGCCAGTAAACACTAAGAAGTCCAGGCTGGGCATGGTGGCTTGCTCCTGTAATCCCAGCACTTTGGGAGGTTGGTGGATCACTTGAGGTCAGGAGTTCAAGACCAGCCTGACTAATAACATGGGGAAACCCCATCTCTACTAAATATAAAAATTAGCCACGTGCCATGGCAGGCACATGTAATACTAGCTGCTCAGGAGGCTGAGGCATGAGAATCACTTGAATCTGGGAGGCAGAGGTTACAGGGAGCCAAGATTGTGCCACTGCACTCCAGCCTAGATGACAGAGCAAGCCCCTATCTCAAAAAAAAAAAAAAAAAATTAAGACATCCTGGCAGGTGCAGTAATCCCAGCACTTTGGGAGACCAAGGTGAGAGGATTGCTTAAGGACAAGAGTTTGAGACCAGCCTGAACAAGATGGCAAGACCCCATCTCTACAAGTAATTTTAAAAATTAGCCATGCATGGTGGTGCATGCCTGTGATCTCAGCTACTTGGGAGGTTGAGGTGGGAGAATCACTTGAGTCCATGCCATTGAGGCTGCAGTGAGCTATGATCATACCACTGCACTCCAGCCTAGGCAACAGAACAAGACCATGACTCAAAATAAGTGAGTAAGAAGCCTGGATGCAGCACAGGGCCCAGTGCTTTAGTGCATCCTCCCAGTGTGTGATGGAAAATTGTGATCAAGCACTGACTTGGTGAAAAGAGCCGAGGCATGAACGTGTGTGCTGCCCTCTCAGGGCTCACACTTCGAGAAGCATCTCATAGGAGAGAGAGTAAAGCCAGTGTCAAAAGAGCAATACCAACCCAGTGCTTTGGGCATGTGGAGAGATTCGTTCTGGCTGAGGGATCTGGAAGGGAGTCACGGCGGGGACGGAATTGACTTGGGCATGCAAGGATGAGGAAGATTTAGGTGGGCACTAAGGGAAAGCTCAAGCCCAGGAGTCAGACAGGCTGACCAACTTGTCGCTGTTTGCTTGAGACTTTCCTGGTTTAGTAGTAAAAGCTCCTGTCCTAGTGATGTATGCACACCCCAAAACTGGGGCTCAGCCCAGGGGGGTTCTCAGTTTTATACAGGAAATAATTTGAGAGCAAGATAACAGAGTAAAAATGGCTGCTCCAGGGACAGAGCAGGGCTACCCATAGGCAGAGTGGCCCTTGTGGATTGCTGGCTAGCTACACTGACAGCTACTCCTTAATTATATGCTACAGGAGGGGCGTGATATTCATGAATTTTCCAAAAAAGGGGTGTGGAGTTCCTGGAACCAAGGGTTCTTCCAACCATATAAGGTGAATTCTGGGCATTTCCATGGCATTTCTAAACTGTCATGGCTCTGGTAGGTGTGTCTTTTAGCATGCTGATGAATTGCAATTGTGTACAATGAGCAGTGAGAGCAACTAGAGGTGCTTTTCTTTGCCATCTTGATTTTAGATGGTTTTGGCTGATTGCTACATCCTGTTTTGATCCATGGGAATCCTGACCGATGCACAGAAAACAAGTCCTACTTCTCTCCTGCCTCAGTAGAAACCTCCTCAGTCCCAGGCAAAGTAGGCTCCTAGGCAAATGAGTCAACCTAGGCAAAGAATACTGCACAACCCTGGTATCTAGAGCCTAGCTAGCAGCTCTCTCTACCTTTGGAAGGGATGGTAGGAAGACATTTTTGTGTGTGTGTGGCGATGGGGTCTTACTCTGTCACCCAGGCTGGACTGCAGTGGTTCTGTCATGGCCTACTGCAACCTCTGCCTCCTGGGCCCAAGTGATCCTCCCACCTCAGCCTCCCAAGTAGCTGGGGTTATAGGTGTGCACACTAGGCCCAGCTAATTTTTGTATTTTTAGTAGAGATGGGGTTTTGAGCTCAAGTGATCCACTTTCCTTGATCTTTCAAAGTGCTTGGATTACAGGTGTGAGCCACCATGCCTGGCCTGGAGACATTTTTTTTAATGTTCCAGAAGGCAGCTTTTAAACTAATTTTTGGAAAACTACAAATTCCAACTTAGCTGTATAACCTATGATGCCCTGAAATTTCCCAGCTACTGGGAATGAAGTGTGAATGACGGCTTAAGGCTCTAGAAGGTCTCCATATGTTTGGGTGAGATTTTGCTGTGAGTTTCCCTTAATGCACTGTCTTGTCTGAATGGCTTTAAAACTAACAAAAGTGACTACTCCCTAAGAGTCTGAGCTCCACAGGAAGGGTTTTTCTGTGATCGTGACCATCTTTTCTGTGCTTCCGTTTCTCTTTCTGCAGGGAGAAAACTTTTCCTATAGTGGATTTCTAACATATTTTTAATGAAGGTGGGCCTAGACCCTGTGGCTTTTGAAACTCAAGGTATAATTAAAGGTATGAAATGTAAGGAAATGCTCAAATCTTTACATAGCATTTACTCTAAGTTTTTATTTTGTTCAGCCTTTTAGTTGTTAAAAATATACATATCAAAATCTTATTTATTTATGTCTTGTTCCCAAAAAGACTATGGATGGAATGTCTCTGCTAGAGATTTCATGATCTAAATTGCTGCTACAAAACTTAACAATCAAGACCTATTAAGTATTCACTTGCAATAATAAAATTATCTCTCCTATAGGAAAGATTCACTGAGTAGGCCAGGCATGGTGGTTCAGGCCTGTAATTCCAGCAGTTTGGGAGGCCCAGGTGGGTGGATCACCTAAGGTCCGGAGCTCAAGACAAGTCTGGCCAACATGGTGAAACCCTGTTTCTACTAAAAAAACAAAAATTAGCCAGGTGTGGTGGCACATCTGTAATCCCAGCTACTAGGGAGGCTGAGGCAGGAGAATCACTTGAATCCAGAAGGCTGAGGTTGCAGTCAGCCGAGATTGTGCCACTGCACTGCAGCCTGGATGACAGAGTGAGACTCCATCTCAAAAAAATAAAAAAATAAAAAAAAAGCTTCCTTTCCAACGTAGACCTCGCAGAATGGCTCCCGCAAATAAGGGCGGTGAGAAGAAAAAGGGCCATTCTGCCACCAATGAGGTGGTGACCTGAGAATACACCATCAGCCTTCACGAGCACATTCACGGAGTGGGCTTCGAGAAGCGTGCCCCTTGGGCACTCAAAGAGATTCGAAAATCTGCCAAAAAAGAAATGGAAACTCCGGATGCGCACATTGATTCCAGGCTCAACAAAGCTGTCTGGGCCAGAGGAATAAGGAATGTCCCACACCGAATCCGTGTGCGGTTATCCAGAAAACATAATGAGAATGAAGATTCACCAAAGAAGCTCTATACTTTGGCTACCTATGTACGTGTTACCATTTGCAAAAATCTACAGACAGTCAATGTGGATGAGAACTAATTGCTAATCACCAAATACATCAAATAAAGTTATCAAATTGCAACAAAGAGAAAGATTCGCTGAGTAGTGGGCATTAGCAATTATTGATATGTTTACATCTTCGCCACGGTTAATGAGCACATTTTATGTTGAAACACAGCTTTTTATACATGTGTTTATGTCCCTCCTACTCCAAGCACCTCGGCAGATTTAATTTGGGCTGAGATTGAGCTCCCCTCAACTGGAATTTGTGGTTGGTGACAACAATCAAATTCCTGAAGAAATGGAGTTGCCCAGTGGAAGCACCTGTCTAAATTATTCTCTCCCCAGTGACTACTGTCGAGACTAGCTTTAGACAAACTAAACGTGGCTTCACATCAATTCCAACTCCAGATACAAGAAACATTGGATCTTTGACCAACATACCCAGGTATATCCTAGATAGGAATGCTGTCAACCTCATGCTTGTTTCATTATGGTGGCAAAACGGTCACCACAGCTCCAGATAGCACATCTAGATTAAAGTTTCCTACTTTATTTATTTATTTTCAAGACAGGGTCTCATTCTATCACCCAGGCTTGAGTGCACTGGTTGATCATGGCTCACCGTACCCTTGACCTCCCAGGCTCAAGTGATCCTCCTACCTCAGCCTCCTGAGTAGCTGGGACTACAGGCATGTACCACCACACCTGGCTAATTAAAAAAAATTTTTTTTTTTTTTAGAGACAGGATTCTGACACTTTTCCCAGGCCAACCTGAAACTCCTGGGCTCAAGCGATCCACCCTCCTTGGCCTCTCTAAGCGCTGGATTACAGCCTTGAGCCATGTAATCCCACCTGGCCATGCTCTACTTTATGTAGGAACTACTCTTCTTTCCTAAAATCCCTCTTGCAGACTTTTCTTCACATCTCATTGTCAGAAATGGGCCATGTGGGTCACTCCCAGCTACAAATATGGCTGAGAAAGTATCTGAATTTTTATTCTCTATTACAGGAGTCAACAATCTTTCTCTGTAACTACCAAGATAATAAACAGTTTTGGCACTGCAGGCCTTTTGGTCTCTGTTACAAAGACTAAACACTGCCATTATAGTGCAAAAGTAGCATCAATAATGTATAAATGAGCACATGTGGCTGTATTCCAATAAAATTCCATTTAGGAACACTGAATTTTGAATTTCATATGATTTTCATAAAATATTATTCTTCTTTTGATCTTTCTCCAACCATCTAAAAAGGTGAAAACCATTCTTAGGTCACAGCTGTACAAAAGTAAGCAGCCTACTGGATTTGGGCCACGGTGCGCCCACGTGTGAGAGGAGCGCAGGAAGGGCTTTGGGAGGTCCATCCACAGTACTGCCGCATTCAGGTTCTGTGCCTTGAATGTAGGATATTGGAAAGTGATGACAAGCTCAATCTATCAGATCCACTTTAATTTTCCTCAGAGCCACAAGAAAAGCCTGCTTCTAAATCATGTTGTTTATCATGAGCAAATTAAAGCTGACCAAATACCTTTAACACCAAAAATCTGTATTGCTGATCTCCTGGGACAGGAGGCCTAATGTATTTTACATCTTTGTTTTAAGTTGTCTTATAGTGCTTGCAAAACTAGATCAGATCTGACCTGAGAAAACGCTAGAATACAGTCTAGTACTGTAACCAGAAAATTGGCACTGTATCACAGACATTTGCATAATTCCTCAAAGTTCTGTTTGCACAAGCTTTTTGAAAATTCAGAGATGAAAATACCCTAGATATATTTATTCAGAGACAGGGTCTCACTGTGTTTCCCGGGCTAGAGTACAATGGCATGATCATAGCTCACTGAAACCTTGAACCCCTGGGCTTAAGCAATCCTCCTGCTTCAACCTCTGGAGTAGCTGAGACTACAAACACACACCACCACATCTGGCTAATTTAAAATTTTTTTGTAGCGATGGGGTCTGGCTATGTGGCTCAAGCTGGTCTCAAGCTGCTGGTGTCGAGCAATTCTCCCTTCTTGGCTTCCCAAAGGACTGGGATTACAGATGTGAACCACCAGATCTGGTCCTAAATACATTTAAAACAGAAGAGTAATATATTAGATATGTTGATCTATGATCATTCTTTTTGAAAATATCTTTAAAATATTACCTGTTCATTTACTTAGAAATTTGTTGTTTTGAACTTCACAGTTAATTTTATAATTACAATGTATGTATGTATAGGTGTATAAATTATATATTATATATAAGCTATATACATATATATATAATTATAATAAAATAATACAACATTATAAATAAACTACACATATATATACTTAATAGGCAGGACATTCTCCTTCTTAAGAAAATAAACTGATTGAGTTACATAGCTGAGAAGTCTAGGGGTTCAAGCATGGATCCAGATCCTCAAATGCTATCATCAGGGCTGAGTGTGATGGCTCACACCTGTAATCCCAGCACTTTGGAAAGCTAAGGCAAGTGATCATCTGAGGTCAGGATTTCGAGACCAGCCTGGCCAAAATGGTGAAACCCCATCTCTACTAAAAATACAAAAAAATTAGCCAGGTGTAGTGGCTCACACCTGTAATCCCAGCTACTTGGGAGCCTGAGGCAAAAGAATCGCTTGAACCTAGGAGGCAGAGGTTGCAGTGAGCGATATCATGCCATTGCACTCCAGGCTGGGTGATGAGCAAAACTCAGTCTCGATAAATAAATAAATAAATAAATAACAAATGACATCATCAGAATGCAATCTTGCACCGTATTTCTGGTGTAAGCAGCTGCTGCAAGCACACATCCCACGAGGGCAGCATTCCCTGGAGAAAAATAGCTTTCCTTTTCCCTAGTATTGGGTCTCATTAAACTGACTTACCCATCTATGAACCATCAGTAAGGTCAAGAGGTTGGAATATGTTGATTGCCCTGGCGTACGCTGTGTGGTTGAGTGTGCTCTCAAGAGCCGGGGGTATGATGAGGATGGCTGGTTTGTCTGAACTATGTAGACTGAGGATAGAAAATAAGTGGTTCCCCAAAGGAAAATTCAGGGTGAAATGATTCTGGAAAAACAAAAACAATTGTCTCCATTTGACTTTCAACAAAAGGTCGGGAAGAGAATATAGAACGGAGAGAAAATGAATGCAGAAGGAGAAAATTGTGGGAATGTAAAGAAAACGTCTTTTAGTAAGTTGGACAAGGTCAGTGCTTCGTAATCTTGGCAATGTATCAGAAAAATCTAGGTAGTTAAGAAAAGAAAAGATTCCTGCACCGTACCCCAGGCTGAGTGAATCAGAGTCTCTGAGAGTGGGATTTGGGATTCTGTAAATGTTTTAATCGCCCCAGGCAATCGAAATGCAGCTTAGCCATAGACTCACTTTGGGAACCATTGAACAGAGCTGCATGAAAGCACAGGCTCAGCTGCAAGAAAACCTCGAACTACAGAGGCCTGACCAAGAAGCTGATTTCTTTCTCACCTAACAGTCTGGAGGTGGATGGTCCAGGATGGTGGGTGGCTCTGCTTCATGTGTTCATTCAAAGATCCAAGTTCTTTCCATCCTGTTGTTCACCAGCCCCTAGAGTGTTGTCTTTGTCTGTAGAGCTGAAGCTGGCTGCTACCACATCCACCTTGCAGCTCATGGGGAAAACGGAAGGAGAGGACCAGAGAAGCACAGAGTTGTGTGTTAAGGCCGAGGCTCAGAAGTGGCACACACCACTTCCACGTTCATTATGTTAGCCTGAACTTAGCCACATGGCACAGCAAGCTGCAAGGAAGCTGGAAAGTGTAGTCTTTCTCTCACCTAAGACAAAAAATTTTGTCTTGTCTCTCAAAATGCAAGCACACACACAACACACACACACACACACACAGATAGGTAGGGGGGCATATGCTGAGCTAAAATCAGACACTTAAAAATTAAACATTCATTACTTTCAGTTAAACATCATAAATTGAATGGCTTATTTATTCCTTCCTGAAACTCCACTGAATAAAGGAATAAAAATGGTCAAAAGTAAGGAAGTCCCAAAGGAAACAGGAGAGGAGTAAGAGGAGAAAGTGATGTCAACACTACTTTGCAAAATGGAAAACAGATGGACAAGTGGAAACTGACCTGGCAGTGCAGAACAGGCAGAAACTTACTGCCAGGGAGAATTGAAAGGGAAAGTCCAGTAAGGAGTAAGCTGATTCCTACTGCAGAACCCAGGAGAAGCCGAGCTGTGGAAGGCACCACCTATCTCTGAAGGTTGGGGGTGGAGGGAACCGAATCCAGAGAGAGGAGTGGGAAGTCCCTTGAAGCAGCAGTCAGGCTTTCAGATTCCCTGCCCTAGTTCCTGGAGCATGATGGTCACCCCTACCTGGATAGGCACAGGAGCTTTGCTCTTGGAAATTCTAGGAACCTCTGAGCTCTGGGACTCCAGGCTCAACCGAGGGGGTTGGGGTGGTGAAGTACTCTTAAAGCAGTACTCTTAAAGTAAAGTACTTCCTATTAGATGGTAAATTCCTTAGTCCCCTTCCCACGTAGGTTCCCATGATCCTAGGCAGCCAGTTTTATATTCCTCCAATGGGAGATTGGAGGGTTCCATTCTGGGGAAACCGACCTACAGAAGAGAGAAGACCTGCAAGATTCCAATTTCTGTAGGTCCCCATCTGCCACACCATAGCAAAGGTCACCAACGGTCTTCACACAGAGCTGCCGCTCAGCTTTTAGTGACAGTAACGCTCATCCAGGAATCACCAGACATTTCAAGAAAGGCTTCAACAGGAGAGAATCTACCAAACAAGGAACATGGGAGAGATGGAGACAGCAGGAGAGAACTTCAGAAATGGTAATTGATATTTTTGGAAAGATAAGAGAAAATTTTACAACAGCAAAACAAGAACGGAATGCAATGTAAAAAGGAACATTTATTAAAAAAGGAAAGTGACGTAACTCCATGGAGAGGATGGGTGGAGGAGAAAAATAGGTGCGAGAATGCGAGGGAGTCAAATCCTCCGTTTGCATGGGAGAGTGCCAACAGATGAGGTCTAAAATAAAAAAGTGAAAAGCAGCAGCTTAAGCGTGCAATGTAGAAATATAGAAAAAGCAAAAGGAGTTGAAAATGACTGATTCTAGAAGCAGGATTGGAAGGGGAAGAAGAATGCTGGTTTTCATTATGAGCGAGGACTGTTTGATTAATCCATGCCCATGATAACATTAAACTGTATTTTAATATTTTTATTGGTTTCAATATTGATATCTTTTACACTTTAAAATCACAAAAAAATACCACTTCATATTTTAAAGACTACTTTCCAAGATGTTGGGTTGTAAATGTATGCGAAGTCTCTATGTGAAGTGATCAGCGTGACAGTAGAGTCAAAGCACGAGGGCGAAGAGGCAATTTATAAGGGAGCTCTTGGACTTAAGACCTGAGACATTTGAAAGAATCCCAGAACTTTCATGGGAGAAAGTGGGAATTCCTATTTTAAGAAGTCTGAGCAAACTGTCATAAACCAAGCTGCCAAATGTCTGCAGAGGGTTGGCAGGTGTTGTAGAAACTGCAGATCCTCTTTTTTTAAAATTTTGTTTATTACATTTGAATAATTGGAAGTCTGTTTGGATAATATCCAGAAATGAAACTTGTTTTTCTTTTTAAGTTATAACAGAAATGCTTTGTGTGGCTTTAGTCAAATGCTACTAATTGACTCCTCAAAAAAGAAAATCCTCCCATCTCCCTGTCTGTCTTCCTCTCAGCCAAGAATGTGCGTGTGACCTAGCTGTGGTCAATGAGATATAAGGGAGTCTGCTTAGGGGCTTCTGGGTTGCTTCTTCCTGCCTGATAGGAGGTTGGTGCACAGGGAGCCAGATTCTGCTTCCTGCTCTTGAACAGTATGAGGATGTCATTTTGGAGCACTCTGTGGTCACCTTAGCAAACCACAAGGGCAATTCCAAAGGAGTTACAAAGACGCCACTCCAAAGCTCTGGCGTCGATACATCCCAAGCAAACACCAGTAACTAACTGCAGTCTCCCTGTTATGCAAGAGCCATACAGCCAAGGTCAATCAGGCTTTCTGATATTTGCAACCAAAAGCCTCCCTACTCTCACCATTGGTCCGAATGTGCCACTGTGTGATTTTGGTCTCGGTGATTAGGCGATATTGAGTGAAGGGAGGTAAAATGATTTACTCACATCAGTGTGATCGTTCCATTCCATTCATACATTTGTAAGAAAGTTTACAACGCAGCCTCTCGAGAGGTGTGCCTTGACACACAAATGTTCCACGTGCGATGACTTTTTGACCCCTCAGTCCTGGGGGTTGCCAAGAGAGGACTGGAGTGGCAGGAGTCTCTAGGGCTACCAGAACCCCAGAGGAGTGAAAACTCCCTCTGGGCCTCTTTACCTGTTTAACCAAATCACTGTGCAAATCTAATCCTTTCTTTAGAGTGCTGTCAAGGGAAATATGCCAGGAAGCCATACTCTGGGATTTACCCATGGCATTCATGTACATTCTCTCTCTTGGTTTTCACAGGAGCATTCTGAGGTTATTATTAATCTCATCTTCCAAGTGCAGAAACTGAGATTTAAATCTCAGCGCCCCAATCTGTACAGCCATTCGGTGTCAGAGTCAGAATTTAGAACTAGGGCTCCAGACTCACTCTACTGCTGCAGAGAAAAGGCCTCCTTATTATTCCCAGTTCTCCATCCTCATTGCACACTTTCCTCGGAGCGTACCTGACAATGGTGGACTTTCATTGCTGAGAGCGGGTGGCGGCAGGAGGAAGTGAATGGGGTGATGTGGGAGAACGAGGGTGGCTCAGCCAGCTCAAATCTCTTTGTTCGTGGTCTGTGAAGATGTGACAAGACCAGAGAAGCCAGAACAGAAGACAGAGGCCACATTGTTCTGCTGGCCTGGGGCCGAATGTACTTCCTCACCATGTGTTTCTTTAGCCTCCTGAACTTTGCTTGATGGCATTGTACCGGCCCCTGTGCCAGCTGCTCAGGGTGGGAAAAAGAAGGAAGATTTTGCATGGGAGCAGGCTGGGCTATGTCCAAGCGTATGTGGCATTTCTGCTTGTTTATTTAACTTCTAGAGCTGTTTGTCTGAGACGTTCGGCCCTGGGGCTACTGCTAGTTAGAATGTTTTATTTCTACTTGTGAACCAGGATGGTGGGGATCTGGAAGAGAATTAGAGGCATCTGGGAAGCAGAGGGTTAGGCCAGCCTTCTCCAGGACGAATGCATTTCCCCAAATCACAAAACTAGTTAGTGACAGAGGCAAGAAAGGACAAAATTCTCCCCCAAGGTAGTAGAGCTGGCTCAGGGAAAATTCAGTTTGAGAGCCGCTTCCTGGATGTGTGACCTTAGCCAAGAAACTTCCCTCCAAGCCGGAGGTTCTCCGTCTGTAAAGTAGGGATTTAAAAAGTGCCTTTTCTGTAGGAATGAAAGAAGTGGTTGAGGTTATTTATGTAAAGAGCAAACTCTACTGCCTGAGCACACAGGATGTGCTCAAATGTTTGGTTTCTATTATTACTGATTCCTAGACAGCTTCTCTCTGTTCAGTTCTGCAGCTCTTTAGTGTGCTAATAGCTGACTGTGAGGAACCCAACAAGAAGTGTTCCATTCATCAAAACACACTTAGAGCTGGGCTAAGTAACTCACATCTGTAATCCCAGCGCTTTGGGAGGCTGGGATTATAGGTGTGAGCTACTCAGCACAGGTCTAAGGAGTTCAAGACCAGCCTTGGAAACCGTGTCTCTACTAAAAATACAAAAATTAGCCAGGCGTGGTGGCATGTACCTGTAATCCCAGCTACTTGGGAGGCTGAGGCAGGAGAATCACTTCAACCCGGAGGCAGAGGTTGCAGTGAGTCGAGATAGTGCTACTGTACTCCAGCCTGGGTGACAGAGTAAGACTCTGTCTCAAAAAAAAAAAAAAAAAAAAAAAGACAAAAGAAAAAGATCAGCCTGGGCAACATAGAGACTCTACCTCTATAAAAAATTTACAAAAAAAATCCACCAGTCATGTGCGTGTATGTGTATTTGTGTGTATCTGTGGTTCCAGCTACTCGTGAGGCTGAGGTGGGAGGATCACTCGAGCCCAGGTATTTGAGGCTGCAGGGAACTGTGACCATGTCTCTGTACTCCAGCCTGGGTGACAGACTGAGACCCTGTCTTAAAACAAACCAACAAAAACCCAAAACTCGAAACAAAAAAACCCCTCACTTTACTATATGTAAGTAATAACTTAATAAAATTGAATTTTGTTTTGAAGTATTCATTCTATGACAAACCATCAAGCCTCATTAAAAACATGTAACGCTGTCATCTCAGCAGATCCTTACCCAATTACAACTGCAACTTAAACCGTGACAGCTAAAGGTATCTGTTTAGAGGGAACTGAATTTTTAAAAGTGTTTTAACATTAGTCTAACGTAGGTGTAATGGATGTCAACTTGAGTGCACTTTTAGATATTTGCCCACAATATTGCTTAAGGCTTCTAAAAATCTCCGTAACCAATTTTAAAAATGAGCCCTGTGGTCAAACAATGATTGTTTGGGGGTGTCGGGAAGTTTAAGGAAATTGCTTATTTTCCCTTGTAGTTTATATGGTTTTTCTTACCCAAAGATTTGAGCAGTTTTTTGATGAACTCCAGACTTTATTTCTCTAAAGCTTTGTAAAGTCAGAATACATTTTCCTGCTTTCCCCTTACCCAAGCTGAGGTGACCTAGCTCCCTGGGAGCCTGATGACAAGGGTGACACTCTCATGTGGCATCAAGATCTACCCTACATCATAATTATCTGTGAACATCTCTTACTTCTTCTCCTAATATTTAGCTTTTTGAAGTCAGGGGCTGTATCTAAATGATGTTCCCATTCCTAATGGTTCCGAGTATAACACTGAATGCAAGAAAAAAATCAGCCAATCATTACTGCTAACGGATAAAACAGAATTAAGAAGTGATGTATTGTTTCATAAAGAACCTGAATAAATAAAGGGAAAACATGAACAAAATGCTGTTTCATTATTGTTCATGGGTAGAAGCAGAAATTAGAAGTAATGTGTTGTTTCAGAGGGCACTTCAGGTCCTTGGTTTAGTAAATAGACAATCTTCCATTAACATATCAGTTATTTCCAATGAATGCTTGTGACTGAACCTGGAATTAGGGCACCTGGACTGTAAGCCCAGCTCTGTGACCAGCAAACTGTGGAAACTTGGCCAAGTCCCTGGGGCTTCTGAATATCAGTTTCCTCCTCTGGACAATGAAGGGATTGAAGTCATTATGACATCATCGCCCAAGTTCCTTCCAGTTTTAGCATTTTCCAAGTGTCTCCTCTTGGTGTCATCTCAGTTCCTTGGACACAGGAGACTCTCAGGAAATGCCCGTGAGTTGATTGAGGGAGTCAGTTCAGTGGTTTGACTTTCACACTGTTTATTTTGCCAAATCTTTTTCACTGATAAATATGAAACTAAATCTCAGCGCAGCCCCTCTTTACATTAGCACAAATTCCAAATTGGCAGGTTCCAAATTACTGACATTTTGTATTAGTTGTTTTTAATTTGGAGTATGTGACTTTTACATTTTTCATGTCTGATCCATGAGTTACAGATTTTTTTTCTTAGATAAAAGGGATGTTTAGAGATTGTCTCATCCAGGATTCTAAATCTAAGGTCTCTAAACCTGTAGGCTTTACGTTCCCATGAACCTCACCCCCAAATGTAGCCCTCAGAATCCTGTCATTCATTATGGGTTTACTCAACCTTTTTATTAGCAGCACTTGTCACCACTTGAAATTGTCGTGTACCTTTTGTCATCAATTCTGCGCCTGAACTCCACACTGCACGTGCACACACACACAGACACACAGACACACACACGAACACACACACACAAAACTGTAAGTTCCAGGAGGGTAGCACTTCATTCTGTCTTATTCACCACTGCATCCCACAGTTCACAGAACAGGGCCCGGCACTCAGTAGATGCTCAATAAGCATTTGCTGACTGAATGAATGTGTAAGCCAAGTAAGCCCCAGTTCAATTCCACATTCCCCAAACTCACACATGCAATTCCAAAATCTTTTTAAACTATGTAATTTCTGGAGCTTCTAGAATAAGTAATACAAGGAGGTGGGAATATATTCCAAATATACATCAAGCTTCCTAAAACTCCTCTTTACCCTCCCATCTCTCCCACATTTCGCACATCAAGGCAGAGATACGTTGAGCTGCTTTTTCTCATTCTTCCCAAAAGTCTTTATACTGCGCCCTTGTCATCCTCTTTTCTTCTCTCCTCTGTGCCCCCAAATCTATTCTTTTTGTTGAGATATAATTTATGTACCTTAAATTTTAAATTTTCAAAGGCTACAAATCAGTGATTTTTAGTATAGTCACAAGATTGTACAACCATCACCAGCTCCAGAATGTTTCCATCACCCCATAAAAAAAAAACTATACCCGGCCAGATGCTGTGGCTCACGCCTGTAATCCCAGCACTTTAAGAGGCCAAGGCAGGCAGATCACCTGAGGTGAGACCAGCCTGACCAACACAGAGAAACCCTGTCTCTACCAAAAATACAAAATTAGCCAGGCGTGGTGGCACATGCCTATAATCCCAGCTACTCTGGAGGCTGAGGCAGGAGAATTGCTTGAACCTAGGAGGTGGAGGTTGCGGTGAGCTGAGATTGCACCAAGCTGAAATCACACCATTCCATTCCAGGCTGAGCAGCAAGAGAAAGACTCCATCTCCAAAAAAAAAAAAAAAAAGAAAAGAAGCCCAGTCCCTCCCCGTTATTCCTTTCTTCCGGCCCCTGGCAACCACTAATCTACTATCTGTCTCTATAGATTTGCTTATTCATGGCATTTTACCTAAATGAAATACTGCAACCTTTTATGCCTGGCTTCTCTCCTTTAACATCATGTTTTCAAGGTTCCTCCATGTTGCAGCATGTAATATATGAGTACTTCATCCCTTTTCATGACTGAATAGCATTCAGTTGTATAGAAATACCACATTTTGTTTACCCATTCATCATCTGATGGGCATCTGAGCTGCTTTCACTTTTTGGCAATTATGAATAACGTTGCTATGAATATTCATGTGCAAATCTTTCTGTGAATATTTCTTTTCAATTTTCTTTGGTGCATACCTATGAGTGTAATTGCTAGGTCATGTTTAGCTTTTCGAGGAACTGAGAAATTATTTTCCAGAGTAGTGGAGTCACTTTTACACTTCCGTCAGCAACATGTGAGGGTTCTAATTGTCCACGTTCTTATCAACGCTTGTTATTGTTCATCTTTTTTATTCTAGCCTAGTTGATGTAAAGTGGTGTCTCATTGTGGGTTTTGATTTGCATTTCCCTAATGGTGAATAGGCCAATGAGATTGCATATCTTTTCATGAGCTTATTGGCCATTTGTCTACCTTCACTGGGGATATGTCTTTTCAAATTCTTTGCCCATTTTTAAATCTAGCAATTTGTCTTGCTAAGAGCTCGTCACATAGTCTGGATACAAGTCCCTTGTCAGATAAATGACTTGTGAATACGTTCTCCCATCCCTTGGATTGTTTTTCACTTTTGTAATTTTGATGAAGTACATTGTATCTACCCCAGATCTATTCTTACCTTCTACATCAGCGCCCTGACCTTTCTTAGGTAAATCAATCCAGCCTCTCTTGTTACATCCAGTTCTCCTTTCTACATGTCCCTGATCTGTATAACAAAGATCCTGAGGAAAGTAGAGCAAAATGTGAAAAGATAAGTAACGTCTGTGACCTCCCATGCTTTCATATTTTTGTTCTTTTCCGATATACGAAAATACTGTAACCACCCAATGGATTCACCTTACTCACTGCCTAGACAAAGCCGATTTCTCAAGACAGGGGAATTGCAACAGAGAAAGAATAATCAACGCGGAGCCGGCTGAGCAGGAGATGGGAGTTTTATTATTCCTCAAATCATTCTCCCCCAACATTTGGGGATCAAAGTTTTTAAAGACAATTTGGTGGGAGGGGAGGGGCAGTGAGTTGGGGAGTGCTGATTGGTTGGGTCAAAGGTGAAATCAAGGGGTGTTCCTGTCTCCTTGTGCTGAGTCAGTTCCTGGTAGGGTGGGAGGGTGGGGGTGGTCACAAGATCAGATGGGCCAGTTTCTCGATCTGGGTGGTGCTGGTTGATCCATCAAGGGTAGAGTCTGCAAAGCATCTCAATCACTGATCGTAGGAGCACTTTAACGAGGGTCAGATTTTTGCAGCCTCCAGCTCTGTGACTACTAAACCATAATTTCTAATCTTGTGGCTAATGTTAGTAGTCTAGTCTCCAGGCAGCAAGAAAGTTTGTTATGGGAAAAAGCTGTTAATCATCTTTGTTTTAAAGTTTAAAATACTTTTCCCCCAAAATTAGTTCCACCTATGCCCAGGAATGAACAAGGACAGCTTGAAGGTTAGAGCCAAGATGGAATAGTCTAAATTTGCCCTCTTTCACTGTCTCAGTCATAATTTTGCAAAGACAGGTTCAATATTTAGGCACAGTATGCATTTTTCTGAGGGTATGAGTCTATAGATTTATTTCATCAGATGTTCAAACTGGTCCTTGATGCCAACAATATTAAGAATTGTGCATGTAGTCTCATTCTCTTGTTTTTCAGGAAAATGAGACCTAGAGCACTTGAGTGATTTGGCCAAGGCCACCTAGCTTGCTAGTGACAGTTCTGCAGATACTCAGTATCTTGGTCTCTTTTTCTGTTGCTGTAAAGGAATACCTGAGGCTGGATACTTTAGAAAGAAAAGAGATTGGCCTGGCACAGTGGTTCATGGCTGTAATCCCAGCACTTTGGGAGGCTGAGACAGGTGGATCACGTGAGGCCGAGTTCAAGACCAGCCTGGCCAACATGGTAAAACCCCATCTCTACTAAAAATACAAAAATTAGCCAGGCGTGGTGGTGCACACCTGTAATCCCAGCTACTTGGGTGGCTGAGACATGAGAATCACTTGAATCTCAGGCGGCAGAAGTTGTAGTGAGCCAAGATCATGCCAGTGCACTCCAGCCTGGACAACAGAGCAATATCTGTCTCAAAAGAAAAGAAAAGAAAATAGGTTTATTTGGCTGATGATTCTGCCAGCTATATAAGAAGCATGGGCATCTACTTCTGATGAGGACATCAGGGAGCTTCTCCACTCGTGGCAGAAAGTGAAGGTGAGCTGATGTATGTAGAAACCACATGGCCAGAGAGGAAGCAAGAGATGGGGAAGTGCCAGGCTCATTTTAACAACCAGGTCTGGTGAGAACGAATACAGTAAGAACTCACTCACTCCCCCGCGCACAACAGGGAGGGCAGTCGTCTATTCATGAGGGATCTGCCCCAGGACCCAAACACCTCCCATTAGACCCCACCTCCAGCACTGGGAATCAAGTTTCAACATGAGATTTGTAGACATCAAACATCCAAACTATAGCAATCAGGTTTCCTTATCTTCCTCCCTGACTCACCATCACACCATCCCACTGTACCATAATGCCTATAGAATTTCCACATTGCAGGTAAATTTCTCTTGGAGTAGCACATGAATCCAATACCAATGTTTTATCAAAAATTTATTTCTCAGAGACTAAGACCAGGCAGAATTGACTCAGAAGGCTGTGTGGGAGCTGGAGAGCAAGGTGAGTCTTGGTGAGAAGCAGAAGCATTGGTCCTGAGGCTCCTCTGCAGAAGCTACAAGCCAGTGGCCTGGCATGGTGGCTCACACTGCTAATCCTAGCACTTTGGGAGGCTGAGATGGGCGAGCTACTTGAGCCCAGGAGTTCAAGATCAGTCAGGAAAACATGACAAAACCCTAACTCTACACAAAATATTTAAAAAAATTAGCCAGGTGTGGTAGCATGCATCTGTGGTGTCCCAGCTACCCAGGAGGCTGAGGTGGGAGGATCTCTTGAGCCTGGGATGTCAAGGCTGCAGTGAGCTGTGATCATGCCACTGCACTCCAGCCTGGGCAACAGAGTGAAACCCTATATCAAGAAAAAAAAAATAGAAAGCAAAAGAAGAAAAGAAGAAGAAGCTGCAATCCTGATGAGCCCAAATTAAAAAGTCATAAAATGAAGAGGAGGGGAGGGGATGGTGAAGATGCATCACCACCTGATCTGGGCTCGGTTGGAAACAAACTGCAGATTTAAATCAAAGAAGGTGCACTTGGTGAGAAAGGATGAGGAATCAAGGAAATTAGCTCTTACTTAGCAAAGTGGGGAACAAGAAAGATGGTACAACTGACAACCCTAAGTGACCCCTTTTCTCATTCTGAATAATTGAAGAATTTCTTCAGGTGCTGCAGTGAAAGACTAAACTTTCGGTCCAGGCGTGGTGGCTCATGCCTATAATCCCAGCACGTTGGGAGGCTGAGGTGGGTGGATCTCATGAGGTCAACATGGTGAAACCCTGTCTCCACCAAAAATACAAAAATTAATCAGGCTTGGTGGCATGTGCCTGTAATCCCAGCTACTCGGGAGGCTGAGGCAGGAGAATCGCTTGAACCTGGGAGGCAGAGGTTGCAGTGAACCAAGATCACATCACCACATTCCAGCCTGGGAGACAGAGGTAGAGAGACCATCTCAAAAAAAAGAAAGAAAGAAAGAAAGAAACTTTCTGGCCAACTTTTTACTTTTTTTTTCTGTTAGTAAAGCATTTTTTAATTTTTAAATGCTTACTTGGGCTTTAAGGTTAATATTTTGGCCAAAAAGTCTGTCTAGTGTAGTAATATGGTAGCAGTGTTTATTTCCTGGCGTTGGTAATAGTACTATTTATGTACAATGTTGACATAGGAAAACTGAGTGAAGGGTATGTGGGAATTCTGCACTTTTTTTTTTTTACAACTTTCCTGTAAGTCTAAAATTATATCAATATAGAAAGTTAAAAATTAAAGAGAAAAAACTATGGCTGCATTTTTAAATTTTTTGCATTTCTAGAAATTTATGTTTTAGTAATATTTTCTTTATGAAATCATAATGCAAAATAGTAACCAATAAACAACCAAACAGCAAGTCTTATTGAACTTGTATATTTATTTTATTTTATTTATTTATATTTGGAGTAGATGTTATATTTTTAACATGCAAAATTTAAATATTAAAGAGTATGAAGTGAAAAGTTTTCCTCCACTTTTAGCCACCAGTCATATACACACGCGTGCATATACATTTTTTTTTTTGAGACAGAGTCTCGCTCTGTCGCCTGAGCTGGAGTGCAATGGTGCAATCTCGGCTCATTGTAACTTCCGCCTCCATGGTTCAAGCAATTCTCCTACCTCAGCCTCCCGAGTAACTGGGATTACAAGCACCCCCAACCATGCCTGGCTAATTTTTGCATTTTTAGTAGAGAAAGGGTTTCACCATATTGGCCACACTGGTCTCCAACTCCTGACCAGCTGCCTCGTGATCCATCCGCCTAGGCCTCCCAAAGTGCTGGTATTACAGGCGTGAGCCACTTTCCCTGGCAAATACCAACTTTTATACAAGTGGTTGTGAGCTCATAAACAATTTTATAATACTTTGAAGTTAATTTTAAGGAAACAAAAGATGTGACAATAAGGCATCATCTTTGCTAACTCCACTCATACAACAGAATATTTCTTATTTATTTATTGACTTTAGACAGAGTCTCACTCTATCACCCAGGCTGGAGTTCAGTGGTGCGATCTCGACTCACTGCAACCTCTGTCCCGGATTCAAGTGATTCTCCTGCCTCAGCCTCCTGGGTAGCCGGGATTACAGGCGCCACCACCCGCCCCCCCCCCCCAGCCCCGCTGCCACCATGCCCGGCTAATTTTTGTATTTTTGGTGGAGATGGGGTTTCACCATGTTGGCCGGGCTGGTCAAACTCCTGACCTTAAGTGATCCGCTCTCCTCAGCCTCCCAAAGTGCTGGGATTATAGGTATGAGCTACTGCGCCCAGCCTATTATTATTATTATTGAACAGGGTCTCAGTCTGACACACAGGCTGGAGTGCAGTGGTGCAATCAGGTCACTGTAACCTCAAACTCCTGGGCTCAGCCAGGGGCAGTAGCTTATGCCTACACGTGATTACAGCACTTCAGGAAACCAAGGCAGGAGGTTACTTGAGCCCAAGAGTTTGAGACTAGCCTGAGCAACACAGTGAGATCCTGTCTCTACAAACAATAAAAAAATGAGCCGAGCATAGTGGCACATGCCTTTGGTCCCAACTACTCTGGAGGCTGAGGCAGGAGGATTGCTTAAGCCCAAGAGGTCAGGAGGTGGATGCTGCAGTGAGCCATGATCATGTCACTGCACTCCAGCCTGTGCAACAGAAGCTGTTTCAAAAAAACAAAAAAAGGTGACCACTCTCGTGTCCTTCCTTCCAGGTTCTCCCTCCACCTTTCATTCTGAAGCTTCTAACATTCAATGATTTCAAATTTCACTTTTGTGCTTAATGTAGTCACATGTCAATATTATAGCAATTCCTAGTATGCCTCTTGGCAGAAGAGAGGAAAAGCCATTCCTCCGCCCTGGGGACTGCCCTCAGAGCAGCTGATGCCATCCTGCAGCAGAGTCCAATGGCATCAGGTCGCACACAATCAGGGTAGCTGAGCTGGTGGTGGGTTATTCACAGGGGCTAGGAAGTATAACACAGGAAATAAGTCAAGATCCCTCTTTGCCATTTAGACTCTGAAAGCAGTGGTCGGTGGCATTCTCCCGCTACCCACCAAACACGCCACTTCCTTTTCTTCCCTCCAGCCTCAGACTTCTTTTCTCTCTTGCTCTTGCACACACACCACGAGGCGTTACAGGAAGGTTGTGGACTTGGGAACCAGGTTGGCCCACGTGTACGCCCGCATGGCTCACCTCCTAAGTGTGGACCGTAAAGTTCATGCCAACCTCTCAGCATTTCACTCCCCAGCTGCAAAATGAGCATAAGAAGCCCTACTCAAGCTTCTCCTGCTCAACCTTCTGTGACAACTATGTCTCCAGCTTCTGTGACACAGAAGAGCCCGCATGAGAAAGGGATTTGTCTGGGAGCCACCAGCCACCCACTGAAGTTGAATAAGTGTTAGCTCTCTACTCTGGATTCTTCTATTTCTTTTTTTTTTTTTTTTTTTTTGGTCTTCATTTCATCCCTCCTTTCCTTCCTCTCCTTTTTCTCTTCCTCAACCTGTTATCCCGTATTTCTTTTATTGGTTTTCCTTCCCACCCGCCTCTTCCGTGTCCTACATCTCATACTTTCCTTCACATTATTTATGACATGGAAACCATTGTGGATTCCTGATCAGAAAGGACAGGGGAATGAGACAAGACAATTGTATCAACAAAGCCTATGGGGGGAATAAGAATGAGTCCATAGATAGTCCACACATAGATATATATTTGTTATATGCATGGAGTTACCCATCAACCTGTTTAACAACCTTTATGCTAATTATACATTAAGTCCAGAAAAACACGCTCTCCTATCTTGGATCGCCTTCTAGTTTTGCAATGCCAGCTGCAAGCTTGGGGTCAGGTCAGCAGATCAGCAGAAGACCAGGAAATGCAAACAGACGGCCTCTGTCTACCTCTGCCCCAAGTTCTAGATGGCACGCAGACTGAAAAACAAAATTCTTATAAAAGTCCTGATTTCTAGTGTCCATTAAAAAATGAGGGTGGGAGCAGGGAGAGGAGCAGAAAAGACAACTCTTGGATATTGGGCTTAATTCCTGGCTGATGAAATAATCTGTACAACAAACCCACATGTACCCCCAAACCTAAAATAAAAGCTTTTTTTAAGGCCAGGCGTGGTGGCTCACGCCTGTAATCGCAGTACTTCGGGAGGCTGAAGCAGGCAGATCACTTGAGGTCAGGAGTTTGAAATCAGCCTGGCCAACATGGTGAAACCCTGTCTCTACTAAAAAATACAAAAATTAGCTGGGCATTGTGGCGGGCGCCTATAATCCCAGATACTCAGGAGGCTGAGGCAGGAGAATTGCTTGAACCCGGGAGGCAGAGGTTGCATTGAGCTAAGGTCGTGCCACTGTACTCCAGGCTGAGTGACAGAGTGAGACTCCATCTTAAAAAAAAAAAGTTCTTTTTGTTGTTTTTTTTTTTTTAAAGTAAGCTGGGCATGGTGGCTCACGCCTGTAATCCCAGCATTGTGGGAGGCTGAGACGGGCAGATCACAAGGTCACCAGCCTGGCCAACATGGTGAAACCCCATCTCTACTAAAAATACAAAAAAATTAGCCAGGCAGGGTGGCACATGCTTGTAATCCCAGCTACTTGGGAGGCTGAGGCAGGAGAATCACTTGAACCTGGGAGGTGGAGTTTGCAGTGAGCCGAGATAACACCACTGCACTCCAGCCTGGGCCACAGAGCGAGGCTCTGTCTCAAAAAAAAAAAAAAAAAAAGTAAATGAGAAGTCCTGGCAACCCTGGGGCTCACATTTCTGTATGGCAACAGCTGTCAGGAGAGGAGCCGTGAGTGTGCCTGTCTAGAAAGGGCTCACGCTCTCCGCTTTACCCCAATCCCCTCTACCCCCTAAAGCAGACCATTTGGCTGGTTCACTTATTTATGTTACTGGCCTGGTTTTCTGAAAGCATTTGGGTTCAGGAGATCTGTATTCTCCTTTCCCTAAACTCTGTCATGCAGAGCTATGGGGTAGGGGGAGGAAAGAAAAGATGGAAAAGCAGTAAAGTCCTCCAGGCTTTAAAAAAAAAATGTGGCAAAATAGACAGAACATAAAATTTACCATCTTGACATTTTTTTCTTTTTAAAGATGGACTTTTGCACTATTGCCCAGGCTGGAGTGCCATGGTGCGATCTCAGCTCACTGCAACCTCTGCCTCCTGCGTTCAAGCAATTCTCCTGCCTCAGCCTCCCAAGTAACTGGGACTACAGGTGCACACCACCATGCCCAGCTAATGTTTGTATTTTTAGTAGAGATGGGTTTTCACCATATTGGTCAGGCTGGTCTTGAACTCCTGACTTTAGGTGATCCACCTGCTTCGGCCTCCCAAAGTGCTGGGATTACAGGCGTGAGCCACTGCACCCGGCCCATCTTAACCATTCTTAAGCGTACAGTACAGTAGCATTAATTACATTCACATTGTTGTCCAACCATCATCACTATTTAGTTCCTAAACCTTTTCATTATACTAAGCAGAAACTCTTCAACGATTAAGCAGTAATTCCCCATTCTTCCCCCTCTCTCAGCCTCTGCTCATCTCTCAGCTTATCCTTCAGGAACAAGTCTTTAGTTCCTGGAGCCAGTAGATAAGATGGTTTTGCTTATTATTTAACATCAGGACAATATTTCCTATCCCAGTATTGTTTAACACAGACACAGGAAATTCTGCGGGTTTCCATCCTCATAGGTAAGGAGGGAGGAATCGGATCCTGACTTGAATATCACATATTCATTGACTGAAAACCACAAGATAAGGAGGGATGGTAGGACCATTAGGAATAAAGCTGGGATGAGAATTCAGAAGGGAATTATAGTCCTTCAGGCCAGTTCACTGAATCTAGATCAAGCTGAATTTCTTTGCCCTTTATTTGAATTTGAAATTGTAGATACTTTTTAAAAGCTATATTTTATGAACTGTATATCCAGATGGAATTTTCTCAATGTTATCAGTGTTGTCAGCCACGGAGGTAACAGAACTCACCTCCTCTGTGCCACCATCCATACACACATACAGCGGCATGCACACACACACACACACACACACACATACACACACAAGTGCACACATACGGCTTCTCTTTCCTCCCACATCCCCTTTAACACAACCTCTACTTAGTCGAAAGTTGACAAAGAGCCATAAGAAAAACTAGGCCAGCTTCACAAAACGCTGCATTGTTTTTGGGAAATGGGAAAATAGCACATTTGTTAGCTTTCATCTGATGTGCATTTGCATGTGCTGCTGTTTCAATTCTTACAATACCTTCAGGTATTAAAATTCCGACTTTTCTAAATGATAAAATCAGAATTTCATATCCGTTTCATTACAGAGGTCCACTGATGTGCCAGATTTTTCTCTGACAAGGTTTCAAAGTTTACCACAGTCACGTGAAACAACCAGTTAATGAAAATGTTTTGCACCAGAATTCCTCTTGGGAAAGCTCATCGTTTATTGGAAAGAAATATCTTGCTAAGTTACTTGAGCTGGGAGGCTGAGATCTCAAGGACATGATTAAGTAATAAGAAGAAGAACAGTAGTGAATGTATGGAGCCTGAGTCCCGTGAACAGGACCTTGCTTGTTCTGCTGTGCTGTGAGTTGGTTTTGCGTGCGCCCGTTTAGGAGTGGCAGCAAAGGAAAAGCAGGTTGTCCCTGCATAACACATAGGAGACCTGGCTAGCCTGGCACTGCCAAAGAAAGGACAGAGAGAAACAACTGTCAGTCATGGTACATCTGAAAGCAGATTGAATTGCAGTATCTAGTATTTTGCTATAGGGTGTGACTGTAAATCCCTAGGTCAAGGTCTTTCATCACTGGCACTTTTGACATTTTGGGCCATATAACTCTTTTTTTTTTTTTTTTTTTTGAGATGGGATCTCGCTCTGTCACCCAGGCTGGGGTGCAGTGGTGCGATCTCAGCTCACTACAACCTTTGCCTCCCGGGTTCAGGCAATTCTCCTGCCTTAGCCTCCCGAGTAGCTGGAATTCAGGCACGTGTCACCATGCTTGGCTAATTTTTGTATTTTTAGTAGAAACAGGGTTTCACCATGTTGGTCAGGCTGGTCTCAAAGTCCTGACCTTGTGATCGGCCTGCCTTGGCCTCCCAAAGTGTTGGGATTACAGGCGTGAGCCACTGCTCCCGGCCTGTATAACTCTTTATGGTGGGGCTGTCTTGTGTACTGTAGGACGTATAACAGCATCCCTGGCCACTAACCACTACATGCCAGAGGCATCTTCCTCCTACCCCCAGCTATGATAACCAAAAATGTCTCCAGACATTGCCAAATGTCCTTTGGGCAGCAAAATCATCCCTGGCAGAGAACCACTGGTAAAGTCTAATTTGGTAGTTCGTTTTGTTTTTTTGTTATGAATTGGAGTTTCACTCTTCTTGCCCAGGCTGGAATGTAATGCCGTGATCTTGGCTCACTGCAACCTCCACTTCCCAGGTTCAAGTGATTCTCCTGTCTCAGCCTCCAAAGTAGGTAGGATTACAGGCATGCACCACCACACCCAGCTAATTTTGTATTTTTAGTCGAGACAGAGTTTCTCCATGTTGGTCAGGCTAGTCTCAAACTCCCAACCTCAGGTGATTTGCCCATCTTGGCCTCCCAAAGTGCTGAGATTACAGGTGTGAGCCACTGCACATGGCCTGCAATTTTTTTTTTTTTTTAAAGCCAACAGTCAGCTGCCAAGATGAATGCTTTTATAACAGGAAACATATAATAGGACGTAACTATAGGCTTATTGTTCTGGGACATTTTCATACTAATGTTGTAGGCCTGTGCCATGCCCGTACAGGCTCAACTTTCAAATAAATGTCTGACACATTGCAAAGAGCCAAGAGTTTGATCTTCTGCAAATTGCTAGTTTCCCTGTGCCCCCATCCACCTTGAGCTTGCCTTTATTACAGCACTTTACCTCATACCTTAAGTCCTGCATATATGTGTCTGTTTCCTTTGCAGCCTGCAGCGCTTTTAGCTCCATTACCCAATACAATTTTTAAACTATTTTAAGCCTGAAGTCAGAAAGTGGCAGCTCACAGACCTGAATCTATGTTATATTTAGTCCTATTAAACCACAAGAATGTTCATATAAAATGTAGATTTGTAACTTCTCTAAGAGAATCAGAAGATGGC
Source organism: Sapajus apella (assembly GCF_009761245.1). Classification (NCBI taxonomy): domain Eukaryota; kingdom Metazoa; phylum Chordata; class Mammalia; order Primates; family Cebidae; genus Sapajus; species Sapajus apella. The sequence goes on along the minus strand of NW_022436950.1, from coordinate 16,892,140 downwards.
CAACCATTGACTAGTGTTGCCATGTGACCACAATTCCTGGAGCTGAGAATTAGCTTCCTCTTTAGAAGAGTGACACATTTATCAGTTTGCGGAGTGTCCTCCATCTTCTTGGTATTGCCCCAGTCCCCTGGATTATGTTTCTTGCCTGGTCCCCGAAATTATGTAAATTTTCAATGCCTATAATAAGTACCTCTAAAATGTTTAGAATAATTGGGCGGGGTGCAGTGGCTCATGCCTGTAATCCTAGCACTTTGGGAGGCTAGGGCAGGTGGGTTTCCTGAGGTCAGGAGTTCAAGGCCAGCCTGGTCAACATGGTAAAACCCAGCCTGTACTAAAAATACAAAAATTTAGCTGGGTGTGTTGGTACATAACTGTAATCCCAGCACTTTGGGAGCCTAGGTGGGCAGATCACTTGAACCCGGGAGGTGGAGGTTACAATCAGGCCATTGCACTCCAGCCTGGGTAACAAGAGCAAAACTCTGTCTCAAAATAATAATAATAATAATAGTAATAAATAAATAAAATGTTTAGAATAATTGGCTTCTGATTTCACATTTAGGTATCCTATTATGATACGGTGTAGAAAAAAAATTAACAAAGATTGCTATATAGCAGTCTGAGACAAAACTGAATGTATGTGTTTACCTGACGAGGGAAAGCTGTATTATTTCTTTTTTTTTTTTTTTTCGGAGTTTCACTCATGTTACCCAGGCTGGAGTGCAATGGCGCAATCTCGGCTCACCTCAGCCTCCCAAAGTTCTGGGATTACAGGCATGAGTCACCGCGTCCAGCCTAAGATGTTCTTAACGATCCAGAAAGAAAGTACCAAAGTAGAAGATCAAACTAAACCCTGGGAGACCTTTATGTCTCAGTCATTGATATAGACACCTGATTGTCTATATCACTTGAGGTCAGTTTGAGACTAGCCTGGCCAATATGGTAAAACCCTGCCTCTACTAAAAATACAAAAGTTAGCCAGGTGTGGTGGCAGGCACCTGTAGTCCCAGCTACTCGGGAGACTGAGGCAGAAGAATCACTAGAACGCAGAAGTCAGAGCTGAGATTGGGCCATTGCACTTCAGCCTGGGCAACAGAGCAAGATTCCATCTCAAAAATCAATCAACCAAACAAACAAAAAGTCAATCAAGCAAACATCTTCATGATGTCAGATGTAGGCCATTCAGTGTGTTTGAGTTGGGCTCATTCTCTCGTTACACCTTTAGGGAACTTTCCAGGCCTGTGCTTTCCCCAAGCACAACACGCAGCTTCTTGCAGCTCTCAGGTACAGGGACAGTAGGCCAGGCTGGACATTTCCTGAAACAGGACTTTTGTATTCTTCAACCACTGTGATAAATCAGTCAACCTCATGGCCATGGACTTTGGACATGAAAATAAATTATTGCTCTATCACAGGACCTGCTTTTAGGCACAGATACCAAACCAAGTTTCATTCTGCTTTGTTAATAAATGACAAGATGATTTACAATCATTTGGCATTTTTCAAAGTGAATACTTAAGGCATAGACTGAAATACCACATCAGTCAGCATATTTACAAGGTACTTGTCTCTCATGAATCATAATTTGGCAGTCTGTCCGATTTGGTATAACAGATTATTAAAATACCCTTTCCCGAAGAACAATGAATAAGGAAAACTCTCTAAGATGTTAGTAATAAAAAAGAAGTAAAGGAAATCAAATGTAATACCCTTGGATCCTTTCCAGCTTCCAGTGACTTATCAAATATTTTCAAATTTCTACCTCATCACTCTTAATTTTTAAAATTGTAGCAAAACATACGTAATATAAAAATTACCATTTAAATTCTTCTTGAATGTATAGCTCAGTGGCTTCATTTTTTTAAAGCTATTTGTTTACTAATGAAAAGGATTGGTGAATGGCAGGAAGCAGAACAAATTTGTCTAATTTCGCATACCTGAAAGGGGACCCGATCTGTGTCACCAAAAACCCACTTCCCCAAATCTCCTAAAAGAGCCTCTGAAACTAAAGAGGCAAAGTCATAGCTAAGCATATATGCCACTGCTTTAAAGAAACAGAACTTTAGTTGTTCTTTTTGAACCCAATATGGGTGGTTAGATTGGGTAGAAAGAATAAGATATTACCTTCTTCTTACCATTTGGTGAGGTGAGAAGTGCAGTGAAAGTGGCATGAGGAGAGGTGGGGCGTGGTGGCTCACACTGGTAATCCCAGCACTTTGGGGGGCCGAGGCGGGCGGATCACAAGGTCAGGAGTTCGAGACCAGCCTGACCAACATGGTGAAACCGTGTCTCTACCAAAAATTAAAAAATTAAAAAAAGAAAGTGGCATGAAGAAACCATACCAAAATAGCCTATCATCCAGTTTCAATCTGTTTGTCTTATTTGTATGCTTCCTAACAATTTTAAAAACATAAAACATATAAGTATTATTAAAATTTGAGTCAGGCGTGGTGGCTCATGCCTGTAATCCCAGCATTTTGGGAGGCTGAGGTGGATAGATCATCTGAGGTTGGGAGTTCGAGACAACCCTGGCCAACATGGTGAAACCCCATCTCTACTAAAAAAACACAAATTAGCAGGGTATGGTGGCGCACATCTGTAATCTCAGCTACTTGGGAGACTGAGGCATGACAATTGCTTGAACCTGGGAGGTGGAGGTTGCAGTGAGCAGAGATCATGCCACTGCATTCCAGCCTGGGTGACACAGCAAGACTCCATCTCAAAAAAAATTTTTTTCTTTTGAGTAAACAAGTATTCTTTATTTACCTGAAAAATTTATTGCTCTATCAAAAATAAAGGCAAAAATAAAGTCAAATGTATATTTTGAACTTTGGGTTTTTGATTTTCATATAAAGCGCAGAATGTATTTGCTTCAGCTGTATTTTAGGCAATATGTAGGCCAGGTATTCTCAAATAGGAATTAAAAAAAACACCAGTTTGAAGGCTGGGAGTGGTGGCTCCCTCCTAAAATCCTAGCACTTTGAGAGGCTGAGGAGGGAGAATCATCTGAGGCCAGGAGTTCAAGACCAGCCTGGGAAACATAATGCAACCCCCCAACCCGCATCTCTATAAAAGTAAAAAACAAACAAAACCCACTGGTTTGAGATGTTGATTGGAGCTACTGTTAAGGGATAGAAAGCTGTAACCTAAGTCTCCTCCTTGAAAGCTCTCAATACCCACCCATAGTGTAAAGGCTCTGAGAAGTCCTGTCATAAACGTGAACCCATTCAATTTTCTCAGAGGTTAGCGTATGTGCTGTAATGTCATTTGATCTGGATCCGTAAAATATTTCTTTTCACTGCAATACCACTTATTTGTTGTCCTCAAAATTAACCTTCATCAAGATAAGTTTTTTTATGTATCACAATTGTCTTCTGCCATTCTTCCCCTTTCCTGTGTAGTATCATTTTACAAATTAGGAAACTGGGCAATAAAATAATTATTATAATATATAATAATAAATAAGACTTTGCTTTATGCTACACAAATATCATCCCATAACAAAAGCCTTTATTTTTATCTTACTTTTCAATGGCACTTTTTTCAAGGAAATAAATCAGATTTAAATCATTTATATCCAGGACATTATTAATATCTACCAAAGCTCTTTGCCTGCAATCCCAGGAGCTGCCACCGGGTGGTGGTGAGCCAGCTTCCATGCATAGGCTTCCTTCTCCAGGGAAATCTGAAAAACAGGTTTTGTGTTTTAATTTAAAAAGAAGGTTGGGCATGGTGGCTCACGCCTGTAATCCCAGCACTTTGGTAGGCCGAGATGGGCGGATCACCTGAGGTCAGGCGTTCTAGACCAGCCTGGTCAACATGGTGAAACCCCATCTACTAAAAATACAAAAATTAGTCTGGTGTGGTGGCTCATGCCTGTAATCCCAGCTACTTGAGAGGCTGAGGCAGGAGAATTGCTTGAGCCCAGGAGGCAGAGGTTGCAGTGAGCCGAGATTGCACCACTGCACTCCAGCCTGGGCAACAGAGTGAGATCCTTCTCAAAAAAAAAAAAGTGTCAGCAGCAATCCCATTACTGGGTATATATCCAAAGGATTATAAATCGTTCTACTATAAGGACACATGCATACGAATGTTCATTGCAGCACTGTTTACAATAGCAAAGACCTGGAACCAACCCAAATGCCCATCGATGATAGACTGGACAGGGAAAATGTGGTACATATACACCATGGAATATTATGCAGCCATCAAAAATGATGAATTCGTGTCCTTTGTAGGGACATGGATGAACCTGGAAACCATCATTCTCAGCAAACTGACACAAGAGCAGGAAATCAAACACCGCATGTTCTCACTCATAGGCGGGTGGTGAACAATGAGAACACATGGACACAGGGAGGGGAGCACTACACACTGGGGTCTGTTGGGGGGAAATGGGGGAGGGATGGGGGCTGGGGAGGTGGGGAGAGATGGCATGGGGAGAAATGCCAGATATAGGTGAAGGGAGGAAGGCAGCAAATCACACTGCCTTGTGTGTACCTATGCAACAATCTTGCATGTTCTTCACATGTACCCCAAAACCTAAAATGCAATTAAAAAAAAAAGAGTCAGGACATCATTATGAATTAACAAGATTCATCTATTGATAATTGTTTTCCTCTTTCTTTCCTTCTCTCTCTCTCTCTCTCTTTTTCTTTCTTCCATAAGCAGAGCTGCTTGGGGCCAATGCCTTCTCCCTCCCTTCCTTTCCCACCCAGTCCCCTCTGCTCTTCTGAGTCCATTGGTGGCTGCAGTGGGCAGTGCCCAGCACAGGAACAGCTTCCCACCCCAGTATGGGGGGCCCACTCTCTGCTTTTCTGCAGGAACTTTTCTCTAGTTCAAGAAGTTTTGGTATCCATTCTATGTGTGTGTGCTCAGGGAAGCCTGGAAGACCAGGAACTTCCTCATCTCAGGGGCAGCCCTCAGACAATGAGGACTTAATTTCTCTCTGTGGAGGCAATTCTGAGAAGCTTCTGCTTGATTCCCCAGCCAGACTGAGCCCTGATGGTCCCTGGGGGAAAACTGTTTATTTATAGACCACTGGTTGACCTTTCTCTCTATCCCTTCTCATTTCCCTCACTTTCTCACTGGTGCTTACTGAGTGAGATAACCTCAAAAAACTATGGCACTCGAGCTGTCTTGGGGCTGCTTTGAGGAAAAAAAAAGTTTTGGCCGGGCGCGGTGGCTCAAGCCTGTAATCCCAGCACTTTGGGAGGCCGAGGCAGGTGGATCACGAGGTCAAGAGATCAAGACCATCCTGGTCAACATGGTGAAACCCCGTCTCTACTAAAAATACAAAAAATTAGCTGGGCATGGTGGCGCGTGCCTGTAATCCCAGCAACTCAGGAGGCTGGGGCAGGAGAATTGCCTGAACCCAGGAGGCGGATGCTGCGGTGAGCCGAGATAGCGCCATTGCACTCCAGCCTGGGTAACAAGAGGGAAACTCCGTCTCAAAAAAAAAAAAAAA
>NW_022436950.1:16851757-16886276 GCF_009761245.1 Sapajus apella | reverse complement strand
CGTTGTATTAATGTGAGAATTGTGATGTTATTAATACTGAGTGGCAACTTGATTGGATTGAAGGATACAAAGTATTGATCCTGGGCGTGTCTGTGAGGGTGTTGCCAAAGGAAATTAACATTTGACCTTGGGCTGGGAAAGGCAGACACACCCTTAATCTAGGTGGGCACAATCTAATCAGCCGCCAGCCAGCCTAGAATATAAGCAGGCAGAAAAATGTGAAAAGAAAGAGCGGCCTAGCCAGCCTACCTCCTCTCTGGATGCTTCCTGCCCTCAAACATCAGACTCCACGTTCTTCAGTTTTGGATCTCACACTGACTCTCCTTGCTCCTCAGCCTGCAGACAGCCTATTGTGGGACCTTGTGATTGTGTGAGTTAATACTTTATTATATATATATATGTATATATATCTCCCATTAGTTCTGTCCCTCTGGAGAACTGTAAGACAGGAACCCAGGCACTGGAAATCCAGTCTGGCTTTCTCACAGCAACCAAAATAAAAAGATTCTGCAGATCCTCTGAGCTAAGTCTGGCAAAACAACAGCAACACAAGCTGACCTCCAAACCTTTATTGACTTGCTAATTGCAATTCTTAATTTAAGCTTTGCCTCTATGTCCATCTCTTTTGAAGCTGTTGTATTTCCTGGAAACTTTTTTTTTAGACTCAGGCTCATTATGACTAAATACAAGAAAAAATAAATAAATTGCACACAATAACTTGGTGGCCATTGCAGCATTCTATGTTTATAATTGGGCTTTCTACCTGAGCTGAACTGCTTTCCCACCATCTTTTAAATAGGCTTTATTTTATTTTGAGACGAGTTCTGGTTCTGTCTCCCAGGCTGGAGTGTAGTAGCTTGCTTATTGATAACTTAAGTTCCTGGGCTCAGATGGCTGGGCAAGGTGGCACATGCCTGCAATCCCAGCACTTTAGGAGGCCGAGGCAGGCAGATCACGAGGTCAGGAGTTTGAGACCAGCCTAGCCAACATGGTGAAACCCAGTCTCTACCAAAAATACAGATACAAACACAGATTAGATGGGCTTGGTGGCACGCACCTGTAATCCCAGCTACTCGGGAGGCTGAGGCCGGAGAATCACTTGAACCCAGGAGGCGGAGGTTGCGGTGAGCCAAGATCATGCCATTGCATTCCAGCCTGGGCAACAAGAGTGAAATTACGCCTCAGGAAAAAAAAAAAAAAATCCTGGGCTCGAGTGATCCTCTTACCTCAGCCTTCCAAGAAGCTGAGACTATAGGCATGAGCCACTATACCTGCTAATTTTTAAATTTGTTGCAGAGACAGGGGCTCACATGTTGCCCAGGCTGGTCTGGAACTCAGATGATCCTGCTGCCGTAGCCTTCCAAAGTGCTGGGATTACAGGCATGAGCCACCACGCCTGGCTGCTTTATGTTCTTAAATTTGTTTTAGCTCCACAGAAAAATTGAGCAGAAAGTAAAGTGTTCCCATAATCCCCTGTCCCCCACTCACTCAGCCTTCCCCACTATCAATGCCAAATTCTTTTAAAATGAGATATTTCTTGTCTTCTTGAAACTCCTAAAATATTAAAATATTGAATTGTCAAATAAAGATTGTATATATTCAAAGTGCAGGATGTGATGATTGGTATATGTATATATTGTGTAATAATCACCACAATCAAATGAACACATCCATCCCCACCCATGCTTTACGTTAGATTCCTAGAACCTATTTAACTTATAACTGAGTGTTTGTACCCTTTGGCCGACATTTCCCATCTCCCCCACCCCCTAATCCCTGGTAATCATTCTTCAACTCTCTGCTTCTATAAGTTAAACTTTCTTAGATTCTGTAAGTGAGATCACATAGCATTTGTCTTTCTGCGTCTGGTTTATTTCACGAGACATAATTTCTCGAGGTCCCATCCATGTTGTCAGAAATGCAGAATTTCCTTCTTTTGTATGGCTGAATTATCTTCCATTGTTTATATGAACCACAGTTTCTTTCTCCATTTATCCGTTGATCAAGACTTAGGTTGAGTCCATATCTTGGCTACTGTGAATAGTGCCGCAAAGAACATGAGCATGCAGATATCTCTTCAACTGATTTCATTTTCTTCAGTTATATAACCAGAGGTGGAACTGCTGGATCATGTCTTAGTTTTATTTTTAATGTTTTGAGTAACCTTTATATTATTTTCTGGTAATGGCTGGACCAATTTACATTCCCACCAATAGTGTACAGGTGCTTTCTTTTCTCCATACCCTTACCAACACTTATCCCTTGTCTTTTTTTGGAAATAACCACCCTAACAAATGTGAGATTATATTTCATTGTGGTTTTGATTTGCATGTTTCCAATGATTAGTTATGTTGAGTACTTTTTACATATCCATTGACTGTAAGTCTTCTCTGGAAAATGTCCATTCAGGATCTCTGTACATTTTTTAATCGGATTATTTATTTATTCATTTATTTGCTATTGAGTTGTGTGAGTTCTTTATATTTTTTGGATATTGATCCCTTATTGGAGATTTTCAAATATTTTCTCCCATTCCATTGTCAGCTGCCTCTTCCTTTTTTTGATTGTTGTGCAGAAGCTTTTTACTTTGATGTAGCCCCGCGTGTTTATTTTTGCTTTTGTTGCTTGTGCTCTTGGTGTCACAGCCAAAAAATAAGACCGATATGAAGAGCTTTTTGGCTATATTTTCTGTTAGGAATTTTATGGTTTTGGATCTTATATGTAATTCTTTAATTCATTTCAAGATAATTTTTGAATATGTTATAAAAACAAGAATCAATTTGTATTATTTTGCTTGTAGATATTTAGTTTTCCCAACACTAAATTTCCCAATTTATTGAAGAAAATTTCCTTTCCCCATTGCACGTTCTTGGTGCTTTTGTCAAAAATTAGCTGACTGTATTTGCATGGGTTTATTTATGGGCTTATTACTCTGTTCCATTGGTCTAGTCTTTATTTTTATGCAGGTACCATACTACTTTTACTATTATAGCTTTGTAACATAGTTTGAAATCAGCAAATGTCTCCAACTTTGTTCTTTCTCAAAATTGTTTTGGCTTTTCTGGGTCGTTTATGGTTCCATGTGAATTTTAGAATTGATTTTTCTATTTATGTAAAAAGTGTCATTGGAATTGTGATAAAAATTCCACTAAAAACCCTTATCCTTCCTTTATTATTTTAAAATAAAATTTAAGCTTTTTCTTTTCTTTTCTTCTTCTTTCTTTCCTTCCTTTCTCTTTCTTTCTTCTTTTATTCTTTTTTTTTTTTTGAGACAGGGTGTCACTCTGTGGCCCAGGCTGGAGGGAGTACAGTGGTGCCATCATAGCTCATTGCAGCCTGCAGTTCCTCGATTCAAGCCATCTTCCCACCTCAGCCTTTCAAATAACTGGGACTACAAGTACATACAACCACATCTGGCTATTTATTTTATTTTTTATAGAGAACGGGTTTCACTATGTTGCCCAGGCTGGTCTCAAACTCCTGGCTTCAAGCGATCCTTCTGCCTTGGCCTCTCAAAGCGCTGGGATTACAGGCATGAGTCACCACGCCTGGCTCCTTACCCTTCTTATGAAGGCAGGCAGAAAGACCCATAGGACTTTATACACTGGGGCTAGTCATTAGCAGGGACTTTTATGAAGCAGAGAATGGAGGAAGGTTGATTTTCATCAAAAAAAATTGGAGCCCAAGAGAGAAGAAAATAACAGCCTTCTGTTTTAGTTAAAAAAAAAAAAAAAAGTAACCTAAAAGAAAAATTAAAGCTAAAAGTAAATTCTGGAGCCATGTTAACAACTGATATGATAACTTGCTGCAAATAGCCTTTGTAAAAGCCAGAGAAGTTAAAGAAAAGCACAGATAAAATAATAGCATTGGAATTTATTTCAACATATATGGCTTAAGGCTCTTGAGCTTTCCTTTAATAAGAATCAGGCCCACAGCTGCTTTTGTTAATGCCATAATTTTGTGGTGAACTCTTAATTTACTGGTTACCTGCTGTATGCAAGGCACTGTGGGATGCACACGTCAAAGAGGGTGCCCACGTTTCTTCGGCGACCAGCCACTGTGATCAGCACTCTGCTGGACATTTTCTTATTTAGTTCTTTTTTTTTTTGGGGGGCGGGGACAGAGTTTCACTCTTCTTGTCCAAGCTGGAGTGCAGTGGTGCGATCTCAGCTCACTGCAACCTCCACCTCTTGGGTTCAAGTGATTCTTCTGTCTCAGCCTCCTGAGTACCTGGGATTACAGATGCACACTACCATGCCCAGCTAGTTTTTGTATTTTTGGTAGAGACAAGGTTTCACCATGTTGGCCAGGTGATCTCAAACTCCTGGCCTCAAATGATCTGCCCGCCTCAGCCTCCCAAAGTGGCAGGATTACAGGTGTGAGCCACTGTGCCCAGCCAAATACTAAGTTAATTTTAATAAGCCCCCCAATACTGACATAACACCTAAACTTAGCAATTTACGGCCCAGTTAAGGTTTAGCTTTGTCTCGTTAAAAGAAAAACTCCAGCAGAATTAAATTTAAAGGAGTTTAATTGAGCAATGACCTTGCGAAGCTGGTAGCCCCCAGAATCACAACAGATTCAGATAGACCCCAGCACAGCCACGTGGTGGAAGAAGATTTATAGACAAAGGGAAGCAACATACCGAAATCGGAAGTGATGTTCAGAAACAACAGGACTGGGTATAGCTCCGTGTTTGCCTTATTTGAATACAGTTTGAACACTGGGCAGTGTGTGAGTGGTGGAAACACGGCTGCTGGGATTGGTCAAGACTCAGGGATTGTTGCAGGCACATACGTTTGATTTTCAATCTTGTCTACCTATTACATTAGGTTGCACTTCATCTACAAGGACTCACATAGAGAAGTACAAAGTCCTTCTCAGGTCGTATGTAGTTTGCTTTAACAGTCTAGTCTCTTAAGCATGCCTTGCATTGTGTGTTATTAATTTGCTTTAATTGTGTGGCCAAGGTGGCTGGTCATCGTGAGTCTGATGAGGAGGAGTTCTACCCATTTAACAGTTAGTGAGGCTCAGAAACTCATAAAGGTTTTTATTTTTATTTTTAACAGCTTGCCTAAAAATCATATGACTTTGACTTAGGCAGCATTTAAACCCAGATCTATTTGGCTCCAAAGCCTTCACCATGATCTAGGTCTGAGTATTTGTGGTCCCCCCAAAATTTTATGTTGGATCCTAATCCCCAGGGTGACAGTATTAGGCGGCGGGGTGTCTGGGAGGTGATTAGGGCTTAAGGCAGAGTCCTCATTAATGAGATTAGTGCCCTTATAAAAGAGGCCCCAGTGAGCTCCCTGAACCTTTTATTATGTGAGAACACAGCTTGAAGGTGCCTCCCTGAGCCTGAAGGTGACCCTCACCAGACACTGAATCTGCCCCACTTTGGTCTTGGACTTCTCAACCTCCAGAACTGTGAGAAATTTCTGTTATTTCAAAGGTACCTGGTTTGTGGTATTTGGTGACAGCAGCACAAGTGGACAAAGGCAGCCTTTCCTTATTTCAGCTCACTATGAGATCTCTTTAACAAAGAAGTAAATTTGTTAACATGTTTTCCTACATAGAATAATATGTTTTATATTTGTTCAAAGAAATGTGTAGTGGGCTTCATCTCCCTACCCCGCAGCCAACCCTGCTTCCCCCCCCGCTGTCAGTACTGCAAAGGATCTTCTGAGGTTCTGCTGTGTAACACAGCAGCCACGAGCCACATGTGGTCTATTGAACTCTGCAAATGTATCTAGCTGGCATTGAGATATGCTGTAAAAGCTTCCCAGGATTTCAAAACCTTGCTAAGAAAAAGAGAATGTAAAATATCTCATTCATAACGTTTTTATATTGATTATGTGTTGAAGTGATAATACTATGGCTTTTTGGGGCAAAGTAAAACATGAATTTCAGTTCATTACATCTGTTTCTTTTTACTTGTTTGATAGAATGACTAGAAAGTTTAAAATAATCCATGCTGTACACATTCTATTCCAAAGGGTAGCTCTTCTCTAAGGCACAGGCTGTACTTAGAGCTTCTCCTTTGTTGCTTTCTTGATAGATTAAGTTGCTATTATTGGGAGTTTAGGGAGGATTTTCGAGAAGGAGGGCTGACAGCTTCTCAGCAGGCCTGGTGTTAGAAGACCCTAATGCCAAGGACTTAACTAGGCTAATCTGCTTGAGCTGGAATTTAGTGGCCTCTGTCATTAATAGAGTTAAGCTCTTTAGTGAGCTTTGGCCTTTGAAAACACTACCTGTCTTTTTGGATTATATCTTAAGGAATGTAAGAAAGGTGGGGGTGCATAATAGTCAAAGCACAAAGTAAAACACATTCTGTTTTGTCAAAGGATGGCGCAAGTTCGATGTTTCTAAATTTCTCTTGAGTTTACCTGGATGGCAGGCCAAGAGCAATTTCATTGCTTGCCTTCATTTATAAAGGAAATGCCTATGACTGTGTGACTGCAGTCCTCTCTTTTTATACTACAGTTGAAAGGGATGGAAAAGTACATTTGCTTTGGAGAGGCTGAGAGACAGAAAGCAGCCCTGCAGGGAATATCATATTACCCCTTCCAGCTGGGAAAAAGACGGTTGGCCCAAGATGGGATTTCAGCCCTGTTGTTAAATAAGCAAACAATTTAATCGTGCCATAGAATAATAATAAAATAAAAGCAGATAGTTAAATCCAGGTCAACTCCCCGCCTTCAGCAGCTGTAACTACAGAGGCCCGGGGAGGCTGGGCCAGCTGAGGTCACTGCGCTTCACCGCAGGAGCAGCCTATATCTGTAGGCAGTAGGGTTGGGGCACAGTTTCACAGATAATCAGTTCAGGGCTCTCAAATTGCTGTGTACATTAGAATCACCGGGGGACTGTTAAAATCCCCATGCCCAAAACCAACCTCCAGACCAATGACATCATCAGTGGTTGGAAAGTTTCCCAGGTGGTTCCAAATTGCAGCCAAGTTTGAGAACCACAGATCTAGGTCACTCCCCTTGTTTCCACAGATACTGGGACCTAGAGAAGATGAGAGGATTTTCTCAAGTTCCTAGAACTAGCAAGTGTCTGAGCGGGGACAAACCTTTTCTCTTCTGACTCTCAACTTTGTCCTTTCCTTTCTCTGCTGTCTGAGTTCACAATTCTTGTTTTTTTGCTGTTGTTTTGTTTTGTTTTTTGAAACAGCTCTTGTCGCCCAGGCTGGAGCGAAATGGCACGATCTTGGCTCACTACAACCTCTACCTCCCGAGTTCAAGTGATTCTCCTGCTTCAGCCTCCCAAGTAGCTGGGATTACAGGCGCCTGCCACCACACCTAGCTAATTTTTGTATTTTTAGTAGAGATGGAGTTTCATTATGTTGGCCAGACTGGTCTCGAACTCCTGACCTCAGGAGAGCCACCTGCCTCGCCTCCCAAAGTGCTGGGATTACAGGTGTGAGCCACCGCGCCTGGCCTCAGTTCACTATTCTTACATGACCTCACTTTGCTTTCCTCAGGTATGTCCTTTCAGATCTTCGCAGAGCCATCTCTTTCTCATTTGCATCTCAGCTTCCACGCAACATTTCTTGAGAGAGGGTCCCCTGACCACGCATACCACCTACCACATCAGAGCACTGTTTTCCTTCTGGGCACTTCTCTCTATCCAACATCATCCCATATGCTGTCTGCCTTCCCCATTAGGCCACATCTTGTCTGCCAGGGTCATAGTTCTCTTGCCAGCTCCTGCCATTGTCCCTGGCCTGCTGTAGTGGTCGGTAAATCTTTGTGAAATAGATGAATGTTTAATGGATTGTCTTCTAAAAGTATCATTTCAAGGGACATACACTTCCTATGATGTAAGTTGGAGAAAATATTATTTCATATGGGGAAACGTATTTTCCAGCTTAACTCTTCCAAATCACATCTGTTCCATCATGTGAGGCTCATCTGGGTGGACAATTTGAATTTATACCAGTTGAAAAACTGCTAGGCTATTTAAAGGGATGACATTTTATCACGATCCAAAAATGGACTTTGATTAGACAGTGGAGCGTGATTGGAATAAGAAAGTGTCACGTGACTGAGTGGAAACATTTGTTGTCAATGAAGATCAAACTCTAATTGCTCTTCTTGAAGTTGGATGGATTAACAATGTGCCGATTAAAGAAAGCTTTCCAGGTGAATAACCCAGGCTGCAGGCTACACAATGATGGCCTTCGGTGTGTTTGTGGGCCCCCGTATTCATGAATTCTGTAAAATGGCATAAAGGGATCCTAGGAATACTCAGAGTCCACGCCAGTTCTCAAATGCAGTAATGGAAAGCTGCAATAAACATGACCCCATCCCATTGAAATCAGCACTTACAGTATGTGGGGTTTAGAGCCTGGTTACTCAAAAGTGTTCTTCCTAGACCAGCAGCATCAGCATCACCTTGAAGCTTTTAACACAGACAAAGTCTCTGGGTCCATGCTCCTGGCCCACTGAGCAGGAGCCTGCACTTTAGCAAGATCCCCAGGGAATTCAGATGCACAGACATTTGAGAAGAACCCATCTGGATTTAGACTCTGCATCTCTAAATGAGCCGTTCTCAGTTGAAGGCGGGGTACGATTTTGTCCTCAGGTGACATTTGGTGATGACTGGAGACATTTGGTGATGACTGGAGACATTTGATCATCACAACTGGGAATGAGCATGAAGAGGGTGGGGGGTGGATGCTACTGGCATCTAGTAGGTAGAGGCCGGTGATGTTGCTCAATACCTTGCAATGTACAAGATAGTCCCCCACCATAAACGAATTACCCAGCATGAAAAGTTGGTCCTACTGAGGCTGAGAACCCCTGCTCTAGACCAATAGACTCTGTTGTTCTAAATACTAACATTATGGGCAAAGTCCAGTGGCACAAGTCTGTAATCCCAGAACTTTGGGAGGCCAAAGTAGGAGGATCACTTGAGGCCAGGAATTTGAGGCAAGCCTGGGCAACATAGAAAGACCCCATCTCTACAAAAATTGGAAAAATCAGCTAGGTGTGGTGGCACACACCTGTAGCCTGACTACTTGAGAGCCTGTCATGAGAGGATGACTTGAGCCCAGTAGTTCGAGGCTGCAGTGAGCCAAGATCACTCCATTGTGCTCTAGCCTTGGCAGCAGAGTGAAAGAGCCTGTCTCTGTTAAGCAAATTATAGACTGTAAACATTGGCCAATGAGAACTAACTACAGTGTCCATACAACTGAAACTTGAAAGATGAAATAATTTGAAAATCAATAATAACTCATACACAGTTATAGCCATGCACTTAACTGATTAGTGGCAAAAAAGAAAGTCTATCATGAAAAGCTAAGGGTTTAGTAGCTGGGACTAAAGGCACGAGCCATCATACCCAGCTGCAAAGAATTTTTTTTAAATAAATGAAACCCACTGTCATTAACCTCACCTGCTCATCTCCTCCTGTCCTCTCTGCACCTTGCTCTGGTCACAACATTGCTTCCTGCTTCCTGTAACCCTCCACGCCTTTGCTCATTATTTCCTCTGCCTAGAATGTCCTTTCCCCTCTCCTTCATCTGGCATAGTTCTACCTCTCCTAGCCCCAAAATGTCATTGGCTGCTGCCCTTCTTAGCACTTCCCCTTTCCCTCCTGGCCTCATTCCTCCTCTCAGCCTCCAGCCTCTCTCACTATTGCACACACATTCCTGGGTGTCCCTGTCTGGTCGTACCTGCCCTTTGCTCAAAAGCCTTCTCTGGGGGAATTACTAGGGCTGAATCCCGCTCCAGAGAGTCTCCATCTGGGTGAGGCCTGGGCATTCGTATTTTCAAGCTCCTCAGCCAGGATTAAGAATCATTGTTCTTAGACAGAGGCCAATCTCCTCCACTCAGGGAACTCTGAGGCTGCCCTAACTGGAGTGTCTATTTCAGGATCATTTCTCACCCTCAGCATCTTGGCCTTCATAAAGTCACACCTTGTCCCACAGATGTGCCTCTCTTCATATGACTACTTCTCCCTGGAATGCCGGCCCCGCCTCCATCCCTTAGCAAGCTACTAGAAAGTCCTCCATGCCTTCACCCTAAGCGTCTCTCTTTTAACATATTTTCCTGACTAATCTCAGGCAGATGGAATGTCTTCTCTCATATCTGCATTCCCACAGGACTGTACCCACACCTCGCTTATGGTGCTGATGACAGGCTGCTGGTCATTTCCTCCTGTAAGACTGGGAGGTCTATGAGCATAGGAATTCATGACTTTTTCTCATGCATGCTTTTTGGTTTGCATTTTAATCCCTAACGCGTAGCACACTGCCTGGCTGGAACACAGATGTAGTCAATGTTTATTGAATGTTGAATTTGCTTCTGTAATTGATTTAGAGAATAAGATATACCCCTTGGTGAAGCCATTCTAGAGGGTGGCAGTTCAGCAATTGCTATGGCTTACGTTTTTTTTTTTTTTTAATTTGGTATTCTTTTTTTTATGCTTAATATCATTGACCGGGCACAGTGGCTCATGCCTGTGATCTTAGCACTTTGGAAAGCTGAGATTGGAGGATTGCTTCAGCCCAGGAGTTTGAGACTGGCCAATGTAGTAAGATCCTATCTCTACACATTTTTTTTTAATTAACCAGGCATGGTGACACATGCCTGTAGTCCCAGCTACTTGGGAGGCTGAGGCGAGAGGACTGCTTGAGTCTAGGAGTTTGAGATGGTCAACAGAGTGAGATCCATCTCTAAAAAAATTTTTTTTTTAATTAGCCAGGCATGGTGACACATGTCTGTAGTCTCAGCTACTTGGGAGGCTGAGGTGGGAGGGTTGCTTGAACCCAAGTGGTCGAGGCTGCAGTGGGCTATGACTGCACTCTAGCCTGGGTGACAGAGCTAGACTCTGTCTCAAAAAAAAAAAAAAAAATGCACTGTTCTTTGCTTTTGTGTGACTAAACAATTCTATTTTGATTGAAATCAAAATGATAGCAAACAGGCAGAATGAGTTTTCTCTTTTATCCATGTGTTTTATAATTAGGCGATATGGGAGATGGGTGGATGGGTTAAAGGCAGCATGAGATCAGTAGCTTTGCCCTTTAACAACAAGAACAAGGGCCAGGCCTGGTGGCTCATGCCTGTAATCCCAGCACTTTGGGAGGCCATGGTGGGCAGAGAGCTTGAGGCCAGGAGTTCAAGATCAGCCTGGCTAACACAGAGAAACCATGTCTCTACTAAAAATGCAAAAATTAGGTGGGCGTAGTGGCATGCGCTTGTAATTTCAGCTGCACAGGAGGCTGAGGCATGAGAATTGCTTGAACCTGGGAGGCAGAGGCTGCAGTGAGCTGAGATTGCACCACTGCACTCTAGCTTGGATGACAGAGTGAGACTCTGTCTCAAAAAACAAACAAATAAACACCTCCAAAAAACCCCAAGAACATACAGCTAGGGCCCTCTCAAGCCCCAGAGGGGACCTTGAGCTCTTTGTACTTAACAGACTTGGCTTTACCTGGGAATGATGCTTTACTAGAGTATGCTTCTGTCCAACATTCACAGCAGAAACACTGCAGAGGAACAAGAGGAGGATGTATGAACTCTCACATTAACAGTAACTGTATTAGTCCGTTCTCAGGCTGTTAGAAAGAACTGCCTGAAACTGGGTAATTTAGAAAGGAAAGAGGTTTAATCAACTCACAGTTCCACATGACTGGGGAGGCTTCAGAAAACTTGCAATCATGGTGGAAGGGAAGCAAACACATCCTTCTTCACATGATGGCAGGAAGGAGAAATACCGAGCAAAGGCAGAAACGCCCCTTATAAAACCTTAAGATCTTGTGAGAACTCACTCGCTATTACAAGCACAGGAGCATGGGGATAATCACCCCCATGATTCAATTACTTCCCACCAGGTCGCTCCCACAACACATGGTGACTATGGGAACTACAAATCAAGATGAGATTTGGGTGGGGACACAGCTAAACCATATCAGTTATTTGTTCAAAACTACCAAAGTTATATGCATTTTTCCATTTATTATCTGGGGCATAACGATCCCTAATAGCAATATAATTCTACATGAAAAATATCTACTATTTGAAATAAAATATTTAGTCGGCTTAAATTGTTAATATTCTTAAAAAGCTGGCCAGGTATAGTGGATCCCACCTGTAATCCCAGTGCTTTGCAAGGCTGAGGCAGGAAGATAGGTTGAGGGCAAGGATTCCAGACAAGGCTGGGCAACATAGCGAGACTCAATCTCTACAAATAAAGATTAGCCAACATTGGCTAATCTTAAAGATAGAGTCTCACTATTTCTACAAAAAAAGTCTCGGTAGGTGATAGAGTGAGACCAGTGAGACTTTTTTTTTTTTTTTTATTTGAGACAGGTTCTTGCTCTGTTGCCCAGACTGGAGCGCAGTGGCACGATCTAGGCTTATAACAGCCTTGAACTCTTGGGCTCACATGATTCTCCCACCTCAACCTCCTGAGTAGCTGGGACTATAAGCATGTGTCCCTATGCCTAGATAATTTTTTGTATTTTTTATAGAGATGGGAATTTGCTAAATTTCCCAGGCTGGTCTCAAGCTCCTGAACTCAAGCAATCTGCCCATCTTAGATTCCCCAAATGGTGGCATTACAGGCATAAGCCACTGTGCCTGACCAAGACTCTGTCTTTAAAAAGAAATAAATTGATTAAATTAAGTAAATAAAAAGCAAATGTTAGCATGCCAGGGAAGTACAACAGGTACTTCAGAACTTCAGAAGAGAAAACAATACTAAATTCTAAGCAAGGCAATGTCCTTACATAAACTAATTATCGTTATTGACAATTAAGATAGCAAGACTGCCCCCAAATCCTCCCTGCCAGCTTCCATTACATTTTATTATCACAAAAACTCTGTAGTCATTGTGTTAGAACTGCTTTCAATTGTGTCCTGACAATTTGTTGGCTCATAGGGGACTGGGATTAAAAAAAACAATGAGCCGTTTCAATTGCATTTCAACAAAAAATGGGACGCTGCTGTTTGCTGCTTCCTCCAAGCCAAACTTCAAGGGACAAAATGAGGTTGATATTTGAACACAGGCTGATGCTGACTTGTTTGTTCTGGTAGGCCTGGCCTTTGGATTCTGTGCCAGAAGAAGGCTGCTTCCAGACCACAATCGTTTCTAGAACTTTTGAGGAAACTAGCTTTGGAGTCAGACCCCTTCAGTATGATCTTGGTAAGTTATTTCACCTTTCTGAGCCTCAGGTTTTTTGTTAAAATAAGACATAATGATACAAGTTCATGCCAAATATATCTTGTGATTAAATGAGATCTGACATAAAACCACTTAGCACAATGTCTGCACAGGGTGGTCTCAGTAAATGGCATCAATTACCATAGGTCCACATTATATCCGTCATAATACATTTATAAATGTCCTGAGTATCCTGAGTCAGGTCTGAATCTTTTCAGAGTCCATGGATCCCCTGGAGGAGCTAAGAGCTTGCCCACAGGTAAACCTGGTTGACTCCTTTTTCAGGTCTGGACTTGGAGTTCCAAAGAAACTCAGAAATAGAAAGAAACAAAAGATTAAAGGAATTCTTTCATTGGTTCTCTGGGGCTAAGTCATGGGATTTTACTCTCTAGAGATAGTAGCCTTCTTTAATAATCTAGGTGTTATTCTGGGATTACTTAGAATGACTTCTCCTAAATCTTTAACTAAGACTCTAAATAAAGGCTTTACTATGTTTTCTATTGAGTCTGATTGTCTGAAGGTTTTAATGGGGAATAGATACTCAAAATAGTGGTGACTCAGAGTGTGGCAGCTCACACCTGTGATCCCAGCATTTTGGAAGGCCAGGGCGGGGGGATCACTTGAGCCCAGGAATTGGAGGCCAGCCTGGGCAACATAGGGATACATGTCTGTATAAAAAAAAGAGATATGCATTTTTTATTTAAAAACAAAAACAAAAAAAAAAAAAAACAGGATACCCCAACTCTATAAAAAATTTACAAAATCAGCCAGGTGTGGTGGTGCACACCTGTAGTCCCAGCTACTCATGAGGCTGAGGCAGGAAGATCAGTTGAATATGGGAGGTCAAGGCTGCAGTTAGCTTGGTGATTGCGCCACTGCCCTCTGGCCTGGGTGACAGAGCAAGACGCTATCTCCAAAAAATAAATAAACAAATAAATAAAAAGAAAAATACTAAAATAAAAAAAAAATAGTAGTGACTAAGACAAGATGAAATTTAATTTCACTCTCATATAATAGTCACAGTAGGTGTCCAGGCTGGCATGGTGACGCCATAATCATCAGGAGCCCTAGGCTCCTCCAGTCTTACTCTTTTCTGTCTGTAACGTGTGACTTTCACCTCTTGGTCCAAGATGGCTGCTCCAGCTCCCACAATTCCAAGCAATGGGAATGGGGAGGGGAGGGAAATGCAGAGTGAGGCTATAACCCTTTCCTTTTAGGACAAAACTTGAAAGTTCCCCCCAACACTTACTTTCATTCCATTGCCTGAACTTAGTCACACGCCCACCCTGCCTGCAAAGAATACTGAGAAATGTGATCAGGACTTGGGGTGTGCATGTGCCCAGCTAAAAACTAGAGATTCTGTTACTATGAGAGAGAAGGGGAACGTAGAAGGAAAAAGAACAATCTTTGTCAACACTCACCGTCCATGCAAGCCCACTGCTGTCCGGGATACATGAGGATCGTCTCTGATGACAAACGCTTCAGTAGCTCACATGTTTTTTTTCTGATTGTATTTCCTGTACTCACAAAACTCTTCGGGCTGAAAAACAAGGGCCATCCCAGTCATTGACTACCACATATGTTATGGAAGGAATTTTTAAATTAAAATCTTTTTAAGGTGCAGTGGCTCATGCCTGTAATTCCAGCATTTCGGGAGGCTGAGGCTGGAGGATCGCTTGAGCCCAGGAGTTTGAGACCAGCCTGGGCAATATAGTGAGATCATTTTTATCAAAAGAAAAAAAAATCTTAAAAAAAGGTTGTGAAAGTAAAATATAGAAAAAACTTAATATAAAAAAGAAAGCTTCTCTATAGTCTCATCCAACTAGAGGTAAAGCTGTTAGCATTTTGGTGTATACTTATTATTTTATATTATTTCTCTTTAGATATATGTAATATATATAGAATCATATCATATGAGCTATTTAAAAATTTTCTCAGTTGCTTAATATGTCAATAACATGTTTTCATTCCATAAGCTATTCTTTCTTTCTTTCTTTTTTTTTTTTTTTTAATAAGAGATAGAGGGTCTTGCTCTGTTGCCTAGGCTGAAGTACAGAGGTACAATTATAGCTCACTGCAAACTTCAACTTCTGGGCTCAAACGATCCTCCCTCCTCGGCCTCCCAAAAGACTGAAATTTCTGGCCATCAGGTATTCTATAGCACCATTCTCCCTGTTTTGTAAGGTATAATTTACATACGATAAAATTGGCTGCCACCACGCCTGGCTTGTTTTTGTAGTTTTGGTAGAGATGGGATTTTACCATGTTGGCCAGTCTGGTCTCAAACTCCTGACCTCAGGTGATCTACCTGCTTCGACCTTCCAAAGTACTGGGATTACAGGCATGAGCCACCTCACCCAGCCAAAAATTGCTTTAAAACAATTTCAGTAGTTTTGGGGGAACAGGTGGTTTTTGGCAAGTTCTTTAGTGGTGATCTCTGGGATTTTGGTGCACCTGTCACCCAAGCAGTGTACACTGTACCCAATGTGTAGTCTTTTATTTCTCACCCCTCTCCAGCCCTTCCCCGTGAGTCCCTAAAGTTCATTATCTCATTCTTATGCCTTTGCATCCTCGTGGTTTAGCTCCCGCTTGTAAGTGGGAGCTAAGCTTATACAATAACATACAACATTTGGCTTTCCATTCCTGAGTTACTGCCCTTAGAATAATGGTTTCCAACACACACATTCTCTCCTACACACACACTCACACAGACCCACTTTCACTCACATGCACTCTCATACTCACACACATATGCTCTCACACACACACCCATACACACACACTCTCTCACACTCATACACACACACAAATATGCTTGCTGACATACACACATACACACTATAGTCCTCTGTCTATAGCAAGAAACTATGGCAGAATCTTCCCAAAGAAAGTACACACCTCGGCTGGGCGCATGGCTCACACCTGTAATCCCAACACTTTGTGGAAGGCAGAGGCTGGCTGGGTCACTTGAGGTCAGGAGTTTGAGACCAGCATGGCCAACATGGTGAAACCTGTCTCTACTAAAGACACAAAAGCTAGCCAGGCCTGGTGGCGAGCACATGTAATCCCAGCTACTCAGGAAGCTGAGACAGGAGAATTGCTTGAACCTGGGAGGCGGAGGTTGTAGCGAGCTGAGATTGCACCACTGCACTCCAGCCTGAGTGTCAGATCAAGACTCTGTCTAAAAAAAAAAAAAAATGCTGCCCAGGATGCAGGCATGCACACAGAGAAAAGACCGTGTGGGGAGGCAGGGAGAAGGCGGCCGGCTGCAAGCCAAGGAAAGAGGCCCCAGGAGAACCCACACTGCCAAAATCTTCATCTTGGACTTCTAGCCTCCAGAACTGTGAGAAGATAAAGTTCTGTTGTTAAAGCTATTCAGTCGGTGATATTTTGTTACAGCAGCCAGAACAAACTAATACAGCTTCCAACTCAGTTTTTGCATCTGAATAAAGCAGCCTTGTACCAATAAATGCTCTGAGCCCTGTTACCCAATTGATCAGGGACAGAAGGAACAGGACTTAGTGACGGATCAGGTGTGGGGGGCAGTGATATGAGGAACCCACAGTGAGGTTCAGATTTGATTGAGCTGCGGCTGAACCCAATGCTGTCCAGGATGCACCAGACGCTGATGGAGTGCTGCTGACTGACACTGCTTTTTCAGACTCCACAGAATACCTGTCCCCATCAGACGAGATCATGGTTTTCTCTGTGTGATTAGATGGATAAAAATGAATTATATCTGAGTGAACCCAGGCTCCCTTTCCCCTCCTGCTAAAAGGGAGTTTGGCTTCACTTCCTCAGTTCTTTTCTCTCCTAGTCCTCCAACCGGGTCTTTCCTGGCAGAATTGGCCCCTTTTGGCTTTTTGCTGGCACCTACTTGGAAAAACTGGAGGAGGAAATAGAAGTGAGGAAGTGCAAAGGCTAGAGCGGAGAAAAATGTATTTTTTCCCAGGGCTGGTGAATGGCACAGAGGTGTCCCTTATCTTTAAATAACGTTGTTGGGGAAGGAGAGAAAACTTTAAAGAAAAACTTCTATGGGTACATATCCCTTTGGGATATTTCAAAAGACCAAGAGCTTGAGATTTTTTCAAAATTACTTTGATTGCTGGAATACACTCCTTTGAAGGAAACACCGTTCCAAGATGAATCACTTGGCTCACGGATTCGACTAGGTTACATTTACATTCTGGGCCTGATGATTCCTTTTGGACTGATTAGACCAAGAGACTTTTGGTTACAGGGCTTCAGACAATCTCCCTTTAGCTTCTCACATGTTAAACCTTCTCTCTGTTTGTATCCATGCCATCACGGCGTAGCAGGCTCTAGCTTGCTTGGCACCATCATCTACAGATCCACAATTGCAACACCACATTTACCCAGCTCCCTGGCACCTGGTTCATGGTCTTATAACTCATAAGAGTTATAATTTTCTCTTTTTTTTTGAGATGGAGTTACACTTTTGTCACCCAGCCTGGAGTGCAATGGCGCAATCTCAGCTCTCTGTAGCCTCTGCCTCCCAGGTTCAAGCAATTCTCTTGCCTCAGCCTCCTGAGTAGCTGGAACTACAGGTACCTGACACCACACCTGACAAATTTTTTGTATATTTAGTAGAGACAGAGTTTCACCATGTTGGCCATGCTGATCTCAGATTCCTGACCTCAGGTGATCTGTCTGCCTTGGCTTCCCAATGTGCTGGGATTACAGGCGTGAGCCATTGCGCCTGGGCTAAATTCTTACATTTAGTATAACTTTCATAAGGATTCATATGCCTAGAAAAATCGTCAGACGAATATATCCCTAAATACTAAGAGTGGCTGTTAATAGTGTTGAGACTGTCTCCTTTTTCAATTCATTCATCTGTGTTTCCTAGATAGTCTATGATTACCACATACATTACTTTTATAAAAAGGAAAAATTATTTAAATGTTACTATAATTTTTTAAATATTAAAGGATAAAAGGGATAACAGAAATTGCCAGATATGTTTTGATCTGATAACTGATAGATTAAAATAGTAGGCAGTGCGTAGTGGCTCATGTCTATAATCCCAGCATTTTGGGAGGCTGAGGTGGATGGATCACTTGAGGTCAGGAGTTCGAGACCAGCCTGGCCAACATGGTAAAACCTTGTCTCTACTAAAAATACAAAAATTAGCCAGGCATGGTGATGGGCGCCTATAATCCCCAGCTACTCAGGAAGCTGAGGTAGGAGAATTGCTTGAACCCAGAAGGTAGATGTTGCAGTGAGCGGAGATCATACCACTGCACTCCAGCCTGGGAGACAGAGCAAGACTCTCAAAACAAAAAGGTAAATAGCCCAGGTCTGCATTCTAATATAAGTTGACCATGATGATAGCACAACTTTACAGTACACTTGTTAATGTCCTTTATTCCCAACGCTTTTGAAATTTTCACTTCACTCCATTTGCATCTCCCTCCCCTTCCATTTGGGACCTCAGGGCGTGTTTCAATGACTCACTCATTTAATTCCTGTCATGTAGAAATGTATCTTCTGCTAGGCAGCCCTTGAAGCCACCTCTTGTGTCACCTTGTGCTCCCAGAGCACGGTGCTCAGCAGATTGCACTGTAATGCCTGTTTGCCAGCTTCTTTCTCTCACTAAACAACAAACTTCTCAAGGGCGGGGAACGTGTCCATGTTGTTTCTCATGCTAAATCCAGCACCCGAGGACGTGTCTGCTATAGTCCTGGCATCTATTGCTTGCAACTCAGATCTGCTCTGCTCTGTGACCTGGGAAGCTGGCCCATAGTGACACCAACCAACTCTTTGCCTCTAGCTTCCAGGTGGGTTTGGCCTGGCAGGGCTGGAGCAGGTTTCGTTGAGGCTTGAAGCTTATAGCATCTTCAGAGTTTTCTTTAGGAAAACAAGCTTATGGGCCAGGCACAGTGGTTCATTCCTATAATCTCAGCATTTGGGGAGGCCAAGGTGGGAGGATTGCTTGAGGCCAGGGTTTCAAGACCAACCTGGTCAATATAGTGAGACATCCAACTCTTATTATAAAATTTCTTTTTTTGAAAAAAGAAAAAGATTATAATATTATGAATACAAAATAAGGAACAAAAGTAAATATTTGGCCAGGTGCTGTGGCTCATGCCTATAATTCCGGCACTTTGGGAGGCTGAGGTAGGCGGATCACAAGGTCAAGAGATGTAGACCATCCTGGCCAACATGGTGAAATGCTGTCTCTACTAAAAATACAAAAATTAGCCAGGCATGGTGGCGGGTACCTGTAGTCCCAGCTGCTTTGGAGGCTGAGGCATGAAAATCACTTGAACCCAGGAGGCAGAGGTTGCAATAAGCCAAGATCGTGCCATTGCACATCCCCCAAAAAAAGTAAATATTTATTTTCAATTAAAAAAAATACATCCTGATAAAGAGCATCATGTTTTTTGTTAATGAACTTCCTGATATGCCACTGTGATAATTTTCCCCCCACATTTTTGGTCTGAATTCTCTTGAGTGCCTCTTCACATGACAACAATCTTGTAATAATATTTACAATGACGAGACTCGATAATTCAATTTTTCTTCTGGCACAGTGTACTGTTTTGTGAAAGTTCTTTTACCTCTTAGCCTATTATTACCAGTGACATCATTTAAATTTCTAGTGTTTTTGTAAATTCGGGAAATACATTGTCAATGTGTTTTGTTTTGTTTCGTTTTTCCCCTAAATGAGCTGTAAGATTTGAAGAATGTTAAGACTGGCTTCTGGATCTTTTCAACTCTATCCCTAAGCCCCTTCCCCATACACACACACACACACACACACACACACACTTCCCAGGACACGGTGACCTCACAGTGCGACTCTGACCCTGCACAGGGGATGATAGGGTATTCCTGAAAATTCCTCCACTGGAAAGGCAAAGACACAGATAAGACTGTGAACCGCATACGTTTCCCCCAAAACGCAAAGTAAGCATATCTCCAACGCAGCTTCCCCTCAGCGGGACCCTTCAAATACCCATGATCATTTTCAGCACCACATGATATAGGAGAAGTCTGGTGGAGAATAAGTTAGAGTGTGAAGAGACAGCAGACTTAACTAGCTGCAGGCCGGGCATGGTGGTTCACGCCTGTAATCCCAGACATTGGGAGACCAAGGTGGGTGGATTACTTGAGTTTAGGAGTTCAAGACAAGCCTGGGCAACATGGTGAAACCTCATCTCTACAAAAAATACAAAAAAAAAGAGAAAAAAATTGCTGGGTGCAGTGGCATGCACCTTTGCTCCTAGCTACTCGGGAGGCTGAGGCAGACGAATACCTTAAACCTGAGAGGCGGAGGTTGCAGTGAGACAAAATTGCACCATTGCACTCCACCCTGGGTAATGGGAGTGAAACCCTGTTTAAAAACGAAAAAACAAAAAAGGAAAACCGGCCAGGTACAGTGGCTCACTCCTGTAATTCCAGCACTTTGGGAGGCCGAGGTGGGTGGATCACCTGAGATCAGGAGCTCAAGACCAGCCTGATCAACATGGTGAAACCTCGCCTCTACTAAAAATACAAAGTTAGCTGGGCATGGCATGGTGGCAGGCACCTGTAATCCCAGCTACATGGGAGGCTGAGGCAGGAGAATCGCTTGAGCCTGGGAGGCAGAGGATGCAGTGAGCCGAGGTTATGCCATTGCACTCCAGCCTTGGCAACAAGAGCAAAACTCTTTCTCAAAAAAAAAAAAAAAGGTGTTACATTTGGACATTTTACAAAAATGCATGCACATGTGAATATTGCCAGGGCCCACCCAGAGCCTTAGAAGGAGCCAGTGTACATGATAGGCGCTGCTGGTTAACAGTCAAGAGCTTCATGGCAAATCCACCTATGGTTCTACCAGTGGGAAACGTTAACAGCAGGTCAGAGAGAGGGAGGAGGTATTTATTTCCCTGGCTTCCTCCCTACAGGGTTGCTGCAAGCGGCCTCAGTCCTGCAACCAAGATCACAGCTCCTGTGAGGTGGCCGTCTTCACAGAGTAGCTGCTACGCCAGAGACCTAGTAACTGCTCTATCCTTTTGTCCCTCGAGGCTTAGGGATGGCAACAGAGACAGCTACATTATTCCTTGTGGTTTCCCTAATACATTTCCTGAACCTTTTAAACAGTCTGTTTATTAAACTCTCCTAGAGCTCTTAATTGCTTCCTCTGTTTTCTCTAGGGTTTCTGACTGATAAAGGCATATAGGAGGTTCTGAAATGTTGTTGAGTGAATGAACAAATTAGCATTAGAAAAAGCATGGAGTTTGGAAGAGGATCAGAATTTAAAACCAGCCTAGAAGGGTAGAGTCAGGGGAACTCAACCCACTTCCCAACACCTCCATCAACTTCTTGTGGCATCCTGATGTTCAGTAGAACATTCTAGAAAGAGAACAAAATTCTATCAGCAAGAAGTGTAATACACTTGTATGATACACCAAAGTGTGTGCAATCATCCAAATGACCTGAGAAATGCAAGTCCTTCTTCTGTTGAGGTCATCAAGGAGAAAGCAAGGCAGCTGGCAAGTCAGGAACCTGTCTCAAAGTAAACACGCGGTCTGTGATCTTGAGGATGTGCGTATGCTTATTGTTGGGGCAGTTGTTTCTTCCCTGCCTCTCACCAGCTCTCAAACAGACCTGTTTAAGCTTTCTGTATGAGGACGTATCTCATGTGCAGTTGCAAATATGCTTCTTTATTATTCTCTAATAACCATCAAAGTTACAGTTATAAATATTCACCTTCTCAGGCTGCTTTGTCAGAGATTTTTCTGGCTGGGTGCAGTGGTTCACACCTGTAATTCCAGCACTTTAGGAGGCCAAAGGGGGAGGATCATTTGAGGTCAGGAGTTAGAGCCCAGCCTGGACAACATGGCTTGTCTGTACTAAAAATATAAAAATTATCCAGGCTTGGTGGTGCAGGCCTGTAATCCCAGCTACTCAGGAGGCTGAGGCAGGAGAATCACTTGAACATGGGAGGTGGCGGTTACAGCAAGCTGAGATCACACCACTGCACTCCAGCCTGGGCAATAGAGCAAGACTCCATCTCAAAAAATTAAAAAAAAAAAAGAAAAAAAGAGATTTTTCTTAAAGCTGCAAGCCATAAGGCTGGGCATGGTGGCTCACGCCTGTAATCCCAGCACTTTGGGAGGCTGAGGTGGGAGGACTACTTGAGTCCAGAAGTTCAAGACTAGACTGGGCAACATGGTGAGACCATATCTCTAGAAAAAAAAAAATAGTCAGGCTTGGTGGTGCCCTCCTGTAGCCCTAGCTACACAAGAGGATAAAGCAAGAGGATTGCTTGAGCCCTTGAGGTTGAGGCTGCGGTGGGCTGTGTCACACCACTGCACTCTACCCTGTACGACAGTGACCTAGTCTCAAAAAGAAAAAGAAGCTTCGAGCCATGTTGTTTAGAGTTTCTCAAGAGAGACTGTTTTTCTGGGTCTTCATTTTTGGTGTCAAAAATATTATATCAAAATACATTCCCATGCTCAAACATTTCCAGTAGAATATCTTGTCTCAAAATGAGAACCAGAAATGATGCTTATGTCGTCAAATCAGTGATTGCTATTGCAGAAAACATGACAGTCCGATGTGAAGAAATGCCAATCTGCTATTAAGGGGAATGTTGCTATTTTAGCATAGTTTGTTTATTCAGAGAAAAATCTCATAGGGTGGCAGTTGCACACCTGTCTATTAACCCTGCTTCCCACATACTTCCATTCTGATGTCTAGTACTGATAATGCAGATTTCTTCCAATGCTATCATATTAATATTTCCTAACTCAGTGAACTTATATGTTATCAGTAAACCTTGACAGCAATTGAGGAATATATTGGCTTTCTGGCCAATATGCTGAGCTTTGTGAGAAATGCTTCTTTGAGGGTTATGTGCTTTGAGTTCCGTTTGTGGTTATGGAGATAGATTTCCCTCATTCAATTATCATTCATTCAAAGTCTCTCAGTTTATTCTCTCTTATGATTCATGGCACACATAATGAAAAATGTGAAGTTACAGCTATAATCAGGGTTATAAAACAGCAAAAGGGTCTCTGG
Source organism: Sapajus apella (assembly GCF_009761245.1). NCBI lineage: Eukaryota > Metazoa > Chordata > Mammalia > Primates > Cebidae > Sapajus > Sapajus apella. Next base: position 16,863,074 of record NW_022436950.1, on the reverse strand, counting down.
CCTGCCCAGAAACCAAACCTATGACAGTCATGTGATTAGCCCCACGTATTGACCACAGGTTTACGGATACCTCTTAAAAAAGGACTATTGATATGAATATGGTCTTTCTATCGCAAAAAGAGACAGCTCCTTTCATCTGCTGAAAGTAATGCTCTAACGTATATGACTCTTTTCACTTGTCAAAGATAACTGAGCATGAATTCCTCAAATAAAAAACATTTCAAGTTGTATTAGGTTGGTGCAAAAGTCATTTTGGTTTTCACCATATTTTCAATGGCAAAATATGAGAGAGGTAAGATACCTATGTTGATATGTTTTGGAAATTATTGCTTGGGAAGATATATGTAAACCAATAAATAATTTAACTTTTAATAATTTGCTGCAGGAGATTCCTGCAAACTCATTTATGTAGGAAAAGAGTTCGCTCATGTGGGAAACCACCCGCCCTATCAGAAACGGATTGCTCACCTCAGAAAAAGCTTGTGTATCTCATCAAAGCCTTCCCTCTCTGGGTCTGTCAATACGACGCTATTATGTCATCAACTATGCCTAACATCAGTTAGTTCCCTGTGGTAAAAAATCAGCCTAATGTCACTTGAGCCTGACCCCAAGCTCTCTAAATAGCTTTTCTCGAAATCTTCCTTCTGAGACACATCTGTCAAGTTGGTGTTTTCCTTCGCTACAGTGAGTCTAACAAAATTAGCTTTGGGGAATTGACAGTCAACAGAAGGGAGGAAATAACAAATATTTATTGACTATAAGTGTAGCTTCTCATTATGTGTCAAACTGTTATCCAATTCCTTTGCTAATTTGTATCGAACACATTAAATATATTTGCTATAAATCTGTGTTAAGTTACGCTATGATGTTGGCTAGGAAAAAGTAAAGTCTTTACCTTGTTATTCTGAACTCTAAGATTCATAGTGAAAAGCAGTAGATGTTTGAAGCTTTCTTTACTCTTAGTTTAAAATGGTGACATTTTAAGACCTTAAAGAAGCTTCCACTTTTCAGCCTTCACATGCATCTGGCCTCTACAAATGTAGTGTTAACAGATGTGGGTGTGGAAAATCCTTCCTTTCCACCTTCCCCTTCTGCCCAAATCCTACTGCCCTGAGGTTAGCTTCTATGGCCATTACCTTTGCTCAAACAGCTAAGTATGACTCCATAATTCTTTGCTCAAGAAATTTGCTCAGCTCAGCATTATGAGTTGAATTATATTTCCTAAAAAGACATGTTGAGGTCCTAACCCCCACTACTTCAGAATGTGACCTTATTTGGAAGTCAGATCAAGTCAACTTAAAATGAAGTTGTCAGAGTTGGGTCCTAATCCATTATGACCAGTATCCTTTTAAAGAGAGGAAATTTGCATACAGAGACAGATACAAAGAAAAGGTGATGTGAAGACACACAGGGAGAAGACAGCCATGGGACTAGAGTGATGCCTCTGTACGCCCAGTAATGCCAAGGGTTACAGGCAAACATCAGAAACTAAACGAGGCAAGGAAATATTCTCCCCTAGAGCCATCAGAAAGGGCATGGCTTAGACAACACCATGATTTCAGACTTCCTGCCTCCAGAAATGTGAGACGACAAATTTCCTCTTTTTAAGCCATTCAGTTTTTGTTACTTTGTCATGGTAGCCCTAAAAAAACAAATACATCCATAGTCAACATTTTAAAGGAAAGACTGATTCCATAAAACATTTCGTTATGTTTTATCATATGTGTAATTCATCTTAAATTGGTACTTAATGTGGTTCAAGGCAATTGTATTAGTCCACTCTCACAGTGCTATAAAGATACTTCCCAAGACTGAGTGATTTATACACAAAAGGAGTTTAATTGACTCACATTTCCTTATGGCTGGGGAAGCCTCAGGAAACTTACAATCATGGCAGAAGCCAAAGGGGAAGCAGGTACTTCTTCACAAGACGGCAGGAAAGAGAAGAGAGAGCAACAGAGGCACTGCCAAATGCTACAAAACCATCAGATCTCGTGAAAACTTTCTCACTATCATGAAAACAGCATGGGGAAAACCACCATTGTGATCCAATCACCTCTCACCAGGTTCCCGACTTGACATGTGGGGATTACAATTCAAGATGAGATTTGGGTAGGGACACGGAGCCAAACCATATCAGTGGTAATAGTGGATAAAGGGAATTGAATGTTGGATTTCTGCTTAGTTAGATGAACTTTTACATTAATTCTCATGGGAAATAATTTTCCTTTAGAACTCTTTTTGAAATAAGTTAGCTTTTCCTGAAATATGACTTTGGGACTTGGATCTACTCTGGATGAGGTGCTTCACATATATGACTTAAATTGTTGAAGTAGTTATCAATAACCATTTCTGAAGATGGGGAAATAATTTCTAAAATGTTAATTTGCCCAAGATCACAGGACTGATAAATAATGGAGATACTTATGGGAACTAACTGTCCTCTTAAAATAAAGTTCATCTTTCAACTCTGCAATTTATTAAAAGCACTGATTATAAGGATCAACTTACACTAAGAAATCATCACAAAATCAATGCCCAAGGTGAGAAAGAGAAGAGGCTGCTTGAAAAAAATAAGATGGTAATGTCCAAAACCTTTTCTTCAACTTTTCAAAGAATAGTATGTATAAATATTTAATCAAGAAAAATTTAGATTCAAATCGAGTGACACCTCCTAGGTGTCAGGTCTCGTAGTAGGCACTTTCATAGGTAATAACATTTAAATACTCATACCAGCAAAAAATCTGTTAATATGTATTAAGATTATAAAGTATTCATATTGGGCTGAGTGCTGTGGCTCATGCCTGTAATCTCAGCACTTTGGGAGGCTGAGGTGGGCAGATCACGTGAGGTCTGGAGTTTGAGACCAGCCTGGACAACATGATAAAACCCCCGTCTCTGCTAAAAGTACAAAAATTAGCTGGGCGTGGTGGTGTGCACCTGTAATCCCAGCTACTCGTGAGGCTGAGGCAGGAGAACTGCTTGAATCCAGGAGGCAGAGGCTGCAGTGAGCCAACTTTGCACCACTGCATGCCAGCCTGGGGGGCAGAGCGAGACTCCATCTCAAAATAAATAAATAAACAATAAGGTATTCATATTAAAACAACACAAATGTACCTTACTGACAAACAGGGATACCTTGGAATTCACTACCTCCCTCATGTACTCCTAGAGATGGATTTGATAAAATGTTTAAAATATTCTGTGATGGACTTTTTTTATACTTTTATTTAGTATCTTGAGAACTCAGTGGTTCTCACAATTTGACTTACTGTACAAGATTGTACATGGTGTGCCATGCATACTATACTTTGTGAGTCATTTAAGGGATTTTCGAAAATCACTCTAATTGCACATAATCTTTGCCTTTATTCATACCCCTGGTTTAATGTGCAATTTCATAACGGTTGCTGTGATTCAGCTCCAAATGTTGCTCTGGATCTTCAGTGTCCAGTATTAGAAGGACAACATAATCATAAAAAACTCTAGACTAGCATAGGTGAAGGCTAATTTCGAAGATCTGAAGGGGAACTGGTACTCTTAGCAGTTAGTGTGGACTCATTGGGGTAAAAAGTCCTCTACGTAAACTTCACTAGTTATTTGATTAGGAGACAGCTTCTCTTGATCTGAATTTTTGCAAAGCAGTTGAAAGAGGATCTCACAACGTCCTTAGGACAAAAGGTGAAGTGTGAGCTGAATGATCACAATGTGAATGTATTATATATTGAAGCCCCCTAACCAAAGTGGACACTGGGGACAGGCTGAGAGACCCTACCCTGACTTCCTCAGAGTTATGAACAGCATAAATTTATCACATCTGCAGATAATGTTGATCTGGAAGGAATCATAGGCCCTGGATAACATAATTGAAATCTGAAAATAACTCAAATAAATTAGAAATACAACTCAAATTTAACGCCATGACATATACTAACGGTGAATCTAAGTTTTGTTCTACGATCTTCAGTCCAATTACATAAGTAAAGGAAGATGAAAGGGTGGGAAAAACGCATGTTCTTTAGTTGGCTCCATCCCGAGCAGGAAGTACATAGAAGGTGATACAAACTTGAACTACCTTAGAGATAATCCAGAAAATAGAAATAATAATCTGACATCTCTGGCTTTTCACAAGCTACCCCTTGACCAGCAGTGTAATCTGGGACAATGAAATCTAACAGAAACATTGATAAATTGGAGTAGGCTCAAAGGAGAACATTTAAAACACGACAACTCTTAAAGTTATGTCCCAAGAGGACTCAACCGGAAATGCTTCATGTGAATGAGAAAAGAGAGGAGATACGGCATCTGTCTTCAAATATTTGTATGGCTGTCATCAGGAAGAAGATCAAATCCATTAGTATATCTCTCACAGGGCCAGCAACCACAGGGGTGAGTTAGAGAAAGGCTGATTCCGATTCAAAATAAAAACATCTTTCTGGACCTGCCAAAAATGGGATAGTCTATCTCCTTTCCCTGAAGATTTTCAAGCAAGTATGAATGGTCGCTGACTGAGGAAATCTGGCCATCACTCACAATGCCTGGTCAATATCCATCCTCTACTTTCCTTCTTTCCAACTATATCTAATTTTACTTAAGGGTGAACAGACGACCCAGTTACAACCTTAGACCTTAGATCTTAGAGAAATTCCCTGCTGCGACATTTGGATAGGGTTTTGATTTCCTAATAAGAAGGGACAGATGTAGCTGGTGGCCACCCTCTCCCTTATTCGGCCTGCAAAGCAGATGGATGCTAAGAGTTGCGGAAGCCATCATAAAACCACAAGGAAAAGCCAAGAAAATCAGGGAGAATTAGTTCTGATATCACTGAGCTGCTAAACCAAAGCCAGCAAGTGCTTACCTGCAGACACCTTGCTGTGCAAGAAAAACACATTTTTGTTTGTATAAGCTAGTGCAGTCAGATATTCTGTTATTTAGGCCAGGTGTGGTGGTGCACGCCTGTAATCCCAGCACTTTAGGAGGATGAGGCAGACAGATCACTTGAAGCCAGGAGTTTGAGACCAGCCTAGCCAACATGGTAAAAATCTGTTTCTATAGTAATCACGTTCATTATTACCGGGGGAAAAAAAAAGAAAAAGAAATATGTCTCTACTAAAAATACCAAAATTAGCCAGGTGTGGTGGTATATGCCTATAATCCCAGCTACTCAGGTGGCTGAGGTACGAGAATCACTTGAACCTGGGAGGTGGAGGTTGCAGTGAGCTGAGATTGCATCGCTGCACTCCTGCCTGAACAACAGTACAAGACCTTGTCTCAAAAAATGGAAAAAAAAAAAAAAGATATTCTGTTATTTGTAGCTAAATGCATTTCTTTCTTTCCTTTTTTTCTTTTTTCGAAATGGAGTTTTGCTCTTGTTACCCAGGCTGGAGTGCAATGGCACGATCTCGGCTCACTGCAACCTCCGACTCTTGGGTTCAAGCAAATCTCCTGCCTCAGCCTTCCGAGCAGCTGGGACCACAGGCGCGCGCCACTATGCCCAGCCAATTTTTGTATTTTTGCTAGAGACGGGGTTTCACCACGTTGACCAGAATGGTCTCGATCTCTTGACCTTGTGATCCACCTGCCTCGGCCTCCCAAAGTGCTGGAATTATAGGAGTGAGCCACCGCGCCTGGCCAGCTAAATGCATTTCTAACTTATCCAGGAAAAGTGGAATACAAAGAGCCAATGCAGCAGATTAGATCACTCCAGAGTACTTCCAACCTCGAGATTCTTTTAGTATGTCATCTAAGTTAATGTTCTTAAACTTTCCTACATTTAACAAGTAAGTATCCTTCTAAGTACTTACTGTATAGACGGTATACTAGGAGCACTGAACGCTCCCTTATATCTGTACAGTATCAAAGCCTCTTACCTTTCGTTGTGAGTCAATAGCATTCTGGAATCAATCCCACACTGATGTCATTATAAGAAAAGATTATTTTACTTTGGAATGAGTTTTGCTTAGCAATTCTAATACAATTTTGTAGTTGATGACCATTTCAGACCTAGATCCATATTCGTTCAAAGAGCTGTGTCCTTTAGCCCAGGGCCTGTGAAGAGAATTTTGGGGATTTCCAATAGGTTAACATCTAGGTCGACATTTAGGTCAACATCTCCGCTTCCCTCTAGCACACACACAGTGTGTGAGAGTGGCCTGGGGAAGCAGAGCGTATCCCCAAGCCAGGAGGGAACCTGTGGTCATTGCCCTGCTTTTGAACATGGGGAAGAATGTCGGGAGAAATCTCAACCCAGCACGTTGGATGGAGACCCCCACTAAATAGCTTCCTCTGACACTGGCATCTTCTTTCTGTGAAGTTATCCTAGTACAATCCTGGTTGGCTAAGGGTCTGGAGCCCTCAGATTGAGGGTCAGTCTCCTACACACCAGCATAACCTCAGAGACAAGGTGGACAGTGGCTAGAAACAAGGGTTTGCCTTTGCATCTCTGCAAGATGGAAGGGCATCCAAGCAGGGATGCTACGGTCAGCTGTAGAAGCAGAAGGGAGCCCAGTCTGGTAGAGTAAAGACAGAGCTCAAGCCAACTCTGACCACAAGTGGAGGTGGAACCCATGCTGGTGCCTTGACAGTGTCCAAAGGCAATACCACCAAGAGAAGATGGCTGTGTGCAGGGAGCGGTTAGCCCAAAGACTCCATCCTGATTTGCCAAGAGCTCCGTGGTTTCCCAGGCAATTTGGAGGAGGGCTAGAAACCACATCCCCCTTAGGAGACGGGAGAAAATCTCTGGAAACATAGCTGGAAAGTCCAGTTTACATTCCAGAAACTCTGATTGCGGGCTTGAGTTCAATAAAACTTCGAGTGTAACTGAGGTCTGAGATTTCTCAGCAACAGCAGAGGAAGATATGGCCTCAGAAATTAGGACATTTCACATAGGCCACTTAATAAATACTTTTGAAACTATGAACTGCAACCCATTAGTGAGTCATCAAATTAACTTAATGGGTCTGTAACAGCATTTTTTTTAAAATGAGAAAGATAATAAAATAAAACAGGTTAGAAAGAAAAGATCTGCGTGCATTCCCTGTAGTAGAGGTAATTAATGTGAAACTTCTATTACTGTGTGTGTGTGCATGTGTGTGTGTGTGCATGTGTGTGTGTGTGCATGTGTGTGCGTGTGTGTGTGTGTGTGTTTGTGTGTGTGTGTGTGCGTGCCAGATTTTTTTTAATGGAGTCTCACTCTGTTGCCCAGGCTGGAGTGCAGCAGTGTGATCTCGGATTACTGCTACATCTGCCTCCCGGGTTCAAGCAATTCTCATGCCTTAGCCTCCCAAGTAGCTGGGATTACAGACATGTGCCATCATACCTGGCTAATTTTTGTATTTCAGTAGAGACAGGGTTTCACCATGTTGGCCAGGCTGGTTTCGAACTCCTGATCTCCAGTGCTCCGCCAGCCTCAGCCTCCCAAAGTGCTGGTTTACAAGTGTGAGCTACCGTGCCTGGTCTGTTCAGATTTTGATGTAAAATATATTTCTTACTGTGAGTAAGAATAAACAATGTTTGAAAGCCGCTGATTAAGAGTCTCACTGCTTAAACACTTAATTTGTGTAACATAGTCTTCAGGACATTTTGTAGCCTATTTCATTTTTATGACTAAACTAACAGGAAGCAAAGTGATTCAGGGCATCGATGGATGTTAATTAAGCAAATGTCTCCTAATTTGAGGAGGATAACATGTTCTGGTTTTCCATAGCTCTTTTGGCACATTTAAATATTCCTACTTAATTCAGGGAGAGGATTGTTTGCTCCTTTGCTGCTCTTATTTCTTTCTTTCTCATGGTTAGTGACATTATGTTAGTGAAATAATGTCCTGGGACATAATTCACCTCAATTTTTATAATTTTGGTCATTGGTTCCAAGATTCCTTCTTTCCATATGATACAACTTCACACCCACTAGACTGGCTATGATCATAAAGACCTAAGTGTTAGCCAGGTCGTGGGGAAATTGGAAACCTCACACACTGCTGTTGGGGAAAGAAAACGGTGCAGTTATTACGGAAAATAGTCTAGTAGTCCCTCAAAAGGTTCAACATGAACTTACCATATGACCCAGCAATTCCGTTCCTAGGTATATACCCAAGAGAAATGAACACATATGTCCACACAAAACACCTACACAAATGTTCACAGCAGCATGATACATAATAGCTCAGAGATGGAAGCAATTCAGCTTTTATCAACTGATTAATGGATAGACAACTGTGATGCATCCATGCAGTAGAATCTTATTCAGCCATATAAAGGAATGAAGTTCTGATACATACTACAACATGAACAAACTTCTAAAACGTAAGGCTAGGTGAAAGATGCCAGACACAAAATGTCACAAATCATAAGATTCCATTTTTATGAGATGTCCAGAAGAGGCAAAATCTTTTAGAGATAAACAGTAGATTAGTGGTTGCCAGGGGCTGGGGAGGAGAGAGGGAGAAAAGAGTTGTCTAGAAATGGAGAATGACTGGTAATGTGTTTCTTTTGGGGATTTTTTTTTTTTTTTTGAGGTGGAGTTTCACCCTTATTGTCAGGCTGGAGTGCAATGGCGCAATCTTAGCTCACTGCAACCTCCGCCTCCCAGGTTCAAGCAATTCCTCTGCCTCAGCCTCCCGTGTAGCTGGGATTACAGGCATGGGCCACTGCGCCTGGCTAATTTTGTATTTTTAGTTGAGACGGGGTTTATCCATGTTGGTCAGGCTGGTTTTGAACTCCTGGCCTCAGGTGAGCCACCCACCTTGGCCTCCCAAAGTGCTGGGGATTACAGGGGTGAGCCACTGTACCCAACCTTGGGGATGATTATGATGTTCTAAAGTTGATTGTGATAATAGTTGCACTACTGTGTGAACATACTAAAACCCACAGAATTGCACACTTTAAATGGATGAATTGTGTGGTATGGCAATCATATCTCAATAAAGCTTCAGTTTTGGAGAAGCACAGGTAGAGAGATGGGCTCTCAAACAAGAGGCAGGACTTTTGGGGATGACAGAAAGTTTCTGTATCTTGATCGTGGTGGTGATTAAGAGGTGTGTCAATTTGTCAAGCCTCGCTGCAATGTCTAGAAGTTAATCCTCAATAAAGTTAATGCCAGGGCTGTGTTTTCCCCAACTTACAAACCTGCAGCTTCAATTCTCCTAAGGGTTCAAGATGCTCCTTATATCATATTCATGGACATAGGTCACCAGCCCTGTTGCTCCCGGGATTCCCAAAATGTAGCTGAGTCTTTCTCTCTTTCTCTGAAATGAATTGAGAATATCCAGAATCCAGACTAGCAGGCCTGGCTGAGCTTAAAGCCTGCTATGAAGCTGGCAAGAGGCCCCTTTACCTTTTCATAAGAAAGGGGACTGATCCTGTGTATGATGTGTATGACATCCTAATGCTTGCTCGGCAGCAAGGCTCAGCTGAGAGGACTCAGAAGTCGGCAGAAGATTCTAACCCACACTCTCACTAACTTTTGGCTTCAGTCAAGTGCCTGATGTCCAATGTGACACCCCCCTGACTTCCCACCATACAGTGTCACATTCTTTCCCCACAGGATCACATCCCATTGTTTGGCCTCAGGTTTCACAGTGCTGCACCTCCTCATGCTCCTTGACTAGATTATTTTCTTCCATTTACTCATATGGGGACCTCAGTAAACAGGGCGGACTCTGCTTGGGTGACCAAGAATTCCAACTCCTGAGCCTCTAGGAAGATGGAACAGAGCCAGAACAGTTGCTCCAAGGGGCTACCACTCACGGCTGCATCTTCTAAACTTTCCTAGGAAGCATGAGCCTTGTGAGTAGCTGGTCCTCCCCTCCCCTCTCCTCCCCTCCCCTCTCTCTCTCTCTCTCTCTTTCTTTCTTTCTTCTCTCTCTCTCTCTCTGTCTTTCTTTTTTTGAGACAGGGTCTCACTCTGTCACCCAAGCTAGAGTGCAATGGCACAATCACAGCTCATTGCAACCTTTACCTCCTGGGCTCCGAAGATCCTCCCACATCAGCCTCAGCCTCAGCTTCCCAAGTAGCTGGGACCATGGGTGTGCACACTACATGCCTGGCTGATTTGTAAAAAAGAGAAAATCTGTAGAGACAGGCTCTCACTGAAGCAACATAGTGAGATCTCGAAGTCATGGGCTCAATGGGCTCAAGTGATCTTCCTGCCTCAACCTCCCAAAGTGTTGGGATTACAGGCGTAAGCCACCAGGTTCAGCAGAGTAGCTGTTTTCTATAATAATTATTCATGTTTACAGAATGCTGACAAGGTATCTGGGACGTACAAGCATTATTTTATAAAATCTTCACAATAATTTTATTGGTATGGTATTATTTTCTTTGTGTTACAGATGAAGATTAGGCTTCAAAGGTTTAAGTAACCTGTCAAAGGTCACATAACTGGAGCATTTTAAAGCAAAGATGAAATGGTAAAGGCACCAGTCAGAGCTCAGAATCCTGTTCCAATTGTGATATACACACGGACTTCACAAATGAGTGTAAGGAAGGTACACTTGTGAAGCACGTGAAGTATGGATTCATCTCCTATAAACTTTATTTCTGGCCAGGGGCAGTGGCTCACGCCTGTAATCCCAGCACTTTGGGAGGCCAAGGCGGGCAGATCATGAGGTCAAGAGATTGAGACTATCCTGGCCAACATGGTGAAACCCCATCTCTACTAAAAATACAAAAATTAGCTGGGCATGGTGGCAGATGCCTGTAGTCCCAACTACTCGGGAGGCTGAGGCAGGAGAATCACTTGAACCAGGAGGCAGAGGTTGCAGTGAGGAGTCGTGCCACTGCACTCCAGCCTAGCGACAGAGTGAGACTGTCTAAAAAACAAAACAAAACAAAAAAACAAACTTTATTTCCCTGTGGGCTTCTCACCCACTGAAACAGGACATTTCAGGACTTTAGGTAAAAGGCAAATATTCAGTAAAGCAACTCAGTTACTTCTCAGATTTGACTCATATTTAAAAACTGCATCAAATGCAACAATACCATCAGCTTGACTATCAGACTCGAGAAAAGACGCAGGAGTGACAGCGAAGATTACTAACTTAGTTACTAAACTTACATATCAAGAACTAAGCCTGGACGATAAAGTTTCTTCCTTAAAAATTAAAAAAAAGTCTTTTCACTTTTTAAAACTTTAAAAACCAATATGTCATTCTTTTTCACATTTCATGGCTATGAGGATATGATGAAGGGAAAGTGAAACCCACATCTGGTAAGTAGAAGAAGAGAGAAAAAGGGAAGGCAGAGAAGTTTAAACGAGGATTGCTACCTTCTGCTCCCTGAGGGCCACTGTGTGTGTGTGTGTGTGTGTGTGTGTGTGT
>NW_022436950.1:16827599-16851747 GCF_009761245.1 Sapajus apella | reverse complement strand
TGTGTGTGTGTGTGTGTGTGTGTGTGTGTGTTGAGTGAGAGGAGAGAGAGAGAAAGACTCAACCAGATTTGGGGAAGCCAGAGCATCTCGGGCCCCCAGGAGAACCGAAGCTGCAGGTTTGAAGCTGGGACTGTGTAACTCAGCCTGAGATGATGGTGGGCAGGCACGTGAGAAGCCGGGGACGAGGTGAGCCTGAAGCAGTGGTCCTCTCCCCAAAGCCTGGCACACACTGGAATGAGACCTCCTCATATGCCTGGAAGGGAGGGCATGGCTGTTGAGTGTGCAGTGGACCAGCAGGGGCCTGGGTCAGCAGTTGGAGATCCCAAGACCAGGGACACCAGCACTGCAGGTGCCAGCTAGAGGAACCAGCGGATCTTCCTTCAAGCATGGGATCAGAAGCATCTCAGCTCTCAACCAGACCGGGAAGGACACTAGTCCCTCTGTGGAGATCAGTGTGGATCCGGCAAACAAGCATGGGCCATCATCCACCCCAGGGTCCTGTAAACCAGCGGTCCCCCAGCTTTTTGGCACCAGGGACTGGTTTCATGCAAAACAATTTTTCTGCAGACAGTGGCAACGGAATGGTTTCAGGATGAAACTGCTCCACCTTGGATCATCAGGCGTTAGACTCTTATAAGGTGAGTGCAACCTAGATCCGCCGCATGCGCAGTTCACAATAGTGTTGGCCTCCTAAGAATCTAGTGCAGGCGCTGAGCTGACAGGAGCTGGGCTTACAGGAGCAGAGCTCAGGACATAACGCTTGCTTGCCCACCACACCTTCTGCCGTGCAGCCCAGTTCCTAGTAGGCCACGGACCAGTACTGGCCCAAGGCCCAGGGATTGGTGACCCCTGCTATAAACCACATATACCCCAGTAACCCCAGAGGCCATGCTGGAGGGGAGCAGGCAGGAGGAGAAGAAGAGGAAAAGACCTCAAGGGACCCAGCACTTATCTAAAGGAACTGTTTAAATAATGGAATTGGAATAAACTGGACTGAGTTAGGTGTTTCCTTTGCCATGGCTCAAGCTGTGTCCCCTGAAAAATTCATATGCCAAACTACTTAAAAGGTGACTATATTTAGGCCAGGCACGGTGCCTCACACCTGTAATCCCAGTACTTTGGGAGGCTGAGGCAGGAGGATCACCTGGGGTCAGGAGTTTGAGACTAGCCTAGCCAACATGATGAAACTCTGTCTCTACTACAAATACAAAAATTAGCTGGGTGTGGTGGTGCACGCCTGTAATCCCAGCTACTTGGGAGGCTGAGGTAGGAAAATCATCTGCACCCGGGAGGCTGAGGTTACAGTGAAGTGAGATTGAGATCATATCACCACACTCCAGCCTGGGAGACAGAGCAAGAGAAAGGAAAAGAAAGAGAAAGAAAGAGAAAGAAAAGAAAAGAAAAGAAGAAAGAAAGAAAGAGAGAGAGAAAGAAAGAAGGAAGGAAGGAAGGAAGGAAGGAAGGAAGGAAGGAAGGAAAGAAGAAAGAAAGAGAAAGAAAGAAAGAAAGAAAGAAAGAAAAAGAAAGAAAGAGAAAGAAGGAAGAAGGGAGGAAGGAAGGAAGGGAGGAAGGGAGGAAGGGAGGAAGGGAGGAAGGAAGGAAAGAGAGAGAAAGAAAGAAAGAGAGAGGACTATATTTACATAGGGCCTTTAAAGACGTGATTAAGTGAAAACGAGGTCTTTAGGGTGGGCTTTTATCCAGCCTGACTGGTGTCCTTATGAGAAGAGGAAATTCAGCCACACAAATAGCAAGGATGTGTGGATGCAGAGGAGAGATCGCCTGAGGACATAGCGAGAAGTCAGCCCCCTGCAAGTCCAGGTGAGAGGCCTCAGGAGAAACCAGACCTGCTGATACATTGACCTTGGACTTCGAGCGTCCAGAACTGTGAGAAAATAAACATCTGTTGTTTAAGTCCCCCGGTGTATGGTACCTCACTATGACAGTCCCAGTGGATAAATACACTCTGCCCCCACCTCCAGACTCGCCCACCTAAATCTACCCAATAGGGCGGGATCTTGAGGAAAACCAAACCTCTTAATAGGAATACAAGGAAGCTCTATTTTTCGACTTTGCTCAAATCATTTGGAAAACAAATGTTTTACAACTTTAAAAGAAAAACTTTACTTACAAATAATCTGCTCTCATTTATCTAGTCATTTGAAGAAGGGGAAAGAAAATCTTTACTTACTAACCCTGGACATATTCAAAAGCCAAAAACCCCACTTTATTTCTTTAACATTTCTAATGTGATGGTTTTTAAAAGAGGTTAAATTAGCACAATGTATTCCAAACTAATGGAGTTCACCATATTTTCATTTCAAAGTCAGTCTTAGAGAATTCTAGTTTCATTCTGTCTTTCATTCCGTGAAACTGAAAGGTCATATTTTTCCACTAAAAAATGCCCCTGAAATTAACTTCCGAAGTATTTCCTTACAAGCGGTATTTGAAAGTATGTTGCTTTCTTTGTTCCTCGTCCCTACTTCTGTTTTAATATGTTAAATCTAAAAACAGAGATGAGGAATTTCCTCATGAATATTTCTACTCAGGGACAGGATTTGAAAGGAAATGAGACAGACGCGGCCAGCCCTTGGTGGGGGCCGCCCTCCGTCTTTGTTCAGGCCCAAGCCTTTCCTTCCTCGTTGTAAGTAGGACACTCGGTGCCTTCGCCGCTTGGCTCATTCGAGCTGAACTGTGCAGAACAAAACCACTGCCTCCGACAGGGACACGGATCCTGGACACTGGGTGCCCCCGACTGCGCGTCCGTGGAAACGTTTGCCAAGTCTTTAACAGTTGCAGCGGATTAAATGCAGCTTCCTAATGGTCACGGCTTTCTCGGGCAATCATTTCATTCATCACAGGCCCCGTCCGACAACTATTAGGATCGAGGCCAAACACCTTCCTAAGTTGGTCTGGAAAGAGGCGTTTCTAAGCTCCTGCTCCTTCCCCGCAGACTAACCCACTGGCGTCTCGCAGCACACCCATCAATAGCTGGAAAGCCGGACCTTGTTCTTGACCCGAGGATTCTTCCGGCTAGTCACAGTCTCCCCTCGCCTTTCCAGTCCAAATCTGTCTGTCTCAGAGAATGAGTGGATTCAGCACAAGGCTCCCGGAGACATGCAAATGCAAAAAAGAAATGAGCATTTGGACAGAACGTGTCAAGTCAATGAAGACGGCGTGGGGATGCTGGAAGGATCAGGAGGATGATGAAGTTTTGTGGGGTAGGAGAAGGACGGCGGGTCATCTATGGTACGAAGAGGCAGCTGCGGTTCTCTTCTTTGAAATCTATTGCTCTTCCAAAAACAAGATTCCCTGTTAGTGGTCAAGAATCCCAAAATGCAGGCCGGGCGCTGTGGCTCACGCCTGTAATCCCAGCACTTTGGGAGGCTGAGGCGGGTGGATCATGAGGTCAGAAGTTTAAGACCAGCCTGGTCAACACAGTGAAACCCCATCTCTACTAAAAATACAAAAAAAAAATACCCAGGTGTGGTGGTGGGTGCCTGTAATCCCAGGAACTCGGGAGGCTGAGCCAGGAGAATCGCTTGCACCCGGGAGGCGGAGATTGCAGTGAGCCAAGATCGTGCCTTTGCACTCCAGCCTGGGCGACAGTGCAAGATTGTCTCAGAAAAAAAAAAAAAAAAAAAAAAGAATCCCAAAAACCCGTGATAAAAATTGCCATGTCACTTTTTGTCAGACATCCGTTTTCTCTTTATTTTCAAAATAAAGATTCTCTACCCTCTTCTTCCTCCTCCTTCAGTAAAATGTTATGTCTGAGTATGGTTAAAATTCAAGAGGTATAAAAAGAAATACCGTAAACCAGTATTTTTTTTTAATGCGGAAATACGTCCCTTAAAGCATAAAGTACAGAAACAATGTAAAAAAAAAAAAATGCCATCTTTATCCTCAATTCTCCCTTTGAAGACAGTTTATTACCAGTTGTGTGTATTTACTTCCAGAGATATGTTATTGGGTTGTGCAAAAGTAATTGCGGTTTTTGTCATTAAAAGTAATTGCAAAAACCGCAATGACTTTTGCACCGACCTAATGTACATAAGTATATTCTAACATGTTATTTTGAGCTCCCCAGAAACAAAACAAGATTTGCAACCCAGCGAAAGACCATCCTGGTGTTCCTAAGGAGAAACGCGAGGTCATGATGTGGATTATGTAAGGCCATAAGGCTCCCTCCCAGATATTTTGATCCCTGTAGAATTCTTTCTGGGATTGTCCTGTTCTTCCATGGGTCAGAAGACACATCCATCTCTGAGTAGGTGAGGCGGAATAAAATAAAATCTTATTCAGACGATTTCCAAGTCTAAATTGTGGGCACAAACAAGTCAATTATTTTGCCAGCAGCACCTACAAGGAATCCATCTTTTGTCTACAAATGCAAATCAATCAGTGTTTTAGTCAGCTCCGGCTGCTATGAGAAAATACCATAGACTGGATGTTTCGAACAACAGATTTATTTTCTCACAGGCCTGGAGACCAGAAGTTCAAGATCAAGGTGCTGGCAGGGCTGGTTTCTGGTGAGGCCTCTCCTCCCGGTTTGCAGACCGCCACCTTCTAATCCTGTCCTCACGTGGACCTGGCATTTCCTATGGGCATGAGAGGATAGAGAGAGAGAAAGAGAGGGAGCTCTCTGGGGTCTCATTTCTTATAAGGACACTAATTCTGTCAGATCAGAGACTGACTCTTGTGACCCCATTTAACCTTAATTACCTCCTTAAGACCCTATCTCCAGATACAGAAGGTCTCCAACTTGCAATGGTTCCACTTATGATTTTCTGACCTCATAATGGTGGGAAAGATCCAAGTTCAGTAGAGAACATACTTCGAGTGCCCATACACCCATTCTGTTTTTCACTTTCAGTACAGTATTCAATACATTACACAAAATATTCAACACTATTATAAAATAGGCTTTGTGTTAGATGATTCACCGGACAGTACAGTAGGATAATGAAAGTAATCTGAGCAGTATTTTTTTTTTTTTGAGATGGAGTCTTGTTCTGTTGCCAGGCTGGAGTACAGTGGCATGATCTCAGCTCACTGCAGCCTCTGCCTCCCAGGTTCGAGCGATTCTCCTGCCTCAGCCTCCCGAGTAGCTGGGACTACAGGCACGTGCCACCACGCTCAGCTAATTTTTTTTTGTATTTTTAGTAAAGATAGGATTTCACCATGTTGGCCAGGATGATTTCAATCCCTTGACCCCATGATCCGCCCACCTCGGCCTCCCAAAGTACTGGAATTACAGATGTGAGCCACAGCTCCTGGCCTCTGAGCAGCTTTAAGGTTGGTGAGGCTAAGCTATGACATGCAGTAGATTACGTGTACTAAATGCATTTTTGACTTAAAACATTTCAACTTATGATGGGTTTATCAAAGCATAACCACATCTAAAATTGAGGAGCACCTCTATAATCAAATCAGGGGTTAGGGCTTCAACATATGAATTTGGCAGGGGTGGAGGAAGGACACAATTTAGTTCATAACAGTTAGCAGCATTGATAACTATTTTAATAAAATAATAACAGCTACTATGTAAGTGTCAGGCAATGTACAGCATGCTTTATGCATATTACTTAGAGTCCTCAAAATAACTCCATGAAATGGGCATTATTATCACCAGAATGATTGAAACTAGAAATATTTAACAAATGATATGATTTGAGCACTGACTATTCAGAATGAACACCAGCTATAAACAACTGGCTGTGGTTCCAGTGCATGCTGGCCAAAGATGAGCCCCAAATCATCGAGTTGCTCAGGTAAAGAAGGAGGGGACTGGAGAGGAGAAGGGAACTGGACAAGCCCACACAGCCGGCAAAGGAGGGAGCAGCGACACGTCTGTCTTATTCAACGTTATTTTGCCTCTCCGCTACCTCGCCGGGAGCTATCTGTGGGAGATCCCCATATTTCTCTACTTTGGTGAGTCTTTGAGTGTTCTGAGTTATTTACATCATGTTCACAACTCAGCAACTGTGCCTGCCATGGCAGAGGCTGGTTTGGGATTGAGTCAGTTTGGCCACTGACTCCTCTCTGAATAGACCTAGACCCTGGTGGCAGGGGATCGTCTTTGCTGTCCATGCTGGCTCACAGTTGACACTATCGCAGTGTTTCTGTATCTGGGTCTTTGCATTGGGCCAAGCTGTCTTTTTCCAGAAGACATATCCGAGTCTTTGGGATCATTTGCCTTCTTCCATGAATTTGACCTCTACCGTCAATCTAGATTCAGGTGCGTGCTGACTCACCATACCCATTACTTGCTGCCTTTGTTCCCTAACCTGACCTGATCTTGGGACTCAGGCAACAGCCTGCTTTTCCATCACAAAGTACCCAAACACCACACACAATGCTGTCTGTGTGCCCGCCTTCCCTGCCAAATTCTTTTTTGCGCTACTTCAATCTCAGCTGCGGACACTTTCCTCCAAAATCCTTTAATCCCCTTCCCGATGAGCTCCTCTTCCTATTCTAAGTGCCCCTCATTCTTTCTCTCTGTTTCTTTTGTTTTTTCTTTTTGTTTGTTTTTGATTTGTGAGACAGAGTCTCGCTTTGTCACCCAGGCTGGAGTGCAGTGGCGTGATCTTACCTCACTCCAACCTCTGCCTCGTGGGTTCAAGCGATTCTCCTGTCTCAGCCTCCCAAGTAGCTGGGATTGCAGGTGCATGCCACCACGTCTGGCTAATTTTGTTTCTTCTTTCTTCCATGTTCGTCCTTTTCTTCTTCTTCTTTTTCTTTTCCCTCTATTTTAAAATTGTGTTAGCACATACCCAAAGAGCAGCCTTCACTTGGTATTTGGGACTTAGGAACATCCCTGTCTCCTGGGCTGTGAGGGCAGAGAGCATCTGTGGGCCATTCTATAAACCTTTCTGTCAGCCAGTCATACCTACAAGCAACCAGAATTAGGTCATTTACAAGGCACCTTCATTAAAGATTAAAAAGCAACCTTGCCTATCCCAAATTTTACCACACTTCCCCCCAAATGTCACCTTGTCCAGAGGGAAGAAGAAATACTATGTGACTGGAAAATCTGCTATCATATTCAAACGTGGACCAGCTCTACTTCTTCAAAAAAAGTTCCACTGTGCAAACAATTCTATGGCCCTACATCCTGCTGTACTCATTGTTACTAGAATAAATATTTGTAGTACAAGCAGAACTTTGTTCTGAGGATAAATCCAAAGGATACTTAGCATTTTGACAAATGAAAAGCCAGCTTTTAGCTGCCCTTTGATGCATACTGGATATTGTGTTTTCTTTTCTGGGTTATGTATTATGTACAAATTTTAGGCACTCTTTGACAAGAACTTGTAATGGCAAATCACCTTTTGACAATGACTCTAGAGAGCCTTTCTGTCTCCAGAAAGTATCCCTCTATGGCTCTAAAGGTCTCAGTCTCAGGGTGATGTCCTGGACACTTTTCTTTTGCACCGTAAATGAAATGACAGTGTGTCTTGTCAGTCTCACCATGTTGTAAAACTGTCTGTTTCTTGGACTGTGGCTAGTCCCAGGAACAGAAAGGCATGATGTTCACAGCCGAAACTTCCTCATGGGGGCCTGCTGTATGGCCTCAGGCCTGAGAATTGCTCTGAGGAGGGACTCATTTTCCACATTTGCACTGCAGAAGTCAACACTCAGTGATCAAGAGACATCCTGGAAAAGTCAGTATAGATCCGGAACCAAAAACCCAGAAGTGATTCCAGGCTGCTGCCCAAGAGCTAACATGCATTCATTTGTTCACCACTCAGCAAATATTTATTGAACACCATCTCTGTTGTAAACACTGTACTGTAGAGTCAGTATAGATCCTGAAAACCAGGCCTCAGGGAGCTGACCGGTCCCGTGGCTCTTTGCAGTGAATTATCATCCTGGGCACCGATAGGCAGTGGTGTGAGCCTGCTGAGCCAGAGGGACAATGAGCTGCTCTGACAATACCCAATAATCAAGGTTCTCCAAGGAGCCTCCCCTGCTGCACCTGAAATGCTTCAGATGAACTGCAGCTTTTGAAATATCCTCTTCATGTGTCAAAGGAATTATGAATTTTTTTCCTACAGTACAAAGATAAAAAAACAGGAGCCTAACAAGCAGGACCTATACCTAAGGTTAAGGGGAAGACTGCCTGGGGTCCACACTTGAGAAATCATTTTTTAAAATGTTTAATCTTGTTAGGATGGACTTCTGTGACTGCTGCCAGGATCTCTGAACACTCAGCAAATAAATACAGATGATATTTATTTGCTCAAGTTAATGCTATTGTAATAAATGTAAAAGGGTCACTATCTTTCCCCCAAGCTTCTACCTCCTTCAAAATAATCTTTCCTGCAGCTTATCTTCTTTGGCTCTGGGATACATAGCCATGAAGTCTTTATTCCTTTTGAACTTGATGCCATCTGCCTTCAGCAAAAAATTGCCCTAGTATTGTTTTTGAAGGAAATTATTTGAAAATTTCAAAAGTCAGTTCTGGCCTTGTATTTTATTTTTCTTTTTAGAAAAACCTCTAGCCATTCAATGACCAACTTTCTGCCTATCACCTTCTCAGCTGTCTACTTGCTTTAAAGTAAATCACGTGTCAAATCACTATGTTTTGCTCAAAGATGGAGCTCATATGTATATACACTTTGGTCCCGTAAGGTTATGATGGAGCTACCCTAAATAGGTGTGCCATTTAAAAAATGTTTACATTGTACTTTTACTGTACCTTTTCTATGACGCACAAATACTTACAATTGTGTTTTAATTGCCCACGGTATTCAGTACAATCACATGTTACACAGGATTTGTAGCCAGGAGCAGTAGGCTGTGCTGTACAGCCTAAGAGTGTAGTAGGTTATACCATCTAGGTTTGTATGAGTACATCTGTGACATTCAAATAACAACAAAATTGCCTAATGACGAATTTCTCAGAATGTATCCTTACTAAGTGACACTTGATGGTAATGATGATTCTTAAAAGACGGGGGGGGGCCGGGCGCGGTGGCTCAAGCCTGTAATCCCAGCACTGTGGGAGGCCGAGGCGGGTGGATCACGAGGTCAAGAGATCGAGACCATCCTGGTCAACATGGTGAAACCCCGTCTCTACTAAAAATACAAAAAATTAGCTGGGCATGGTGGTGCGTGCCTGTAATCCCAGCGACTCAGGAGGCTGGGGCAGGAGAATTGCCTGAACCCAGGAGGCGGAGGTTGCGGTGAGCCGAGATCGCGCCATTGCACTCCAGCCTGGGTAACAAGAGCGAAACTCTGTCTCAAAAAAAAAAAAAAAAAGACAGGGGAAGAGGATGATGAATGACTTATTTTCACTCCAGTGACTAAAACACAATAAACTTCCTATTTCTGAGTGGCTCTCAGAAAAATGATTTCTCCTTTTCTTTTTTATTATTCCAATATTCTTTTTCTGTTTTTGAGAGTCTTGTTCTGTCGCCCAGGCTGGAGTACAGTGGCATGATCTTGGCTTATTGCAACCTCCACCTCCCAGGTTCAAGGGATTCTTCTGCCTCAGTCTCCTGAGTAGCTGGGACTATGGGCATGTGCCACCACACCCAGCTACTTTTTGTATTTTTAGCAGAGACAAGGTTTGACCATATTAGGCCAAGCTAGTCTCGAACTCCTGATCTTAACTGATCCACCCTCCTCGGCCTCCTAAAGTACTAATATTATAGGCACGAGCCACCACACCCAGCCTTATTTTTCCAATTTTCTAGACAATATTTAAAGAATGGAGTGGATTGGTATGCTAAAATCCCAGCTTATCTACTGCCCAGAAAATGCCCTTTAGTTGATGCAATGAGAGATGACCCAACTATGTTGACAGGTTACCCAGTCTTTCAGCTACCTCTGCTTTCTTTTCCTGGGTCATGGGGAGATTTGAGGTAAGTATACAGCGCTGAAGGTGTAGGCGTGGCCCAGGTGTAACTCTTTGAACCAGCGTTCCCTTTAACGTGACAGGTCAGCTGCTCCTTTTACAGCTGACCTACCACTTGCTTGGAGAATACTTTAGCAGGAAGCCACTTGGTTGTACAGTGGGAATCTCTTTGAGGTGCACAAATGTTCTCAGCCTGAATCCCAATCCCAGGAGCCTCAGGTGTGAGGTGAGATTGGGTGTCAGGTAGGATGGGCCCCATAGCCTAACGAAACCTACTGGCATTCATCCTAGGTTCACATTCAACTGTAGCCAGAACCTTAAAGGGAGCCATTTTACCAAGCTCTAGACATGAATACTCTGCACGTTGACAACATAGCTTTGAGTTCAGCTCCCTCCTGAAGTTGCTGGCAAATTGCTGTTCACAGAAAAATTCTTTCTGCCTTATACTTCAGGATTTCCCATTTTCAAATTCAGACAACATTCTGCTATAACAAAGTTATTTTAGGATTAATTTATTAAAATGTCACTGTGTTTCATTGCCTGACATTGCAAATGTAATTCTGGAAATCGTATCACTATACCAAAGAGGTTGAGTTCTTCTAACACCAAGAGGACATTTCTTATAGGTCTTATAGGTTGTTAACCATGTGCAATTTTGTAATTACTTTCTGAAGGTTTTTATCGCAGTAACTAAGAGAAATTCATTGTTTTTATCGCTCAAGGAAGGATTCAGGAGCTTGTTTAAAGAGAAACACAAAATAGTTTCCTAACTGGTACATCCATAAGGGTACAGATAAGCTGGTTTGGAAGCATCCAATCTAGATGGAAATTTGCCTCTGCACCAGATTTTCTTGGTGAGACCTGTGGATAGGAAAGGGAGGTGATAAAAAAAAAAAGGAGGAGAGGGGTAAAGTGCAACTCCACACACAGGCAGTCAGCCCCAGGAGGACTGGAATGTCCTCATGATTCTGCCGTTTAACTCACTCACTCCGCTGATCATCATGTGTGGCTGTTCTCTTCCTGAAAGAAGGAAACACATACAAACGTTCATTGTACCCTTGCTCTGTGGAAGCCATGTGCTACGTAAACTCTTTGGGGGAAGACAAGGGAATATAAGAAACAGTTTTGAAGCCATTGATTTAGCAGGAGTGATGTTAAGCACCATTAAAGACAGTAGGGCAGCCTGGGCAACATGGCACAACCCCATCTCTACAAAAAATGCAATAATTAGCCAGTTGTGGTGGTGTGCACCTGTAGTCCCAGCTACTTGGGAGGCTCAGATGGGACCTCTTGAGCCCAGGAGATTGAGGCTACAGTGAGCTGTGATTGTGCCACTGCACTCCAGTCTGGGCAACACAGCAAGACTCTGTCTCAGAGAGAGAGAGAGAGAAAAAAAAGGGTGGGGGGAGAGAGAGACAGAGAGAGAGAGAAGGTAATGTGGATGTCAGTGTAGTGTTTTGGTACCCGTTCCCTTCAAAACTGCTCCTTGGGGCAGGGCGCAGTGGCTCACACCTGTAATCCCAGCACTTTGGGAGTCTGAGGCAGGCAAATCACGAGCATCCTGGCCAACATGGTGAAATCCTGTCTCTACTAAAATACAAAAAATTAACTGGGCATGGTGGCACTCCTGTAGTCCCAGCTACCCAGGAGGCTGAG
The DNA here is from genome assembly GCF_009761245.1 of Sapajus apella. Lineage (NCBI taxonomy): Eukaryota > Metazoa > Chordata > Mammalia > Primates > Cebidae > Sapajus > Sapajus apella. The sequence goes on along the minus strand of NW_022436950.1, from coordinate 16,840,232 downwards.
GCAGAGGAATCACTTGAACCTGGGAGGCGGAGGTTGCAGTGAGCCTAGACTGCGCCACTGCACTCTAGCCTGGCTACAGACTCCGGCTCAGAAACAAAAACAAAAAAATGGCTCTTTGGGCTTCCTACATGTGCTTAAATGAATGGGAATTAACTGACTAGTTAGTTCCAAAGTACTGAGGACCCCTTCTCCTGGGCAACAGAGCAAGAATCTGAGAGAAAGAGAGAGAGAGAGAGAGAAGAAGGAGAAGAGAGAGAGCGGTTCTTCCTTCCACAAGCAGCACTTGGCCCCTGGAAGCCCAAGTAGGGATTCCTTCACCTGCCTTCCTATCCCCCATTGGGTGGCTGGGCACATGGAGGAAGGAGATTCCAAGTCCTTGTCTCTAACAGTTTCAAAACAAGTAGTTAGACCAGAGAATCCACAGTTCAGAAGGCAGGGAAAACCGGAAGAATTTTGCTCACTGCTACGTTCCCCAGGGCCAAGTGTTGAGTAGGAACTCAACAGAGCTGACTGAATGAATGATTGAATGGAGCATGACATAGAGTAAGAATTTCTGTTTGTACTTTATGCACCTAAGGGAGTGGATTCCTGAAAGACGGAATTCAGGAGTGGATTCCATTAGGTGCATAAAATACAAACAGAAATTCTTACGCTATGTCAAGGAAAATATGGCGTTATTGTAGGTTGAATCAAACATACATAATTAGACATACATTCTTGCTGCATTTTAAAAAAATCATAGCCACTTCAAAGTTAATTTTAAACATTTTTCTCTTAAGCCATAAAAAGCTACTTCTTTTTAAAAATATATATTTCTAGAACCCTTGATGGCTAATATAGAATAAGTATATTAACTGAGATGACAAAATTGGAGTTACTAGTATTTAAAAATTTTGTTTGGATAAAACCTATTTTATTTTACCTAATCAAACAATTAAGTATTTCCAATGGAATGTTGCTTGTTTGGAATACAAAGTACAAGTAAAGCTCTCAGATTTTTGTTGTTGTTGTTGTTTTTATTTTAAGAATTGACCGACTATCAGTTACCTTATTTGTATATTACAGTGCAAGTACATTGATTTATTGAAACCACTCTTTAGAAGTAATGACAAGAAACCAATCATCCATGATGCCGTATCTAGCTATTTAATTTATCTTATGTGTAACTACCCATTTTGAGCAAGAGGAATAAAAGGGAAATTTGGTTTTGTATTAAGACCATTTGCAGCTAGATGTAGTGGCTCACACCCGTAATCCCAGCACTTTGGGAGGCGCAGGCAGGAAGATCACTTGAACCCAGGAGTTTGAGACCAGCCTCGGTAACACGGTGAGACCCTGTCTCTATTTTTATAAAAATAAAAAACAAACAAGAAAGCATCGTTTGTACCAGAAACCATGACCTCTTTTCAAGGTTGTCTTCTGACTGACTAGGTATCTGTATCTATCAGTTCTCCCACTCCCATTTTTAGAGTTCTCATCTGTTTTCTAAAATAGGATTTTATTATTTCTTAGGACTACAGAAAAACATTATGCTAACTATAAAAAATTGCAGATAAGTGAAATAAAAAAGTTAAAATATTCTCACTCCCCAATCACTGTTAAGAGCTTGAATAGGCCAGGCGTGGTGGCTCATGCCTGTAATCCCAGCACTTTGGGAGGCTGAAGTGGGTGGATCACTTGAGGTCAGAAGTTCAAGATCAGCCTGGCCAAGACGGTGAAACCCTGTTTCTACTAAAAATATAAAAATTAGCCGAGCTTGGTGGTGCACGCCTGTCATCCCAGCTACTCAGGAGGGTGCAGTGGGAGGATCCCTTGATCCCAGGAGGCAGAGATTGCAGTGAGACAACATCGTGCCACTGCACCCCAGCCTGGGCGACAGAGAGAGACTCTGTCTCAAAAGCAAAAACAAAACAAACAAACAAAAAAAGAATTTGATATGTATTTTTTCTTCTAGTTTTTTTCTAAGCTTACGTTTAAAAGTAACATATATTACACCTACTGGCTTTTTTTTTTTTTTTTTTTGCAATGTTCTTTTTTCATTTAATATATTTCCATGTCAATCTTGTCTGGAACAAATGTCTCACCATAAGTTATTTTGCAAAACTCAGATTAAGGGAATTTGGGGCAAACATAGGGAGGAAAATGTATGTTTTGGACAAGGTAACATAAATGATGTAAATGCAGAAAATAATGCTAATTTTCCCTAATTTAAGAATTGTTCTTTTTTTTAAAAGACCCTGTAGTATACTGCAGCTTGGATTAAATAGAATGAATAGATAAAAAATGACAACAGTGAGTTCATTTTAGGGTGACTTCATCTCCCCATCCACCTCCCCACCTCTCATAGAGTTAAGCAGGGTACAAGTGACTTTTATATGACGGCTGATTTTCTATACAGTAGATTTAGTTTTCTGGCACTTATGATGTATTTTTTTTAAAAAAAGGATGTTATTACTGTTAACAATTTGTGTTATGAAAGAATGCACTTCCTGGGCTGGGCACTATGGCTCATACCTGTAATCCCAGCACTTTTGGAGTCCAAGACGGGCAGATCATGATGTCAAGAGATCGAGACCATCCTGGCCAACGTAGCAAAAGCCCGTCTCCACTAAAAATACAAAAATTAGCTGGGCGCGGTGGCACGTGCCTGTAGTCCCAACTACTCAGGAAGCTGAGGCAGGAGAATTGCTTGAACCTGGGAGGCGGAGGTTGCAGCGAGCCAAGATCATGCCACTGCACTCCATCCTGGAGACAGAGTGAGACTCTGTCAGAAAGAAAGAAAGAAAGAGAGAGAGAGAGGGAGAGAGAAAGAGAGAGAAAGGAAAGAAAGAAGGAAAGAAAGAAAGAGAGAGGGAGGGAGGGAGGAAGGAAGGAAGGAAGGAAGTTCCTATCAGTCCTTCACCCTTAATTTAACAGGGCTTTCCATAATTTTTATTAACTATAAATTTTTTTTCTAATCCTAATATAATGGAGTAACTGGACAATTTACTGCCTTGTAGCCTAAGAGGAATGACATGCTTTGACATCTGAAGTTAGTGTTTTTGAAGACCGACAACCCAACAGAACACCTAGAGAAACACATTGCAAAAATGAATCCCCCGGACATGGATAAAGACCAGCTGTACTGTTAACTGTGGAATTACTCTCTCTGGCTGGTGTGTCTGAGGCAGCTCCGTGCCTCCCACCAGCTTTAGACAGCATAATGGTGTGCAGTGCCAGGTTTTGATCTGTCTCCACTGTGGAGATGGATTAGAATCCATTGAAAGAACCGAGATTGTATTAATATTTTGAAATCTGTGAATTATAATTTTCTTTCATAAGTGTGGCGCAAATCAGAACTTGACAACTGCTGTTGCTTCAAGGCGGTGTCTGAAGTTGAATGTGTTCCATGTATCATTTGCCATCATTTGCCTTCCTGGTCACATCAGCCGGCAAGTGGGTGACAACCTGTGAATGCTGGGAATCCTTGCCACACAGCTGAGGAATCAGAACAGAGGCTGAGTGACACCCTCTTTAGAGCTCAGGGACACCTGCTCAATGAAACCAGTTCATCAATTCATCCAGCGTGTATCTTTTCGTATTTCTGGCAGTGACTTTTACCACCATTTTGACGAGTCCAAGTGCAAACATCTTCTGTTAGAACAAATAGGAACTCTCTGGGCACGTTAATAAAGCTGTCTGGCTAGGAAAAATAATGTATTATGTGTTTGGATAATTTAAAATGTTGTTCCGTGATTAAGACATAGTGCTAAAGTATGTACATTAACTAAACCAATCATTTCAAATTAATATGGATAGTCAAGAAGTACAATGACAAATACATGGACGCTTAGGCTCTGTCTCCATTCTTCTTCACCAAAGTGAGCTCTTTCATTAGCTTCATGTTTAACCTCATCCCAGTGTTTATGTATGTGAAAAAATGACGCGTTTTTATTTTCCACTTTTTCTACTCAAAAGATTGTACAATAACCTGACTGCTCTGCCTTTTGTTCTTTTATGTAAAATATCTTACAGACCTTTCTATATCACCGTGAACATCCTTATTTTTAAATGTCATTTATTTATTTAAATATTCTTATAAGTATCCTTTATAAAATATTTAAATATTTAAATAGATAAAATTTATTTGTTTATTTAAAATAAATTTTATTTATTTTATTTTTGAGATGGAGTCTTGCTCTGTCCCCATGATGGAGTACAGTGGTGCAATCTCAGCTCATTGCAACCTCTGCCTCCTGGGTTCAAGTGATTCTCCTGCCTCAGCCTCCTCAGTAGCTGGGATTACAGGTGCCTGCCACCACTACCGGCTAATTCTCGCATTTTTAGAAGAGATGAGGTTTCACCATGTTGGCCAGGCTGGTCTCAAACTCCTGATCTCAAGTGGGAATAAACAAATTATATTCATTTTGGTCCGCTTCGGCCTCCCAAAGAGCTGGGATTAAAGGCGTGAACCACCATACCGGCCTTTATTTGTTTAAACAGTTTTATTGAGATATAATTCACATACTATGCCATCACCATTTGAAGTACACAATTCAATGGCGTTTTCTATATTTACAGAGTTGTGCATCCATCACCACAATCAATTTTATTGCATTTCTGTTGCCTCCAAAAGAAGCCCCGGGCCTTTTAACCACCACTTCCCCAGCCTCTCCACCCCGCCCCCGCTCCTTTGCCCAAGGCAACCACCAATCTACTTTCTATCTCTGTAGATTGCCTATTCTGGACATTTTATAGCACTGGAATCATACAAAATATGGTCCTTTGTGACTGGCTTCTTTCAGGCGACATAATGCTTTCAAAGTCCATTCATGTTCTCACCTTGTTCTTTTGATGCATAGTACTTTATTATACAGAAGAACTATGGTTTGGTTTGTTTGAACAACCATCCCCTTATTAGACACATAGGTTGTCCCCAGTCATTGCTCTTTCAAGCAACACTGCAGTGAATAACCTTGAACATATGTGTTTTCCTATGTGTGCTGGTACATATGCATAACACATATCCAGAACTGAGGTTTTTTTGGAGCAGATAGTAACTGCAAATGTAATTATGTTCGATAGTGCCAAATCACTATATGACACTCGCACCAGCCGTGTATGAGAAGCCTGTTTCCTCTAGCCTTGCCAGGATTGCATGTCGTCAAACTCTTAGGTTTTTGCTAATCTATGGGTTGAAAAAACAGAGCTTCTCCATGTGGTTTTCATTTGCATATTTCTTATTATGGTTGAGATTGATATAGGTAGTTATTGACAATTCTTAGGAGATCCTTGTTTGAACTACAATTTTTTTTGCTTCATCAGAGTGGTGGTTGCTGTCTGTCAGCTATGATAATTGGATTTTCCACAGTGTTTGATTTTTAACATCTTTTACATATTGTATTTTTGAACTGACAGTTATAATGAAGATATATATTTTAAGCATAAATAATTATTTTCATAACAAAAGTATCAAAATGAATATAATTTGTTTATTCCCAAGTCATTTTGCTCTTATTTTCCTAGAATAATTTAATAAGAAATTAATTATCTTTCAATAGTTAAGGTTATTTTGGTTGGCAACATAACTGTCCTTATGAAACTGCAATCCACATTAAATAAAAACAAAACATCTGTTTGCTACCCACTGAACTACTTTATTATATGTTAGATGCCTGTCAGCAGTCCCATTTGGAATTTCTTAGAAAAAATAAGTTTTAGTATTTCCTGAAGAAAGAAAAAATGCTCTTTCTCTAAATAGTCTCCCTCCTTCATTACACATTTTCTCAGGGGAGTTAATTCTTTTGAAACTAAGTTTTCTTTAAGGAGTAAGCAAATCTGTATATGTTCAGATTCATTTAAGCTTATTGTACTGAAATTCTGGGACTTCTGCACAAATTAGTTGTATTTTTTCTTAGCAGCAAGTCATGAAAGGTAAATACTTTTCTCTCAAAGAACACTGTTATGCATTGAGGTCTGATCTGCAAATCCACCTAAGAAACTCTGGGGTGCCAAAGCAAGACAGAAGACATTCTTGCATGGATTACGCTACATTTCCTGAAAGCAACAATGTTGAAAGCAGGGCTGATGGCCAGGCCCTTAGGACTCTGACATAAACATTCCCAAAGCAAGACCATAAACAAGCCTGCCCTAACTTGTGCATGGACTAATGCTTCACGGAGAACCAGGCATGTGACAGAGAGCCTCAGGTAACAGGTGTCAGAGTTTGGAACAGGTGAGTAATTGCAATCGGAGGCGGGTAGAAGTGCTCTGGAGGGTGCCGGGGTGGTGGTCATCGAATCTCTGAGACAGCTTCCTAGCCTCTGCAGCAGGAAGCTCTTCTTCCCATAAGTCAGAATCGCTTGCATAAGCTGAATCCACTGCGAGGCCGTGCCATTTCTTATTAGGCAATGACAACCACAGCAGCAACACTACTAATACAGAGTGCCAATGTGTTTGACCTCTGCTGGGAGGGGTCAGGATGGGCACACATTTTTCCCTGCTCTGTGCCCGTCCACAAGTGACTGAGAGAGCACAGGGGAGATCGATTGGTCTGGGGACCACGAGAAATTTTAGCCAGTAGGTGAATTTGCAAGTATAGAACCTGGGACTAACAAGGAGTAACTCATACCATAATCATTGAAAAAAAAAAAGAAAATTCTCCCTTCCCTTTGAGGAAGATAGCAGTGGTTGCAGAAGACATGGAGCAAGTAAACTGATCTACAAAGAAGGGCATCTCTGAGTGTCCCAGGGCGGCCACAGTGGGGACAGCTTGAGGGCCGACGCTGATTTTCTGTGGGCCTCTGGACATGTCATGAAATTTCATCAGCTTCCTCATCAGCAAAACTGACCTAACACTTCCTGACCTACCTTCTTCAAAGGGATGTTTTGAAACTAAAATGTAGGAACTCTAAGGGACTAAATAAATTAAGAGAATGAATTACAAAATAAATAAATAAATATGTAAACCTAAGGACCAAGAGAAGTTGCTTCTGCATGGGAATCATAGTAAAGGTAATTTTTATTTTCTTTGATGCTCTCTAAATTTTTTTCACAATGATTTATCATACGACTTATGTTTATGCTCAGAAAAAAAAATCCTTAAAAGCCAAAAGCACTTGTGAGAATAACATACATTCCTATGAAACTGCTTGGAAAAGTCCAAATGTTAAAGCTGATTTCATTTTCCTGAAATAAATCAATATAAACATAGGGTTGGTAAACTGAAGTGAATTCCAACCTGCTCTGTCATGAATGGAAAAACAAGTCTCACCTGGTTTGCATAGTTAATCTTGTTGTCAGAGCCATTTAGCTCAGGGCCACTTTTATACCATTAAAGAAAGTCTCCGGTACTGCACAGACTCTGCCTGTCCCCACCCAGGCCCAGAACTGCCCTTGACTTCATTTGCACTGAAAGAAAAACAAAGGGAAGGAGGGCGAAGTTATTTTCCCTCAACACGTAATAGAACATAAAGGGGCAGGTGATGGGAATCTAGGGCAGTGTATGTCCCAGCTCTCCTAAAAGAAGCCTGCCCTAAACTTCCCCTTGATCTAGTACAGGTAATGCGGTTTTAAAAATCTAACGCTTGTGTACTGGTTCCAGGAACAAAATTGACCCACTGCTTAGAAGCACACATCTGTCTCAGCACTTTTGGACAGTGGAGGGTTATCTGATTGGAAAGCGCACTGCCTTCCATAAACAGGCATTTACTTGCTGTCACATTCCTCCCTGTCACTTCAATTGGACATGCAATTCTTTTTCATTTTCTAATCTAAAGTGTCCTATGGTACACTGAGGGCAATTCAACAGCCGGGATGTTTTGTGATTGAGATAGCTGGTACGCCATGCTAGGTAACGTGATGCTAAAATAGATTAAAGGGTAAAGCCTCCTTCAGCTCTCCTCTACGGCTTACAAAGAAAGCACAAACCTGGTTAGTATAACTTACCAATTCCTAGACAATTAGGCCCCTTAGAAAAGTCAGTAAAAGGATCACTATGTAAATATTTAAAACCACTTTTAGATATGCCAGAAGAAAGAACCGCCTTGAAGAATTAATAAGGAATGGTCAACATGGTTATGATTTTTGTTTGGTTTTGATTTTTCTTTTTTTTTTTTGGAAACAGGGTCTTGCTCTGTCACCCCGATAGAAGTGCAGTGGCACGATCATGGCTCACTGCAGCCTTGACCTTGGGCTCAAGTGATCTTCTAACCTCAGCCTCCTGAGTAGTTGGGATTACAGGGGCTGCCACCATGCCCAGCTAAAATTTTTTATTTTTTGTAGAGACGGGGTTCTCACTGTGCTGCCCAGGCTGATCTCAAATTCCTGGCCTCAAGTGATCCTTCTGTCTTGGACTCCCAAAGTGCTGGAATTACAGATTTAAGCCACCGCACCCAGCCACGGTTTTTTAATATGAAGAAATGTAAAGTAATTAATGCTTTCTGAAATGAACAGCGTTGTAACATTTAATCTGTTTACACAAATAACATGCTGTGTAAGCTTGAATTAGAACATGAACTGTGTCCCATGTAGATGTTCACAGAAAAGTCTGTAGTTTCACAATAATCCTTCAAAACATTGCCTCAGAGGAACCCAGAAATGCCAGCCAGCCCACGTGGGGAGGGCACAGAAGCCAGCAGGGGTGGAGAAAAGCAAGGGAGTTTGAAGTGAGGGGAGGCAGAGAGTCTGGTGCCTGAACGTTCAATAAAACAGAGATCCCAAGGAAGGGGGCTGACGGATGACAGGCTGAAGGGAATCATGCTTAACTGACAGCTAACACAAATGGTGTGGGTAAAATTTAATTTAATTCATTCGTTTGTTTATTTTTTTTTGAGATGGAGTCTTGCTCTGTTATCCAGGCTGGAGTGCAGTGGCACGATCTCAGCTCACTGCAATCTCCACCTCCTGGGCCCCAGTGATTCTCCTGCCTCAGCCTCCCAAGCAACTGGGACCACAGGTGTGCACCACCACACCCGGCCAATTTTTCTATTTTTAGTAGAGCCAGGGTTTCACCATATTGGCCAAGCTGGTCTGAAACTCCTGACCTTAGGTGATCTGCCTGCCTCAGCCTTCCTAAGCACTGGAATTACAGGCAGGAGCCACCATGCGTGACCTTGAAAATTTAATTTTAAACAACTTTGCCAACTGCAAGTGCTTATGAATGTAAGAAGCATTTGTTATCATCTTGATCATAATACTTAAAGATCCAGTAATACATATATCATTGAGTCATTTAAATTTCTGTATTAGTTAGAATTTTTTTGCTTGTAAGTGAAAGAAATTCAATCAAACCAGCTTAAGCCACTAAAAATGATCAGGTAATACAGCAACTTTCTGTACTTTCCACTTAATATTGCTGTGAACCTAAACCTGTTCTGAAAAATAAAGTTTATTTATGCAAGAAAAATGCCAAGGCTGGGAAAAAAAATGAAGACTATTTTAAAAAGGGGGTGACAGGCAGCTCTGGAGGTAACCGACAGTGTAGCTGGAATATTTTTGGAACCCAGATTAATGATTTAGAACAATCTAGAAAAGATCTGCTCCTAAAGCTACCCAAACGCATGAGATCTTGGTTGAAACTTCATAATTTTGTATCCCAGATTAATTATGAGGAGATTGCTTTATACAATTCTTTTTTTGGGGAAAAATTCTGTTATTGTACTGTTTTGAGAGACTCACTAAAAAGTTCTTATATGAGTAAGGTAGTTAATCCTGACCCTAAAGATGGAAATTTGGTAGTGGCATTTGTAAGAATATCCTTGGAAGGAAACTGAGTCTGGAATATGGCAAAATTGATGGCAGTAACCCTGGTGGAAAGCAGTCTGTTTTGATTTCTCCATCAATTATTAGGCTTTGGAAAATATTTAGTACCACCAAGTACATTTCAAACATCTGAGAAGAGTCTTGAAGATTACCAGACTCTCAGGCTGTTGAAATTTCAAGAGCAAGAAGGAAAAATAAGTGAAAATAAAATGATATAAACTATGGGCCATGAAACAAGGATTTGGTTTTGTGGAACATTCAAATAAATGTAAGGCAAACTATTTTTGCTGACATGTATAAAATAAGCCTTCCTTTTAAATCATTGGATAGAAGCAGACATCAAAGATGAAATCAAAGAAGGGAGAATCTTGTGTTAACTGAGCTCAGAGGGACCCCCGAAATCATCTCTCTGGCCTTGTCATCTTACAGTTAGAGACACTGAAGCCCAGAGAACCCAAGTAACTGGCTCAGCTGAGGCTCTTTCTTCCATGCCTCACTTCTCTTGAAATAAAACACACTGAAAGAGCCAGCAATTCCTAGAAACTCCCCCTTCACTAGAGGGAAAAACAGAAGAAAGAGAAAGAGGAAAAGGAGATCCTTGCTCAGGAAGGAAGTTCCTCTTCCTGTGGCTCAGCCCAAAGTCCCTTCACAGTAAAATTTTCTTAAACTTCAAGCAGCCATGCCTGTTCATCTCATCAGTTACTCCTAATTATGTATCATTAGTAACCAAGGTTCTGTGCCCAGTTACAAATGAGATGGACTTGAATGGATAAATGTGGTACATCTAGACCATGGCTTATTATTTAGCATTAAAAAGAAATCAAGCAATGAAAAGACATCAAGAAAACCTAAATGGATATTATTCAGTGAAAGAAGACAATTGGAAAAGTCTATGTACTGTATGGTTCCAAGTGACATTCTGGAAAAGCCAAAACTATAGAGACAATTAAAAGTATCAGTGGTTTCCAGGGGTTCGGGGAAGGCAGGAATGAATAGGCAGAGCACAGAGCATTTTTAGGACATTGAAAATCCTTTGCATGGCCAGGCACAGTGGCTCAGGCCTGTAATCCCAGCACTTTGGGAGGCCAAGGCTGGCAGATTACGAGGTCAGGAGTTTGAGACCAGCCTGACCAACATGGTGAAACCTCGTCTCTACTAAAAATACAAAAACTAGCCAGGCATGGTGCTTCACACCTGTAATCCCAGCTACTCAGGAAGCTGAGGCAGGAGAACTGCTTGAACCCAGGAAGCAGAGGTTGCAGTGAGCTAAGATTGTGCCACTGCAGTCTAGCCTGGGTGACAGAGTGAGACACAGTCTCACTGAAAGAAAAAAAGGGAATACAGCAAAGAAAAGAAAATCCTTTGCATGATACTATAATGATGGCTACATGTAATTATACACTTATCTAAACTCATAGACTGTACAACACCAAGAGTGAACCCTAGTGTAAACTGTGGACTTTGGTGATAATGATGTGTCAATGTAGGTTCAGCAATTCTAATAATCATTCCACTCCGGTGGGGGCATTGATAACGGGAAGACCATGCATGTGGGTGAAGGGGGCATGTGGGAAGCATCTGTCCTTTCTCTTAACTTTACTGAGAACCTAAAACTGCTCTAAAAAAAGTCTTAAAATAAAGGACTATGAAAAAAATCAGGATTTTAAAAAATGGAATGAATTTGAGGATAGGATGCAAGGAAATGTTAGAAACAGCACCTTATAGATGCATATGAAGAAGAAATAATTGGTTTTTTAAATATTAATCTTAATAAACTTATTGTCTTACTAAAGCAGTTTATGAGGATATATAAATACGAATATAATAAATAATGCTCTATGATCTGAATATCCAAATATTAGTTAGTAGGAGGAGAGATGCCTGCAAGCATGAAAGAAAGATTTAGTTTTGGGTTTCTGTCAATTTGTCAAGTGACTTTGGGGCATCACCATACTTTGGTTCCAGCTTCTCAGGCCATAAAAAAGGGCAATAAAATTACCCACTGAGAGAACCTCAAAGAAGTGTTCTCATGATTAATGAGTTGATGATGCTAACATGGCTTATACATCTGAGATGAAAGGCTGGGTATAAAAATATAATACCTACCACTGTCGTTATAATTCCTGTTATTGTTCATACACAAGCAAATACGAGTGCGTGTTAGTCACAGCTAAAAATTAGGCCACACAAGAAAAAGAATGAGTACCTTTATGAATTGTGATTTCATTTGCACTAATGTTTTTTTCAGTGTTATTTTGGTGAGATATACAACTTAACCTGAGTTATTGTTATAACAAAATGTCTTTAGAACCTGACTTCCCGGTGGGAGAGTCAGTGTATGTGGAATGTTCCAGTAGCCAGCACTGGCACCCTAGTGCTTCTTGGATCTCAGTTTCCAAGTCAGTAAAATCTAGTTGTAGGATTAAGTGATCTCTGAATTTTCTATTAGCTCTAAGAGTTGACAGTTCTCTATCACTCTTGAGGGCCAATCCTGCCTCTGATGAAAAATAGAACCCCTGAGCCAGGTGTGCTGGCTCATGCTTATCATCCCCGCACTTTGGGAGGCCAAAGCGTGCAGATTCCTTGAGCTCGAAAGTTTGAGACTAGCCTGAGCATCGTGGAAAAACCCTGTCTCTACAAAAAAATACAAACGTTGCGGGGCATGGTGGCATGCGCCTGTGGTCCCAGCTCCTTGTGAGGCTGAGGTGGAGGACTGCTTGACCCCAAGAATTTGAGGCTGCAGTGAGCCATGATAGTGCCACTGCACACTGTACTTCAGCCTGGGTGACAGAGTGAGACCCTGGAAAGAAAGAAAAGAAAGAAAGAAAGAAAAGAAAGAAAGAAAGAAAGAAAGAAAGAAAGAGAGAGAGAGAGAGAGAGAGAGAGAGAGAG
>NW_022436950.1:16808229-16827199 GCF_009761245.1 Sapajus apella | reverse complement strand
GAAAAGAAAAGAAAGAAAGGAAGGAAGGAAGAAAGAGAAAGAGAAAGGAAGGAAGGAAGAAAGAAAAAGAAAAGAAAGAAGAAAGAAAGAAAAGAAAGAGAGAATAGAAGTTGGGGAAGGTTAGTTATGAAACTGAGCAGTTCAGTGATGTTTTGACACAGCTGTGCTGTAATTCTGGTTCTGCTACCTCATATTACTTGTAGGCAGATTTCCTCATCTGCAAATGGAGCTCAGAGCTCAGTGGTCCTTCAAAAAGTCACTGGAAGGATTACATAGAGGTCTTAGTACCTGTCACGTAGGAAATGCTCAACCAATTGGGCAGATTTTACCAGGCTCTGGAAGGACCTGCCCAGCATTGACTTCATGTGCTCTGGCACCCATGCAACATTCACCAAACACTCATAACGCTCCTAGCAGAGTGCCTCTCACCCTGTAAATGCTCAAGCTAAGCACAGTTTTTTTTTTTCCAAGAAAAGTTTGAATTGCTTATTAATTCAAATCATTGTGGGCTTCAAAGAGCCTGCAAAGTGTCCTCCCAAACTATGCAGAATGGCTTTTGCGCTTGGTTCTGATTGTTCATTCCTTCCTTCATTCATTCACCCAAGCACTCATTCATGTATCACTTATTTATCTGTATCTCTGTGATGTGCTGTGTATAGTGCTGAATGCCAAGAAACAGTTTTGAACTGGACAAAATCCCTCAGGGACCTTAACTTCTAATGACATCTAAATTGCTTCTTCTGTCTTCTCCTTCTCTGAACTCTCTAATGCTTGTTTCCCATTGCAGCCAGGGACCTTTGAAGTGACACAGCTCCCCAAATCGGGATTCATTTGGAAAGTGGAGAAGGTTCCTGTCTCTCTCTGTCGCACTGGCTCTGTGTCTGTGACAGTATGCACTGTACTTAATCATGACACATACCAACTACATTTTTGGTTTTCTTTGCCGAGCATGACACGAAATGCGTTGTTTTTTATTATCTCCTTTAATCCAACCCAATGGAGTAGGTAGTAGGTATAATCACTAGCTCTTTTTGCAGATGTGGAAACTGAGGCATGGGAAGTTTGAAGCAACTTGCCCAAGTTACAGGGCCAGTAAATGTTTGAGCTGAGATTTGTAGGCTTCAACTCAGAATTGCCTAGCTCTGTGTTTTTCCCATGTCTCACAGAGGCTTGAGTGAAATATTTGTTTGGGTTTCTACTTAGAGGCCCTCTTTGCTGCAATCTTTCCTCCCCGTCTCCCTGTGAGAAACAGCTTTCTGTTCTTTAAGCCACTCACTCTATGGTATTTTGTTCCGGCAGCCCTAGCTGACTAACACATAAATTTGCAAAGATCATATACTGTAACGACGTTCATTTATGATATGAGGAAGCTGATCTCTGACTGACAGCCTCCGTTGAGATGGTACCAGACATAGATGAGAATGAAAGACTCAATGTTATTCTAGGGAGCACTCCTCTCCTCCTCTCCATGGTCTAAGACATTTTTCCCAGGTCAAGCCACTTGAGCATGGCTCTCTCTCCCTTAAGAAGAGGTTTTTTTCCCTATGAAGTTCTCCAACGCTCAATGCAAATTGGCATCTGGCAGGCAGCTCCAGATCTGAGTATCTCTTCTGCCCTACACTGCAGAATTAGACAACATACCGGCCTTAAATTTTCTGCATGATCTTTTCTGGATATGAGTAATGTATTCAGTTGTTGAGACAAACAAATGATTCTGTTCACCCTCCCAAACTCAGGTGCCAAAGTAGCAGTTAGTTCACCCCCTCTTCCGACTAGCACCTGCATAGACAATTGCGGAGAGTTGCTTATTGAGTGAGAGAGGAGCAGGCTTAATAGTGCTTAGGCCAGCTCACTGCCTCCAGGCAGTGAGAGGAAGAGGTCGGCTTCCTCACGGTATAAATGAACGTTGTTACAGCATATGATCTTTGCAAATTTATGTATTAGTCAGCTAGGGCTGCCAGTAACAAAATGCCGTAGAGTGAGTGGCTTAAAGAACGGAAATCAATTTCTCACAGTTCTGGAAGCTGGAAGTCTAAGATCAGGGTGCCAGCATGGTTGAGTTCTGGTGAGAGCTCTCTCTGCCTTGCAGATGACTGCCTTCTCAATGTCTTCACATGCGGGTGACAGAGCAAGTTTCCATCTCTTCTGCTTCTCAGAAAGGCACTAATCCCATCAGAGAGGTCCCATTCCCAAGACCTTATCTAAACCAAATAATCTCCCAAGAGGCCCCACCTTTAAATACCGTTACGTTAGGGGTTAGGGCTTCAACATATGAACATAAATATTCGGTCCACACAATTTATAAAAGACCAATTATAACTAAAGTCTTTTTATTTATAAATAAAAATTTATAAATTATTATTTATAAAAGTTATTTATTTATACATAAATAAATTTGTATAAATTTATAAATAAAAATAAATTTATAAAAATAAATAAATAAATATTAATAAATAAATTATAATTGAACAATGTTCGTATGTTGAAGCCCTAACCCCTAACACCTACATATTTGGTCCAAACGATTTATAAAAGACCAATTATAACTAAAGTCTTTTTCTGAGACTGAGTCTTGCTCTGTCGCCGGGGCTGGAGTGCAGTGGTGAGATCTTGGCTCACTGCAACCCTCGCCTCCAGGGTTCAAGCGATTCTTGTGCTTCAGTCTCCCAAATAGCTGGGATTACAGGTGTGCACCACCACACTCAGCTAATTCTTTTGTATTTTAGTAGAGATGGGGTTTCACCATGTTGGCCAGGCTGGTCTCAAACTGATTTCAAGTGATCCACCCGCCTCGGCCTCCCAAAGTGCTGGGATTACAGGCAGGAGCCACCACACCTGGCCACCAATTATAACTAAAGTCTAATCGGCATAAAAAGTGAGATCAGAGTCTCTGTCCGCCAAGAGGAAGGTACCGGTACCCACAGGGATGTGTAACTTTCCAGATCTTGTCTTTATAGCACCAGTGCCCACAACCAAGGCCTCCACCATGGGCAAATCCCTGAGCTCTTCAAACTTCTCATCCATCTTTCCGTGTGTATTCTGCTCCTCAGCTGGATGTGCGCCTAGAACTGCTCTCAACATTAAACTTCATTTTCTTCTGGTTATGAATCCATAGTGCTAGCCCTTAGGGATCTCTGTCAGTAATTCTTTAACTTTTTTGGTCCATTAAAAACACTCTTATTTTCCAAGTCTAATATTAAACGTATTCAGGCTTAATGTTTGTTCCAGCTCCAAAACCACAAATTATGATGTCAAGTATGTACCTCCCGATCTAACATTTGAACTGCATCTTGGATGTTTAATATTTATCTTTCATATCAGTATCTTCCCTAAAATGGGTAAATAGTATTTTCACTATCTGTCCTCTCTTTTTAGCAAAGCGATTTAGATCTTTTCCTCAGAAAACATAAGAAGGAAAGATCGCAAGTGTATAGAATTATCCCTTTCATGTCAAATTACTTGTATTATTAATGTAGGCAAGGTTGGCCGGGCACGGTGGCTCACGCCTGTAATCCCAGCACTTTGGGAGACCAGGGCGGGAAGATCATGAGGTCAGGAGTTCAAGACCAGCCTGGCCAAAATGGTGAAACCCCGTCTCTACTAAAAATACAAAAATTGGCTGGGTGCAGTGGCTCACGCCTGTAATCCCAGCACTTTGAGAGATCGAAGCTGGTGGATTACCTGAGTTTGGGAGTTGGAGGCTAGCCTGACCAACTGGAGAAACCCCATCTCTACTAAAAATACAAAATTAGCCAGGCGTGGTGGCTTATGCCTGTAATCCCAGCTACTCCAGAGGCTGAGACAGGATAATCACTTGAACCCAGGAGGTGGAGGTTGCAGTGAGCCGAGATCATGCCATTGCACTCCAGCGTGGGTAACAAGAGTGAAACTCTGTCTCAAAAAATAAAAATAAAAATAAATACAAAAATTAGCTGGACCTAGTGGCAGGAGCCTGTTGTCCCAGCTACTTGGGAGGCTGAGGCAGAAGAATCGCTTGAACCTGGGTGGCAGAGGTTGCAGTGAGAGAAACCATGCCATTGGACTCCAGCCTGGGTGACAGAGGGAGACTTTGTCTCACAAAATATATATATATATATATATATATATATATATATATATATGGCCTGGGTCATAGTTAATACATATATCCCTCTGGTCTTTTATAGGAAATTCCTGTATCACCAAGTGAAGTAGTAAGTTCCAAATCCAACACATTGGCTTTATCTATATAATTGGTTTTCATGATCAGTGTCATTTCACTTCCCACAAGAATAGCAGGGCAGGTACTTAAATAATGTCTTTACCAGATTTACCTTCTATCCCTAGTAGAGAGAAATTTTTAAAAGGCTGTTGAAAAAAATGCCAAAAGCCAAGAAAGCCTGTCATCTGAAGCTTCAGCTTCTGCGGAATGGCGCTTGTTACCTTAATCTTTGTATTTCTGCAAAGTCTCTTTGCTTCTTAGGTTAGTTGTACAAATTACAGTCCATATATCATTCAACTCTAAGTGTGAAAATGCCTTCTAAGGTGATTATTGAGAACAGACTGAGTCTCTAACAAAAATAAATACTGACTTAGAACCAGACAAAAACTGTATTACTAGGAAATTCTCACAACTCAACACAGAACTCGCTCAATAGCAAAGCCAGCAAAAAATGAGTTTTTACTCACTTTTTAGGCTAATGTCAAGAAATAGGAGAAAACAAAGAGACCAAAGAAACCAAGAAACCACTGCAATGACAATACAGAAGTCATCACAGGCAGGATTTGGGGACATTTGCCTCCACTTATTCTGGCCTGGTAGATAAACTGGGTCCTGTTTTTTTCTGCGGACTTACATAACAGTCTTACTTTTTCAGGTTGAATGGAGTTCACAGTGGTTCTTAACCTCATTTTCTTCTAGCTAAAAGTTATGATGAATTATTTATTTCTGCAATTGCCTTACCCCTTCATTTTTCAGTGGAGCTAGGGCATCCAGATTAGGGGTGGGAGGCAGACCCTCAAGAAGCCTGAGGAATGGACTGGAAGACCTTAAGCCTGGTAAAAAAAAAAAAAAAACACAGGCTTCTGCCTGCTTTGTTTTCCAGAACTCAGTCTTCCTTTTCTTGGAATGTTGTCTTTATTCTATCTCAGCTTGAAAGTCGCCTCCTCCAGGCAGCCTTCCCTGATTCTCCAGACCCTCTGTCCTTATTCCTCTTCATCTAGGCATGTGACTATATCACTCCCTGGACCTTAAGGTCATGAAGACTGAATGTTTGTTTTGCCCACAAGTGGCACTGCCAAGATATCACATCGTGCCTGGTGCATAGCGGGTACTGTAAACATACAGTGAATGTGTGGATTACAGCTCTTTTCCCCAGCATTGAATCTGAAGTTCTGATTGGATTTGTGAGGCCTGAGTCTGAGTTGTTGAGGAAAGTGAAATTTCCCCAGCGCTTAGCACAGTATCTTCCTTTTTCATCTTGCCTCTCCTTCAGTTGTCCTTCTTACTCACTTATTTTCATTTCAAGCTTGGCTCAAAAAGTGCTAAGTATGGCTTCAATATTTTGCTGATGAAATGCTTTTTATTATCTGCCTAAATATCGTCCTAACCCAGTCTTATTCTCTGTTAAAAAAAAATAATAATAAAAGAGAGAGATAAGAATTCAGTTATAAAGCCCTTTGAATAAGTTGATTCTGAGTTTTAAAAACTGAAAATAAAAGATTGACATTGACTGAGTTTAATTATTGCTATCATTTCAGGAAGTCATCTTTTCTGAAATCAAATTTGTAACATAATCCTTTCAAGAAAAGTAATATTTTGACTATGGCTGGTAATCAGAAAAAGAAAAAGTCTGAAACTATAACAGAAAAGCCCAATTAACATTCAAAATTGATTTGTCACCCAGATTATCTAATGGTATCAAGCACAGTGTCATTTTCACAAAATATTTAAAATTGAGAGGGGGAGATAAAAATTGTGTGAAGCATTTTACCTGAAGTATTAATTAAATGTAATCATTTAATAAGTTAAGAATGTTTTTTAAATTTTAAAATACATTTTAATATAGAAATAGAAATGAGGTCTCACTATGTAGTTCAGGCTGGTCTTGAACTTCTGAGCTCAAGTGATCCTCCTGCCTTGGCCTCCCAAAGTGCCAGGATTACAGGCGTGAGCCACCATACCCAGCCTAAAATTTTTAAAAATTTACTCTGGAAATATTAGCAATGTAAGAATTTTCAGAATAACAGCTGTCGAATAGTGAGAAAGTTGATTAAAACTATTAAACTAATTTTTGGGTTAATAATTATAGGTGGCCTTCTTTATCTGTAGATTCTGCATCCACTAGTGCAACTGAAAGTGGATTGAAAATATTTTTTTAAATGATACAGCAGCTCACACCTGTAATCCTAGCACTTTGGGAGGCTAAGGCAGGCAAATTACCTGAAAAGTTTGAGACCAACCTAGCCAACGTGGCAAAACCCTGTCTCTACTAAAAACAAACAAAAAAATTAGCTGGGCATGGAGGCATGTGCCTGTAATCCCAGCTACTTGGGAGGCTGAGGCAGAAGAATCACTTGAACCAGGTTGCAGTGAGCAGAGATCATGCCACTGACACACACACATATATATATATACATATATATATGTGTATATATATATACATATATGTGTGTGTGTATATATATATATATCAAACCAGAGAAAATGATACAACAAAGAATAATACAAATTAAAAAACAACATAGTATAGCAATTACTTACATAGCATTTACATTGCATTATGTATTATGAGTAATCTAGAGATGATTTAAAGTATGCAGGAGGATGTACATAGATTATATGCAAATACTAAACCATTTTAAATAAGCAACTTAAGCATTTGTGGAGTTTGGTATCCACAGGGGTTAATTCAATTCCTGGAACCTATTCCTCTGAATACCAAGAGAAGACAGTCCCGTTACTATATAAATTGGTTATATGGATTTTTCCATTAGTATATCACATTAATGAAGTTTAATTTATCCTTTCATCATATTTTTAACTCATTGTGATTAAAACTACTTTAATACTACTTATTTTTCCAATTCATATTTTTTTATATTGCAGGGAGAAATTTCTGAAAGATTTTACCCAGGAAGGAGAGTGCTTAAATAAGTGGTTAAGAGAGATTAAACAAGCCAACTTAAAGAAGTAGGATGTGAACTGGTTTTATTTTTAAAGTTTGTTTTACCTGATCAAGAATTTTCAACTTATAACTTAGTTAAAATATTAAAACGTTAAGGAGGGAGAAACATTATGATGTAAGTAATAATATAAAGACAGTATACATCACATTTTTTTCAGAGCTAAAAATGAACAAATGTAAGACGTTATTCAGTGGTGGGCATGCTTATGCGAGCCTAACCCCAAAGTCTGAGGAAGCAGAAAGGCTGAAGAAAAAGGCTGACATATCTAGTGTCTCAGAAAGAAACGTTTCATAGGGGCTTACCAACAGAACCATAGTCTTGGTGGTGAAAAGACCGGGTGGTGAATCCCGGCACCATTATCCCCCCATATCCAGGACATATATGTCACAGGGAAAGGGTGTATGGGATTCAGAAGGGCTGCGTAGACAACTGAAGTATAACATCAGGGCTATTTTGACCCAAGGGTGGAAGGTACAGTAAATACATGCTTTGACGTAAGGAACAATGGATAAACTGAAAATCTTAGAGGCCTTCCCAGAACTGGGGATAGTCAGAAGATAACATGGCAGATTAGCAACAAAGATGGAGTTACTTTTGCCTCCATAGCTGTATCAAATTGAACCAAGTGTATATGGAAGTAAAGGTTAACTGCATTCTATTGTAGTCTGGTCATGAATACAGAGGGGATTCTTGTATTGAAGCAAACATGCCTGTTTGGTCATTAATGGATCTAGCATATAGAATATCCAGCACTTACTGAGATCATAGCATGATACTATTTTAATTAGCATGATGTGCTTGATCATGTTCAAAGTTCAAATGAGATCACATCTTCCTTTAATAATCAAGTTAATCCCTGGAGCCTTACTTGCCCAAATATGCAGAATTCTGCTTTCTCTCTTGAGGTCCTATCTCAGGAATACTAAGGGGTTACACAGTCCAGTCAGGCCCGTCCTGCTTCCAAATATCTTGCCAAGGGAGCCTGGGAAAGCTGATTAGTTCGCCTGTAGATTTTGTGTGTTCTGAGGCTCTTGTTTCAGAATACATGGTCCCAGGTTTCCACTCTGACCACAGTTCCCAAAAGCACATCTTCCTCATCCAAGTAAGCCATGCGCTCTACTGGAACCAGCTCTCAATAATCTAGACCTTGATATTAGGCCTAGGAGTCTAGGCCAGTTCACCCTTTTCTTCTTGGCCAGATTCTCCTTGCAGACCATCTCAGTCCCATAGAGAGCATCTGAACCCCAAAAGGGCAGGAATTATAAATCTCTACATTTTCGCCAAAGCTTCCCCATGCAAAGTTGGCTACATTCTTTCCAGAACATACCGCTCCTGCATACCATGGAGTATTGGATGGAGCATCCTTTGATAGGCCAAACACAAAAGAATAACAACAACCAAGCCAACTTCAAAGTAAAAATTAAAAAGAAGCAATGCTTTCCTAAACCAAGATAACATGTATTTGCCGCTGCCGTCTGGGCTGAGAGGTGTTCAACATTATTTAAACGGCAATCTCTCGAGGTAAATTTAAGTTCAGCACTAAGCAGTAAAACAATTTTCAAAGCACAATAGAGTTGAAAATAAGCTTATTTCTCAATCCCTTCTTGCATTAACTTGACTTCCTTCCAGTCTTGTGGGTAAAGTATCTTTACTTCTGGATGAGGAAACTTTAACAAACTCCACAACATGTTGACAAAAGATAGAGTTACCCCCACAGTTTTGACAAACGTATTTCATGGTACACACAGCCAAGAAATAGCCCTTAATATATTTCTCCTAATTTAACTCTGTATATTTTTGAAATCCTTGTTTAACTTCAAAGGCTTTCTTCTTGGAAGAGAATTATGAATGAAATCTATGTTATCTGACTAAAATACAGTAAGAAATAATATAAATTTGTTGCAGGTGGGTTACGATTTGATTAGATTCCTCATCCTTGGCAAACCTTGGTAGTTTGTGATCGAATGTAGACTTAATATCTGCATCAAGTAAAATCAAACAAATCTAGAAAATTCTCTAGTATCTTTCTACCAATTTTTAAATGCTGTGTTTTTAGATTCTGTGTCTTCATGGTGGGAATGTAGGAATTCATACATATATATGAATTCGTATATATATATATATTTCAGTCTGATTTTAATTTTTTACTCATGCTTGTACTCTAGTCTTCAGAGCTGAGAGTTAGTCTCTTCTACACTTTTAGCTGAAAATCTTATTTATGGGAACAAAGACTTTCTGTTTCTAGTCACTTAAGGAGTCTCCTTTTGAATTTCAAGAATTAAACATTGTTTGAAATGTATGTTTTTTATTTCTTAGTCAAATCTAGATGTCTCTAGATTTTGATGTATAAAAGACTGTGGTGCTCGCTTCGGCAGCACACATACTAAAAAAAAAAAAAAAAAGACTGTGAAATACCATGAGTAATTCCGAATATACATAGTCTCCAGTGTTTTGTTAAGCAGTTCTTTATCAAGTAATGAACCACTCAAAGTTCAAAATTTCTGTAGGGTTTTACAGAAAACCCCTCAGGGTAGAAACTCAGTGGCTGGCAACTACATTTATTTTGAACAAGATCTTTCAAAATGTTTGAGAAGCTCATTTAGAAGATCATAAATATTCTCAGACATGGACTTCAGTTGGATTTTATTTCAAGTCAGCACATCAGCAACACTCCACATGGCACAGAGCAATGAGGATCCTATGTATTCATTAGGACTTTTTGCAAGTGACAGAAAAACACGTCTAGCTAACTTAGACCGTGAAGGGGATTTATTGGCTCACATAATAAAAAGCTCCATGATATCCACCTTCAGACAAGATTTGAGATCACAGTTCAAACGGTCTCATCAAGAAGGATATCAGTTATCATCTTCTCGTTCTTCAGGGTAACTCACCTCTCTCCATCTCTCCCCAGAAGCTCTAGGGGGCAAAATGGTAGCAGCATTCAAAAACCTCTCATCTTCACATCACATCCTCTAGGATAACCAGCTCTTTCGGGGGCCATGGGTATCACCATTTCTTTGACCAAAATAGTGTAACTTGTTATTTCAGGAAAATTCTCAAACGGTGTTTTGGTGCCCACATACTAACCAGCAGACACCAATGGGGTGTCCTCCAATTCCGTTCTGATACTATCTACCAGGAGATAGTGTCAGATCCCAGACGCTATGGGCTGAGTCCCCAAGACTGACCCTGTCTTCAGCCACCAGTCACAAGTATGGGCATCTAGAATTTCTGGCTGACTGGCTTCCAGCTGGCGTTCCTAAGACCCCTCTTTGGGTTCAATAAATTTGCTGGAGCAACAGCTCATGATACGCAGGGAAACACTTGCATTTACTGATTTATTATAAAGGATATTACAAAGTACACAGCTGAAGGGTTGTGTAGGGCGAAGTATGGGGCGAAGGCTGTGGAGCTTCCATACCCTCCCTGTACCCTCCACCCCCCAGGAACCTCCACGTGTTCAGGTATCTGGAAGCTCTCTGAACCCTGTCTTTTTTTTTTTTTTTTTTTTTTTTATGGAGGCTTCATTACATAGGCATGGTTGACAACCATGTAGAAATGTGACTGGACAAAAAACACACAATTTAAACCCAGCAAGGCCTGTCTGTTCAGACTTTTCTTGGCCTGTCTGTGTAGCATTCTTTCCTTTAGGATGTGTGGCAGGACCCTCTCTGGAAGGAGGGGCTTTTGGCCCACAATCGGTTTAGAGTTTTGCCTTGGGCAGGTGAAAAGAAGATAGGATGGGGTTAGAGAGAGAGAGAGAGATTCTATTTCTTTTTCTTTTTCTTTTTTTTTGAGATAGAGTTCTCACTCCATCTCTCAGGCTGAAGTGCAGTGACGCAATCTCGGCTCACTGCAACCTCTGCCTCCCGGGTTCAAGCAATTCTCCTGTCTCAGCTTCCGGAGTAGCTGGGACTACAGGTGCCTGCCACCACACCCAGCTATTTTGTGTCTTTAGTAGAGACGCGGTTTCACCTTGTTGATGAGGCTAGTCTCAAACTCCTGACCTCGTGATCTGCCCGCCTCGGCCTCCCACACTGCTGGGATTATAGGCGTGAGCTACCACGCCCAGCGAGATTCTATTTCTTAAGGCCTACTTCTGAGGCTTAAAGTGCCCCAGCATTATAACAAAACAGTACAGCAAGGGCTATGAGAGTTAGGAGCCAGGAACCCATGGACAAAACCCAACCTTTGTATATAGAATCAGAATATCACACTTATCCATCCCAGAGTCAGTCTCTGTGCTCAATATCCATTATGTGCATAATCTCAGATCAACCACCCCAAGCCCCTTCCCAGAAGTGAGCTTGATTCCTTAGGCAGTGAAGTGCTTGTTATTCCCTAATGGCAGGAGATGGGGTCATGGATGGATGGGTGGAGATGGGGCATGACACCCTTCCTCTCCGTACTCTTTTCTTTCCCATTGACTTTTAGTAGAAGACACTGGGATATAAAAGATAGGTTTCCAGATGCTGACAGCCTACTTGACTGCTTTCAGATCAGTGTCCTCCAGGGTAGCCCCTTGTCTTTGGCCATTTCTGCAGGGCAAAAAATATTTTTCTACACCTTTGTGGATGTAATTCATTCAGCCATCATTTCACTATTTCGTTCATGCATTTGCTCATTTAACATATATTGATGTGCCCAGTATTGTGCTATTTTTCCCATCTCTTCTCTTAAGACTGAGTTAAGGGCTGGGCACAGTGGCTCATGCCTATAATCCCAGCACTTTGGGAGGCCAAGGCAGGCAGATTGCTTGAGGCCAAGCGTTAAGAGACCAGCCCTGGCCAGCATGGTGAAATCTCATGTCTACTAAACACAGCAAACTTAGCCAGGTGTGGTGGAATCCACCTATAGTCCCCGCTACCTAGGAGGCTGAGTTGGGAGGATGGCTTGAACCCAGGAGGCAGAGGTTGCAGTGAGCCAAGATTGCACCACTGCACTCCAGCCTGGGTGGCAAAGTGACACTCTGTATAAAAAAAAAAAAAAAAACTGAATGAAGACGCTGGGCCTGGTTGAAGGAGCTGAACCCAGACAGAGCCAGTGTGCTCAGAGGTAACGGGAGTAGAGGGGACCATGTCTGTGTAATTTTCCTTGCTAATATGCAGGCTTGCCAAGAGCTTTTCTTTATAGGCATATGACTAACTCCACCCACTCTCACCTAGAAATGCCTGGGAGTTTTCCAGGTACTTAATTAGCTATTCAAAGATAATCCTTGGGAAGCTCCAATTTTCAAACAAAGTATCTTTTAATGGTACTTTTAAATCCTCTCCCTAGATAACAAAGGTAATCACGCCATTTATTGAACGCCTACTAGGCTCTCAGTTATCCATTTGACTTATATTAGGTTATTAATTCTTTACACAAACCACCAAGGTAGGAATTATGATTTTACCATTATAAAATGAAGGCATAGAAAGGCCCAGTGAATTTCTCAAGGTGAAAAGCAACAGAACCAGGATGTAAATTTAGATCTGCCCAATGCCAAAGCGAGTTCCACAGGCCTCTCTCTCCCATGGTGCACTGCAGCAGTACTAAATAGCAAACCTTATTTACGTTATTAGGTCACAATGACACCCAACTATCCTATCAGTGTCTATTAAATTCAACTTAATAAGTAATTCTGAAACTGAGACTTCGTTTGGAATGGCGCGGTGGCTCACGCCTGTAATCCCAGCACTTTGGGAGGCAGAGGCAGATAGATCACTCGAGCTCAGAAGTTTGAGACCAGCCTGACCAATATGGTGAAACCCCATCTCTACTAAAAATACAAAAAAATTAGCCAGGAGCAGTGGTGTGCCCCTGTAGTACCAGCTACTTGAGAGGCCGAGACAGGATAATTCCTTGAACCTGAGAGGCGGAGGTTGCAGTGAGCTGAGAATGTGCCACTGCACTCCAACCTGAGTGACAGAGCAAGACTACATATGAAAAAAAAAAAAAAAAAAAGTTTAATGGAGCTAGGAGACTATGCAAATAGAACTACATTTTTCCTGGGAACTAGTAGTAGAACTTAGGTTTTCTTTTTTTGAGACAGGGCCTCACTCTGTCACCCAGACTGGAGTGCAGGGGCACAATCTTGGCTCACTACAGCTTCTGTCTCCCAGGCTCAAGCTCACGCTCCCCCACCACAACTCACAGCTCCCAAGTAGCTGGAACCACCGGCATGCGCCACCACGCCTAGCTAATTTTTTGTATATTTTGTAGAGACGGGGTTTTACCACATTGCCCAGGCTGTTCTCAAACTTGTTGGCTCAAGTGATCTCAAACTTGTTGGTTCCAGCCACCTTGGCCTCCCAAAGTGCTGGGATTACAAGGATAAGCCACCACACCCATCTGAATTTAGTATTTCTTTCCTTTTTTTTTTTTTGGACACAAGTCTCATCCTGTCACCAGGCTGGAGTGCAGTAGTGCAATCTTGGCCCACTGCAACTTCTGACTTCCTGGTTCAAGCAATTCTCCTGCCTCAGCCTCCCAATAGCTGGGATTACAGGCACATGTCACCATGCCCAGCTAATTTTTGTATTTTCAGTAGAGACGGGGTTTCACCATGTTGGCCAGCTCCATCTCCTGACCTCGTGGTCCTCCCGTCTCAGCCTCCCAGAGTACTGGGATTATAGGCGTGAGCCACCGCACCCAGCCTGAATTTAATATTTCTAACTTCCAACTTGTTCTTTTCTGAATCTCTCAAAAGAAAATAAGACACAGACCCTTCCTGAACTTATAGTCTACTTAGAGAACAGGTCTTACAGAAACAACACTGCTCTTAATTGTCAAAGTGAATGGTACAAATGTAGTTGAATGTTGAATGGAATATTATCACCAGTAAAAACTACCGGAGGAACTTGGAGTGTGCATTCCTCCTGCGGTTTCATTTTGCTTTTACGATTTTTGGGAGAAAGCCTCTTTGGCCTTTTCTCATTGTTCCACATGGAGGAACTTCCATTAGAATAGTGCCCTTGTCTTAGAAGTCAGTTACTGATTGGTAATAGCGAGGATTCCACACCTAGTGGTACATGTTACTTGACTGAGTAAAATTAATCTGCTCAAAAGCTGCAAGACTGCAATCATCAGAGATTCATTCTCTTTCCTCTCTGCCAGACCAGTGCAAGGCAGGGATCCCAGAGAGGTGCATCTGTTAAGGTGCTCTGTCTCACAGTTCACACTGCGTGATGTGGGCTCGGAATGTTAGCCAGCCCTGACCTTTGGCTACAGGTGTAAATTCATGTTCTCTCATCAACTGCGACGTTCACCTCCATCTGTCAGCTCCCGTGTCTTTTGTCTCAGTTGTTTCAGAACTCCACAGAGGAAAAAAGAAGTGTTTTGTTTGTTTTGAGATGGAGGCTTCCTCTGTCTCGCCTAGGCTGGAGTGCAGTGGCTTGATCTCAGCTCACTGCAGCCTCTTCCCCTCCTGGGTTCAAGTGATTCTCCTGTCTCAGCCTCCAGAGTATCTGGGACTGCAGGCATGTGCCACCACACCAGCCTAATTTTGTATTTTTAGTAGAGACAGGGTTTCGCCATGTTGGTCAGGCTGGTCTTGAACTCCTCCTGACCTGAGGTGATCCACCCGCCTCGGCCTCCCCAAAGTGCTGGGATTACTGGCGTGAGCCACCACACCCGGCAGAAGTGTTATTTATTAGCCTTTTAAAAATCCCAAAATACAAAGCATTCACTTCTTTACTTATAATTCAGCAAATATGACTTATTGCTATGTCTAAGGAACTCAAAGCAAAACTTTGTTCTTAATGTTTTAATTTGTATTAAGAATGCTCAGCCATGATTTACTAAGATGTACCTTTTGAAAACATGTGACTGCTTTTACCAGGGCCCTTGTTAGTTTACGGCTGCAGCCGAGGTTTCTGGTAGACCATATCCCTCTGCCGCCTCTAATTTCAGCCACAGCTGAAGTGTATAATTCCCTGGGCCTCAAGCAGGTGTCCTGTGTTATTCCATCTTAACTCCTAGAGCCCTCCCTCAAGCTGTGGGAAGCCGCCCACTTAACCTGCAAGCATAGCCTGGAATTGTGGGGAAATCGTGCTGGCCAGGGAGACCCTCAGGCAATGAGGAAGAGATGCCCGTGGGCAAGTGCTCCAAGCTCCTGTCCTTTGGATGGACAATTCTGGGAGCCACTCTGAGCACTTTTCAGGAGGGTCCAGCAGAACCAAAACCCTCTGTCCCTAGAAGTGACAGATAAGCCAGGTGCAGTGGCTCATGCCTATAATCCCAGCACTTTGAGAGGCCAAGGCAGGAGGATCATGAGGTCAGTAGTTCGAGACCAGACCAGCCTGACCAACATGTGAAACCCCATCTCTACTAAAAGTACAAAAATTAGCCGGGGGTGGTGGCACGTGCCTGTTATCCCAGCTACTCAGGAGGCTGAGGCAGAAGAATCACTTGAACCCGGGAGGCAGAGGTTGTAGTGAGCCGAGATCACATCACTGCACTCCAGCTGGGTGACAGAGCAAGGCTCCGTCTCCAAATAAAATAAAATGAAAAAGTAAATAAACTATCTGCACTCTAATTCTGGCTCTGCTTTTGCAGAGACCCAAACTAAGTCAATGACAAAAGAAGATAGGATATGTACCTATTTGGAAATTAATAAAAAAGAAAAGGAAAAAAGAACCTATCCAGGAGGAGCAGACTGCTC
Source organism: Sapajus apella (assembly GCF_009761245.1). Classification (NCBI taxonomy): domain Eukaryota; kingdom Metazoa; phylum Chordata; class Mammalia; order Primates; family Cebidae; genus Sapajus; species Sapajus apella. The sequence goes on along the minus strand of NW_022436950.1, from coordinate 16,811,385 downwards.
CCTTGAGACAGACACTCCCATCCAAACCTATCCCAGCACACACAGCAGTCTTCTTCCTGGTCATTGCCCCTGCTTAGGTCTAGCTGTCATCACTTAGGATACAAACAAAGCCCCTTCTTCCTCAAAACTATGCCTGCGAATCCTCACCGTTTCTCACAGTCTGGGCTTGTCCAGCTTCATTAATTTGTCCTGTTCACTAAACAACTAGTTCAAGTACAAGACAGCCTCTTAAAACTGTGAGCAAATGTCAAGATCTTACTTGAGCTGAATTATGAATGCAGTGTCAAGTTCCTCTGTTGGCTTATCCTGACTCCGAACCATTAAACAGTATTTTCTGGCACTTGCTGTTTTGCTGTCCTTTCCCCATTTTAGACAATAGGCTTTTTGTTTCTTTCTTTCTTTCTTTCTTTCTTTCTTTCTTTCTTTCTTTCTTTCTTTCTTCCTTTCTTTCTTTTTTTTCTTTTTCTTTTTTTTTTTTAGGCAGAATCTCACTCTGTCACCCAGGCTGGAGATGTCAGCTCACTGCAACCTCCCCCTCCCAGGTTCAAGCAATCCTTCCCACCTCAGCCTCCCGGGTAGCTGGGATTACAGGCACCCACCATCATACCCGACTAATTTTTATATTTTTAGTAGAGACGGGGTTTTGTCATGCTGGCCAGGCTGGCCTTGAACTCCTGATCTCAGGTGATGCACCTGCCTCGGTCTCCCAAAGTGCTGGGAATACAGGTGTGAGCCACCACTCCAGGCTGTGGCTTTTTCTTTTAGATCCTAGCCCTCAGGTTTTTCCTAGACCACTCTGCCTCTTCATGCTTTAGTCTGGGTTATTGCCATTGGGTACCCTTTAGGGTTTTTGTAGACACACACACGCACACACAGAATCATCCATCATTTAATGATAGGGATAAGCTCAGAGAAATGCATCATTAGGTGATTTTATAGTTATGCAGACATCATAGCATGTACTTCAAAATACCTAGATGGTATAGCCTACTGTACACCGGTGCACAAGATATATGATATAACCTATCGCTGCTAGGCTACAAACCCGTACAGCATGTTAAAAACACAGCTCCAGACCATATCAGATGGGCTGCCACACAGGAGCAAAAGGCCTCATTCCACAGAGAGCGCTGAAGCTGGTTGGCTCTTCAGAGTTGTTCCATCCTGGGGCAAAAAGCTCGGCCTTGATGAGTTCCCGGTAGACCAGTCATTGGATGCGGGCTGCTCTGGAAAGAGATGGTGACCGTAGGCGTAGCAGGTTGACTCATCCTAAGCAATTCCTAAAGTGGGCTGGCAGCTGAGAGCTGCTGGCTGCCAACATTCCCAGCAGCTGAGGAAAGAAGTCTTTCATCCTGAAGGAGAGAGTAGGAATCTGGGAAGTGTGACACCTGTAAGTCTACACGCTTCCATTTAAGTCTCCACCATTCATTCTCTAAATCCTCACCCTAATCTCTGCCCAGAGATCTTCAGGTTAAAAGTCAGCAATCTAGCATTGTCTCAAAAAAACAAACAAAAATTTGCAAAACTTAAGGTACCAGGTAGTCTTATTTTTTTTTTTTTTTGAGATGGAGTTTTGCTCTTGTTGCCCAGGCTGGAGTGCAATGGTGCGATGTTGGCTCACTGCAACCTCCGCCTCCTGGGTTCAGGTGATTCTCCTGCCTCAGCCTCCCATGTAGCTGCAATTACAGGCATGCACCACCACGCCTGGGTAATATTGTATTTTTAGTAGAGATGGGTTTTCACCATGTTGGCCAGGATAGTCTCGAATGCTTGACCTCAGGGGATCCACCCGCCTCAGCCTCCCAAAGTGCTGGGATTATAGGCAGGAGCCACCGTGCCTGGCCAATAGTCCTATTTTCTTAAGAAAAAAAATTCAGACATCAACTCGCTTTTTGTAAATGAACGTCTGTGTTCCAAAACACATTTCCAATGCCCTAAACATTCTTTTCCAGATGCGCCAAACTTTGTGAATTCTGTAGGAAATGGAAACTTGATTTCAAAAATAAACTTCGAAGCAATTTGAAAATAAAGAAGACCTTCCTTTTGAACCAATGCAGGCCCACAGGCACTGTGAAAAAAACTTCTTAAGACTTCTTCAGAATTTGAAAAGATTGTAATAACAGATATCCTAGAGTGTATGGCACGATTTTCAAGTAGCTTAGGGAATATGGAGAAGGCTTCCAGCTAAAAGCTTATACATTCTTTTTTTTTCTGAATTTAGAATTCATTCTAGGGCCCTTCAGACCTTATGAATTTATGTGACGAGAGGGATGCAAGCCCACCTGATGATATGAACAAGTCAATGTTAAGCTGAGTTTAGGGCTGGACGCGGTGGCTCACACTTACAATCCCAGCAATTTGGGAGGTTGAGGCAGGTGCATCACTTGAGGTCAGGAGTTCGAGACCACCCTGGCCAACATGGTGAAACCCAGTCTCTACTAAAAAAAATACAAAAAATTAGTCGGGTATGGTACACGAGCTTGTAGTTCCAGCCACTCGGGAGGCTGAAGCAGAATCGTTTGAACCCCGGAGGCAGAGATTGCAGTGAGCCGAGATTGCACCACTGCACTCCAGCTTGGGCAACAGAGCAAGACTCTGTCTCAAAAAAAGAAAAGAAAAAGTCACTGTTGGGGGTGGGCTGTGTTCTGCCTCCCCTCACGAAATGTATGTTGGAGTCATAATCTCTTGTACCTCAGAATGTGACCTTGTTGGGAGATACGGTTTTTACAGAGGTAATCGGGTTAAAATGATGTCATTAGTGTGAGCCCTAATCCAGTATCACTGGCATCCTTATAAAATAGGGGAATTTGGACACAGAGTCACCATCCACAAGCCAAGAAACCCTCGAGGGTACTGGAAGCTGGGAGAGAGGATGGGAAACAGATTCTCCCTTACATTCCTCAAAAGGAGCCAACCCTGCTGTCACCTTGATTTCAAACTTGTAGCCTCCAGAACCGAGACAATACATTTCTACTATTTAAGCCCCCAGCTGGTGATACTTTACTACAGCAGCCCCAGGAAACATGGAAGGCTACTCTGACAGGACCTTCCCTGTTCAGCCTTCCATTTCATATCCGTACTGTCATCTTCCATGAAGGTAGCTCAGGAGTTGAACAGACTTGATCCTGATCCTGGTTTGATCACTTGGTTTAGTTT
>NW_022436950.1:16790664-16807680 GCF_009761245.1 Sapajus apella | reverse complement strand
TCTCTTTCTTTCTTTCTTTCTTTTTTGAGACAAAGTTTTACTCTTGTTGCCCAGGCTAGAGTGCAATAGTGCAATCTGCTCAGCGCAACCTCTACCTTCCAGGTTCCAGCGATTCCCATGCCTCAGCCTCCTGACTAGCTGGGATTACAGGCATGCGCCACCACGCCCGGCTAATTTTGTAATTTTAGTAGAGATGGGCTTTCTCCATGTTGATCATGCTGGTCTCGAACTCCCAGTCTCAGGTGATCCACCCAGCTCGGCCTCCCAAAGTGCTGGGATTACAGACGTGAGCCATTGCACCCGGCCTACTTTGTTTCTTCAAGTCTCTTTTCTCGTATGTAAAATAAGAACATGAATAATACCTGCTGTGGAGACCTTTTGAGTATTCAATGCACTAATATAGATAAGATCCTTTCTTTCTAGGTGCTTATAAATTCAAGAGTATCACCTAAGACCCCTTGGCTCTTTGCCAACAAATGCTCATGGTCCAATGGTGGGTAGTCTGATCCTTGTAATTTGTATGGCTCTTAGAGATTCAAGTGCAGCATCACTTCAGTCCACCAGTGTTCATTATAAATACTGCTGTCATTTTCTCTTATGGACTCTCAATGACCAAGGCTGTTAAGTCTCCTGAAACAAAACAATTAATATCTTTACTTATGAGGAAGCAGTAAAGCTAGAGCCAGCACCCAGCCTTTCCTGACAAGCCATTGTGGATCAATCTAGGGACATTGTATATTAATTAGTAGCATTGGTCAGGCTCGACGAGTCACCCAACCAGGGACCAGCTTCCAGCTTCTTTTGAACCAGATAGGCACACAGGACTTTATTTTTTTATTTTTTTGAGACAGAGTCTCTCTCTGTTGCCCAGGCTGGAGTGCAGTGGCTCAATATCGGCTCACTGCAACCTCCGCCTCCCAGGTTCAAGCGATTCTCTTGCCTCAGCCTCCAGAGGAGCTAGGATTACAGGTGCCCACCACCACGGCTGGCTAGTTTTTGTATTTTTGATAGAGACGGGGTTTCATCATATTGGCCAGGTTGGTCTCAAACTCCTGACCTTGTGATCCGCCCACCTCGGCCTCCCAAAGTGCTGGGATTACAGGTGTGAACCATCGCGCCCGGCAGGGCTTTATTATTTTAAATGTATTTTTAAAACCAGATAATTATCCTTGGTTTATGTGGTACAGACACTTTAAAATCATACCTTACAAAACTAAACACAGCTGGTCTTTGGACTGTTGATTAGATTTGATTATCTGAATATTTTTCTTGCTTTGTCAGTGATAACTTGAAGCTGATTAAACCACGAGATATCACTTCACTAGGATGTCTATAATCAAAAAATTTAAAAATAGCAAGTATTGGTGAGAACGTGGAGACACTGGAACCCTCGTACATTGCTGGTGGAAATGTAAGTGGTACAGTGCAATGGAACACAGTTTGGTGTTCCTCAGAATGTTTAACATAGAATTACTCTATGGTCTACATAGCATTTCTACTTTTAGATATATACCACAAAGAAATGAAACCAAGTGGGGTATACTGCCTCATGCCTGTAATCCCAGCACTTTGGGAGGCTGAGGCAGGAGGACCACTTGAGCTCAGGAGTTCAAGATCAGCTTGGGCAACATGACACAACCCCATCTCTACAAAAATACAAAAATTAGCCAGGCATAGGGATGCGTACCTGTAGTCCCATCTGCTCAGAAGGATGAGGTGGGAGGATCGATTGAGGCTGGGAGGCTGAGACTGCAGTGATCTCAGTGAGCTGTGATCACACCATGGCACTCCAGCCTGGGCGACAGAGTGAGACCTTGTCTCAAAAAGAAAGAAATGAAATGAAACCAAAGACTAATGCAGATACTCGTGTGCCACCATTCACTGCAGCATCATTCACAACTGCCCAAAGATGGAAACAATCCAAGTACCCATCAATGAATGGATAACCAAAATGTGGTAGAGGCAGGCAAAGGTACGTTATTCAGCCACAGGAAAAGGAGTGACGTTTTGATACACACTACAACCTGAATAAACCTTGAAAGCATTATGCTAAAAGAAATAAACCAGATACAAAAGGACAAATATGCATGCTTTCACTTATATAAAATATCTAGAATAGGCAAATGAATTAAGAGACCGAAAGCATATTAGATGTTACCAGGGGCTGGGTTGGGGGTGAATGGGGGTTAATTGTTTAATGGGTACAGAGTTTCTTTTGTGGTGACGGAAAAGTTTTGAAAATAGATAGTTGTAATGTTAATAGTAGTACAACACTGCATGTAATCAATGCCAATGATTGCCATTTAAAAAAATGACAAATATACATTTTACCACAAAGAATTTTGAAAAGGCTGATTACATAATCATTTTGTTCTTTTCACATGAAACCAGACGCTTTCCAAACTAGTCACAATGATGATCTCATTTCATTTTCACACGTGCCACGAAGTAAGGAATATTGTCTCCACGTGACAACTGAGAGAACTAAGATTCAGAGAAGGGCTCATGGCCAAGTCTCTACTCACTGAGCCAGGATTGTGCTTGAGTCCATCTTTCCCTAACACTAAGTGATCAATTCATGAATTTCTCTTTGTATGATCTACCGATAGCCCAATCATATAGGTGTGTGTCCATTTCTCCTTTACAGCAGCAGATCCAGGTTAGTGGGGAAGACGAATGCTCTGGGCTCCATATGGAGAATTTCCTGATTCTGAGGGGAAATGGAACAGAGTTTTCTCAAGGAGTCCCGTTGATTCTTTATAAACATAAGGTTTGTCTTGAAAGTGCCGCTGTAATGCTCCATGTATTTTATAACCTCAGTTATCAGGAAGACAGCCAAGATCCGGCATGAGCAAAAATCACCACCTAACAACATCGGAAAGCTGAAAAAAGTAGAGCTATGTAAGGGTACCAAGTTTGCTATTCCGTTGGAGCTGCAGCCTCTGCATGCTATTACAATGCCTTTTCTCATTGCCATTCCAGAATGGCAATTTAGTAGAGAGCGCTTTAGTAGAGAGAGGCTGGAGCAGGAGAAGGAGGTAGATTTTCTTTTCTTTCTTTCTCTCTTTCATTTTTTTATTTTGAGACAGGAAAAAAAGAGGGGTCTCACTCTGTTGCCCAGGATGGGAATGCAGTGGTACAATCTCACCTCTTTGCAACCTCTGCCTCCCAGGTTCAAGCGATTCTCTTGCCTCAGCCTCCCGAGTAGCTTGGATTACAGGCACGCGTCACCACACCCAGTTAATTTTTGTATTTTTAGTAGAGCCAGGGTTTCACCATGTTGTCCGAGGTGGTCTTGAACTCCTGGGCTCAAGTGATCTGCCCACCAGGCCTCCAAAGGTGTTGGAGTTACATGTGTGAATTTCCATGCGTGGCTGGAGGCAGTATTTTTAAGAGAATTGCAAATGACTATAAAGATGTAAGTCTGGCCAGGTGTAGTAGCTCATCTCTACCTGCATTTTGAAAGGCCAAGGCAGACAGGTCACTGAGCTTAGGAGTTCAGGACTAGCCTGGGAAACATGGGACCCTGCCTCTACAAAAAATAAAAGATAAAAAGTTAGCCAGGCATAGTGGTTCATACCTATAATCCAAGCACTTTTGGAGGCCAAGGTGGGAGGACTGCTTGAGCTCAGTAGTTCGAGAGGTCAAGGCTCCGGTGAGCCATGATAGCACCACTGCATCCCAGCTTGGGCAAAAGAGCAAGACACTGCTTCAAACAAAACAAAAATTAGCCAAGCTCAGTGGCTCATGAGGCTGAGGCAGGAGGATTGCTTGAGCCCAGGAGTTTGAGACTACTGTTAGCTATAATTATGCTATTAAAAATTTAAATAATTTAAATAATTATTAAATTATTTAATAGTTTTTAAATAATTTAAATTATTATTAAATAATTATTATTAAAATTAAAATTAAATTTTATTCCAGAAAAATAATTATTATAATTTTGTTGTTATTGTTGTTGTTGAGATGGAGTTTTGCTCTTGTTGCCTAGGCTGGAGTGCAGTGGTACAATCTTGGCTCACTGTAACCTCTGCCTCCTGGGTTCAGCTGATTTTCCCGCCTCAGCCCCCCAAGTAGCGGGGATTACAGGCATGTGCCACTACGCCTGGCTAATTTTGTATTTTTAGTAGAGACGGGGTTTCTCCATGTTGGTCAGGCTGGTCTGGAACTCCCAACCTTAGGTGATCCTCCTGCCTTGGCCTCCCAAAGTGCTGGGATTACAGGTATGAGCCACCGTGCCCAGCCTATTACAATTTTTTTTTAAGTAAGAAGAAGGCTGGGTGCGGTGGCTCACCCCTGCAATCCCAGCACTTTGGGAAGCCTAGGCGGGCTGATCACTTGAGGTTTGGAGTTCAAGATCAGCCTGGCCAACTCGGTGAAATCCCGTCTCTACTAAAAATACAAAAATTAGCCAGGCATGATGGCACATACCCGTAATCCCTGCTACTCTGGAGGCTGAAGCAAGAGAATCACTTGAACTGGGGAGATGGAGGCTGTGGTGAGCCAAGATCATGCCACTGTACTCCAGCCTGGGCGACAGAGTGAGACTCTGTCTCAAAATAAATAAATATAAAATAAAGAAAGTAGAAGAACAGCATTTGTCCTGCCTGGGGAGGTGGACATCCTCTTTGTACCCTTCCATGTCCAGCCCCTTCATTTTTGTCTCCTTTCTGACTTCTCTTTATTCACTGGATTTTTACATGTTGGTGATGCCCAGGGTTCTGTCCTTCCAACTTCTCTTCATATTGTACACTCTCCCTTGACTGATCCCATCCACAAACATGTCTTCAGCTACATTGGCCTGAGGACATCTACATCTCTAGCCTGGCGGCTCCCTTGAATTTGGATTCATCTATTCATCACACATTTCCAACCGGATGTGCCCAACCGTAGTCATCATCTCTTTCTGAAACCTGAATTTCTATTATCAACCAGGCCAGGAGCAGTGGTTCAAGTCTATAATCCCAGTACTTTGGGAGGCTGATATTGGCAGATCCCAGGGTCAGGAGTTCGAGACCAGCCTGGCCAACATGGTGAAAAACCATTTCTACTAAAATACAAAAAAATTAGCCAGGTGTGCTGACGCATGCCTGTAATCCCATCTACTTAGGAGGCTGAAGCAGGAGAATCACTTGAACCTGGGAGGAAGAGATTGCAGTGAGCTGAGATCATGCCACTGCACTCCAGCCTGGGTGACAGAGCAAAACACAACTATCAACCAACCAGTCACTCAAGTCAGAAACCTGGGAACCCCTCCTAGAATCCCCCTTTCCTCCTCTGTGTTCTCTTCCTGCATCCTACTTCCTCTTCCTGTCAATACTATTTCCTGTTCGTTGCTAATTCAGTCCCTCTTCTCCACCTTCACTGTGCTTTGTTTAATTCCTCCTTATCAAAACTTACCCAGACCACTGCAGGAGACTGTGTTTGTCTCTCTGTCTCTAGTCTTCGCTTTCTGCAGTTTCTTCTCTAAGGAATGCTTAAACAAACAAACAAGATTACATTTGGTCATGCTTTTCTTCTACCTGAAAGTGACTAATGCTTGTTGACAAGGTAAATATCAAACATCCAGGCTTGACATGGCTGACAAGTTTATTCATGTTCTTTGTCACATGTTCTCAGGCCACTTTCCTACACACAATTTGAGCTGTAGTCATCCTGGCCTACTTGCAACTCTAAAAATATGCCACTGCCCATCTTGCCTATGTGTTTCTACACAAAATGTTCTTTCTACTTGGAGTGTTCACCCACTCCCTTGTCCTCTACCTCTCTGCCCAGCTTTTATGTGTCTTCAGGGACTTAGCTCAAACATCAGTTCTTAGAGGCATGTTCTGACAATTGAGCTGATCTGGAAGCTTGTGCTTTGTAACCCTCCCTTATGAGCTGTGCAGAACTCTACTTACTCCTTATCACATTGTCTTCGTATGGCTTTTCTTGTATAGTGTCTTCACTAGGCTAATTATAGATGGGAACGGCATCAAGCAGATGTTTGATACATAGGAGGGGACGAAAAGACATGTTGAATCAATGCTCCCTGCTTACAAAATTATTCCATGCCGGTCAAGTGTGGTGGCTCACGCCTGTAATCCTAACACGCTGGGAGGCTCAGGCAGGTGGATCACCTGAGGTCGGGAGTTTGAGACCAGCCTGACCAACATGGAGAAACCCAATCTCTACTGAAAAATACAAAAACATTAACTAGGAATGGTGGTGCATGTCTGTAATCCCAGCTACTCGGGAGGCTGAGGCAGGAGAACTGCTTGAACCCAGGAGGCAGAGGTTGCGGTGACCCAAGATGAGCAAAGATGGTGTCATTGCACTCTAGCCTGGGCAACAAGAGTGAAACTCCATCTCAAAAAAAAAAAAAAAAACAAAACAAAACAAGAAAATTATTCCATCTCAGTCCAAATCACAAGGAGTTGATAGACAACCCCTTTTAGCAACAACAGTAATGTTCTAAGGGCTCCTTGAGATGCCAGGGTTGAAGAGAAAAGACTAATAGATTGAGACCTGAAAGTCAGAGTTTGTTAGACAGGCATTGGAGATATAAAAAGGGCAGGAATGACAAGGAGCCTGGATTATTCAGTGTGGTTACTTACCACGGAAGCTGGTGGACATTCCTTGCTTCTGCCTCTCACTGATACTCTGCCTTTCTTTTAGTAATGGTACCTTAATATGCCTTAGAGATACCAAGCCAGCCTCTGTGGTTCAGGCGGGGCTGATTCCAGGCTTTCACTCCATCGATAAGTACAGGTCCTTGGTCTGCCTAATCATAACATTCCATTCCCTTTGCCTCAGCAGTTGGTTCAGAGACAGGCACATGACACAAGCCAGACCTATGATGCTAAACACTAAGACATTCTCTGGAGCTATCTATTTTATTTTTATTTACTAATTTTTTCGAGACAGAGTCTTGCTCTGTCACCAGGCTGGTGTGTAGTGGCACCATCTCGGCTCATTGTAACCTCCACCTCCTGGATTCAAGCGATTCTCCTGCCTCAGCCTCCCAAGTAGCTGGGATTATAGGTGCATGCCACCATGCCTGGCTAATTTTTGTATTTTTAGTAGAGACGGGGTTTCACCATGTTGGCTAGGATGGTCTCAATCTGTTGACTTCATGATCTGCCTGCCTCGGCCTCCCAAAGTGCTGGGATTACAAGCGAGAGCCACTGCGCCTGGCCCTCTGGAGCTATCTAGAAAGAGGTTTTCTTTTTCCAGTGGGGTTTTTGGTGGAAATAGAAGGTAGAATTATAAGCCTATGGTGACTAGTTGCCATTTTTGCCTCCATATGGAAGCATACTTGAGAATGAGGCCTTAAGAAAAAGAAAGAGGTCCTGAGAGGCAGGAAAACACCTTGCTGCTGGTAACATTTTGAGTACCTAATCCAACTTTTCAAGACACCAAGCCTGTTTGTTGTCACCCAGGTTGGAGTACAATAATGATACAATCTCTGCTCACTGCAACCTCCACCTCCCAGGTTCAAGCAATTCTCCTCCCTCAGCCTCTCAAGTAGCTAGGATTACAGGTATCCGCCATCATGCACAGCTAATTTTTTGTATTTTTGGTAGAGACAGGGTTTTTCACCATGTTGGTCAGGCTGGTCTCGAACTCCCGACCTCAGGTGATCCACCTGCCTTGGCCTCCAAAAATGTTGGGATTACAGTCATGAGCCACCGCTCCCAGACAAATTCTCCTTTTTGAATAAGGAAATTTCAATTTGAGTCTCTGTCATTTGCCATCAAAAGAGTGTTTATTATTATAGAAATCAGAATAGCCAACACATCTATAGAAAAAATGTGAATACAGATGTCCTGTGGTCATGTGACAAGGATGTGCTTCCTTCCACCCAAATCATCTCACCCAGTGACCCTCTGGGCGTGTAGTGCAGGAAGGGTGTGGCAGTCTCAAACTACTTGAACTGTGACCCACTTATATGGAGCATACCTACGCCCCATTCCATTCACATATTCAAAAAAAAGAGAAAGGTTTCCCAAACGTGTTTTGTTTTACATTTGTTTTTAATTACTAAGCAAAACACGAATGCATTCCTGTAGCAATTGAAATATTATAGATAAAGCAGAAAGTCCCCTGACTTTTACATGACCACTCCCTTCCAGAGGTCACCTTCCATACAGCTAGTAGCCTTTAAAACCTTGTAACTCAGCGTAGGCACATATGGGAATGTAGAGGTTTGCGTCACATGGTGGCTGTGCAGGTGACAGTGACTGTGATGATGTAGGTTCTGCCCACATAAACAGCAAGAGTAAAGTTGAATTAAAAAGTCCCAGCCCCAAAAAATACTTCCTGTCTTACTCCATCATCCAACCCCAGAGATATCTGAAGCTGTCCCCTCTTTTAAATTCCTTCTATGCATTTAGAAATCCTCTCTAAAAGGCTGCTCTTAAAAAGTTTCTCGGGAAGGGGAGGATGACCTAAATATAATTTTTCTTGTATGCACTTTCACTCATTCAAAAGAATTATATAGGTAATATGTGAACATATCTTCATTTAAAAGACTAAAAAATACAGAAATACGTGGAATACAAGGTAAAAATCTACCCTCATTTCACAATCTCAGTTCACCATCGCCATTTCTTCCTCTTCGCATTATGGCATACATTTATTTATTTATTTATTATTTTTTAGTTTTACTTTAAGTTCTGGGATACATGTGCAGAATGTGCAGGTTTGTGACATAGTTATACATGTGCCACAGTGGTTTGCTGCACCTAGCAACTCTTCACCTATTTTTAAAGCCCCGAATGCCTTAGATATTTGTTCGATTAAGTTTTTTTTTTTTTTTTTTATCTGAGGCTGAAGTGCAGTGGTGCTATCTCAGCTCACCGCAACCTCTGCCTCCCAGGTTCAAGTGATTCTGCTGCCTCAGCCTCCCAAGTTGCTGGGATTGCAAGCATGTGCCACCACGCCCAGCTAATATTTATTTATTTATTTATTTATTGGTAGAGACGGGGTTTTCACTGTCTTGGCCAGGCTGTTCTTGAACTCCTGACCTTGTGACCCACCCACCTCGGCTTCCCAAAGTGCTGAGATTACAGGCGTGAGCCACCTCGCCCAGCCTAGGTATTTGTTACATGACATACTTTTCTAGTCCTTTTCCTATCATGTTGATGGAAAAGTAATTGACATTTGCACCAACGCAATATGTACTTTTATTTCATATATGCAATGCAGCAATACATTTTAGAAACTTTTTCAAGTCCGTGTCATAAGATTAAAAGATTAAGCTATGAAAAACAGAGAATATGCCTTTTGGTAATGACATACAGGATGGGCAAGCTTTGAAGGGCAGAAAGGCGCTAGGAATTGTCGTACCCAAGCCTAAATAGGAAGAGCTGGGCTGGAACGGTTGGGGTGCTGAACGTTTGCATGGGTGCAGGCACTTAGCAGGGCCATGTCAAAACCAAAGCTCACTGACTTTTCAGTTTTTCCAGACCACTTGTCAAATCTCGAGCCTGGGAGGAAGGCTGGGTTAGTGGCAGTAATGAAACTCTAATTGTTTATATTCTTAATTGCTATTAAAATTCAAAGTTTTTTTCTTTCTTTTTTTAGCACAATGCTTAGTGTCCCTTTTTTTCAGATAAATCAAGGTAAATATCTTTTTCCTCCCTATGTGGTCATTTCATAAATTAAATCTTTGAAGGATTGTTCTTGTTTTGGGTTCCCTTTTTAATCTGGCAGAAATTTCCTCTTCCTTGTGCTCCACTTCCTTCTTATATTCTGCCTCTTCCTCCTCTTTTTTTTTTTTTTTTTTTTTTTTTTTTAGAAATATGATCTTAAAGGCCGGGCGCGGTGGCTCAAGCCTGTAATCCCAGCACTTTGGGAGGCCGAGGCGGGTGGATCACGAGGTCAAGAGATCGAGACCATCCTGGTCAACATGGTGAAACCCCGTCTTTACTAAAAATACAAAAAATTAGCTGGGCATGGTGGTGCGTGCCTGTAATCCCAGCTACTCAGGAGGCTGAGGCAGGAGAATTGCCTGAACCCAGGAGGCGGAGGTTGCGGTGAGCCGAGATCGCGCCATTGCACTCCAGACTGGGTAACATGAGTGAAACTCCGTCTCAAAAAAAAAAAAAAAAGAAATATGATCTTAAAAGAAAATTAAAAAAAGAAATATGATCTTAATCAAAGTATAACATAAGCAAAGTATGATAACATAATGAATACAAGAGTTGTATTTTAAAGATTACATAGAAAATATATACAACCGATAAAATTAGGAAATAAAATAATTGAAAAAAAAACAGATAAAATATAAAATATATACAAAGTGTTTATATTTGTGTATGGGTCCTAGAAATGTTCCCCAAGATCGTTCGAGATTCAATAAAAACAAGAATAAATTACTATCAAGATGCATACTAGTAATCTTTAAAAGGAGTTTATTTTTAAAACATTGGTTGTGATGGCATGGTCTTGCTTCATTAAAAATTTCTAGACTGAACTGAGCACAGTGGCTCACGAGTATAAGCCCAGCACCTTGGGAGGCTGAGGCTGGTGGATCACCTGATGTCAGGAGTTTGAGACCAGCCTGGCCAAGATGGAAAAACCCGTTTCTACTAAAAATATGGATATTATTCAGGCATGGTGGTGGGCACCTGCAATCCCAGCTACGCAGGAGGCTGAGGCAGGAGAATTGCTGAAATCTGGGAGCTGGAGGTTGCAGTGAGCTGAGTTGGCACCACTGCACTCCACCCTGGCTGACAGAACAAGACTCTTGTCTTAGAAAAATATATCTATACACACATATATGTGTGTATAATCAGGATGAGTGACCATACCGCCCTATTTTTCTGGAAAGTAATGTAGTGCCAGGGAGAAAATGATGGGCTATAGAAAGTTAGACAAGCCAGGGTGTATCTCCAGGTTTTACCACTCACTAGCTACAGGATCTCAAGAAGGTACCTCACAGGTCTCAGTGTTTTCTTCTATAAAACAGGGAAATGCTTCCTGGGGTAGTTGTCAGATTTAAAAAAAGAAAAAAATATATATATATACATATATACACATACATACACACACACTGATTCAATAAATGAGTACTTCTGCTAATTCCAGGAGGTAAAATAAAAAGACAATAAATGAGTACGATTTCCCATCCTTGCATTTTGATTTTGTGAATAGTCTATGCAACTTTATACTCTCCACCAAGTCAACCAAGGCAGAAAAGGAGAGAGAAATTCAGTCAGATGATCTGTCTAAAAGAAAACACTGCTTTATGTTTCTCTTTTGCTGTATTCACTCAGAAACATGAGCTTGCACGACCTAGTGCAAGAAGAAAAGGAAGCCCTAGAAATATGATTCCTGCTTTACAGAAACAGGATGATAGAGTATCTGCAAAACACATACAGGAACTAGCATAATGTCTTGCTAAATGTTCAGTAAAGACAAAACTGCAATTTCACAATACTAACAAGTCTACCTTTCTAAGTGTCAATGAATTTCCTTTTAACATCCTTCATTTTCCTGTTTGTATATATCAGGAAGTTTGAGTTATGAATGACCTCAAACTAGCTTAAGCAAACGCAAGCACACACATACACTTCCACATAGTATGCTGAATCATGTTACGGGAAAGAATGGGGTGGGGGATTGTTGACCTCAAGCACTGCTAGAATTGGGGACCCACATCCCATCTCTTTGCCAGGCTTCACTCTCTGCATGTTGGCCAGATGGCTTTTGAGAGAGAGTAGATATGAATTTAGCAAACTTAAAGCTTGAATATTCCAAATCAGTCTCGCAGGATACAGATGTAAAATGCCAGGGATGAACTCTAATTGGTCTTCCCTGGACCACCTGACCACCCTTTGAACCAATGCCTGTGGTAAGGGGAGGGGGAGGTTATGTCCTGTACTCGCTTCTGTGGCTAGTGGGGACGAGGTTTGATGACCTGCAGTTCCACCAGAAACACACAGAATTGGGAAGGGCTATTTTCCAAAGGGAAGAGATAGCTTTTAACATAAAAAGTAGGAGGGGGTTGCTAGGCAGACAATACAACCAGAGGTCCGTGCTGAAGAGAATCTTTTATAAATGATCGAGTAGCTAGAATTTTGTTGTGATTGTGTAGAGTTTTGAAATTTTATGTACCAAGTTCTTTATTCCCTAGGAGAGTGTGTTTGTCACTTCATTACTCCTGATAATTGTATTCTAACATATTGAGGGAAATTATTATTTTTTAGAGCGGCTTTAATAGTAATAATAGAGAGGGCTATGTTGAGGTATCTCACCAAAACCAACCAATTCTCACTAATTGTTAATGTGGTGGTTTTCTTTCTGTGCTCGCTGAAAGTAGCTGATTCAGAAGTGGATAGATGAGAATTTGTGATTTTGTAGTTAAAATGAATGTGTGATGAATTGCTTTGATTTTCCTGAATTAATATCACTGATATAAAATGAGGCTGGGAAGCATGTCCTGACTTTGTTGCATACTCATTGTCATCGCTCAGTTTAGTTCCATGAGGGGGTGGGAGTAGGGAAAGTTGTCTTTAAGGTTAGGTGCCATTTTGGAATAAACCTGGTTTTTTGGTTTTTGTCTTTTTTTTTTTTTTTTTTTTTTTTTTGAGACAGAGTCTTGCTGTGTCGCCCAGGCTGGTGTGTAGTGGCGCAATCTCAGCTCATCGCAACCTCCACCTCCCAGGCTCAATTCTCAGCCTCCCTGGTAGCTGGGGTTACAGGCGTGCACCACCATGCCTGGCTAATTTTTGTATTTTTAGTAGAGATGACGTTTCACCATGTTAGCCAGGCTGGTCTCAAAACTCCTGACCTCAAGTCATGTGCCTGCCTCAGCCTCTAAAGTTGGTTCTTTAAAACCGCTATATATATATATTTTTTTCTTGCTTAGCCCAGATGCTCAGGGGCTGGCAGGATCGCCTGCTTTTTGAATGAGTAGCAAACAACCAGGATAAACATCAGGTCTGTCTTCCCACCGCTCTTCCCCCAGCCTTTCCTTCATCTATGTGCAGAAAGCTCCATGAGGTCCCTGTTCAGCATGCCAAGGCACTAGACATCAGAGCTCCTGTGTCTGTCCTCTGGGCCAATCGTTTTCTTCTCTCTGTGCCTGGCTCTAAAGTAAGAGGCAAATATATCCACATTTGGTGGTAAAAGGAACTGACAATAATGTTGAGTCAGGGCTTCTCAAACCTTAATGTGCGCATGAATCATTTGGCTAAGCTCTTGTTAAAATGCAGATTCTGATTCAGTAGATCTGGGCGTAACTCAGTAGATCTGGGTCTGAGAATCTGCAATCCTTTTTGAGACCGAGTCTCACTTCTTTGCCCAGGCTGGGGTGCAATGGCACAGATCTCAGTTCACTGCAACCTCTGCCTCCCAGGTTCAAGCAATTCTCCTGCCTCAGCTTCCCAAGCAGCTGGGATTACAGGTACAAGCCAGCATGCCCAGCTAACTTTTGTATTTTTAGTAGAGATGGGGTTTCAACATGTTGGCCAGGCTGGTCTTGAACTCCTGACCTGAAGTGATCTGCCCACCTTGGCCTCCCAAAGTGCTGGGATTACAGGTGCGAGGTACTGCGCCCAGCCTCCCAAATTTTAAGTAAAGCTGTTTTATACCTAGGTGTGGTACATAGGTACTCTCAGTAGACCTTTAGTTAATGCCTTGATACTTCCATTATTTATGCAAGTTTGAGAAATATGCTCTTAAGCAAACTATGATGACATAATGAATGCCAGAGTGTTGTGTTTTAAAGATTGTACAGAAAATATATAAAACAGATAAAATATAAAACATATATAATGTGTTTATATTTGTGTATGGGTCCTAGAAATGTTACCCACGATCATTAGAGATTCAATAAAAACAAGAATAAATTACTAGCAAGATGCATACTAATAACCTTTACAAGGAGTTTATTTTTAAAACATTGGTTGTGATAGCGTGGTGTTGCTTCTTTAAAAATTTCTAGACTGAGCTGGGCGTGGTGGCTCACACCTGTAATCCCAGCACTTTGGAAGGCTGAGATTGGTGGATCACCAGCTGAGGTTAGGAGTTCAAGACCAGCCTGGCCAACATGGTGTAACCCCATCTCTACTAAAAATACAAAAATTAGCCAGGCATGATGGTGGGCGCCTGCAATCCCAGCTACTCAGGAGGCTGATGCAGGATAATTCCTTGAACCAGGAAGACAGAGGTTGCAGTGAGCTGGGATCATGCCACTGCACTCCAGCTTGGGTGACAGAGCGAGACTCTGTCTTAAAAAAAAAAAAAAAAAAAAATTCTGGACCGGAAACTGTCCTTATAATAGTAAGAAAAATATAAATGATAAAAAGCTTTTGTTTTTTTTTGAGACAGAGTTTTACTCTGTCACCCAAGCGGGAGTGCAGTGGCGCCATCTCAGCTCATTGCAATCTCCACTTCCCAGGTTCAAGCCATTCTCCTACCTCAGCCTCCTGGGTAGCTGGGATTACAGGCACTTGCCACCAGGCCTGGCTAATTTTTGTATTTTTAGTAGAGATGGGTTTTATCATATTGGCCAGGCTGGTCTCAAACTCCTGACTTCAAGTGATCTGCTCGCCTTGGCCTCCCAAAGTCCTAGGATTACAGGTGTGAACCACCGCACCCAGCCAATAAACCTTTTCAATAGGCAAGATCTGAAATAGCAAAAGAGAAAAATTAAAATGACTTGTCTGTTTTGTCAGCATCTTTGCTGACAAATATTTTAAACATCCTTCCCCTCAAATGTATTAATTCAACAAACACACATCAAGTGCCTGTTATACATCAGGCACTGTGCTAGGTGCTGGGATACAGTGGTGAGTGAAACAGACATGCTTTCTTGTTTTCATGCATCTTACAGTCCGGAGCTGAGCTGATCAATACGGTAGACCCTAGCCATATGTGGCTATTGAGCACTTGAAAGGTGGCTAGTCCAAATTGAGATGTGTTGTAAATGTAAAATAAACATGGGATTTAAAGGTGTACCCCCAAAAACTCACTAACAATTTTTTATATTGATTACAAGTTGAAATGATAATATTTTGGATATCTTGAGTTGTCCAAAATACTAGATATAAGAAGACTTACAAAGATTAAATGTGAATTGAAATATGTGATTAAGAGCCAGCTGTGGTGGCTCACATCTGTAATCCCAGCACTTTGGAAGGCTGAGGCAGGCAGATCACTTGAGGCCAGGTGTTCGAGACCAGCCTGGCCAACATAGCAAAACCCCATCTCTACTAAAGATGCAAAAATTAGCTGCACGTGGTAGTGCATACCTGTAATCCCAGCTACCTGGAAGGCTGAGGCACAAGAAGAATTGCTTGAACCCAGGAGGCAGAGGTTGCAGTGAGCTAAGATGACACCACTGTACTCCAGCTTGGGTGATAGAGTGAGACCCTGTCTCAAAACAAACAAAAAATGATCCCTTTGAAATATCAATAAGAAAAACACATAGGAATAAAGCCATTATAGAAAGAATAATAAACTGAAAATATCACAGAAGAAATCACTGAAGTATATGTAGCATAAGAATAGTTTTCAGTTAAACTTTTGAGAAACAGTTTGATGTCTCGTGAGAGATTTAAATGTTTAGCCAATATTGGTGTATGAATCCCTCTAAACATGTGCGTGTATACACAGTTTTCACAGCTGAATTCAACAAGTGTGTATTGGGGGAGACATTGTACCAATCAGCACATTGGATGGACCTTAGGGATACAGAAGTGACAGTGATGTGCTCCTTGCTCTCAGACACCTTATCATCATGTTACAGAAGGAAATACACACAACTGACAGTGATACAGCCCAAGAAGTGCTAAGCTCAAGGAGGTGCCATCTGTTGTTTTGTTCCACTTCACCTTTCTACTAATAACTGTACTCTCTGATTCACACCTGCCTCCCTCTCTGTTTTGGGGTGTGGATGGCTGAACTCCACCCTAGAATCCAATGGTGAAGCAAGTGAGTCAGGCTGGAACAGACAACAAGATTGAGTGAAAATGGACACATAATCTCTCAAGAGAATTAAGATTTATGGGAAGAGACTCTGAATTTCCAGTGAGACAGGAGTCTGAAGGGGCCTCTAGCCATGTTGCTGCCATGGGGACGTCAGGCTGGAGCAAACTCCAACCTCGAGGAAACCGATCTGTGGAACAGAGAGGCAAAACTGCTCTTTCTGATATTTTTGAGCCCAGTCTCAATTTTCCCAGAAGGCAGATATACTCCAGGGCTGTTCAATTTTGTAAGCCAATAAATTCCATTTGCCTAAGAAAGTCTAATTTGCATTTCCTGTTCCTTGAAAGGTAAGGAGACCTAACTGATAACATGATACCTAACCAATAGGTAACTGATAACCTAGCTAATAACTGATAACATGATACCTAACCAAAAGTAACTGATTACATCACTAATAACTGACAACATGATACCTAACCAATAGTGTAAACAAAACACAGAGAATGTGATGAGTGATTCTGCAGGGGAGCCACACAGACCACTTGATATTTGAGTTCAGTGCCTTCAATGACAAAGCAAGATCTAATGGACATGTAGATGATGAGACTGTATTCCTTTTTACATCTATGGATTCTGCAAATAGGGAAGGATTCCTAAAAATGTCAGGCCGTTTCACACGATACAAAAATATGTTCCTGGCCGGGTGTGGTAGTTCATGCCTGTAATCTCAGCACTTTGGGAAGCTGAGACAGGTGGATCACCTGAGGTCACGAGTTCAAGACCAGCATGGCCAACATGGCGAAGCCCTGTCTCTACTAGAAACACAGACACACACACACACACACACACACACACACACACACACACACAAAATTAGCCTGTGTAGTGGTGGGCACCTGTAATTCCAGCTACTTAGGAGGCTGAGGTGGGAGAATTGCTTCAACCTGGGAGGCAGAGGTTGCAGTGAGCCAAGATCATGCCATTGCACTCCAGCCTAGGTGAGAGAGAGACTCTGTCTCAAAAAAAAAAAGAATAAAAGAAAGAAGGAAGGGAGAGTGAGAGAGAGAGAGAAAAAAAGAAAGAAGGAAAGAAGGAAAA
>NW_022436950.1:16770610-16790564 GCF_009761245.1 Sapajus apella | reverse complement strand
AGAAAGAAAGAAAGAAAGAAAGAAAGAAAGAAAGAAAGGAAAGAAAGAAAGAAAGAAAGAAGGAAGGAAAGACGTTCCTAATCTCTGGGAGAGGCTCTTGGAAGCTGGAGGAATCTTCCTCACACTATACATATCAGCTACTTCCTCAATGGAGCTTAAATGTTATCTGTCAGAGTTGTCTTCACTGACCTCCCCATCCAAAATGGTCTCTATTCTTTTTTCCCACCTATCCTTTTTAAATGACTGAAGAGCACTTTGATTCTGTAATTATCTTTTAAAATAATATTTTTTACTATTTTTGTTTATTTATAGTAGTGATTTTATCTTAGAATATAAAATGCTTAAGGGTCAGGATCTCTTCCCTTCAATATCTACAGTGTGTTTAGCATAGTACTTGTTGTCTGGTGGCACTTAAATTTCCTTAAAATGATGTTCGATTAATTAGAACACTGAATCCAGGTTTGGCTTTCAAATATTTTCATTGTTATAGAGAAGCCACAGCAGTTTCAGAGAAAAGAGAAGCAAGTTCGCTAAGGAACTTAGAAAGAAATTGACGCGAATGATTTTGGAGAAGAGAACAGTCAGGGACTATTTATATATTTCACAATGTAAAGTCTTTATTAAAAACATGTTTTAAAAAAAACTGCTCTGTATTGTCACAAACTTCTAAATTAAAGGGAGAAACAAAATTTTCACTGGCCCTAAAGAAGAACTTGGACTATCATCAGGTTCCAGGAAGTAGTTTTTTCAACACCCAACGTATTGTGCCTTTCTTCAGCTATCTTATCTTTACCAAGAGGGCAGAGACTGTTTGTTGCTTACCTGGTAACTCTTCTCCCCTTCATGGTTCCTAACAGAATGCTAATTTTATTTAAAATGCCATTGTGTGTGTACTTCTAAGAGATTGTATGTTCCAGCTTCCTTAGTATGTGGTGACATTCTGGTCAATGTGATGTAAGATGAGGTGTTGTGTTGGTGGCTCACGCCTGTAATCTGAGAACTTTGGGAGGTTAAGGCAGGCAGATCACAAAGCCAGGAGATGGAGACCATTCTGGATAACACAGTGAAACCCCATCTCTACTAAAAATACAAAAAATTAGCTGGTCGTGGTGGCGTACGCCTGTAGTCCCAGCTACTCAGGAGACTGAGGCAGGAGAATCACTTGAACCCGGGAGGTGGAGGTTACAGTGAGCCGAGATTGTGCCATTGCACTCCAGCCTGGGTGACAGAGCGAGATTCCATCTCAAAAAATAAACAAACAAAAAGAACACCTTATATATTTTAGCTACTATTATTTTGCATTCTTAGTTACATACAACCAAACGTAATTTTAATGATCTTCGTTTTCTCCTTTTAATCAAATATATAAAGTCTATATTATAAAAGATATTAAGAAATAATAGAGAAGCAGCTATTTTGGAGAGAAAATATTATTTTAGAAACTGCCTGAATTGAGGGCTCTTTACATACATGCTTATAAACTAGAAAGAAGGCCCAAATAAACTGATAAATTGCAGAGAAGTTTTATTAAGTATAGTATAAAAGATTGTATATGCAGAGACTCATATATAGAACAGCAATCAAACAAGCCCGACAATAGATTCAAAGAGACTTTTACACACATAACAGTGTGTAGCTCATAAATGTCTACTTCCTTAAGTGGGAAATATTATCCATCAAAATGAAACAGGAAAAAAAAATGTGCATTGTTACTTTTAAAAGCAAATGCATTTTAGGATATTTTGATGAAATTCTGACTTATAAGGGCTGGGAATAGACCCTTTCAATATATTTTACTATTGCCAAGTCCTTGTTTAAAATCTAGGTATTTATTTTATTCTCCAAATGACGAAGAGGGGAAACGTGCACTAAAAATAATCAATGGGATAGAAAATAGGTCATTTTGGAAAGACTTTTTTAAAAAAAGGTTTGTCTACAAACAGATGGAAAAACATTCTGTGCTCATGAATTGGAAGAATCAATATTGTTAAAATGGCCATACTGCCCAAAGCAATCTACAGACTTAATGCTATTACCGTCAAACTACCAATGTCATTTTTCACAGAATTATAAAAAACTAGTCTAAAATTATGTGGAACCAAAAAAGAGCCCAAATAGCTAAAAGAATCCTAAGGAAAACCAACAAAGTTGAAAGCATCACTTTACCCAACTTCAAATTATGCTACAAGTCTCCAGTAACAAAACCATCATGATACTGGTACAAAAATAGACACATAGACCAAAGCAACAGAATAAATAGAGAACCCCAAAATAAGGTCACACATCTATAATCATCTGATCTGTGACAAAATTGACAAAAATAAACATTGGGGAAAGGACTCCCTAGTCAATAAATGGTTCAGTGATAACTGGCTATCTATATGCAGAAAAATGAAACTGGACCCCTACTTATCACCATAGGCAAAAAATAATTCAAGATAAATCAACAACTTAAATGTAAGACCTCAAACTATACAAATCCTAGAAGAAAATCTTGGAAATACCATTTTGGACATCAGTCTTGGCAAATAATTTATGGCTAATTCCTCCAATCAAAAATTTTTTTTTCATCCAATCAAAATTTGTTTTGCAACAAAAACAAAAATTGACAAGTGGGATCTAATTAAGCCAAAAAACATCTGCACAGTAAAAGAAACTGCTAACAGTAAACAGACAACCTACAGAGTGGGAGTACTTGCAAACCATGCATCCAACGAAGATCTAATATTCAGAGTCTGTAAGGAACTTTAAAAAAAATTTACAAGCAAAAGACAAACAATCCCATTAAAAAGTGGGCAAAGGACATGAACAGACACTTCTCAAAAAAAGCCGTTCAAGCGGCCAACAAACATATGAAAAAATGCTCTTCATCACCAATCATTAGAGAAACGCAAATCAAAACCACAATGAAATACCATCTCATATCAGTCAGAGTGGCTATTAAAGTATCAAAAAATAACAGATGCTGGCAGGGCTGCAGAGAAAAGGGAAAGCTTTCATACTGTTGGTGGGAATGTAAATTAGTTCAGCCACTGTGGAAAGCAGTTTGGAGATTTCTCAAAAAACTAAAAATGGACATAAAGAAGGGAACAATAGACACTGAGGATTATAGGAAGCACGAGGGAGAGAGCAAGGGTTGACAAATTATCTGTTGGATACTGTGCTCATTACCTGGATGACAGGTGCAATTATATCCCAAAGCTCAGCATTATATAATATACCTTTGTAACAAACCTGAACCTGAATCTAACATAAAAGTTAGAGAAAAGTTTTGTCTAGCTTGGAAAAGAACAATAAGACAAAGTATTTCATGCATGTGAAGAGTTATTAAAGAAGGCTAGTCAGTTTTTAATCATTAAAGTAGAACAGAATCAAATTACCTTAGGTTGAATAAATTGTTTATTGATAGTGTTGACAAAATCTGGTATCGTTGAAGGCTGGAGAAGAATCTCGAACCCTAGAGATCTTTATAAATTCTGGAGGGGATGTGGGGTATCCTAGTGGGATGTCTTGCTCCATGATCAACCACGAGCCTCCCTCCTGAAGCTCAGAGCCTGTGTTGAAAAGAAGGACTTCCTAGAAAGATAGAGTGATGTTTGGCCACAGAAACCCTTAGAATTCTTCTGATTCTTTCTTTGAAATTCAGTCACTGGAAAATTCCTTGAAATATATTCCAGTTTTTTTAACATAAGGAAAAATGGCAACCACTGTTTTTTATTTTTATTTTTTATTATTTTTGAGACAAGAGTCTTGCTCAGGCTGGAGTACAGTGACTCAATCTCGGCTCATTGCAACCTCCCCCTCCCAGGTCCAAGCGATTCTCCTGCCTCAGCCTCTGAGTAACTGGGATTACAGGCATGCACCACCACGCCCAGCTAATTTTTGTATTTTTAGTAGAGACAGGGTTTCTCCATATTGGCTAGGCTGGTCTCAAACTCCTGATCTCAAATGATCCACCTACCTTGGCCTCCCAAAGTGCTGTGATTACAGGCATGAGCCACCACGCCCAGCCAAGCAACCACTGTTGGTTGATTGCCCACTCACAGCAGAGGTTTTGGGTGTGCTGCACACATCCCCTTAACTTTCCCATGTCCAGGATGTGCTAATGACATCCATGAATCTCCACCTCAGTGCTTCTACTCGCCTAAGCCATTGATTTGTCCTATCTAAGATGGATCAATAACCTCGGTGTGAGTTTGCTTTTCCTGCACACTGAGCCTTGCCAGTACCACAATCCGAGGGCTCACAAAATGTCTGACTTGCCATCATGGAATCCTGTCTGGGACTGAGGGTCCACTTTATGGTGGAGGAACAGCAATGAACATGTGATAGTGGGACCTATGGATCCTACCAAGTGCTTCATCTCTGAGAAGTGCCACCCCATGGAACCCTCAGAGTCCTGTTAAAAACCCAGCAAAGGAGCCAGCTTGAGGATGATATTCTATTGGAGTGGGGCCTTGTCCTTCAAAATGTGGCATGGATAGTACTTTGAACCAAAGGCCAAATGTTACTGTGTCCCCAGTAGCTAGAATACCCTCCCCAAACCCTAGTAGTTGCTCTATGACTGAGCTAGATTTATCAGGGTAATTTCATTTGCTGGTGATGGGTTTAGGGGAAATGAGTTGAGTGCATCTTGGAAAGATGCAGCTGTTCAATCAACCCATACTGATGTAAGGAGAAACTGCTTTTCTCTTCTGGCTTTGGACGTGTTGTGGAAGATAACACTTGGAGCAGTGGTAGCCACCTTATCACCATGAAGAGAGAGACAACATGGAGACTGAGAATGGGACAGTGAGCAAAGAGACAGGAGGAGCTGGGTCTTTGATGACACTATTGATCCTTTAAAGCAGCCCTGGGGCTGGGCATGGTGGCTTATACCTGTAATTATAGCACTTTGGGAAGCTGAAGTGAACAGATCACCTGAGGTCAGGAGTTCAAGACCAGCCTGGCCAGCATGGCCAAACCCCCTCTCCACAAAAAATACAAAAATTAGCAGGGCACGGTGGTGTATGCCTGTAGTCCCAGCTACTTGGGAGGCTGAGGCAGGAGAATTGCTTGAGGGTGGAAGGCAGAGGTTGCATTGGGCCAAGACTGTGCCACGGCACTTCAGCCTCAGAGACAGGAATAAATCCTGTAAAAAAAAAAAAAAAAAAAAAAGCAGCCCTGGAACTGCTTTCCTGGACATTTTGTTAAGTGAAGTAACAGACAGTTTTATTGTTTATCCACTTTTAGTCCAAAACGGGTACTTTCCGGTGATATTCATGGCAGATGTTGCTAGTTAGGCTTTTTCACATTTATCCCCTCCATGGCTTCCTTTGTGCTGATAGTGCCTCCCCTTTCCATTCCAGAAGCTCAAAATGCCTCTCAGCTCC
The DNA here is from genome assembly GCF_009761245.1 of Sapajus apella. Classification (NCBI taxonomy): domain Eukaryota; kingdom Metazoa; phylum Chordata; class Mammalia; order Primates; family Cebidae; genus Sapajus; species Sapajus apella. The sequence continues at coordinate 16,785,192 of NW_022436950.1, read as the reverse complement.
CAGCCTCCTTTACAGATAAGATATGGATGTGTGACCCAGTGCCTGTCAATGAGATTTGTGGTCTGTTGTGAGCCTTCTGAGAAAGGATTTCCTTCTTAATAAAAAGTGGCATTTGGCTGGACGCAGTGGCTCACGCCTATAATCCCAGCACTTTGGGAGGCCGAGGCGGGTGGATTATGAGGTCAGGAAATTGAGACCATCTTGGCCAATATGGTGAAACCCCGTCTCTACTAAAATACAAAAACTTAGCTGGGCGTGGTGGCACGTGCCTGTAGTCCCAGATACTTAGGAGGCTGAGGCAGGGGAATTGCTTGAACCCGGGAGGCGAAGGGTGCAGTGAGACGAGATGGCGCCACTGCACTCAAGCCTGGGCAGCAGAGCAAGACTCCATCTAAAAAAAAAAATAGTGACATTTAGAAAACATGTCCTTATTCTTTGGTCAGATGTTGTTGTGTCTTCATGTGATATTTGGCCAGGTGCTGTTGTGTGTTCATGTGATACTTGAAACTGTGGCTGCCATCTGTGACTGTGAGTGGACAGTGTAAGGCTGAGACCAATATTCTGAGAATGACAGAGTGAAAGACAGGGAATTTCGCCCAGGTCCTCAACGACATGCAGAGGCCTGATCCCACCTTGGACTTGCCCTGCCTCGTTAGTTCTTTTTATGTGACATATTAACTTCTTTTTTTTTTTTTTTTTGAGACAGGATCTTGCTCTGTCGCCCAGGCTGGAGTGCACTGGCGTGATGATAGCTCACTGCAGTCTCGAACTCCTGGTCTCAAGCAATCCTCCTGCCTCAGCCTCTTAAGTAGTTGGCATTAGAGGGGTGTGCCACCATGCCTGACTGATTTTTGTATTTTTTTAAAAAAATGGGGTCTCTGTGACGTCCAGGGTGGTCTTTAACTCCTAGCCTCAAATTTCCCACCTCAGCATCCCAAAGTGTTGGGACTTCAAGCATGAGCCTCAGCACCCAGGCAATAAAAGTCATTTTAAAAATTGTTTTTTGTTGAATGTTCTGCTTCTCGAAGTCAGTCATCTTAACTCAAACATACAGCATCACATGCCACCTTAACTCCGGCTCTCTGCTCCTCAAATTCACCAGAAGTGAAAGAACTAAAAGATTTCTGTTAAAATTGTAAACATCAGCTGGTCTTGGTATTGCAGTAAAAGGATTATGGAAAGTGCTCATAGTATTTTATTATATAGGTCATAGACTATTTCTGCCGTCTTTCCCAGTTATTAGGCATTCATGAGAATTACGAAGACATCTCTTCTCAATGTCCCTGTTATTTGGAGAAATAACAAAACTATAAAAGGGACTGCTGTACTCCTGTAGATGTTTTCGTTCAGTTGGAAATAATAGTTTCTGAATTGAATTTTTTAAAAAAGAAGGAAAATATAGCCAAATTTGATAACTCTCAAAAGCTGTCAATAAAAATATATTGAAAACTTTTCAAGAGAAAATTGTACTTTTTTTTTTTTAATAAAAAAACGTAGAGAGTAGAAATACTACAGGCATACCTGGTTTTATTGCACTTTGCTTTGTTGTATTTTTTACAGATTGGAGATGTATCAGTCTGTTCTCACATTGCTAATGAAGACATACTAGAGACTGGGTAATTTACAAAGTAAAAGAGGTTTAATGGACTCACAGTTCCACATGGCTGGGGAGGCCTCACGATCATGGTGGAAGGCAAAGGAGGAGCAAAGGCCTGTCTTATGTGGAAGCAGGCAAGAGAGTGGATGCAGGGAAACTCCCCTTTATGAAACCATCAGATCTCATGAGACTTATTCACTAATACAAGAACAGCATGGGAAAAACCTGCCCCGTGATTCAGTTACCTCCCACCAGGTTCCTCCCACGACATGTGGGGATTATGGGAGCTACAATTCACATTAGATTTCGGTGGGGCCCAGCCAAACCATATCAGGAGGTTTGTGGCAACCCTGCATTGAGTAAGTCTGTGGGCACCATTGATCTGACAGCATCAGCTTACTTTGTGTTTCTGTGTCAGATTTTGGTAATCCTTGGAACTTTTTCATTTTTTTAATATCTGTTATGATGATCTGTGATCAGTGATCTTTGGTGTTACTATTCTAGTTGTTTTGTGACACCCTGACCTGAAGTGTCCCCAAATGAGAGGGTGAACTTCATTAGTGAATGTGTGTTCTGATTCCTCTAATGACCTCCCCTCCCCAATCCCAGTCCCCAGTCTCTCCCTCTCCTTGGTCCTCTCTATCCCCTGAGACACAAGGATATTGAAATTAGGCCAGTTGGTAACCCTACAATGGCCTCTAAGTGTTCAAGTGAAAGGAAGAGTCACACATCTCTCACTTTAAATTAAAAGCTAGAAATGAAATGATTAAGCCTAGTGAGGAAAGCATGTTCAAAAGCCCAGACAAGCTGAAAGCTAGGCTTCTTGTGCCAAGCCATTAGCCAAGATGCAAATGTAAAGGAACGTTTCTTGAGCAAAATTAAAAGTGCTACTCTAGTGAACCCATAAGAAAGCTAAATAGCCTTAATGATGATATGGAGACACTTTCAGTGGTCTGGATATAAGATCAAACCAGCCATACCACATTTTCTTAAACCAAAGTTTATTCCAGAGCAAGGTGTAGCTCTCTTGGACTCTGTGAAGGCTGAAAGAAATGAAGGAACTGCAGAAGAAAAGTTTGATGCTAGCAGAGTTTGATTCATGAGGTTTAAGAAAAGAAGCTGTCTCCATAACATAAAAGGAATGCAAGATGAAGCAGCAAGTGTTGATGCAGAAGCTGCAGGAAGTTATCTGGGAGATCTAGCTAGGATGGGTGATGAAGGTGGCTACGCTGAACAAAGGATTTTCAAGGTAGACAAAACAATCTTACATTGCAAGGAGATGTCATCTAAGACTTTCACAGGTAGAGAGGAGAAGTCATTGCATGGGTTCAAAGCTTCGAAGGACAGGCTGACTCTCTTGTTAAGTGCTACTGCAGCTGGTGATTTTATGTTGATGCCAATGATTATTTGCCATTCTGAAAATCCTAGGGCCCTTAAGAATTATGCTAAATTTACTCTGCTTGTGCTCTGTAAATGAAATAACAAAGCCCAGATGACAACTCATCTGTTTTCAGCATTTATTGAATAGTTTAAGTGCATTTTTGGGAGTATTGTTCCCAATATATGATTACTTTCAACATATTTCTGCTATTGACAAGGCACCTGGTCACCCAAGAACTCTGATGAAGCTGTACAAGGAAATTAATGTGGTTTTCACGCCTGCTAGCACAACATTCATTCTGCAGCCCAAGGATCAAGGAGTAGTTTGATTTTCAAGTCATTATTGAAGAAATTTCATAAGGCTATGGCTGCCACAGTGATTCCTCTGATAGATCTGGGCAAAGTAAATCGAAAACTTTCTTGAAACGATTCACCATTCTAGATCCCAGCAAGGACATTCATAATTCATGGGAGGAGGTTAAAATATTAATATGACAGAAGTTTGGAAGAAGCTGATTCCAACCCTCACGGTTTACTTTGAGGGGTTTGAGACTTCAGTGAAAGAATACCTGCAGATATGTTAGACCTAGCAAGACAGAATTAGAAGTGGAGCCTGAAGACGTGTCTGAATTGCTGCAATCTCATAATAAAACTTGAACGGATGAAGAGTTGCTTCATCTGGATAAACAAATAAGTGGTCTTTTGAGGTGGAATCTCCTCCTGGTGTAGATACTGTGAACATTGCTAAAATGACAAGGACGGATTTAGAATATTGCATAAACTTAGTGGATAAAGCAGGGCAAGATTTGAGAGGATTGACTCCAATTTTAAAAGAAATTTTACCGTGGGTAAAATGCTATTAAGCAGCACTGCATGCTACAGAGAAATTGTGAAAGGAAGAGTCAACCCATATGCATTCATTGTTGTCTATTTTAAGAAATTGCCACAGCCATCCCTACCTTCACCAACCATCACCCTGATCAGTTAGCAGTCATCAACTCCAAGGTGAGATCCTCCTCCAGCAAAAAGATTACAACTTCCTGAAGACTCAGATGATCACTAGCATTTGTTTTAACAATAAAGTATTTTAAAATTAAGATATATACATTGTTTTGTTAAATATAATGCGATTGCAGGCTTTATAGTATAAACATAACTTTTATATTTACTGGGAAACCAAACAATTCATGTGACTCACTTAATTTTGATATTCCTTTTAAGTGCCAGTGGTCTGAAATGAAGCTCACAATATCTCTGAAGTATCTCTATATTCCTGCTTAGCTTAAGCGTTCAACAGCAAATAAGAATTTAGAATTTTAATTCCCAGGGCTATTTTCTTTTAAATATAAGTCCATATCCATAACATATAATAAATATCTATAATGTAGAGATAATGACGAAAGATATTGTTGGAATTCTAGTATTCTGTCTTAGGCTAGATAAAAAGGTTCAATATTAGTTTTCTTCTTTTGGAAGAAAACCAGTATTTTCTAGAGGCTTTTCGTGGTTGTGGAAGTACCACTTTTAAAGCCTGTTTCTCTCTGCAGAGCAGCGAATGTCTTCTCAGAGAAGCCATTCTGTATTTCACCTATCTTCAGGGTGTATCCTTTGATAACATTTCTACAGATTAATGAGCAACTGAACTGCCATATTTTGTAGTGGGAGAACAGGTTGCCTGAGTCAGGTATCCATCCCTTTAGGTATTCAACTGGCCCACGGTCAGTGAGCTCTATTTGCTAGGTGCATCATCGCTCCACCTAGTTCAAGTCCTGGCAGCTTCCTGATTTTGAGATTCTCTTGGGAAATGAGCCTCAGCTTTAGCTTGAGGCTGGCTCAGGAAGGCAACCTTTCACCCAGTTAAGGAAAAGTTCACAGGCAAACTAAACAATACGTTGGGTTAAAAAAAGAGGCCAATCCCACTATTACTGGGTTAATGAAAGTCTTCTTTCTTATAGTACATGTAGTTGTACCACGTATTTGGGGATGTGTGTGCACGTGTGAGTGTGGGTGTGTGTTTTGTTTGCCTGTGGGGGGGCAGCTCACTTGCACTGGATGATTTTTCTTGGGTAGTGTCTAAAATGAGATACAATGGCAAACTCCTTAAAATACAGAAAGACTCTGGATTCCTAAGAACGTTCAAAAACAATAATTTGGAGTAAGCTTAATTTTTTGAAAAGAAATGGCAAATTTGCATGGTGAGTGCATTTAGGGGAAAACGGGTTATATGCTAGGTTAAGTGAGGCCAAAACAAGGTAAATGATAATGGATAAGCTTTGAGTTTTTGAATCTCTTCTTGCCCCAGGCATTTCCAAAAGCCATTTTATTTGGCAGGATTTGACAGCAATTTGTGCAAGAACAGGATAACTAATCCAGTTAAAAAAGAAAAAGAATATGTATATCATTTCATAACTCACACTGAAATTTATACATTACAGCAATAACTGTGCGTCTGTAATTTTTTTGGGGCCGCGGGAGGTGTTTTTTCCTGGAGGGACAGAGCTCCTTCAGACCCTACTGGGCTGGCCTTTCCTCTTACGTCGCTGCCGCAGATCCCCGCTCCCCGCTCCCCGCTCCTCGCTCCTATCCGCAGTCAGTCCCTCTCCGCGAACCGGGTTCCCGTTCCCGTTCCCGCTCCCGCCCCCTCCCGGCGCAGGGTGCAGCCGGGTCGTTCCGCGGCGGCTCAGCAAAATGACCCGTAGTAACCTCGCCCCGCCCCGGGCCGCCAGCGCCAAGCTCCCTGGCCCAAATTCGATAGGCCGAGCCCCGCACGCGCCACCGCCCGCGGGCCAATGGGCGGCGGCCTCTCTGCATATGCAACGAGTGCCGGCCGGGGGTGCGCGTCCCAGGCGGTTCCGCTCAACAGACGCTGCTCTGCCGGCGCGGGCGTGGGACGCAGCCGTTGTTGCCGCGGCCGGGGCCGGGGCCGGGACGAGAAGGCGGCGGACGGGGTCGCAGACGTTCGTCCCCTCGCAGTGCGGCCCCGACGACTGCGCCAGGGTCCACGGGCGGCGGCGCGGGGCGTGAACGCTCTGAGGCTCATCCAGGCCTGCGTGGGCCCGAGGCCGCAGGAACCCGGACCCCGGTGTCGCGGTGAGTGCGGCGCCCGTTGTGGGAGCGGTGGGAGCGGGTTAGCGGCGCGGCCTCCGCGTGCGGTTCGGCTGGGCCCGAGGGGCGCCCCGGCCTCGGGATGCGGGACCCCGACGTCGGCGCCGCACCTGGCTGTTGGGTGAGCGCGAGGGCGGCCCGCGGTGCCAGGAGCAGCAGCGCGCAGGGTGGGAGGCGGCCCGCTGGGGTCTGGGAAGCGACTGAGGTGGGGCCTCGGCTCAGGGCCCACGCGAACCGGGAGCTGCAGCCCGAGCGGCGTGGGGCGGCGCTGACCAGGGTGGGAGGATGCACTGCGTGTCTTCCAGCGCAGTGGGGCGGGGTAGGAGACAGGCCCCTTGAATTGGGGGGGGGGCTCTGCCGCGGCCCCAGCAGTGCGGTGTCCGTGGGAGGAGACTCAGCTCTGCGATTTCGGAAAACCCTTGCTTGGCAGGGCGGGAGGGGCTGTTGCTGCGTGGGGTGAGAAGAAATTGGGTGCGTGAGGTGCGTCAACCTCGGCGATTGCTTCTGGACACTATCGTGGTGATGGGACTGGGTTTGAGACTGATGTTCAGGGTTGAGAGTTGCAGGTTTACTTTTCCCCAAGTGGGTTTTAATCACATACTGGTGATAGGATGCATAACTCAAGAGAGTGCTCACTACCAGCCATCCTGTGGGGTAGGTGTTATCAGGCTCGTTTCACAGATGAGGAGCCCGAGGCACAGATTTTTAAATGGTTTGCCCAGGTGGTCTGATAATAGAAAATGTGCTCTAAGCTATTGGATATAAGGCCCCTCGAAAATGAAAAGGCTGGAAGAATGTCTTTAAAATTACATGGAAACTAGAGAGGCAATAGGCTTTGTGATCGAAATTATAGCTGAAAAGAACGACAAATAGCTGATATTTATTGAGCATTTATTACATGCCACGCACTGTTTGGAGAGCTTTATGTACAGTGTCTTTACACTGTGAACAGCTCTCCGGGGTGAGGATTATTCCCATTTTACAGCGGGAGAAACTGCAGATTGGACGTATTAACTTGCCTCAGGTCTCAGCTAGTAAGAAGCTGGGATTCAGACAGGCCTGTGTAAATCTGGAGCTCGTAAATTTAACCACTGTATTTTGCTGCCTCTCCTTGGTGGCTGGCTGAATAGTTTCCACAGTGGATTTTAGTCTTGGGTGGTCGGAGAGCCGTAGTTTGATACCTTCTTTCATGATCATCAACCTATTTTGTTTCCCCAAATTAGTTCTGAGAGTTAAGGGTGCTCCTGAAAGTGTATTAGAAGGTTAAAGGGGAGAGGTGGTGTGACATGGGAATCTATTGCACAGACCGTTTTGTTTTCTGGCATTTTTCGGTGCACTTCTCACGCTCGGGGATGAGTAAAGCTTCTGTTGTAATTTTCGCATGTGTTTTCTCTTCAGACTTTTCCTGGTTTCTCTTTTCTATTAAAAGTACTGGTTTTGTAGGATGATATTGGGTGTAGGGGCAGAGTGTTCCATTGGATCTAAGGGTCAGGGTGACAAGTCACCTCATATTTTTGGATCTCAGTTACTGAATTTGTAAGATGTTTAGACTCTGTTACTTAAAGCTTAAATACTCTGAAAGTCTGAAATATTCTCCTCAAAGGAAGAAAGGAAGAATGGGAGAAAAGAAGGATGCACAACTTGTGAGGGGAAAATCATCCTCTGCCGGGTTTGGGGTGAGGGTCAGATCTTAAAGCCTCAAGATCTGTTTCATTTGCTTACATGCTTCCCTGCTGTTCAGTTTCAGTTAAGTGACTGTTTTATTCCTCAGTCAATTAATTGCCTCACCTAGAGCCATTTAATTTCTGTTCTATGTCAGGCACCTTATTAGGTGCTGGGAATACATTCGTGAATAGAGGGAAAAATAAACAAGAAGCAAATGGTCATACAAATGAATAGGTAGTTGCAAGTTTGATAGGGATGATGAAGGAAAAGGATTGTGTGAATGAGGAGTATGAGCAAGATTATGTTGCAGTTGGAAATCTAGTCGAGGGAGCAATTTTTGAATTGATGTGGTGAGATTTTACTAGAGGACAGTTTTGAAATCTGATCCTGCAATTATGTACATAACACAAGAGTTTGGGAACTTGTGAGCAACAATAATTCTTTTCATTTCAGTGTCTTTCCTACACAGAATGTCATCCCAGCTCACATTGCAAGATAAGAAAGTGAGATAGGCAACTTTTTCAGGTTGTCATTCTGTCTGCCTTCAGGGTACTAAATAGTCCTCTAATACTTTCTCCCACTGAAGATGAACTGTAACGGGGAGTAAGACTCTTATGTGAGATTTGGGTTTGCATTTGGAATTTCGATTTTTTTTTTTTTTTTTAGGAAAGCTAGACCAAGGGTGATAGGCTTTTAAAATAAGCAGTGTCATAATTATCAAAAGTATCCATTGTAGTTTACACTTCACAGGGTCATTTAACTTAAAAGTCTCATCTCTTAGGAGATCAATTTTTGATGGCTGGATTAGGAACTGTAGATTGTTAAAAATACATAAATGTCTCAGTTGAACATGTATGAAGCCAATATAAATAATACATTGCAATATTTACTTAATGACCATCTACATGCAAAACATCGTCCTGGGGGTACTATGTGGAATAAATAAAAAAGATGAACTTGCCAAAGTTCCTGCTTTCAAAGAGATTTCAATTAATAAAAACTAATGTTCAAATTTAAATTAAAAAAAAAATTTCAAAGTTTTAGCCTATGTTGGCTCATTTGATCCTCTTAAGAGCCATATATGATAAACAGAAATATTGAGAAAATGGAGATATAAAATGGTCAGGATATGGTTCTAAATAGTATATGGAGTGGGAGAAAGAGGTGTCAAGTGATTACTAGATTTCAGACCTATGCAACTCAAGGGGTTTGTGTGCTATTCACTGAGCTGGGGCTTACTGGTAGAGAACTAGGTTCTGGATGTGGAAAGAGCATGACTTCAGTTTTGGAAGTGTTCAGTTGGAGCTGCCTTTGAGGCCTCCATTGAGGTACTGTCCTAGTGCTCAGGATTGGGGTGACCATTTACCATTTTGAAGCCCTCCATGTAGAGGCAAGAGCTGAAACCACAGGCATGGGTGAGACTGCTACGGGGAGGCTATAGAGTAAGAACAGAAGGAGGCCTGGGATGGAGCTGGGCAGAGGAGGTTGAGCTTGGAAAGGAGACAAAAGTGGCCAGAAGCTGATGTCCCCCGAGGTCAGTGAGTCAGTACTGTGGAATGCTTGTATGGGAGAAGAATTGAGAACCATTCATTGGATTTAGCAAGGTGAAGGTCATGGAAGTCACCGTTGACCTTTGAAAGAGATGTGGATCTGCAGGTAGTGGTGGGTTGGGGAGCAGCGGGAGGTGAGGAAAATGGAGACAGCGAGTATAGGAAACTGTTTCCAGTAGTTTTGATTTCAGCGTGTTTAAATGCTGACGGGAAGGCTCAGTGGAGAGGGAGTAGTTAACTGTAGACTAGAAAAGGATTTGTGTAGAGTTCCTGAAAGGATGGGGGCGGGCTGGGATCCAAAGCACAAGTGAGGCCGGCATCTTCACTGGGAGGAGGGACACCTCTTCCATAGTAATAGAAGACAGGCCTGTAACTGATGGAGCCCTAAGTAAATTCCAAAAAAATTATCAAGAACTGTTAAATTTCTAAAAATTAGCCTAATTTTAGTTGACTTTTAGGAAACTTTGCCACAAGAGCATCGTGTGTTTGTATTAAAATGTGGCTCAGTCTTAATTTCATCCACCTCAATAGAGTATATGTTTTCATCTGACTTCTGATGACAGTTTATTTTCTGAAAAAGGGAGACATGTAAATGTTAAATCCTGTGATGCCTTCCTTACATGTTTATTTTTTGTTTCATTAGAAAAATGCTTTCAGACTGCGTCTGTTTTCCTGACATCACAAGTGCCTTAATTCTTCTTTTTATTTAAAATTTAGTTTCTGTTATTGGAATACGTTTACATACATACTTTTGATGTTTACCATTTTGAAGGATAAAGAATTAGATGATTCAGTGGTTTCAGTTGATCTGCTAATTTTTGTTTAGAATTGAAGATACTTAAATAACCAACCTTTTGGATAAGTTGCCATCAGTTTCTACTTGTTTGTGAAGGTATTTTTTATTAAGGATTCATTCATTCCTTCATGTATTTATTTAGTGTCTGTTTGGCAAGTTACTCAGAATTTGGAAATGATTGAGCGATTTCCTGCTCTTGAGGAGCTCACAGTTCACAGGAAGGAGGTATATGAACAAATTACAGTGTGGTATAACAGAAGAAGCATATGAGCAGATATATTACAGCATGGTATAATCAGGGCAGCAGTGGAAGCTGCTGGGAAATACAGAAAAAGTGCAGAGCAGGTCCAGAGTAGGGAAGGAAAGGGGAGACTTCTTAGTGGAGATGATGGCTGAACTAGGTTTTCCAAGATGAACTGGAGTTTTGCTAGGTCAACAGGGAACCAGGAAATAGAATGTTTTACCTTGATTTTGGACCCCGTGTGTGTGTGTGTGTGTGTGTGTATGTGTGTGTGTGTGTGTAGATGTTATAACACTATCAAAGAATGTTGTTAGAAAAAAATTGCTTATCTTACTATCCTAACATTGATTGCTCAAGCCATGAAAAGCTGCACATTTTTCCCTGTCCTGTCATGGTCAACTTTTAGTCCCCTGTTGGATGCAGAAAGTAACTGAACTTAATTATATTCTTTGGATTCAACGCCTAGTTTTTCTTTTTCTAAATGAATGGTCTTTGGAATAAGGATAATAGCTGATACCTTTATAGTAAACTGTGGCCAGGTGCTGTTCTAATTTTCATCTCAGCCTTATGAAATAGGTTATTTTATCATTCTTGTTTTTGCAGATGAGGAAACTGAAGCACAGAGGAGCTTAAGTGACTTGTGCAAATGTGTGCTAAGTGTGTGCTGGATTTCATGCCGGGCAGTCTGGTTCCAGAGTCCGTGTTTTTAACCTGGGCGCTGCATCTCTTCTCTGGAGTGACAGTTCACTCGAAGTTCATATTAACCTCCGAGGGCATGATTGTGTAGGGAAAGGAGCTATGGTGACATTTAGGGGCAATTTTGTATGTGTTTTAATCACACAAAGTTGCTGCCCCAAATAAAACTTAAGTTTTTAGTTTTTATTTTTTAAATATGGGGGAAATCATAAGGAAATAGAACTTAACTAGTTTTTTTTTTTTTTTTTGAGACAGAGTTTTGCTCTATTGCACAGGCTGGAGTGCAGTAGCAGGATCTCAGCATACTGCAACGTCTGCCTCCTGGGTTCAAGTGATTCTTCTGCCTCAGCCTCCTGAGTAGCTGGGATTACAGGTGCCTGTCACCATGCCCGGCTATTTTTTGTATTTTTAGTAGAGATGGGGTTTCACCATGTTGGTCAGGCTGATCTCTAACTCCTGACCTCGTGATCCGCCTGTCTTGGCCTCCCAAAGTGCTGGGATTATAAGCGTAAGCCACCATGCCTGGCCTAAAATGTTCTTTTTGGACTTAAACGAAGGGCTTCAGGATACTTTCCCCATTAATCTTTCTTCACAGAAGTTGTTATCATTGACTTTTTAGATTGGAATATAAAGGAATTTGGGATCCCATAATTTGCTAATTCCGTTTTCTTTTCTGTCTTTTGACTAAAATAAAGACACATTTTCTGTATGTTTGAAAAGTATTTCATAAAATTTAATCCACTTAAACCCATTCCTTTCTCCCAGATCTTACTGTTAACTACTGCTCTGAATTTGGTGTTTATTATTCCTGTGTATTATTCTACAGGTTTATTACACATATGTGTTTCCTTAGACAGTATATAGTATTGCTTTGTATATTCTTAAAGTTTATATAGATGGTACTATATATATTCTTGTTCAACATACTGTTTTTTTTTTTTAACTCCCACTCAAAATCACTTATCAGTGTGGCTTCATGAATTGAGCTTCAACTCAGTTCATCAGCATGGGTTCATGTCGATTTATGTCGTTTATTTTTACTGCAACGTGTTACTGCATTTTAGGTCTATACCACATTTATTTCCCCTTTGCTCTGTTGATAGACTTTTAGGCTGTTTCCATTTTTTTTGTTGCTACAAACATTATTACTGTAAATATTATTAAACACAAATCTTTGTCAATTTTAATTTTTGACACTGTAGTTAACCTGTGCTCCTTTTCTTTGTTCTTTTCATTCTTGTCTCTGCTATTCTATAATCTTTTCATTATTTGACCTAAGGTACATTTCTTTGTCTATTATACTTACAGTATAAAACTATAGTGGGCACTTTTCCTCCAAGACTCGTTTTAGTAACCTTTATTTAAGTTAACTTCCTTTGCTTTTTTTTAAATAATAAAAATATCTTAAAATATAGAAATATCTTAGTAGATATTTTACAGATATATATTATTGTACTTATAATTCCATGCATGAATGTAGGGATAATTCACATGTACTCTTTCTCTTGGGAAATGTTTCTGTGTTAATGTACATTTGATTTAGCTAATTCTGTATTTCAGTGTTTGTTTCCTTTAAATGTTTTCCTCTAAATGTAGTGTACTTTTTTTTCATTGCAGTTTAGTGGGTAGGAACGTAGGCTCAGGGTTAAGATTGCTTGGATTTAAATCCTGGCTCTACTTTTTAGCTGTGTGTCTTTGGGTAGCATATTTAATTTGTGTGTCTCAATTTCTTCATCTGTAAAATAGAAATAATAATAGAAATCGACCTGTAGATTGTTGTGAGATTCAGATGAGGTGTCTGGCGTAGTCATTATTCAACACATATTAACTATTTTTATTAATTTTATTTATTGTTAGAGTATGCAGTATTTGCTAAGTCTACTCAGTTTGTGTTGTTACCTTCTCTTTTGCAGCATTATTTTCACACGTCTATGCCTCAAGGAAATGTCTGATGTGTTATAACTATTTGTTAGTGGAGATTGGGAAGAGATATTGTAAACGGTAGCAAACTGTAACTTGAGGGACGTTAACTAGATTTTGTTATATTTTAACTTCAATGATTTAGGATTTGGCCAGGCACAGCGGCTCATGCCTGTAATCCCAGCACTTTGGGAGGCTGAGGTGGGCGGATCACCTGAGGTCAGGAGTTTGTCCAGCCTGGCCAATATGATGAAATCCCTTCTCTACTAAAAATACAAATTAGCTGGTTGTGGTGGTGGGTACCTGTAATCCCAGCTACCGGGGAGGCTGAGGCAGGAGAATCTCTTGAACCCGGGAGGCAGATGTCGTAAGTGAGCCGAGATCGCATCATTACACTCCAGCCTGAGCGACAGAAGGAGACTCCATTTCAGGAAAAAAATAAAATCTAGTTTTTATCCTGTTTCAATTTTTTTGAAATATGTATAAAGCATTTTGAAAGGGGGTTGTGATGGCGAAATTCTCAAATGATTAACAAGGGTCTACTCTTGTTAGTTTTAAATATCTTTTGTAATATGACCCTGATAATGATTCGGTTGGTGTTTCTAAGTATATTATCCTGTATCATCAACCTTGTGTTCAGTGGGGAAGAAACCATTGGCATCCATGTATGTAAAGCTGGATAGGTAAATTTGAGCTAGTGACTTAGCTTTTCTCAGCTTTCCATTTCAATTTCTGTAACATAAAGATTTCAATTCTTACCTCACAAGGTTATCGAGACTTATGTTAGTTGCTTCCTTCATCTATCTGACTTCTCTGTCTTCTCTTGTAATTTTTTTCCCCCTATGTATATTCTTCCTTTCTTCCTCTTTGTGCCTTCTCTGCCCGTCACAAGTAGTTTTTTGGTAAATGGTAACAAGACACTCTGAATTCAGTGTGTGAGTGAACCTATTATATTAATAAAGATGCACATCATTTAAAGGGCACTGGGACATATTAATTCTGTAAGGATAAGAGTTTTTAGGCCATATGAGCTAACCGAGGAGATATTGTAAAGTTAAATGAGCAGTATAGAGGCCAGAGAGGTCATGCTTTGTCAAAGTAGCCAGGGAATGGTCAGCTGAGCAAAATGAGACTGACGTTAGATTTGAAGAGAGTTGTGAGGAAGGTGTTCACATAGGATGTCCAGGAGCAGTGGAGTTTGGAAGAACAGGATTGACAAAACTAATCCATCAACTGCTTAGGAGGACTAAGGAAGCTGTGAGGATAAATCACCTCCCGTGGGAGTGCAGAAACAAGGCCTAGCATAACCTCATTTATTTATTGATTCAATTCAGAAAATAGTTGTTGAACGAATTAAAGCTTCTAGGAATAGGTAGGGAGAACTAGCAGCTAGCTAATGAAGAGAATTGAGTGGGCTCTGAGTTGTTGCAGGAGGAGCATTGAAGGTCTTGCCTGAGTTTGTAACCCTGCTGTTGAGACTGGTGATGTGGCATTGTTTGTGCCATTTAGTCTGTCTGGACTTCGGTTTTGTTTTGTTTTTTGTCTGTAATCTTTTCTTGCTTTGGGGGGATGAAGAGGGATCTGCTTCTTCATTTCTGTTCTTTTTTTTTTTTTTTTTTTTTTTTTTTTTTT
>NW_022436950.1:16763335-16770510 GCF_009761245.1 Sapajus apella | reverse complement strand
TTTTTTTTTTTTTTTTTTTTTTTTTTTTTTTTAACCTCCGTTTCACCCTCTTTCTTTTACTTGTCTCAGGATTTTTGTTACCTGTGCCATATTTATTTCTTAGGTGTCTTTGATGATTTATCAGTTAGCTTTGTGCATTTCTCCATGTGATCATTTATGTGTTTACTACATGGAATTCATTGGGATGTTTGCATGAGTCTCTTCCTCTTTTGACATCTCAATAAACAAGATTCTCATGTAAACCACCTCAGAGGCAATGGGCAGTAAATAGATGGAGCGACAGATCAGGCAGACATATTGAGATGTACAATAGGTTAACAAATAATTACAAAAGAAAATGAGCACTATAAGAGAACTTTATCCATCCACTGACCTCTATGGGCCAGTGGATGGATAAAGTTCAGGCTAGGGTTGGGGCCAGTGGAGGTTTGGATCTCAAAGAATACCTAATCAAATTAGATGCGAAGAGATAACTAGACTTAGGATGTATGCAGAAGAATAAAGGACATCCAGGTAGAACTAACAGGGCAAAGTGAGCAAAGGCAGAGAGGACAGGTAAGGGAGGCAGAGAGGTGGATGGAATTGATTTGTGATGTAGCGTGTGAAGTAGAGAGTTGGAAGGTGAGAGTTGAAAAGTGAGCTGACTTCAAGTTGTGGAGAGCCCTAAGTGCTTGGCAGAGGAGTTTGGAATTTTTTTTTTTTTATTCCTTCCTGTATATTTTCTTTTGGACAATAAGGAGGGCATTGAGACTCTTGAAGAGAGGATTGATGTGAAATATGGGTTATAACGGAGTGGCAGTGTCACACTGGCAACGTGGATGCAGGATGCATTGATGGAGGAGGGAGAGGGGACTAGAGGTAGAGGGGTAGTTACAGATACAGTTGAATTCTGCCAAGTGACAGGAGTCAAATTCAAAGTGGTATAGCTGGGATCTACTCAAAGAAAGCCAGATGAGGGGTCCTCAAGGCGATGGTTAGATCAGGGAGTGGAGGAGAGTGAACAAAGTTCTGGACTTAGATGTTTGTAGAATGAGGTGAGAAGTCAGTGAAAGATGCATAAAGTGCTTATCACTAGGGGCCAGTAGGCATTGTCTAGGCAGGCCTCAGCCAAGGCTGGGTCCCGCAAACGTGTGGCATTGGTCCTGGCTGTGAAACTCTCCAGCTGGCAGCCTTGTGGGTAGGAGTGAAGAAAATGCAATGAATCTGCAAAGAGCTGTCGTGTTTTAGAGGTTTAGGACAGCGAGTGCTCAGGAGTCCTCCAGGAAGGACGTGGTTGTCACAGAAACATTGCTCCCTGGGACTAGGCTTTCAGGGGGCAAGAGAAGCCACAAGGGAGTTGGTGGCCAAGATGGGGTAGGAGAGCAGGTCTAGTGGGTGAGGGTTGTGGGGTTACTAGCAGCCTATTCTCATTCTGTTCATTTTTAAGGCTTGAATTAGTTTTCTAATGATAGGAATCTTGTTCCTTTCGGACGACAGATGTGGATTTTTTTTTTTTTTGCTTCTCGGCTTTATCTGTGGCATTGCTACGCTTGTGGCATTCCCTCCACCCCTTGTTTTTGGTGATCATAATCGTCACCATAAAAAAGGTGTATAATTCCAAGGAAAAACTTAAGTAGGGCAAATGCTCAACAGAGAAAAGTTCATAATTTAGAATATAGGTGTGCCGAAGTTTATAAAATAGGTAATATAGTACTAAGACAATTACCCCCCCCCCCTTTTTTTTTTTGTGATGGAGTTTTGCTCCAGTGGCACGATCTTGGCTCAGGGCAACTTCTGCCTCCTGGGTTCAAGTGATTCTCTTGCTTTAGTCTCCCGAGTAGCTGGGATTTCAGGCATACCACCACACCCAGCTAATTTTTTGTATTTTTAGTAGATACAGGGTTTCACCATGTTGGCCAGGCTGGTCTTGAACTCCTGACCTCAGGTGTCCACCTAACTTGGCCTCCCAAAGTGCTGAGATTACAGGTGGGAGCCGCCACGACCAGCCGACAATGACATATTTTTTATAGAAAGAAAATAAAATTATCTTAGGAAAATTTAAATAAATTATTACTCTTAACATCTGTCATTCATCTATCTGTTCGTCCATTCATGTGATGGATGCTCCCACCAGGCACGTTGCTAGTGGACACCAAGAATAGTGATGAATAAGACAAATACGGGTCTTTCCTGGTACGTAGAGTGGGAAGAGGAACATTAAGCAGTTCCATAAGTAATTATTTAATTACAACTGCAGTAGGTCCTATGAAGGCAAAGTTATAGGGTGCCAAGGGTGGGGAGTAGGCTGTCTTGAGGGGCTTCTCTGAGGAAGTGGCATCCAGCTGATGTAGGCGAACTGGGATAGTGGTGTGGCGGTGGGGCGACTGGACTGCTTTCTAGGCAGAGGCTTGAAGCTGGGTGGGGTGGGGTGGAGACTTGGCTTTGGGGAAAATTCACGGGAAGGCCAGAGGGGCAGGAGTTTGTGCAGAGGTCCTCTGAGATGAAACTGGGTGCAAAAGTAAATGGGCCACAGCATGCATAAGACAGGAATAAAAATAAAGCTGTCTCTTACAAGCCATCCATTGAGAGTAGAGTGGGAGGATTAGGGAACTTGGAGACTCGATTGTGCCAACTAGTTAGCAATATCTACGTCAAGTCAGTACGCGTCTTTGGTCCTCAGTTACTACAAAAAGTTTAAATTTTATTATTACAAAATTCGGAAACAATTACCTTTCTGTGGTTTGAATTATATGATTAGGAATGTTACAATTTACCGAAATTAAATGTATATACATATAACAATATACCTGATCCTATATTGTGTCAGTTTTGGTATTGTTATCCTATTAAGGCCAATGGGAAACTTTTCAGCTAGATTGGATAATATTTCATAATGTATGTTTTGAAAAATATTTTTAGTGTCTTCTGTAAGTTTACCATTCAGTTTCTTGTTTAAAAGATCATAAATTGACCTAGTGTTTCAGGCATGTCAATATTGTTGCTACATAAATTTGTGGAAATTATATATAATGAATTTATATATTTGCTTTAAAGTTTTCTTCTAAGAATGTATGTTTGATGAGAAAATTTGGAGAATACATAATAGTGTTAGTTCTACATTCTAGATATAGCCAGTGCTGAGGTGCTTTCAATCCTGATACCTATTCGTGTGTTTGTTAACAAAGGTGGAAATACATTGTGTGTATTTAATATTTAACCTACTTCTTATCATATCATGAGCAGTTCCCCTGTTATTGAATGTTTTTGAAAAATACTTTTAGTGGTTGTATAATAATCTGCTATATGTACATAATGTATTTTATCATTTCACAATTATTACATGACAGAGTTGCATGTTTCTGTTACCCCCATTATAAATAGCAATTAGAAATTCTCAAGTAAATTTATTTTTCTTCATTAAATATTCACAGAAGTGGAATTGTTTGGTTAAAAAGGTATAAAAAATTTAAAGGCTTTTACTAAAAATTGCAAAATTGTTTTCCAGAGAGGTTGTACTTATTTCTGTGCCTTTTAGTTTGAGTGTGTCTTGCATTGCATCTGTACTTGCATGTATTTTTTTATTTTTATTTTTTGAGATAGAGTCTCACTCTTATCGCCCCGGCTGGAGTACAGTGACAGTCTTGGCTCACTGCAACCTCCACCTCCCAGGTTCAGGCGATTCTCATGCCTCAGCTTCCTGAGTAGCTGGGATTACATGTGTGCACCACCATGCTCAGTTCATTTTTTGCATTTTTAGTAGAGGTAGGGTTTTACCATGTTGGCCAGGCTGGTCTCAAACTCCTGACCTCAAGTGATGTGCCCGCCATGGCCTCCTAAAGTGCTGCGATTACAGGCGTGAGCCACCGTGCCTGGCCTTGTAATTGCATGTATATATTGAAAACCAGAAAAAAGGTGTTTCATACTAATACTATTTTATATAATTAAAAAAAATTTCTTGGCCAGGTTCAGTGGCTCACGCCTATAATCCCAGCACTTTGGGAGGCTGAGAAGGGAAGATTACTTGAGCCCAGGAGTTTGTGACCAGCCTGGGATTACAGGTGTGAGCCACCATACCTGGCTGTTATGCCTTTAAATATTTACTTTATGGCTTTAAAATATTTTCTTAAATATTTTCTTCATGCCTATTTAAATTATAGAATATAAAATAGTATTTATAAAAATATACATTTATGCATACCTGCTATGTATCACATACTCTGCTAGATTCTAGGAAAGCAGAAAAACAAAACAGTCCTTGCTTTAAGAAGCTCACAGTCTATTGGAGGGAGACAGAAAAGTAAAGTTAAAATGCAGTTGTAATAAGTTATGATAATGGTATGCCTAAAGTGTTTTGGAAGCTCAGAGGAAGGACATCTAACCCAGCCTTGATGGAAGAGGGGAGGAAAAGGATGGACATAAAAACAAATGGAAAGAGTTCAATCAAAATCTATATTCCTTTACTTCCGGATAGAGCATAGTTTTTCTGAGTGAGTCAGGAGGGGATTGGAGATGGCACCCAGGGGACATACAAGTGTAAAGTCATGGGACAAGAATACACATGGGGAATGCTTGGGGAACTGAAAGGGTGTTTTATACAATTAACAATAGAGATCAGGCCAGAGGAGGCCTGATAGATTGAGAGAGGCGGTGGAGAGATCAAGGGGATTGAATGTCTGGATGCGTCAAAGGATTGTAGCGAAAGAGTTGGTGGAATAAGCAGCAATCTTGCATGTTCTTCACATGTACCTCCAAACCTAAAATGCAATTAAATATATATATAGAGAGAGTAGTTTTGGAGTTTTGTACTTAAGGGATAGTTTTGTACTTAAATTGTTTAGAGGGTGTTTTTTGAAAGTTAGTTTTGTGATTTTCCTTGTAATGAAGAGGTGAAGCACATGACTGCCCAAATGGGAAGTTCCATGAGGGCAGAGTCAGTTGACTATGCAGGGCCTGTTTATGTAAATCTGAACTTCTATATTGAGAATGAAAAGCATAGCACATTTGTAGATTTACTTTTCTGGTGAGAAACATCTATATTGGTGTTTGTTGTTTTTATTAGATACACTTATACCTTTATAAATACTTAGTTCTAGGAGGATTCTGTAGGCATGTAACAGTTTTTGTGTTTTGCATGGATGCTTCTGGGGAGAATGGTGTACATAGTGTAAAACTGGCATATGGGATGCCTGTATATTCTTAACTTCATCATGTGTTAGAGGATTACATGCTAGAAATTTGGATGGGACAATACCCAGAATTGTGAGTCACTATCTGGGAATTGCCCTTGATGCATAGATAATTTACCCATAGGCAATTGGGAGCTGACTGTATGTGTGTGTGTTTAAGTTAATAAAGTTTATTTATATTATATGATGCCAGAGTTCAGGCATGTTAACTATAGGTGATTATGGTTTTTGTTTCTTGTTATTAATTTCAAATAGCTTTATGAAATAATTATATTTGCTGTCTTTCTTAGATAAGTCAAGAACATAATGTGTTTCATTTGAGCTCCTTCAGGGAGAGTAGGTTTAATTTATTCTTCCACCAGAAAGAAAGATACTGTGTTTTATTCACTGCTGCACACCCAGTGCCCAGCATGTAGGAGACACTCACATTTGTTGAATGAATGAATGAATCAGTCTCTGCATCCCTGCTACCTAGGACAGTAATGGACCCGAGATACTGAGTAAGCATTTATTAAATTGAGTTGAAAGATTTGAACATGTTACCACAAAATTTTTGGAAGGCCAACAATCTCACATGAAAATAACCAGTATATACTTATTAATGGGAGCTCAGGAATTCCCAAAGGATAGACTTTCTGTTGATAAATAGGTACTTGAACAACTAGCTGATTGAGTAATATATGCTAATGTAATTTAAAAAATTTATGTGATTATGAAGGCAGGAACGTGGTGGAGTGTTTCAGGCCAGGCCAACTGCTTGCTGTACTTTAATGTCATTGCTGCTTGTTGCCTTCTCTGCAGCCTTGTTGACACTCCTGACAACACCCTCATCAACCTTTGTGTTTGTCTTTGGCTTCTAGAGCACCATTCCCTGTTCCTCTACCTTGTCTTGTTGGTTCTTCTGGCATCTGCCCTAAATCCTTTATCCGTCAACTGAATATACTGTTTTTGAGGAATTCTGTGTTCTATGAATAGAGTCAGTGGTGACCGTGACATCTGCATCCTCAGCTGTTGGGAGCCCCAGCCTTGTATTTCTAACAAAATACTGAGTCTCTCTTCTGGTCTTTCCCACGAACTTAACATCCAGGCCTATATTCACGCACTCATGTTTGCGTCTTGTTCTTCTTGTATTCCTTATTACATGCCACCATTCTTTCATTCTGGAAATGTAGACGCTGATTTTCAGAACTCTTACTCTATACATCCTACCTGACAGGTCCTACTATTTTCCCTCAGAGAAGCCTCCACAGTTGATCCTGTTTCTTCTGAGTCTTCTGCCTTAAATTCTGCACTTCCTCACTTGGGCTGTTGTAATAGCCACACACCTGGAATCCCTTCTGGTTTATTTTCTGTGTTGACCCAAGTAATCATTCTATAAAAAAACAAATTTAGGACCAGGTGCAGTGACTCACACTTGTAATCCCAGCATTTTGGGAGGCTGAGGTAGGTAGGGGTGGGTCACCTGAGCTCAGGAGTACGAGACCAGACCAACATGGTGAAACCCCATCTCTACAGAAAATACAAAAATTAGCCGGACATGATGACAGGTGCCAGTAATCACAGCTATTCGGGAGGCTGAGGCAGGAGAATTGCTGGAACCCAGGAGGCAGAGGTTGCAGTGAGCCGAGATGGTGCCACTGTACTCCAGCTTGGGGGACAGAAAGAGACACTGTCTCAAAAAAAAAAAAAATTAAAAAAATAAAGCAGATTTAGTTAAATGCTTTCCTTGAAAACCTATGCAGTGAGCCAAGATGGTGCCACTTTACTCCAGCCTGGGGGACAGAGAGAGACACTGTCTCAAGAAAAAAAAAAAAAAAAAAAAAATTAAAAAGTGAAAAGCAGGGCCGGGCGCGGTGGCTCAAGCCTGTAATCCCAGCACTTTGGGAGGCCGAGGCGGGTGGATCACGAGGTCAAGAGATCGAGACCATCCTGGTCAACATGGTGAAACCCCGTCTTTACTAAAAATACAAAAAATCAGCTGGGCATGGTGGCGCATGCCTGTAATCCCAG
>NW_022436950.1:16602284-16763235 GCF_009761245.1 Sapajus apella | reverse complement strand
AAAAAAATCTAAAAAAAAAAAAAAAAAAAAAAAAAAAAAAAAAGAAAAGCAGATTTAATTAAATGCATTCCTTGAAAACCTATCTCATCCTATCTACAGCATTTTCTTTGCTAACTCCCCCCATATTTCATGTCATCCAGCGATCTCAGGCTACTTGTGATTACTCACCGTGTGCTCATTCATGCCTCTACATTAGGCAAGAGTGGAGGAAGAATCAGAACCTGGAGGGATTGATTTGGCTCTGTCTGTGTGTACATATACTCACCCTGAATCTTGAAGGATGAGTTTATTTTGACAGCCCTCTTAGCTGCTTCTGTGTCTCCAATTCCATACCCCATTCCAAGTTTTGGAGAGAAGAATATGATTGGACCAACGCATTTATATTTTTGATACAGGCCTCATTGGTTGTAGGTCTGCTGAATACCTGTGGCTGCCCACATTTGCCATAGTCTGCGGGGCTGGAGATGGGAACAGAATAGAATCAGATATGTGAAATAGCCAGTGCTTCCCTCCCCAGCAGTCACAGGCCAGGCAATGTGGACTGTGGGTTAACATCATTGGAGACTATTTTAGAATCAGAATAAAGGCCAATAATAAACCTTTTTTTTTTTTTAAAAAAAAATGGAATATGGGAGCTGTGGAAGAGAGGTATTACTAGGCTGGTTGTTTTCTTCAGAGATCTGCTTCTCATCTTTCCAGGACTTAATTCAGCTGGTACCTCAGTTACAATTTTTCTTTAACGCTGTGCAACTTACTGGATAATTTTTTACCCACTGATCTGAAATGTCACTATTGCCGTATACAAAAGTCCCTTGACTATTTCTGGTTTTTAAATTCTGTATTAAAACAATTAGTGTTTGTTTTGATAGGGCAAATATGCATTATATACGCTGTTTCTCAAAAAAGTTTTTCTTCCAGATAAATGTTAGAGTTTATATATCACATAACCATACAAAACAAACACGTAAGACAAATCCTAGTAGGATTGTAATTGGGATTGCATTTGGTTTATGGGTTAATTTTGGCAGAATTACATTTATCCTTTCTACCCAGGAACAAGTCTGTCTTTTCATATATTTAAGAGTTTTTGGTGTCTATCAGTATCATTTTACACACACAGACACACATATGTAAATATGAATGTTATATTGCATGAAGTATTTTAAAGTTGCTTTTGCTATTGTGAACTATATTTCCATTTCAATTTTTGACTGGTGATTAATAGTATATAAGAAAACTATCAGTTTTTATTATTTACCTGGTATCCAGTTATGTTTGTGAATTTTCCCTCTGATTGGATATTTTTCAAATGATTCCTTCAGATTTTCTTGTCAGGCAGCTACTTATCTGCACACAATGATGACTCTGTCTTGTCTTTTTCAGTATTCATACTGCTCATTTTTTTTTTTTTATTGCATTGGCTGAAGTGCAGTGCTGTTTAGAAGAAATGCATTGAGAGCCATAAATGGAGCCATATGTGGTTTTAAATTTCTGGTAGGCATTTGATTTTAATACATTTTATTGAATGTAATTTATCCAAAATCTTACTTCAGTATATATATTCAATATGAAATTTATTAATGAACTGATTTACGTTCTTTTTTTACTACTAGGTCTTTGGAATCCCATGTGTATTTTACACTTAGAGCACATCTCAGTTTGGACTAGCCACGTTTCAAGTGTGCAGTGACACTTGTGGCTAGTGGTTACTGCATTGGACGGCATAGAGTTAGAGCCTCCTTGATGTACAGTAATTATGATCATAGTTGGCCTTGTTGTTCCTTACTTGGATGGAAGTTGCTTTTCAGTTTGGTGTTTAAGGCTGATTCCTAATAAATACACTGGTTTTAAGGCTAAGTGGTTTTGTTTTTGAATAAGATGTTCCTTTAAAAGTTAATAGTTGATATTCACCCCCGCACCCCCCACCCACACGGAGATGCAGTTTTGCTCTTGTTGCCCAGCCTGGAGTGCAATTGTGCGATCTTGGTTCACTGCAGCCTCCACTTCCTGAGTTCAAGTGATTCTCCTGCGTTAGCCTCCAAAGTAGCTCGGATTACAGGCATGTGCCACCATGCCCAGCTAATTTTGTATTTTTAGTAGAGACAAGGTTTCACCATGTTGGCCAGGCTGGTCACGAACTCCTGACCTCGGGTGGTCCACCCACCTCAGCCTCCCAAAAGTGCTGGGATTACAGGTATGAGCCACTATGCCTGGCCTCACTTTTCCTAGATACTTAAGATATACTGTGATGCTCACACCTTTCCCTTCTTACTTAGCCTGTTAAATATATAAAATGGTAGTAATGAAGACTTCTAATGGGTGAAGCGTCTTTGCACTCAGAGTAAACAAACTTTTCTTGGTTATGGTATATCATTCTTTTAACTCAGCTGGATTAGATGTGCTGACATTTTAGGAGTTTTTCCTCATACTCATTAAAGAGGTTGTCCTACATGGTAAGCCAGGTTTTGGAATCAGCATTATATTAGCTCTTGTAAACTAGGGTACAAAATTTCAGATCATTTTGGCTTAAAAAATTGTTTTAAAACTTAAAGGAATATATGCACATGGTTGAGGACTTTTTAAAGTAATTTCTTAGCAAAATGTATTTGTGGAATGTAAATTTTCTAAGTTTTTGCAAGTCTGTAAATTTCTTTACTTGCAGTTGATTGGAAAATTAGCTGAGTAGAATTCTAGGTTAAAACTTTCCCTCAAAACTTTTTTTTTTTTTTTTTTTTTTTTAAATATGCAGTCTTGTTCTGTTGCCAGGCTGGAGTGCAGTGGCATGATCTTGGCTCACTGCAGTTTGCGCCCCCCGAGTTCAGTCGATTCTCCTGCCTCAGCCTCTGGAGTAGCTGGGATTACAGACAGACACGCGTCACCACGCCCAGCTGATTTTTGTATTTTTAGTAGAGACAGGGTTTCACCATGTTAACCAAGATGGCCTTGATCTCCTGACCTCATGATCTGCCTTTCTTGGCCTCCCAAAGTGTTGGGATTACAGGCGTGAGCCATAGTGCCCAGTGTCTCTCAAAACTTTTAAGGCATTGTTCGTAGCTGCCTGCCTTCCTGTGTTTCTGAGACATCTGATGCCGGTATTCCTTTATAACACTTGGTCTCCAACCTTTTTGGCACCAGGGACTCAGTTTTGTGGAAGATAATTTTTTCAAAGATGGGAGTTGGGGAGGCAGGGGGATGGTTTTGGGATAAAACTGCTCCACCTCAGATCATCAGGCATTAGATTCTCATAAGGAGCGTACAACCTTGAACCCTTGCAGGCGCAGTTCCTGCTCCTGTGAGAATCTAATGCAGCTACTGTTCTGACAGGAGGCAGTAATGCTTGCTCACCTGCTGCTGCTCACTTCCTGTCGGGACTGTGGCCTGGGGGTTGGGGATTCCTGCCTTAGAGAATGGGTGACCATATATCCTGATTTGTCTTGAATACCTCCAAAGCACTCTTTTTAGTAGTACGTCCTTTTCCTTTGAAACGTATCCTTGTTCGTTGATCATTTATAGGATCACCTTATTTGTAGGTGGCCTGTGGGAAGAAAGTTGAAGGCACAATCTGTCCCAACATAATAAATAACGGATTACTTAGATATAGCAATGATACCAAATGTATATACGGATTACTTAGATACAGCAATGATACGAAATATATTACTTAGATACAGCAATGATAACAAATATATTTACTTGTTACTTAGTTATAGCAATGACAGCAAATAGATGTAGAACCAATCACATAATTATATAGTCAGTCTTATTAAATCATGATTCTTCATTAATCTTTGCTTTAGTATTATAGCATAGAATCATTTTAGTTTTATAGTATGGACATAATTGGGTGGAAATATAGTTAGGATCTGAAGGGACATTGTGAGAAGTGATCAGGAGGCGAGAGTAAGAGCCTTGCGGTAGTACCAGCACCTGGGAAGGAGCCTGTTACTTAGCAGGCCATGAAGGGGAGTTTCCCTTTCACTGGGGGAGTTCAGAGAACACTGCTTGCCCAACTCTTGAGGAAGGCCTGACATTAGCCAGGCCAGCCTGCAGACATCCAGGGACTTAAGTTTATGGTGTTGTGCTCCAGTGGTCACCATCTTTGTCCGCTTTCCCACCTGATGCTCTTTTTAAGTTCTTAGAAGTTGTGAGAAGTAAGAATAAGAGGAATCCTAAAAGCCTTTGATCTTTCTGATAAGTGTATGGAAAGATACTGACGTATGTGCCTGCTACCTGATAGGGAGGGGCCCTCTGTGCTGTACCCGCGTGGCCCCCTGTATTTTAAGTATGTGATTTCCTTGACCCTACCAATCATGTCAGATGAGTCACTCTCCTGGTCCTGCCCCCCGCCTTGTATACAATAAATATCAGTGCTTCCAGGTATTCCTGGCCACCACTGGACTCCATGCCTTGGTAGAAGTGGTCCCCTGGGCCCAGCTGAATTCTTCTGTTATCTCTGTGTCCTGTGTCTTTCTTTGCTTCGATCTATTGTCTCTGCACACAAAAGAACACTCACTAGACCCTGCGGAGCTGGACCTTGCAGTGGCCTGCTTTCTGTATTTTTAGGAGGATTTTAGGATATTCATATACTCTCCACTTTGAGAATTTACATGGCTGTGTCTAGAAGTCAGTTATGTTTTTCCCTTATTCATCTGCCTAGCTCTTTCAAACTGAAGACTAGTATCCATCAGCTCTGGGATATAATATTGCAGAATGCTTCTGGAATTTCTGCTTCGTTATTCTCGTTTCTTTTTATTTCTGGAACTCCTTGTAGTGGAACTTGAATCTCTTGGATTGATTTAACACTTTTTTTTTTTTGAAAATGAGCCAAATTTTCTATATTCTACCCCCTTTTGCTTTTCTTTATCTGGGAAAGAGTCTCAACCTCATTTTCTGACAGTTGTATTGACTCTTTAATTTCAGCTGCTATTTATTTCAAAGAGCTTTTTCTTATTTTGATTCCTTCTATTAATATATAGCATCCCATTCTTGTTTCATAGATGGCAGTAGCCTCTCTTATGCTTTTGAGAATATTACATAGACGTATTTATGCATTTCCCACATTTCCTGCATTGTCTATTTCCACTCAGGCACCTTTTCTCTGCTATTTTTTCTCTTTCTTTGATAGTGATGGTTTTTCACGAATATCTGGTGATTAAGAACTTTATCTTCTGTCTGGATTTTGAATTTTGAAATGTTTTTCCTGTTTCTAGTTTCTTTTTCCACAAATTCTGAACATTGGCACCAGGTTTAATATTATTAAACAGAGATCCGAGTATGTCATCCTCCTGCTAATAAAAATTACAAGACTTTTAACAGACCTGGATAATGTTTCAACCACTCATTGCAGTGTACTTTCACAGCAACAGTGAGACATTTGTTTTTTAGGACTGCTGTAGCAAGTCACCACAGATTGAGTGGCTTAAAACAACAGGAATTTATTCTGTTAATGTTAATAGAAACCAGAAACTCCAGTCGGTGTTGCTGGGCTGAAATTAAAGCAGAGCTTTGAAGGCCCCCAGGAAGAACCTGTTCCTTGCCTCTTTCAGCTTCTAGTGGCTCCTGGCATTCCCTCTTATCAGTCCAATCTTTCAGACCAGCATCTTCAAGTCCTTGTGTCAGTCCAATCTTTCAGGCCGGCGTTTTCAAATCTCTCTGCTTCATCTTCACATCACCTTCCCCTTCGTGTATGTCAAATCTCCTTCTGCCTCTCTATTAGGACATTTGTGAGGGCATTTAGGTACCACTGGGTAATCTAGGGTCTTTTTCCAAATAAGGTCACATTTGCAGACTCTAGGGATTAGGGCCTGATACCCTTGAGGTCCTTTATTCAGCTTACTACAACTATTTAGAATCTTCTGAAATTTCTCTTTTCTTGTATACTTCCCTTTGCTTTTACACATAACTGTTATCACTGCCTGCAGTTATTGTCTACTTGAACAAAAATGCATGCATCAACTCAGTTTACAGTGATTTCCTTGACCTTATCTTCCCCATTCTAGAAAAAAGGCTGCATTTGCCTGTTTTCCTAATGCAGTTGTTGCACTTTTCATAGTTTGCCATGTTAAAGTGATTTGTCAGGCCCTGCCACTGACTGGGAATTTTTTTTCAGTATTAATGGTGTCATTCTCAGAATACAAAGTGTCAGGTCTGGAGTGACTAAGGCATTTAATAAATATTTGTTGAAGAGATTAACATTTATTGAGGGCCAATTAAATACCTAGTAGGACTTGTCACCTTGGGCCATTTAACTAACAAAACAAAGCAGAGTAAAGTAAGTATGCACCTGTGTCAGAGTTTCTCCAGGGCATCTTTCTCAAAAGGGATTGCTGAGTCGTAGGAGTCTACATATTCAGCTTTTGCAAGGTGCTGCCAAATTGCTCTCCAAACTGGCTGTACTTCCCTAAGAATGCCAAGAGCTATCTTGTGTCCTATGTCCTTGCCAACACTTGTGAATTTTTTTTTTTTTCATTTAAAAAATTTAATGGGGGAAATGATACTGTTTTAATTTGCATTTTCTTGATAATGAATGAGGTTAACCATTTTTAATGTTAATAAACAATGTGGAATTTTCTCAATATACATAGTCTGCTTTCTCTTATTGTTCTTTTTTATTTATAGAAATTCTAAAAATATGGATATGAATTATTTATTTATGGCACTGTTCTCATTTACATATGAGGAAACTGGCACGAGGAATATTTAATAATAAGGTGATTTCTAAGTTATTTCCCCCCAGATGAATAGATGAATGACCTTGTCTACAGTCATAGCTAGTAAGAAACAGCAGGCATTTTGAACCCAGATGCATCTGAGTTTAAGAAATGCCTTTTTTTTTGTTTGTTTGCTTCTTTGTTTTTGGGAGATGTAGTCGCGCTGTGTTGCCCAGGCTAGAGTGCAGTGGTGCTATCTTGGCTCACTGTAACTTCCGCTTCCGGGGTTCAAGCAATTCTCCTGCCTCAGCCTCCAGAGTAGCTGGGACTACAGGCACATGCCACCACATCGAGCTAATTTTTTTAATTTTAGTATTTGGGGTTTCACTGTATTGGTCAGGCTGGTCGTCATGAACTCCTGACCTCAGGTGATCCACCCACCTCGGCCTCCCAAAGTGCTGGGATTACAGGAGTGAGCCACTGTGCTTGGCTTTCTTTTTAAATTTTTATTTATTTATTATTTTACTTTAAGTTCTGGGAAACATGTGCAGAATGTACAGGTTTGTCTCACAGGCATACATGTGCCATGTTGGTTTGCTACACCTTTCAACCCATCATCTAGGTTTTAAGCCCCGCATGCATTAGGTATTTGTCCTAAAGTTCTCCCTTCCCTTGCCCGCAACCCCTGACAGGCCCTGGTGTGTGATGTTTACCTCCCTGTGTCTGTGTGTTCTCATTGTTCAACTCCCACTTATGAGTGAGAACATGTGGTGTTTGGTTTTCCGTTCCTGTGTTAGTTTGCTGAGAATGGTAACTTCCAGTTTCATCCATGTCCCTGCAAAGGACCTGAACTCTTTCTTTTTTTATGGCTGCAAGGCATGTCTTTTTTTTTTTTATTCTAGAAAAAAAAAGAAAGAAAGAAAAGAATGAAGGAGAGGAAGAAAGAGGAAGAGGGAGAGAGAACGGGGGTGTTGCTTTATTGCCCGGGCTAGAATGCAGTCTAAAAATGGGTATGCCTGTAATTGTGCTTAATAATAGAGACATGAAAAAAAAAATGAGGGAAGAAAATAACAAACAAGCAGCCAACCAATATTTCATTGAAACCTGTAAATAGATGTGATGTGGTACTGATAAGAGTATATATTTTGTGTATTTAAAGTAGAGAGTTCTATAAATGTTAAGTTTACTTGTTCCGGATCTGAGTTCAAATCCTGGATATCGTTGTTAATTTTCTGTCTCATTGATCTGTCTAATATTGATGTTGAAGTCTCCCACTATTATTGTGTGGGAGTCTAAGTCTCTTTATAAGTCTTATATGTCTGGGTATTCCTGTATTGGGTGCGTATATATTTAGGATCTTTAGCTCTTGTTGCAGTGATCCTTTTATCATTATGTAATATCCTTCTTTGCTTCTTTTGATCTTTGATGCTTTAAAGCAACTCCTGCTTTTTATTTCTTTATTTTTCCCCTCCATTTGGTTGGTAAATCTTTCTCCATCCCTTTGTTTTGAGTTTTTGTGTATCCTTGCATGTGAGATGGGTCTGGATGCAGCATACCGATGGGTTTTGGCTTTTTTTGTCTGTCTGTGTCTTTGGATTAGGGGATTTAGTCGATTTAAATTTAGAATTAATAATAATATATGTGAGTTTCATACTGCCATTTAATGTTAGCTGGCTGTTTTGCCTATTAGTTGATGTAAATTCTTGATTATGTTGATGCTCTTTACTTTTTGGTATTTTTTAGAAAGGCTGATACTGGTTGTTCCTTTCTATTTGTAGTGTTTCTTTCAGATGCTCTTGTAAAGCAGGCCTGGTGGTGATGAAATCTCTGAGTGCTTGCTTGTTCACAAAAGATTTTATTTTTCCTTCACTTATGAAGCTTAGTTTGGCTGGATGTAAAATTCTGGGTTGAAAGTTCTTTTCTTTAAGGATGTTGAATATTGGCCCCCACTCTCTTCTAGCTTGTAGGGTTTCTGCTGAGAGATCTGCTGTGAGTCTGATGGGCTTCCCTTTATGGGTAACTTGACCTTTCTCTCTGGCTGCCCTCAGTATTTTCTCTTTCATTTCAACCCTGGTGAATCTGGCGATTATGTGCCTTGAGGTTGGTCTTCTTGAGGAATATCTTTGTGGTGTTCTCTGTATTACCTGGAGTTGAATATTGTCCTGCTTTGCTAGGTTGGGAAAGTTTTCCTGAATTATCCTGAAGCGTATTTTCCAGCTTGGATTGATTCTCTTTGTCACATTCAGGCACACCTATCAGGCTTAGATTAGGTCTTTTCACATAGTCCCATATTTCTTGGAGACTTTTCTCTAATCTTGTCTTCTCGTTTTATTTCATTAAGTTGGTCTTCCACTTCTGATATCTTTTCTTCTGCTTGATTGATTTGGCTGTTAAAACTTGTGCATAGTTTGCAAAGTTCTCGTGTTGTTTTTCAGCTCCATTAATTCACTTATATTCCTCTCTAAATTGTGTATTCTAACATTTCATCAAATCTTTTTTCAAAGTTCTTAGTTTCTTTGCATTGGGTTAGAACAAGTTCTTTTAATTCCCAGAAGTTTCTTATCATCCACCTTTTGAAGCCTGCTTCTGTTAATGGAACACAGTCTTTCTCCATCAGGCCTTGTTCCGTTGCTGATGAGGAACTGTGATCCCCTGTAGAGGGAGAGGCATTCTGATTTTGGGTATTCTCAGCCTTTTTAGGCTTTCTTCCCTTCTTTATAGATTTATGCATCTGTGGTCTTTATAATTGGGTTTCCGAGTGGACATCCAACTTGTTGATTCCCAGCGCTAAAATCTGAGCAACCACTGCGCCATCCAAAACAGCGGCGTTATAATTGATGGTGCTTTTCTGACTGCACCAAGAACCACCGCACCAAGGCAGCGGCAAAACCGCCTCGCCAGCCACAAGAGTCGCGCTGGTGACCCGTGGGGCTCCTCTACTGGGAATCTCCTGGTGCGTGAGCAACAAAAAGTCATCTGAAAGTGTGGCGTCCTCTTGTTCTCTGCACTTTCACTGGGAGCTACAATCCGGAGCTGCTAGTGATCAGCCAGCTTGGATCTCTCTCCCAAGGTCTGTCCTTTTTTACAAAAATTAGTAATGAATTAAAAGTTAATGAACCAGTGGTATGTTGAATTAAATGATTCAAAAACTTAGCTTTTAGTTCTACTTGTTTATATATTCTTAAAAATGACTATATAATGACTACTAACTACTTGCTTCACAGATGATAGAGAAAATCATTGAAATAAAATTTAAAAGTGTTTTTATAAACAATATATTAACATCACCGTGTATACATCTTTATTATTCTTTATCATCATTATGAGTAAATGAACTCAGCCTTTATAGTATGCTTTTTGACTTTTGGAAATATCTTATTTTTTAAAATAGATTTTATTTTTTAGAGCAGTTTTAGGTATACAACAAAATTAAGAGGAAGATACAGCAATTTCTCATATACCCTTCCCCTACACAGGCATAGCTTCCCGCTTTATCAACATCTCCCTACCTCCCCAGCGTGCTGCATTGGTTATAATTGATAAACCTACATTGATACATCATTATCACCCAAAGTCCATAGTTTACATTAGGGCTTACTCTTAGTATTATACCTTCTGTAGGTTTTAACAAATGTGTGATGACGCATATCTACCATTATAGTACATATAGAATAGCTTTACTGCCCTAAAAGTCCTTTGTACTCTGCCCTATTCATCCCTCTCTGTCTCCTAATCTCTGGGAACCATGGATCCTTTTACCATCTCCATAGTTTTGCCTTTTCCAAAATGTCATATAGTTGGAATCACACAGTACATAGCATTTTCAGATTATCTTCTTTCACTTTGTAATATGTGTTTTAAGTTTCCTCCATATCTTGTCATGGCTTGATAGCTCATTTCTTTTTGATACTGACTCATTTTCCATTGTCTGGATATACCACAGTTTATTTATCCATTACTTTATTGAAGGATATGTCGATTGCTTTAAACTTTTGGCCATTATGAATCAAGCTGCTGTGAACATTCATGTGCAGGTTTTTTTGTAGACATCTTTTCAAGTCTTTTGGGTAAATAGTGAGCACTATGGTTGCTGGATCATTTATTAGGAGTATGTTGAGTTTTACACGACATTGTCAAACTTCCATAATGGCTGTACCGTTTTGCATTCCCACCAGCAACAAGTGAGAGTTGCTCCACATCCTTGCAAACATTTGGTGGCATTAGTGTTTTGGGTTTTGGCCGTTCTTACAGGTGTGTAGTGTGTATACTATATGTTTTTGAAGAAAAGTTACATAATAAAATGTGATTTGCTAGTGTGATAGATTGGTATTTCCAGAAAAACTCACCAGAATTTTTCATGTGAGGTTTAGAAGTAAAATATCTCCAGGAAAAAGTTGGCATTCGGCTCTGATTAACCAGACTATGAGTAGTCATGCTTGTCTTTTTTATGTTTGTTTTGACAGGTTTTGACACAGAGCGCATATCTTCAAAGCACCTAGTACCTCCTACCATTGTCAACTGGTAAAATATTTAATTTTTTATTACAATAGATTTATTTGATATAAAATCTATTAAGTTAAAACCAATTACGTCTAAACTGACCAAAAAAATTGTAATTTTCACTTTATGATTGTAGAATTATGAAAGTTACAGAAGATAGTTTCATACTTACTTTAATTCCATAGAAATCCATTAGGACATTAAACTATGTTATTAAGCAATATTGTCCAGCTCCTTTTCCTTAACTTGAATTTCACCAAGTATCTGCAAGGGATTTGAACTCAGTAGCCTGTTTATTTTGCATAGTTTAGCATGAATTAGACTTACTACCATTTCGGTAAGTGATGGTCATTTAAAATTTGTATTAATGTTACTGTAAATTTCTGACCGGACATTTTAGTAGAGGTTGTAGTTTCAGGGGCTTTTTGTCAACCTATATAAGGTTCTGTATGGTTACTAATGAGGCATAAGAAATATAGCAAAATTTTATTCTTTCTGTGGCATCTGAAGTGAATTAGGGTTTATGAAATTTTTGGGCAAAAATCGAAGGATCAAAGTGACCTGAAGGTTTTTAGCATTGGATGAAATGAAAATAAAATTGAGTAGGACTGCTGTAAGGAATAGTCTATGTTGGTAAAGTGCTTCGATGACATAAAGGCAATAAGTGGTTTATCCATTAGAATCATGATGGTTGACATCTTTTTCAGAATATCATTTCAAAGTATTTTTCATGTAAGTTGAATTTACTAATCTTGACATTTTTAACTGATTTTAAAAAGAGATCACACAAGTAATATGTTTATTATTAAAAACCATAAGCAGTGTAGGAGTATCTAAGTAAACAGGAAACTTCTCTGTTACCCTTGTTCTTTTAGTAGGGTTATCCCTTATTTTCATGTAGTGTGTCTTTTCAGACCCTTTGCATATCCAAGATTGCCATCTTTTAATGAAGTAGGTGTGATGGACAAAGGAATATACTTTATTCACTTGAATAGTACACTTTACTTTGTTTCAGACATGTCTGTGCCTAAGTCTCTTTGAGGGATATACATGATCAAATTAAGTCTTTTTTTTTTTTTTTCTTTTTTTGAGACAGAGTCTCACTCTGTGGTCCAGGCTAGAGTGCAATGGTACGGTCTCAGCTCACTACAGCCTCCGCCTCTTGAGTTCAAGCTATTCTCCTGCCTCAGCCTCCTGAGTAGCTGGGATTATAGGTGTTTGCCACCATGCCCAGCTACTTTTTTATATTTTTAGTAGAGACCCAGTTTCACCATGTTGGCCAGGCTGGTCTTGAACTTTTGACTTCAGGTGATCTGCTCACCTCGGCCTCCCATAGTGCTGGGATTTATAGGTGTGAGCCACCGTGCCCACGCGCCCAGTCAAGAGTGCTTTTGAAGTGACTAATTAAACCCATTGTAACACGATACTCCTCTACAGATTTCTTTTAGTAGCTAATGGGTTATGGGAACCCCAGACTTTGAATTCTTAGCTAAGAATGCATCAAAAGAGTTTAGTAGATTTACAATAAAATTCAAATTGCAAAGATAATTATGGGATATTAAATGATAGATTTTAAATAGGAAGACATTTATAGAAATGACTGTAATTACTGTTGCCTTTATAGAGGATCAGCTAGGTTTGTGTAGATGAAAAAGTGGTTTTGGAGCTTCAGTGCATTTACTTGTGCTCATTAGAGTACTTAGGACATGTGAGGAGGGAAAAGGATGTCAGAAACCGATTTGGGCGGGCGGCGCAGGGGAGGAAGCACTATGGTACAGTGACAAAGGCAACTTTGTCATAATTTTGCCAAAAAAGGGGAACAAAACTCATAATCATGTTATATAGGTTAGCTGTGATGAAGTAAAGGAAATGTCATGAACTACTTAGGAAACCCAGTGTCTTGAATCCTGAAACTTAGAACTCAGTCCTTTCACATCTGGAAATTGCTTATGCTCAGAAGTCCTGTGATTTAAGAGATAATGTAAAAATGGAAGTTAATGCACATTTATATGTGTCGTTTGTGCAGTTGTTGGATTGAGATATTTTAAACTTCTTAAAAAATCTAGGGAAGCAAATTTTGATTTGTATGTGAAAGCGACCTAGATGAGAAGTATGGAAGGAGATGGAGACAGCAGAAAGTTTACTACTCCCTTGGTTTAAGAGGAGAATGTTTTTTTTTTTTTTTTTTCCCCATTTATTTATTTTATTGCATTTTAGGTTTTGGGGTACATGTGAAGAACATGCAAAATTGTTGCATAGGAACACACGTGGCAGTGTGATTTGCTGCCAGATGTAGGTGATGGGGAGAATGTTTTTTAAGAGTTGGGCCAAATATTTCTCATAGCTACTTAAGGTAGATTCCCTTTTTGCTGTGTCTTCTGTTTTTGTTTTTGTTTTTTGTTTTTTTTTTTTGAGGTGTAGTTTCATTCTTACTGCCCAGGCAGGCTGGAGTGCAATGGCCTGATCTTGGCTCACCGCAACCGCCACCTCCCAGGTTCAAGCAATTCTTCTGCCTCAGCCTCCTGAGTAGCTGGGATTACAGGCATGCACCACCACGCCTGGCTAATTTTGTATTTTTAGTAGAGATGAGGCTTCTCCATGTTGATCAGGCTGGTCTCGAACTCCCAACCTCAAGTGATCCATCCGCCTCAGTTTCCCAAAGTGCTGGGATTACAGACGTGAGTCACTGTACCCAGCCGTCTTCTGCTTTTTAAATGTAATCTGGTTTTTGAGCACTTGCAGAACGGCTGCAGAGGCCAGGAAATGACACACCAGAGAATGGAGGTGATGAGAGGGAAGACAACTGTTGATCTTCAGGAAAAGCTTTTTTAGTGGTAAAATAATTGGGAATTTGTAGGAAGAAGAAAATACTTTTTTTAAAGAATTTAAAGATACAAAAGTGAGTAATATTTGAATACAACACAAGACTATTGACTAAAGGAAGTAATTGCATATTTAAATCTTATTTTTAGCTACTTAACCTTTACACAGTACAAATGAAGGTGATAATGTTAGTTATGATGCAGGTAAATTATTCTGTATATTTCCACAACATACTCATAAGTTCTAATTGTATGTTATTTGCCTTTTCTTAAGTTTGTTTTTTTATCTGGTCCATGCAAAATACAGATAACAAACTGGGCTTTTGGGGGTCGGAAGGGAAATGGGGAAAGAGAAAAGGAAACATTTAAGTAATTTTACTGAATTATCTATAAATCATGTAAATTAAAGAAAATATATTCTGGGTAGACTTAGTTTGTAAAATTATTCTAAGCTATTATAGTTCTTATAAATGGAATAAGCATTTTAAAATCATATTGAAAGTCTTTAGAAACTTTAATTCTTTTACATACTCAAAGCTTAAACATAACCAGAAGAGCTGTCTTCTCTCAAATATGAGTACTTTGTTCATTATATTTACTGTTGCTAACTTTTTTTTTGTATTTTTGGAACTGTTATGTTTTTCCTCTGGCCTTTGAGTTTTCTTTTTTATTTCACCCTGGGGAAAAGAGAGGTTTATTTATTTTTGAGACAGAGTCTTGCTCTGTTGCCCAAGCTGAAGTACATTGGTACGATCTCAGCTCGTTATAACCTTTTCGTCTCAGGCTCAGATGATTCTTGTTTCTCAGCCTCCCGAGTAGCTGGGATTACAGGCGTGTACCACCACACCTGTCTAATTTTTGTATTGTTAGTAGAGATGGGGTTTCACCATGTTGGCCAGGCTGGTCTTGAACTTCTGGCCTCAAGTGATCTGCCCACTTTGGCCTTCCAAAGTGCTGGAATTAAAGGCATGAGCCATTATGCCTGGCCAAAAAGAGGTATATTTAAAAGTGAATTTGTTAATCCAATGAACATAACTTTCAGTTAAAAATTAGGCCGTCTGTTCACTCTCCTTGGTACAGGTTTATGTCATGCTAAATGTAGTATGTAGTTGGATTGAGTTGGAATTATTAAGATCCTCAAATATCGATAAGCCAGGTTGATGTCATTAGGTAACCTAATAGTTCATGTTTGCCTGAAATATTTATATAGCTGGCTTTCTCATTAATCATTTTTAGGAAATGGCTGGGAGAAATAGGAGTAGTACTAAAAGAGTAAAGAATCCTATTCAGTGTTGTCTTAATATGGTCAAGGCATTTAATTCTTGGCCAGTTAGCCTATACTGATAAATATTAAAATAATGCTAGTGACTGGGGCTTCTAGGGTCCAGTTCCTCTGCCCTTTCATTAGTATAATATCATGGTGACAAAACATGTCATTCCTTTTTGTTCCCCTTTAATGAATCAAGCTTGAGCAAAATTCTAATATAAAAAGTTATACTTCTGCATGGAGAAAACTTACTTATTTTGGTTATAACAGAAACAGCATGGAGCACTAGACACAAGAACAAGTATTCTTAATGTATTATCTTAAACAAAAATAAATTTGTAATCATCTCTCTGAAGCTTATGGAGAGAGATCCAAAACTGACTAGGTAGCTGAGGATGCTAAATGGAACAGTATCAATTCCAAATACAAGATGTGCTAAGAATTATTATTACTCTTTTTGCTTACAGTTATTTTATATTGTAAGGGACTTGATGGATGAACATATGATCTCAGCCTCTTCTAACCCTAAAATCTTAAATCTAGTAAACATATATCAGTAATGATGAAAATAGCAGCTGAGATTTGAATATTACTTATGAGGCATGCCCTCATATACTTTACATGTACTGTTTAATCCCATGATAACCTTATAATGCAGATATTCTTAACTTTTTACAGTGTGAGGCCTAGAAATGTAGTTTACCTAAAGTGACATTTAGTAAGTGGCTGAACAGTGTCAAACTTACTCAGTCTCCATGGCCTAAGCTGTTCTTAAGATTAAGGTTGAATGGACTTTTTTATCTTTAGAATCAGCAGGGTATAAAAAGTAATGATACAGAGAAATACTGGTACAGATTGAGTATTTCTTGTCCGAAATGCTTGGACCAGAAGTGTTTTGCAGTTTGGATTTCGGAATATTTGCATATACTTACCAGTTGAGCATCTCAGATCTGAAAATCCCGAATCCTAAATGCTCCTATAAGCATTTCCTTTGAACATCATGTTGACCCTCAAAAAGTTTCAGAGTTTGGAGCATTTCAGATTTTAGATTTTCGGATTTGGGATGCTCAACTTGTATGTATACATAGGTTTGTATAGTCAGCAGATTTTTACAGTATTATTAACACATGTATTTTATTTTTGTAAGGTATGTATTATTGTCGCCTCAGTTTTACAGTAGAATCTGAAGCTTAAGTATGTTAAGGGACCTGTCCTATGTTACATGATGATTAAATGGGAAACCAGCATCAAACCCAGAGCTTATTGTTAAGTTCTAGAAGGGGTGAGTTTATTGAATATTTTTATATATAATGAAACTAATACTCAGTATTATAAATAATAGCACCTTTAGTAGATCATATAAAGCAAGCTTGTTCAACCTGCCCTTTGAATGTGGCAGCCCAACACAAATCCGTAAACTTTCTTAAACATGTTTTTTTGGTGATTTTTTTTTTTTTTTGCGCTCATCAGCTATTGCTAGTATTGGTGTATTTTATGTGTGGCCCAAGACAATTCTTCTTCTTCCAGTGTGGCCCAGGGAAGCCAAAAGATTGGACATCCCTGATACAAATAAAAACAAGTACCTTTTTACTTGGAAACTCTACATTAAACAGAACTTTGTACCCAAACCATATCTACTGATAACTAGCTTTTATAACACGTTAGCATTTTTCAAAAGCTCTTTATGTCACAGTTTATCCTTACTTTAATGTTGTATATTAGATAAATCATGACATATATGGGGAAACGAGGTACAAAAAGCTTATTTTCATCTAAGAAGATCAAACATAGCTAGTGGTAAAGCCAAGACTGCAGTTAGTTTACTTACTCCATGAAACGATTAGTTGTAGGGTAACCAGCTCTTCCTGCTTTCCCTGGGAATTGCCTGGTTTTCAGATACTGCAAATTTTGTGTCCCGAGACACTCTGTAGTCCCAGGCAAACTAGGATGTTTAATCATCCTGATTAATTGTAACTCTTTGTGGTCGACTGGGGATGGGGTTGCCGTATAAAATACAAGGCATTCAGTTAAAATTGAATTTAAGGTTGTTAAATCTGGCAACCCTAAGTAGGAGTAAAGGGACATTTCAGTGTGTAAAAAGTCCACTTTGCTGCTTTTGCATGTGGACCTTAGTCTTCACACATTTATCTACTTAAGGAAGCACCATCTTACAGTTTCCTTTTCTCTGGGGTTCTTGATTCTTATTCTTTCAGCTGTGTGGACAGAGATGCAACAGGTCAGAATGAATATACAAAACCAGATTGTGCTCAATTCAGTAAAGCTGGTGTTTGTGTTTCAGTGAGAGGGGAGCAGTGGTTGGGGTGTGGAGGCTGGGGAACAGAGAGGGTGGGGGTGGTTTGAAGCAGTTAGTTTTCCTTCACTTGGCTGAACACTTAACCCAGATCTCAGCCTGTCCCATCTTTGTTGAATCAGTCTGTCAAAAACCAGCACATTTTCTCAGACCATCCACATTACGTTATCTTTAGACTGTATGTTAAAAAGTATTTGTTTTGAGACCATCCTGGCCAACATGGTGAAACCCCGTCTCTACTAAAAATACAAAAATTAGCCGGGCGTGGTGGTGCGTACCTGTAGTCCCAGCTACTCGGGAGGCTGAGGCAGGAGACTCGCTTGAACCCAGGAGGTGGTGGTTGCAGTGAGCTGAGATCACACCACTGCATTCCAGCCTGGTGACAAAGTGAGACTCCATCTAAAAAAAAAAAGTGTTTGTTGTTGTTAAGGTAGTATGTTAATGTGATTCAAAAACGAAAAGGAAGCTGGGCATGGTGGTGTACCTGTAGTCCCAGCTACTCAGGAGGCTGTGGTGGGAGTAAGACTTGAGCTCTGGAGATTGAGCACAGTCTGGGCAATGTAGTGAGACCCTATCCCTTAAAAAAAAAAAGAAAAGGAATGAAAAGTTTTCCCCAATCTCCTCTTGTATCTATTTACTTACTTACCATGGAGATAATCTGAACTTGTTTCTTACATTCCCCACAAAAGGGAGATTATTACTGTGTATAGAAGACAGAAAAGACAAGTTTCTCAGGTCATTTAAATCTTCATAGTTTGAGGGCTGTCAGTACTCCTGAATCAATTTTGTGAACCCTAGGCATCAGTAGAATATAGTCTTGAGTTGAACTGCATCAATATTAATGGTGAGCAAATTAAGGTTTAGTGACCTGCTCAAGGTCTCATAGTAATTGCAGTAGAGCTCATTCTGGTCTAGTGTATGTGTTTATGCACGTATCCATGTGTGTATATGCTTTTAATATCCCTGTTGTGTGTCAGACTGAAAAAGATGTATATTCCTTTGTCTGATTTCTGTTTTCGATTAATTCTTATCTAGAAGAGGGAATAAAAGCGGTTTTTTACAGAAATAACGGGTCTTGATCAGTTTTGGGGAAATCGAGAGGACTGTATTTGCAGTTCAAAAGGAGAATACTCAATAGTACTACTCTTATTTCCACTATCATAATAATAGGACTGAAACGGTTTTAAAATTACACTGGATAACTGAAACTTAAAGAGTTGGCTTTGTTAAAGTGCTTTTTAATTTAAATATATTCATGGGAAAGACTTGCTATAATAAATCTTCCTCCATTCCTCCTTTTCAACATATATCTTTTATGCAAAATTTCATTTTCTGAGGTTAAAATAAATACAGGCTTAATAGTTTTCTTAAAAAGAAAATACCAAATTATATTATTTCCTCATAAAACTTCCTAGTTGTAAATTGGAAGTCTGTCTAATCCAGATAGTAATATGACTGAATCTTCTAATAATGTTTTTAATTGATTTCCTGTCCAGAATATTTTTGACAATTTTATTTTTGTATTAAAGAAGTACTTGTATGAACTAATGATCTTGATTTCAGCCTGTAGTCATTGCGACGTCATACGTTGAAACTATGTGGTCATAGTTGAAATCTTTGAAGTTGTTGAAAGATTGTGTTAGTTTTGGGGGATTTGGAAAGGAAGAATTCTTTGTTTTTACTAAATACAGTAAGAACCACTGTATTATATAATGAGTTAGTCTGTGCGTCGATATTTGTAAGAATTTAAAACAACTTTCCTACTTTCAGGTCTACTTTTTTTGGGGAGGGAGACAGCAGGTTATATAGTAAGTGAATGCTTTAAAACGATTCTCTTGAACTAGCTATGTATTTTTATTATGCTTTTAGCCTTGAATGCCTGAGAAGTGAACATGTTCACGAGAACCAGGGTGCTCCTCTAAAGAAAATTTTCCGTGATAGTAAATAATAGTCACTGGTTGCACTTTCCATTACAACTCTGAGAGACCAATTCTGGGTAGGAAATAGTTCTTTCTGCCCTTCTTGACCCTAGTTATGATTTGCGTCATTCATCTGGGACTTCTTCAGTCTCTGTAGAATGTATATGACTGTCACTTTTGTGGAAAGGAAAAACTCAAAAGTGGTGTATTAAAGGATACTTTCTCCCCTCCCCCAACAATAAGGTATTAACCATAGAGTTTATTAAGAGAGTGTGGGGGCATTAAAAAGTTTGGACGTGCCTTGGAGAGACACGTAGGTTAAAATCGTGCTTTATCTGCTAACTGTTAAGTGCCTTTGGGCACAGTCTGTTTTAAATTGGGTTTTGTGAGAATTAAATGAGATGAAATAAAAAGTTCCCTTCACTGTGATTGTTTGCCTGCACTCAGAATTGTTTCCCTTTTATTGCAATCTTGGTGAAAAATTCCAGCACATTTCGTGCTAGCAAATACAGATTCCTTGATGTCCAGCGCTGTGCAAGCCACTCATGTATACCTCATTAGAGATAAAATGCTAAGCCATATTGTTATTGTT
This sequence comes from Sapajus apella, assembly GCF_009761245.1. NCBI lineage: Eukaryota > Metazoa > Chordata > Mammalia > Primates > Cebidae > Sapajus > Sapajus apella. The sequence goes on along the minus strand of NW_022436950.1, from coordinate 16,743,174 downwards.
ATTTGCAGATATGAACAGTTGTATAGTATCGGTGCCTGTTTGGGTGTATAGGCTGAAAGAAAAATACAGAGGAGGAAATCAGACTGAGTGGTGGGCAGGATTAACCGAGAAGTAAATTGTGGCATATCAAGATGCCCCATCTGCAGTATTTTCTCCTCTTCTGTCCTCTCTTTTCCTGTTCTCATCCTCTGCTGCCTTTGACTTCGTGGAAACATTTCTAAGTGTTGGGACTCCTTCCCTGCTCTGCAAGTTGAGCTTTTAGGTCCCTTTTCATGATGGTGGTAGACGTGGAGGGGGTGCATAATGTCTGCTTGCTGTATTAGTAGAGAGTGAATATAATAGCATTGCTGACTTCTTCCTTCCTGTAGGCATTGTACATGTCTTAGGTTCTGAGGGTGACTCCCGTTTTCTTTGTTCAGTCCACCAGCTTTGTGGAGGTTAATTTCACAGGTCTGCCAATTTTGAGTTGTGGTACCATGTGGTATCTCTCCTGCGTCTAAGAGATTCTTTTTTTTTTTTTTTTTTTTTTTGAGACGGAGTTTCGCTCTTGTTACCCAGGCTGGAGTGCAATGGCGCTATCTCGGCTCACCGCAACCTCCGACTCCTGGGTTCAGGTAATTCTCCTGCCTCAGCCTCCTGAGTAGCTGGGACTACAGGCACACGCCACCATGCCCAACTGAATTTTTTTGTATTTTTAGTAGAGACGGGTTTTCACCATGTTGACCAGGATGGTCTCGATCTCTTGACCTCGTGATCCACCCGCCTCGGCCTCCCAAAGTGCTGGGATTACAGGCTTGAGCCACCGCGCCCGGCCTGTCTAAGAGATTCTTGAAACCGCAGATCTAAGCAGGTAGAACCATTTGATATATTAATCTGAAAGTGATCCCTGTGGCAACCTACTTTTTCCCTGTTTTTCTCTTACAAAAACACATAATCTCTGATGGAAGATTTTCTTCCTTCTCTCTTTTCTTCTTTTCTCTTTTTCTTCTCTCTTTTCTATTCTTTTCTCTCCTCCCCTCCTCCCTTTCCCCCTCCTTTTCCTTCCCTTTTCTTCTCTCCCGTCCCAATCCCTCCCCATCCCCTTTTCTTCTCACAGGGTTGTTCTTTCTCACGGGGCTTCTTTCTGTCTTTGTCTTTTCACAGGGTCTTGCTCTGTCGCTCAGGCTGGAGTGCTTTGGTGTGATCACGGCACACCACAGCCTCAACCTCTGGGCTCAGGAGATCCTCTCACCTCAGCCTCCTTTGTATCTGGGACTACAGACATGAGCTACTACTCCTGGCAGGAGGCTTTCATATGAGCATTTGTGACAATTTTTATTTTGAAAAATGGGGAGTTGATGCAGAGCATTTATGACATTAATAATATTCCTTAGTAGCAATTTTTAACATAAAATTTTATTTTTACATTCACTTCATACCCTTTGGAAGTGTATCATTTGAAAGTGATTTCCTAGGTGGTTGTTAAGCCCATTACTTTATGTCCAGTTGGTTCATAACACGAGATTTGGGTGACACAAAATCCTGTCTGGCCTCCTCTTCCTCCACTCTTTCCAAGTCACCTGTGTTCTTCCTCTCAAATAATAGAGGGAAGAGTTCTTCCTTCTACTTGATCATTATGATTTGAAACAACTGTTAATTAAAATATAAGATGTAAATAACTCTTTGACATAATGCAACTGACATTACATAGAACATTTTAAAAACACATTTCAAGTGTTTGAACCTAGCTGTTTATCACACAGTTTTATATTTCAAGATTTTTTTTTTGCTCATCTTTCATTATATAAGTAGCAATAAGTCATTTTCTTTTAATGCTGTTAAACTTAATTTGTCTTGTTATTTTAATTAGCATTTTTGAGAGTTTAGTGAAGTTGGGAGTTGTTAAATTCCTCATAGTGAAAGATGAGTGGACTTTGACCTGCATTTGAATATTTAGGGATAATTTCTTAAAAACCTTCACTTGCGTATATCTTTTCCTGTAGTCATGCATAAAGTCAGGCATACCCGTGTATACAACACATTCTTCTCAGTTGGCAAGGTATCATAGAAGTTTTTCTAGGTCAATGCATGCACATATAGCTTGTTTTTAATGGCTGCATAATAGTCTGTTCAATTGGTATATATGTTTTTCAGATATTCTTTGAGTAACAGATCTTAAGATCATTTTCTTTTTTGTTTTTTCCCACTGAAACAGTATTGCCAAGTTCTCCAAGTTTGTGTGTGTCCTCTGTTTTATCTTCAGACTTTACTTCTACTAGTTACAGTTAACTACCCATCCCCAAATCCTTAAATAGTTGAATATGCCTTCCTGTGACCCTGACACTACTCTGTCATGATTCTTAGTGATTTCATTGTCCTTCTAATTTTGTGGTCTTGCTGTTTCATACTCCAGTCTGCCTTTGCTACTCCTTTTCCATGACCATTCATTCTCCCATTCTTGTAGATAATTATTTTATACTTTCTCCTTAATTTTCTGATATCGTCCTTTCTGCCTCCCTTCAATCCAATGATTTTGCTTCTTATTACTCTGAGAAAATAGAAGTACCCAGAAGGAAATCTTCTACAAGCTTCTGTTACTACTTCTGTCCACCCATACATCTGTTTTCCTGTTCCCTCCACCCTCTCTCCTCCTCCAGGGTGTGGCTCTCTTCTGCATAATACTTTTCTTTCCTCTCCTGGATCATAGCCATCAGTCTGCAGACAAGCTCTACTATTTATGTTTAAAACAAAAGAATCTCTTTTGTCCTGGCCGGTGATCATTACTCTGTTCTTTAGAGCTCTTTCTACTTACTCTCTTTCTATCCTTTCTTGAACCCTCTTCAGTTGAGCTTAGGTTCCTAATACTTAAGCTCTTTTCAAGTTTGAGGTCAATGGAAACCTTCACATTGTCAAATCTAGCATTTAATTCCCAGGCTTCCTCTTTTATTTCCTCTTTTTTGGCTTCCCTGTTCATACGCTCTGCCCATTTTCCTTGTGTTGCTTGGTCTTATTTTAATTTACAGGAGCTCTTTGTATATTTTGTCAGCATTTTTTCCATGATACTTGTTTTCCTTTTGATTCTTTTAAAATTGTGTTTCACCATACAGAAATGATAAATCCTCAGGATTGATGTAGGAGAATAAATATAAGAATTGACAAGAGAATTTTGAAAAATACGGATAGTGAAGGTCTTACCAGATACTTAAAGCAGTAGTTCTTAGGCATTAGTGTACAAAAACCCTACATGGTTGCAATTTAAAAATGAATCTGCTATAAGAGTTTTCAATTTTTAGGTATTGGAGCAGTAAGGAAGATAGGGAGGCATATCTGAGGAATCTTTATTTAAATAATCTCTAAGGTAATTCTGATATGATTGACCCATGGGCCACATTTAAGAAACATGGCTGTAAATTTGTATTTGGTATAAAAGGGTATTAGCAAAGCAGTAGGCATATACATGGCAGAGGAGCAGAATGGTGTTTAGAAACACATTCAAGTGTGAATGAGAAATTATTAATGAAGAGGACATTTTGTTTATTTAGGATAAGAGTGGCTTATTTAAAAATGGTTTAGGCAGTTCATCTGAGAGGAAAGAATTTAGCTTTCACCCTTACGCAATATAGAAAGATAAACTTTGTTGACCTAAAGATCTAGATACAAAAATTAGTCAAACATTAGAAAAAATACAGGAGACCAATAGTTTGACCTTTGGATAGCTGAGGCCTTTTAAAACTAGGTTGGAAACTTAGAAGCTGTGGAAGAAAAGACTGACAGATTTAGCTGTTCACATTTACTGTTGAAAGATAATGTTATAGGGCAGGGGTCCCGACCTAGAGTGCAAGGGAGGGTTCTTGGATCTCGTGCAAGAAAGAATTCAGAGTGAGTCCATAGTGCACAGTAAAAGGAAGTTTATTAAGAACATAAAGTGGTGAAAGAACAGTTATTCATAGACAGAGTAGGACGTTCCTGACAGTAAGAGGAGGAATGCGCCCACCGTAGGTACAGCATCCATATATACAGAGAGATGCGGTCTGCTACAAGGGTTTGTGAGAAAGGAATAATTTTCTTAATTACTGTGTTTTGCAGGAATCGATGTTATCTTTAAAGCAAAGTTAGGAATGCCTTTGTTCTCCAGATATTGGGATAGCTGGACACTCCCAAGTCTGAGTCTGTCTTTAAAATATTAATTTGTTGCCTTAACTGTAAATACCTGGAAGCTAGGAATGCCTAATTTTTTGGAAATGTAGCCCAGCCTTATTTTCCTATCCCTCACTCAAGATGGAGTCGCTCTGGTTTGAACACCTCTGACAATAATACTCATTCTAAGGTGTGGCAACATAAAATATGACTAGTTCTTAAGATTTTTTTATAGCCACCTAGCAAATAAGATGCAGTTGTCCAAATCTGTTACTTTACTTAATTTATCTAGAACATTTTAGAAAAATTAAAAGGCTTAATTGAATGTGGCTGGTATCACTGGGCTGCAGTTGACACCCTTGAAGACTTGCTCCGGGCCTCTCCCTTCCCTTGGCTTTTGCAACACCGTCTTCTCCAGTTTCTCCTTTATTGCTTTCCTCAGTGGTCCTCCCCCCTTCTCAGCCCTGTGGATTGGTTTCTTTTCAAAGTTTTCTGTCCTTGAACTTGATCTCGTAGATTTCCTGTGTGTTCTGTTTGGACATTCTCATCCTTCTTCTCCTTATGGCTCCAAAATGTGTGCTTCTTGCTCTGGCCTCTCTTAAGTTTCACAGTTTATGTATATTTGGATGACTCACAGGAACCTTAAACCCGTGTTTTCAAAACTGTTTATTTTCTTCCTACTGGCCATCCAACCACTGACCACCTATTTCACTTCTTGTATTTCTCCCTTGGTGGAAGGCACCAATATCATTTTCTCTCCTTATATTGTTGCAGCTCTAATTCATGACTCAATTCTGTTTTGTATTCAGAGACAGAATTAGTTACTGGGAAGGACTGGGGCAACAGCTGCAACCTTTGCCACCTTCGGAAGCTGCTGGCCCTGTGTCACACCACCTTAGCCTCTTGTTTGAGAAGGGTAAAGAAATATTTTCACTGTTTTTAATCTAATTTCCTTGCCTCTAAGTTTCTGCTGCCTTCACATTGTCTTCTACTTACAGTTATTTCCTAAACCTGTATTTGTATACGTTAGAATGCAAACTAAGTTCTTTTCAAAGGGCACGACAGTTCAACTTTGTCTCCTACCCTCCCCGCTCTGCCGGTTTGCTTTTTGTTTCTTGAACATGTATTCATTTTGGTGCTTGGTCAGCCTGTGCGGTGCCATCACTTCTAAAGCTCCATCCCTACTCCCAGTCCCCTACCCCATCCTCACTTGTCCTTAGCCTTTTAAGATCACAAAAAAATTGCCATTTGGTCCAAGAAGATGTCGCAGAAAATGCTAGAACCAGCCTCTGTCTTTTACTATACACTTCCTGAAGCACCCTTTTTACACTTGCTGTTTAATACTTGTCTTTAGATGTATGATCCATTTGAGTTAACTTTTTGTATGGTGTAAGGAAGGGTTACAACTTCTTTCTTTTACTTATTGGTTATTTCAGTACCATTTGTTGAAAAGACCATTCTTTCCTCATTAAATTCTCTCATTACCCCGTTGAAATTCAGTTGTCCATAATATAAGGGTTTATTTCTGGACTCTTATTGGCGCTGTTGATCTATATGTCTGTCCTTTTGCCAATACCACACTGTCTTAATTACTGTTGCTTCATAGCAAATTTTAAAATTAAGACATGTAAGTCACCCAAGTTCATTCTTTTTTCAAGATTGTTTGACTGTTCTGGGTACTTTTAATATCCATGTGAATTTTAAAATCAGCTTACTTATTTCTCCATAAAAGCCAGCTTTTATACAGCTGAGATTCTTTTTAAGCTAACCTTAGATTTAATGAACTAGTTATTTAGGTCAAAAAGAATAATTAAGTTGATGCTACAAATTCAAACTCAAGTATTGTTGAGGTGGCAAGTATTCCGTCATCTGAAACCTCAGTGGTAAACACAATACCCAAGTTTAACATATTTTTGTTACTTGTTAAATACATGCCTTTAAATAAATGATACTTAAGTAAACTAAATGGACAAAATTAGATAGAAGTCTTTTTCATATCTAACTTATTTAACTTGATACACTTTCCAGCCTTCAACGTAAGGTGATGTTATTTCTTATTAGATAATGTTACATAATTCAACTTGTATTATTCTAGTGCTGTTAGCTATATTAATTACATGAGGACACTGGTGTAACGGGACTCAAAAATTCACTGGTTTGGGTAGAAAATGAGAACTAGACAGTGATTTCATCACTATAAAGCTGGCTGTTACTTAGCATCCCCTAATGCTAATGTATGGCAGATCCCTGTAGCCATAAATTGCAGTCTGACATTTAAGGGATTAAAATACAGTTCAAATCCTTCGATAAAATCACATCATTCACACCCTTACCTTTGAAAATAAATGCTTGGAATTCTAGTACATACCTTAGATCTTGTTTGTACATGCCATTCAATTTATTGTAACACTTTTAAAAAAATATGCAGGATTTTGTTCCTTAATTCAGCTAAGTCCAGGTTCTTGTCTCATGACCAGAAAAAAAATTAGGCATGTGAACACATTGAAGGTTGAGGAGGGCAGAATTTATTAAGCAAAAGGAAAGCTCTCAGCAAAGAGAGGAGTCCTGCAAGCAGGTTTCCATCTCACAAAGTGAATACCAGGACCACCACACAGGAGCTGAAGAGACCAGACTCCTCCCCTGCATAAGGCACAAATTCCTGGTGGCTCCACCCCGGTGGGCACACTCGGGCAGACTTTCTCCCTCTGGGTCACGGGTTTCATCCTGGAACAGCAGTCTGGTTGCCTTCAGGCTGTTTCAGGCTTGAAGGTGAAGTTTCACTGAGGACCCTTCCCTATCTGCCTAGGCATTTGTCTGCCTTCAGCCTCTGTCAATATGGTATTATAGATATAACACAGAAGAAAAAAAAAGTTAAATCACGCTTTAGGAAATTACCAGCCTAACAGCATTCAGTAAAAATGGTGCTGTTTTAGTCATGGCATGAAATACACATAAAATCGAAGGCTGATTTTATCTTATCTTTTCCTTTTTTTTTTCTTTTTTAGATAAGATCTTGCTTTGTTGCCCAGGCTGGAGTGCATGATCTCGACTCACTGTAATTTTCACCTCCTGGGCTCAAGCCATCCTCCCACTTCAGCCTCTTGAGTAGCTGTGACTACAGGTGTGTGCCACCATACCTGGCTAATTTTTGTAGTTTTTGTAGAGACAGGGTTTTGTCATGTTTCCCTGGCCGGCCTTGAACTCCTGAGCTCAAGTGATCTATTTTCCCTGTCCTCCCAAAGTCCTGGGATTACAGGTGTGAGACCACATGCCAGCCTGTTTTTCAATTACTGAGTGCTTTCAAGTTGGAAAATGCATTGTGAAACACTCAAAGATGTTGCTGGGATTATCAAGTGCTTTTGATACTATGTAAATAAGTGCCAGAGCAACACCGTAGTTACGTGATTGGAACTCAAGAATTATTAAGTGATAGGACTGAAAAGAGTCATGTGAATCATTTGTCCAGAATTTATAATTTTTTTTCTGTATCCCAATAAAATAATTAAACTATGTATATGCTCTAAAATAGCCTTCCAGTTTGCCCAACATGCTTGCTCTCCTGGCTAGATACTAGCTAAAAATTAACAAAAATAGTCTTTTCTCTTGTTACTACGTGGCAAAGATGTAAAACCCTTTCTTGCCGGCGGCGCTGCCCTCTACTTGACTATTTAAGGTATTCATTCAGCAGGTCAATGTGACTATTTTACAAGAAGGTAACACAACAGGTGTAAGTGTAAACATCCCATATCCCAAACAATCTGAAGTTCCCTGTATAGGTTAAAAAAAAAAAGCCCTTTAATAAGCTTTTACCATGAAAACAATTCTGGTCATTTTGAGAACTGGTAATGAAGTTTATATAGTGTTAGTCTCCATTTCAACCTTGCAGGCAGATGTGTGGCAATAATAATAGTAATGGATGGGAATGGTGGACATACGCTCATGTCAGTCTTTTATGATGATTTATATATTCATAAAAATCACATTTTTGTGAGTTCATTCATGCTATGGATGTTTTCTTAGCTATAAACATACGTCATAGTAGACACATACTGAATAGGTCATATCTATTAAGTCTCTTGCTGCAAGCATCAAAACTTTTCAGAGCTATTTCCTCTGTGAAAATTCATTTTAAGTTGCAAGTTGTTTTTTTCTGTGATTCATTCCCATGCTTAAGATTTGCAGTAACGTAGAACTAGTTTACCATCACTCCCGAAACACTCACAGAAGGTTCCAAATTCCTGGTCCCAGGAAAGAGCAAAAGCCTGATTCACATAAATAAACAACTGAGGCTGCAAGTTTAAGGAACTTTTTTGATGAAGTCAAGGAATCTTTGGATGGTTCCAGTTCACTCTATTGCCTACTTCTTTGTTTTCCTAATTGGAACGTCTCCCACAGCCTTTAGTAGGATGTCAGTTTTTTTCTTGATGTTGCCAAAGGATCCCCTGTCCCCAGGGAAACTGCAGTGGAATAAAGGGGGTCTTGAGTGGCTGTTTTGGGGAGACCTCCATAAGTCCTTTGCTGCCAGCAGCAGTTGAGGGAGGTAGCTGTGACATGGTCTTCACCTTCTGCCATCTTGCTAGGTTCTAGCTGAGATTTTGAAAAGGATTGTTCAGGGGTGGTAAGGGCCCAAATAGCCCTCCTACCTCAGCCTCATGTGCCACTGCGCCTGGCTTATGTTATTTTATTTTATTTTATTTTGTTTTTTGAGACAGGATCTTGCTTTGTTGCCCAAGCTGGAGTGCAGTGGCATAATCATAGCTCATTGCAGTCTCATTTCCCCTGGCTGAGGTGATCCTCCCACCTCAGTTTCCCAAGTAGCTGGGACTACAAGCGTGCACCACCACACCCTGCTCATTTTTCTGTTTTTTGTAGAGATGAGGTTTCGCCATGTTGCCCAGGATGGTCTTGAGCTCCTGGGCTCAAGCATCCTCCTGCCTTGGCCTCCCAAAGTGCTGGGATCACAGGCATGAGCCACCATGTCTGGCTATTATATTATTTTTAATTCAAAAACAAATATGCAAAATTAAATTTTAAAGAGAACACTTAGTTTGATAGCATCTTTCTCCTGGGTTGTGAGGATACGTTTATTCTTTGTAACTCTGATATTCTGGATGTAGCAAGACCATTTGTTTTCATTTTGCCGTTTTCCTGCACAGAAAGCTTTAATGTCTCCCCATGACCTTTATAGCAAAAACCAAATTCCCTCGATCTAGAGTCATTGTGGAAAATGAATTTTTTTGTGTTTGCAAACTCCAGTTGCTTGTTGCTGACTAGCATGCAAATGTGGCTCACAGGGACGGAATGCAGTGATTGTTTGGCAGATGGCTGCTGGGGCTGTGAGAGAGGATGAATGTGTCACATTTGTATAGTACTTGCCATCCCTAATGCAGTGAGATGCTAAAGCACAGGAAATGGGTAAATTTTTGGTCTCCCCCCCACCTGTTTTCTGACTTGCTCCCTTTTTACTACTGGGAAATGTTTGTAGATACTTGAGGTTTTGGTTGGAATGGCCGGCCACCTGTTCACAGTCTGATGTGGAAACTTGTAATTCTTTTGTTAATAGCTATTGTACCAATGAGTCTCTTAGAAATATCAAGACGTTGTAGGGACCAGTATAGTTGCTGCTGCCTGGTAGAAAAAAAAATCTTCATTTGCTGATGTAACTTTCTTTAAAGTTATTTTAAAATGATTTTGAACTAACACCTTTCTTTTTCTTCCTTCTAGAGTCTTGCTGAAGTCTGTTAATTCTACTTTTTGAGATGAATAACCACGTGTCTTCAAAACCATCTACCATGAAACTGAAACATACCATCAACCCTATTCTTTTATATTTTATACATTTTCTAATATCACTTTATACTATTTTAACATACATTCCATTTTATTTTTTCTCTGAGTCAAGACAAGAAAAATCAAACCAAGTTAAAGCAAAGCCAGTAAATTCAAAACCTGATTCTGCATACAGATCTGTTAATAGTTTGGATGGTTTGGCTTCAGTATTATACCCTGGATGTGATACTCTAGATAAAGTTTTTACGTATGCAAAAAACAAATTTAAGAACAAAAGACTCTTGGGAACTCGTGAAGTTTTAAATGAGGAAGATGAATTACAACCAAATGGGAAAATTTTTAAAAAGGTAAGGTGATCTTTCATTGCCTTTGAATTCTTTCTGAATAAAATATTCTATCAGAAATGAAGTAAAGGAGCAGCACAGCCTGCCTCCGTTAGAATTTGCTGTTGAAGGAGAAACAGTGTAGGAAGGGGGCTAGACTCTCCTCTGATCTATTTCTGTACTTACCAGCACTGATATGTTTTGAGTTTTCAGAAGGACATTGAGACCCACTGGTTGGAATATCTAGGGCAGTTTTGGGTGTGAAACAATACTCCCTGTCTCTAGAGCAGTTAGGGGCTGGAAATGACTCCAGGTTTTGGGTGGGACCTGCAATGTTAAATGTCACTTAGATGTGGGTTGCAGTGAGTGCTTCATGCCTTTGTACTTTGGTTGTGGCAATTGCATGGTTCTTAAAACATTTCTTTTCAGAAATAGAGAAACCTGCCATTGTTGGTTTGAAACGACGGGCAAGATGTCTTTGAAGTCAGTGTAACAGTGATTAAGAGCCTGGACTCCAGACCCAGACTATAGATCTGAATCTTGGCTTTGCCACTTACTAGCTTTCTGACCCCAGAAAAGTAGTTTAACAAATTTGCCTCAGTTTCTTTATCTGTAATATGAACATAATGATCATTACTGATACTCAAGAGCCAAGCTGTTCTAAGATCTTTACATGTATCATTTTAAGACTCACAGTCACCCTATGAGTTAGTTATTATCTTCACTTTACAGATGGTAGCACTGAGACACAGATAGTTTAGGTAACTTACCCCAAGGTTGCTACAGCTAGTGAAGCTGGGATTGGAATCCAGGCCTTCTGGCTCCAGAACTCAGACCCTCCACTCTTCAATAATCACTTCAATAATCACAGCTTTCAGGCTTCTTGTGAGGATTGTGTGTGTGCGTATCTGCAATGTGTTTAGAACAACAGTTGGTGGCACTTAATGTAAATGCTCTAGCATTTATTAACTACGTTACTATTATCTTGAGAATTCAGTGAGGAAAATTATAGTAGGAAATTCAATGAAGAAAATTAGGTCATGGAATAATGCTTCACTAGTAGTGTAGAAATGGCGTGAGAATGCTGTTTATGAACTTGGATATGTGACTTTCTTACAAGCAGTTCTTGAAATTCTAGTAGGTTAAAAATTGAAGATAAAGTATTTTTTAGAGGGAGTACAGTGATCTGTGGTTGGTTGTTAATTTGGTTAGGTAGTAGGTTTAATGTCTTTTAACCATTTCTAGCTATCTTGATCCCCAACTGCCTTTTTTTCTGTCGGTTACAAGGAAATCGTCAGATCTTGAAGGAGAGTCCAAATGACTGCAACTATGGAATGCAAAACCCAGAGCGCCTCTTCTGCTGGAGGGCCAGAGGGTTGTTGCTTAAGCTCTTCTGTATAGCCCATTAATTCTGCCACTTACACAAATTTCATACATCATTTTCTTCCAAACATAAAGGAGATGCCAAACAAGTTGATGTCAGTAATTCCTAAAAACTAAAAACATTTTAACTTGACAACAGAATCTGTAAATTTCCTCACCTTTAAATAGAGTAGTTGTATATCTTGTTTTATCTGAAACAGTCCTGATTTATACTTGTTGCTGTGAACAGTGCCCCCTTATGGTCTCAAAAGTGCCCTAGTTTGGATAGCTATATGGTCACTTTACTTTTAAAACATATTCCCTATTTCTTTTACAGACTTAGAAAAAACCAATTTTTTTTTCCACTTGAGATCTAGCATATTTCTAGAAATTAAAATCATGAGTTAAGCATGTTAAATTTTTTTCTCTAGCCTATGGATTGTAATTTGCAAAACACTTTATCGTAATGAAGTTGGCTTTTGTCATACTTAGCATTGCTTTTTATGGTACACTATTCTTGAGTCTGTGTTTGAGAAATCTGGTAGTTAATGAAAAGATACTGAAAACAGAACATTTTTATGTGCAAAAGTTTTCTACTTTTCTATCTTTCTGCTTATAGATTCATTTTTGTCTTTGATATGCTGTTTGAATTCAAAGGTTGGATTTTCCTTTAGTCTAATCATATATACAGAAGTCTTTTTTTCAGGAAGCTTACTTTTTCCCCCAGTATTGTACATATATTTTATTCATTTTATGTGGCTAGTATTGTCTTTCAGTTGTCATTCAGTAGGTATAGCAGCAAACTAGTTTTCAATTATGTAAAAAGAAAAAATGCTTACGTGTTGAATATGAAATTTCTTAATTCATGTATCAATATAATTAGGACAAAATAAAATCCTAGAGCTATCATAGTTGTTCCCTGAAAGTGCGTGTGTAAGTGTACATGGCTCTTTCCTGCCTGTCCTGACCATAGTGCCTTTGTATTCATTGATTACTCAACAAAGCATGAAATATTTGTTAGAAGGCGAGACAAATTGTTTTTTCTTTAGCAAGTTTTTCTGTCTCTACTTCATTACTGCAAAGTTTTATCTAGTTAGTACAGGAGGTTTTGAATTTCTGTATGTCAGAAGATCTGCCTAGTAGCATTTGCTAAGAAATAGCATTTGTGGTTCATCAAACTTTGTTCAGAAGGCTATGTCTAGACTCTGACATGGCAACATGTTATATTTTTCTTTAGGTTCATTGGGAAGATAGAATAATTTTTAGGTTTTGCATACAATAAATGAAACAAATATTTTCTGTTGGCCATACTGAAGAAGAAAGGGTACAGCATCGCTGGTTAGCTGAGGCCCTAGTTTCTTTTCATTCTGTGTTGCGGCTGACCTGTAGACTGCAGAGTGGGTATCTCAGCTGCATGTTAAACATGCTAGGCTCTTTTTTGTTTTCCCCTTTCTTGGTTTCTTCTTACACCCATTGCGTGTGTCAGTAGCGGCATCTGCCTAAAATGTTGAAAAGGGGAGCTTTCACAACTGGTGGTTTAAGCTGTGTGCTTTTCTGCCATTAGTGCCTGCTAGCTGATCAAGCTCAGGAGGGAAGCCAAACTTATTTTGATAAATTGTATCTTTATTAAATAGTTTCCATATTTGAAGATAATCTTCAACTGGAAAAGAAAATGAATGATGTAGCAATATTTAAATTATTTTTAGAGGATTAACCCCAGAATATTGTATCTGATATTGTTGAAGGAAAGATGCACAAGTCTTATTTCAAATTAATGAACTTTGAAGCTTTGTTTCCATCTTATCCTAATAGTCTATTTAGTGGCGATGATCCTGCTCTCAGTACGCGCAAGATAGAGTAGCCACCAGCTTCACTACGAACAGATTCTTCCTGAGGGAACAGATTCTTCCTGAGGGGACAGAAAAACAAAAGGCACTCGTGGCTTGGCAGGTCTTTTCAGGATCCTTTAAAATTTCATAAGGTTTTATAAAACTGTAACAGAGTTAAGAGCTGGAACCTGTGTCACCATCACCTGATTCCAGTGTTCCCAGCAGTAAATGCATTGCACTAATGTCTTCTTGAAATGAACAGTGAAATGATTTCAGAACAACTTTGAAATATAGGTATACCTGAAATAGAGCAAAGACTAGAAATAGAAACAGAAAAGAGTACAAGGCCACAGTGAGCTATCAGAAACACTTAATTTTTTCTTAGGTATTTTACAAAAATAAGAGAATGAGGGATTATGCAATAATGGTGCTTAGAAAAGACTTCAGTATGACATTCCTTCTAAATTGATCCAAAAAGATAATAGAAACACTCATTTATATCTTTGTAAGTTGACTTAGCTTTCTTTTCCTCTTTCTTAATGCTGTCTTTTGTGTTATTTCTTACTCCAGTCACATTTTTTACCCTGTTTGTATATATGTATAATATTTATTTACTGATTTATTAGGACATTTGCATGATGCTATATATAACAAATTATAGTCAGTCTCTTGGCTGGGATTTGTAGGTTGGTTATGATATTACTCTTCTGTTAGTTTTTCCTTCCAAACTGTCCCTCTCCTTTCATCCTATTTATTAAAAGCACTACTGCACACCAGATTGTTCAAGCCAGAAAATCAGGGGTGTCTGATTTATGTCTCTTACAGTCCCCTCTTTTTTAACAGGCTTCCTCCTTGCTTCCACACTTGCCCCCAGCTATAATTCACTCACACATAGTATAAAAGTGATTTTTCACAATTGTTTATCAGGCCACCTTACTAACCTGCTTAATAAGACCCTGCCTTCTTTCCACATGCACTGTAGAAGCATTGTGATTTTGTGGTTTATCTCTGGAATGAGTTTGCCTGGGTTCATATTCTAGTCCCATCACTTATTAGTTACATGATTTTTAACAAGTTATATTTACTCTGTGTCTCTGTATTTTCATGTGTAAAATAGGGATAATAATAATAACAGTTTTTTTACAGTTATGGTAAGAGCTTACTAAGTTAACACTTGTGGTGTCCTTAGCGTGTAGTAAGCACTAGTAAAGGTTAGTTACCGTCGTTATCATTATCTTGATTATTACAACCATCCAGATCACTTGAGTATTTTCACTCTGTGGCTCCCCTCAGAATAATTTTTTCATAATGATCTTCAGTTGCAGAGAGAAAGGTTAAATGAAGCCATGTATACTTTATTGAAGAAGACAGGAACATGTATAATTTTTAAATATTTCTAAATAATGAAAGTAAAACAAGTCCTAGTGCTTAAACTAGTGCTTAAAGAGGTTTTCACTATGAGACTGGATTATCACCTGTAAGTAAAGAAGGAAGGGTGGAAAATATTTCCCTCTCTCTCTCTCTCTCTCTCTCTCTCCCCCCCTCTCTCTCTCTGTGTGTGTGTGTGTGTGTGTGTGTGTGTGTGTGTTTTGAGACAGGGTCTCTGTTGCCCAGGCCGGAGTGCAGTCGTGTGATCACAGCTCTCTGCAGCCTTGAGTTCCGGGAGTCAGGCAGTCCTTTTCCTTCAGCCTCCCAAGTAGCTGGGGCAACAAGCGTGCACTGCACGCCTAATTCTTACTTAAAAAAAAAAAATATATATATATATATATATATATATGGATATAGATATAGATGGGGTCTTGCTGTGTTGCCCAGGCTGGTCTCAAACTCCTGGCTTCCAATGAGTCTCCTGTCTCAGCCTCCCAAAGTGCTGAGATTGCAGGTGTACGCCAGTGCACCTGGTCAGAGGAGGGTATCTGAATAGAGAAGAGGTTTCAGGCCTATTTCAGAGGGTGAGAAAAATCATAGACCAGGGATGTATAATAGGATTGCTTCAGGGTGTTGAGGTCCTAGATTTAATACGGTTAGCTGTTCTGCAGCAGTGTTCAATGATGTTGGCAAGGAATACTTAACTTTAATCTTGTCTTGGGCTAACCAACCGTAGGGGCAAAGTTAGGATTAGAAACTTTTTCAGCACAAATCAGATAAAATTATAGAGTGGGTAGGATCCTCTAAATGAAATACTTATGAAAAAGATAATTACTAGATGATTCAGTGGTTTAAATAATTAAAATAATGAGATTCAGATTTTGTTTTATATTTTATTTTTTATATATGTGGAAATCTTACACTCATTTGATTTCTTTGCCACATGGTGACATCATTGCGTGAGTTTATGTATTTGGATTGTATGTCAAACGCCTTTTCAGAACACATATATTCTTTGAAATTTATAAAGCCTATCATTTACATTCTAGAATCTGGAAGGTAGCTCATTCTTAATCTTTAGAGTGTAAAATTCTTAATAATTGTAATCCAGTTTCAGCACATTTTGGCCAAGTTCTCATCTGTCTTCTCACCCCCACAGAGCTCCTTTTGAAGTCATTGGAGCTCCCTGTGCTGAGCATTTCATGGGGGTGAACAGCAAGGTGAGAGTTTGGGACCAGTAAATTAAATAAGTATTATTTTAAATGCAGTTGCTTTATCCATCAGAATAAGAATTTATTTCTAAATGTATAATTGAATAGGACACTAGATGGCAGCATTTATCCTTTCCATTTTTATCTTCACCCAACCTCTTTTTTCCAGAAATCTCTTCAGTGTTGTTTACATTATAAAATGAATATGGTCAGATGATTTTAAGGTGTTTGAGATGTATATTACCGACACAGCCTTGTTTGGGAATTAATTACCTATGTATTTTTGCAGAGGGAGGAACTTTTTATGCAATTTATGTGTAATTAGGGATTTATAGTTTTGTCTAAGTTGAGGAAAATTTCTAAAGACAATATGTTAAAGAGCTTTAAAAGGACATTTTTACTAATGCATACTTGATATTACCTGCACTTATGATAAACAGATAAAATATTGAAAGCCTGGTGGTACCAGTAAGCATTCAAGGCTTGAACAGAGGGACTTTGAATAATATAACTAGTCCACTTGGTTGTGTAAACAGAGACTTGTTTACTTTGTTATCCAGAGTTTGATATGGCAGTTCAAGTTCAGCAATCATAAATATTTCTGTTAGCTTGAAAAGGGGAAGTTTCTGTGAATCATATTATATCTGATACTGACATTTAGGAATTCCTAAATAGAAATTAAAATTTTGGCCTCTGTGGTACTTGGTAATAGGCTCAGTATTAAGTTAACACCTAATTCATTTAAATAGATGAAATTTATAAGTAGATTATTAGTATATGACTATTTGGCCAGGAAGTTGACCTTTAGGATCCCATCAAACTCTCAATATTTTTGAAAATCAAAAATAAAGCCAAAAATTCCCCTGGTTACATTGAAAGATTTAGCATAAGATTTGAGTTGTTATAGATGAAGTCACAGAATAGCTAATTTTTAAAATAGATTTTTCACTAAAACTCAGTTTCTAGCTTTTTATTAAAAAATAATTTTATGCAAATATAACTTTCTGATTCATCATAACATTTGGGCGGTATTCTGGTTTCTTTCTGTAAATTATTATTTTGATTACATTAAAAGGTGCTTGTTTTTGTTTTTTTTTTTTTAACAGGTTATTCTTGGACATTATAACTGGCTATCCTATGAAGATGTCTTCGTTCAAGCCTTTAATTTTGGAAGTGGCTTACAGAAATTGGGTCAGAAACCAAAGACCAACATCGCCATCTTCTGTGAGACCAGGGCTGAGTGGATGATTGCTGCACAGGCGTGTTTTATGTATAATTTTCAGCGTATGTAGACTTTCTTAACTTCTGGAAGAATGGACTTACAGATATTTATTGAAATACTTTACTCTGACTAGGTTGAAATTCTGATGTTAATTTTCACCGAGTGTCCAGTTAGTGGAGAACTCTGCTATGACTTGGAATTTGTGGTTTATACCAATCAATGTTGCAGTGAGGCTTGAACCTCTTTAAATAGTGAGACTTTCAGTGTCTTGAGAACTAGACCTATACTTAGGGGCCGTTGTTCCAATACCATTGGTCAGGAATCCTCTTTAGAAGTTACTGTCATTTTGTTATATCACCTCTATCAGTAACAACAGTTGACTTCCGAGGCACTTCCATACTGAAACATGGTGAATTTCAAGGTGCTAGGGTAGACAATAGAGAGTTTTCGTATTGTAGCTATTTGAGTGGTAAGTGTGGTGGCTCAGTCTGTGAGATAGTTCTGGAAGCATAAGTTCAGAGGTGTTGGTGCCAAAATGTGACAGTAGTTTGTGGATGTTTAGTCTCATCCTTCAGGTGAAACAATACACTTTTACCAGATTTCTTGCTGTGAATTTCCCCACTTTTTCTTTTAAACAAATATTCCATTTTTGTTTTCACAGGTTTAGATTTATATTGTTTCTTTTGAGGAGCTTTAAAAGAATTATTTTCAAAATCATTTTGTGTATCTTTTTTTAGTTAGGCAGAAAGAAAATAAAGATGTATATTATTCAAGTTATATGGTTTCAGCATTTCTGAGAATGTTTGTCTTTAGATATTTTGCTTGAGAATAAGCGGTACTGCCAC
Source organism: Sapajus apella (assembly GCF_009761245.1). Lineage (NCBI taxonomy): Eukaryota > Metazoa > Chordata > Mammalia > Primates > Cebidae > Sapajus > Sapajus apella. The sequence goes on along the minus strand of NW_022436950.1, from coordinate 16,725,108 downwards.
TTGTTTGTGCTCTTTTCTTGACATACACCATAAATCTGACATTCAGTGTGTCACCTTATTTGTATGTGTTCTTTTTCACATTATAGAACCGAGTGGTCAACAATTAAGATTTTGAAGTTTTAGAAGTCAGTTATAATTCCTTCACAATGTGGTAGTCCCAGAGTAACATCTATAAGTGAAACAAAATAAAAATTAAAATATCTCCATCTTTAAAAATTGGAAATCTTGGGGTATTTAGGGGAGGGTGAGTAGGTATAATGTTGATTAGTATAGTAAGATAGATAACTTTTAAAAACGTAACACTTACAGTCTATGAGTTTAACAGGTCAGGGCTCTGAATGCTTTTATTCATCTCCACTTTCAGAGACTTTACATTTGTAATTAAATTTTGAATATTTGACTCCCTGCATCTTTTCCTTTTAGTTGTTACATTATACGCTACTCTAGGAGGTCCAGCCATTGTTCATGGATTAAATGAAACAGAGGTGACCAACATCATTACTAGTAAAGAACTCTTACAAACAAAGTTGAAGGTGAGGACTCTAGTTACTTTCTGTCTGATACTTTAGAATTTTCAGTGTCATGAGCCCTATTATTGACACTTATTTCTTTTATGACTTTTTAATCTTTCATCTTTGTGGACTTTTATGAATATCATACTTTATTTTTTCTTTAGAAAATAAAAAAGTAGATTTTGTATCTGTTCATGTATAAGTATCCAGATTTATAAATTGTTAATATGCCTATGTCTAAATTGAAGGAATTACCACTATTATTTCTTTTTAATGTGTTTATCTGTTTTCTAGTCTACTTTTAATAAATTTGTAATTTTGAACGGTTATATTTTAAACTGGTAATTTTTATTTTACCTCTGAAGCACTAAGTAATTAGAAGTTTTCAGAATTTTTTGAAAGTTAAAAAGGGAGACTTTTAATGAAATTACAGTAAAAAGAGGTTTCTTTGGTCTCTAGACAGCTCCCAGAAATATCTGGGATATTCTTTTCTTTTTGAACAAGTTTACATGTGAATGTTCTCCTCCTTCCCTCTCTATATTTTTATGTAGTCTCTTGGAAATAACGAGGGGCTTCTGGTTTCTCTACAGTTCAGGCAGCCTGTGTTTACATGCCTATTTTGTAAGGCAGTACCCTTCTTGATGAGGGTTTTGCCAAAGACCAGGGGTATACACAGTGAATCTAATGCTATAAAATAATAATTTAAATTCAGACCAATACTTACCCATCTGTAAAAAGTGATATTATGTCAGTGTACCCTTTCTTCTTACTTTTTTTGAGGCAAGAAAGTACTTAACAATTCACTGAATATGGTAAACTACTTATGTCCTGAATTATTCACTACATTGCTTGAAAAATAATGAACATGAAGAATGTTGGTGTATTTCTAGGACATAGTTTCTTTGGTCCCACGCCTGCGGCACATCATCACTGTTGATGGCAAGCCACCAACCTGGTCCGAGTTCCCCAAGGGCGTCATTGTGCATACTATGGCTGCAGTACAGGCCCTGGGAGCCAAGGCCAGCATGGGTATGTTCCACTTTTCTCATTCCTTACCTGTGCTTTCTGGCAGCCACGTTCTCTAGAATTATGCCAGAGGTTTGCTCCTGAGGTTAGCTCAAATCACATATCAGTTTTCTGCTATCAGTTGGGAAGGCAGATCCCTCTAGGTATACTTTTATCTAGCCTTGAAAGTTTTAAGGAAAAATATAAACATTAATTATTAATGTTTTAAAAGTAGTAGTTTGAAATTTTAAATATTTTACATTATTCGATTTTTGTTTCCTTTACATGATAGTTTTTGATGGGTTAAAGTTTATAAATAATGCCTTTAAGCTTATCCTATGTGAATTACCTGTGAGTGGTATTAACAGAGTGGCTAAATCTGGAGGCCTCCTTTTATTCCCGGCTCCAGCTCGTCCCTTTCCTGAGGTGACAGCCTTATCCTCCGACTGGCACACCTGGGCATGGTGACTCCAGAAGTTCCTACTCTGAAAATAGTGTCAGAAAATGTTAGCTAGTATACTAGTGTTTAGAGATGCTGCAAAAGCTGCTGGGATGCTGGGACTGTGTTTCCTCTGTAGTTGGAAACATAGTAATTAATTAGATATAAGCATTCACTCAGCTCAAATTTTAGGCACCCTGAATTTTAGTGGTGGTGGCACATTTAGATGCAGATATGTTGTGGACAGTGGTGTGTGCAAGTCTAGTACTCTAGTTATGACTTGAGATATTTGGAAGCTAGAAGCACTCCGGTTTTAATTATAGCTGTGGGAGTAGGGGGTGAGGTCACCCACAGGGAGTGGTGGCTTCAAAGGTTACCAAGGACTAGTGAGAGAGGAAAGAAGAACATACTAGTAGTGTGTGGTTCCTGGAAGCCAAGGGAAAGGAGATCTTGGTGAGTCGTGAGCAGGATCAGGGCTGCATGCAGAGGTCAGATGACACAGGATTGTCGCTTCCAAGGAGTGGAGGTGTTGGAGAAGGGTGCTAGGGTGCTGTGGGTTGAAGGAGTGAAGGGCTAATTTGGAAGTAAAGAACTTCCAGGTGTAAACATTATTTAAGAATTATATCTTGACTGACAGGAGAGGCAGTGTATTTTATTGGGAATATGTTTAAATAATTTTTTCACACTCATTTAGAAGTCCACATGTAGAGTAGTTCTGGGAGTAGTTCAGACAGACCAGCGATGCCAGCCATGACCTATTTTTCATTGTTCTTCTGCTGTGCCACTTCTATAGCTTGTTGGCTGTTGTCCTTAGGCTTGGAGTCTTCTGATTTCAAATGGTTCACATTGTCTTTTAATGCAGGACTCTGAGTATAACCAGGTTAGTCACCACTGTGAAGGAGTGAATGGTTTTTAACAAACCCCTAGATACTGTAGACCAACCTACCCTTATTTCTTAGTTGAATTACTGGGATAATCTTGACTCCCTGATTCCTTTTTTCTCTTTCTAAAGTTAGCCACATAGCAGCCAAAGTGATATAAGAACACGCTTCTGTTCAAAACAACATTGTTTTACATCCAGAACAAAGTCCAAAGTTCTTCCCATGGCCTTTGAAGTCCTATGTGTGGTCCCTGGTAGCCACTTTACCATCATTTCCTGCCACTCTTCCTCTTGCTCACTCTGTTCCAGCCACACTCCTTGCTGGTCTTTTTATGTACTGAGCCCATTCCCACCTTTGGATCTCTGCATTTCCTTCTAATTAGAACACTCTTCTCCCGGTTCCAGGGTTTTCATGGCTCCCTTCCTTACTTTATTCAGGCCTTTGCTAAAATAACAAGTCTACGGAGATGTTTTCCCAGACTTTTCCATCAAAATAGCATCTCTTGTCGTCCTTCTCACCTTGTCTTGCTTCAGTTTTCTTCATAGGTTAATCTGTTTGTATATCCCAATAGAATAGATCTTCCTACATTCAATGTCCCTGACATTCAGGGACTTGATCTATTTTGTTGATCTCAGTGTAATTAATGTTTGTTGAATTGAGTTAAATTAATTTGATAGGGCTGTTTATTTGATTGAATTGATTATGGAAAGAAATTGCTGAAACAGCTGAATCTCATAAAAGTATATGTGCCTGTGTTTTGTTTTCATTGCAGAAAACCAACCTCATAGCAAACCGTTGCCTTCAGATATCGCAGTAATCATGTACACGAGTGGATCCACAGGACTTCCAAAGGGAGTCATGATCTCGCATAGTAACATCATTGCTGGTATAACTGGGATGGCAGAAAGGATTCCAGAACTGGGGTATGTCATTGTAGAGTAACATCGAGTAGTTAAGTATTTAGGACTGTTATAATGTTAGCATTTGTGTCATTTTATTAATATATCATTAAATTAGTCCTTCAGAGTCTGTTTATAGTAGGCATTTCTGTAAAAAATAAAAAAGGGCATTAAAATGATTGGCAAAATAGTTATAGTGAGGTTTAAAATATATAGATATTTATGTTTTAAAAAGTACAGAAGTTAACTTTTTATAGTTGTGAATCTTTTAGATTATGTTAATCAGCCTGTATTATTGCCTCTGTAGTTGTTTTTATATCTAAATACAATTCAGGTGAACAGGTAATCTGCCCAGTAAGTATTTGTTGAGCTTCAGTATTCAGCCTCTGATTTTTCTTATTAATACAGATTCCAGTGGTAGCAGCGAAAGTTAGAGTAGAGCAGGAAAGAGACTGATGGAGAAAACCAGATGGAAGTTTGAGGGACTGTCAAGCAAACATTGCCAGAGATGCAGTCAGTATTCTCATGCCCAATAGGGTACAGTGATTGGATATTTTTAATGGTTTTAGGCACAGAAATTACAAGCATACATGCACACACATGCAATTGCTATGGGATTGAACTTGGGGATAGAGGAATTTCTCTAACGTATGCATACATTTTTGAAAAAATTAAATGCAACAATTTTCTTACAGGTTTGCCTCAGTTGCCTTCTACATTTTGGGTGTGGAGGCAGCTCTCGAAGCATATACATGTATATACACACACATTTTCTATATATTACTATCTAATTTATTATATAATCCAATTCCCAGAACAAGCATCTCATCTGTAAAATTTCTGGCTGACAGTTGTCGATTCTCCTCATCTGGTTGGCAGCCCATTAGATGTAAAGACTATTTCCTCCTTGGATGATTTTTTTCTGTTCTTCAGAAGAACCCTATTTGTTATTTGTTTAAGCCGCTGTGTCTTCTGTCTCAGTACTTTGCTTCAGCAGTGCTTATAATTCCTGAGTGCTTTTAAGTAGTACTGGAAACAGCACTCCTTCCTTCCACCTCCTCACTTTTACATTGAGCTGTAATTCTTTTTCCCTAACATCCACAGCGTCTGTCTCTGTCTCTCTGTCTCTCTCTGTCTCTCTCTCTCTTACAAACACATACACACACTTGACCAGTAAATGAATGCCCCAGGGCCCTTCCATGTGCCTTCAAGCTTGCTCCCATTGCTCCCTTCAAGCCTGCTCCCTTTTGGCAGAGACAGAACCTGACCTTTGTTTCTGCTGTCTCCCTTTTCTTTTAGAGAGGAAGATGTCTACATTGGATATTTGCCTCTGGCCCATGTTCTAGAATTAAGTGCTGAGCTCGTCTGTCTTTCTCATGGATGCCGCATTGGGTACTCTTCACCACAGACTCTAGCAGATCAGGTCAGTTAAATGTCTGCAACTTGAAATACTAAAAAATTATAATTAATTTTAATACTTGTTTCTGGTCAGTATGACACTATAAGAATAGTGGTCCATTTTAAAATGAGCTTTAGCCTCTTAAGTGCTTCTTAGACTATAAGTACAGTAAAATAACTTCTAATATGCTTTTTGATCTAAGAATACCATTGAATTTTAAAAATAAGGATCACTTTATATGGATCACTTTTTCCTCTCTCTTTTATAGTCTTCAAAAATTAAAAAAGGAAGCAAAGGGGATACATCCATGTTGAAACCAACACTGATGGCAGCAGTTCCGGTAAGAAGTGACTCTTATTTAATATTTTGTATTAAAGAAGTATCACCCACCACAAAGCATTAGTGCTAGTGAAAATATGTTGTTGACAAGGTAGTTTATGTAGGATTTATTCCTTATTGATTATGGGTATTGCCTTAGGCACTACAGGATTTCTTCAGTCTTGCTTTAGCTTTTTTTCTTATTTACTAAGCACTAAATTTCAGCTTCTATATGAAATTATCAGCTCCTTTCCCTAAATACCTTCTTGTTAAAATAAAAATTATTTTCATGATACCTGTTTGTGAATTCATTGATACTTGAAGCGTCTTGGGAGATAGGAGGGAAAGTGTGAGATTACCTCCTCCTGAGCAAGTTGTATAGTTATCTCCTGAGTCCTCAGGGAAGTCTGGCCTAAACACCAAACAAAGTGACAGAGAAGCCAGTGCAACTTCGAATGACTCAAGAGGGGCTGACATAATACAGAGGCCTGGGAATAAGCCAAGGGAAATGGGACAGCAGTGGTTTTTTGGCTCTTCATTACATAGGCTGAGTTTGTTTGGAAATGATGGAATTATTGTCGGATACCTAAATGCTTATGTCAAGAATAATTACATAGTGCAATATAAATTCAAAGTGCAATATAAATAATCAGTAGTTTCGTTGTTTCTATAATTATAGTTTCTTAACTGGTATCCTACTTAGTTCACTTAAAAATGACATAATTTAAAATTATGGAGGAAACGTTATTTTAAGTCATTAAAGTATACTTCACATTAATGGACCTAGCAAACAAAATGCAGTGCAGACAAGGAAAACTTCCTGGTGCAATATTGAGACAAATAGCCAAACAAAAACCCCAAAACATCCTGTGGTCCTTTTGAGCGCAAAGAATGTGGTACTGTATGTTTTTATAAGATAAAGTTAGGAAATTTTTAAAATCATTTCAGTTGGTTCATTTGTTTCATGAGTACGTTTTGGTTCAGAATCAGTAAGATAAGCAAAGAAATATAAAGAATTATTAATAGTTAATAATAAATAATAATTAATAAAAGCCCTAAGGCTTTTCTGCTTTTTTCTTACAATTTATATGAGTATCTCAGTATATTTCTGCATTTAGAAATTATTTTTGTAGAAACTTTATTTTTAAACTAATTGTGGTTCTGTTTCAAAATTTGATCTTGATAGGATACATCTTTTTGAAAAATTCAAAAAAATTTTTTTCTTCTTGCTGAAGCACATCCACAGTTGAAGAATACATCTTTTAAAATTCCTTAATATTACTAGAAATATTAACCTGATGCTAAGATTTGAATATGTAAGGCAGCTGTTACCATCATTAACTATGTTAAACTCATTTTTATACATTTAGGAAATCATGGATCGGATCTACAAAAATGTCATGAATAAAGTGAATGAAATGAGTAGTTTTCAACGCAATCTATTTATTCTGGCCTATAATTACAAAATGGAACAGATTTCAAAAGGACGTAGTACTCCATTGTGCAATAGGTAAGTAAAGACTCTCTACCTCCCTCTTACTTTCCTTGATAATTCAGTCATTTAGTTCACATTAATAGCCCAATTAATTGAGATAGTTATAAGAAATACAGTTAGTTCATAGAGTCAAGGGAACTCTTTTAAAAAATTCCATCTTGGCTGGGCACAGTGACTCACGCCTGTAATCCCAGCATTTGGGAGGCCGAGGCAGGGGATCAGCTGAGGTCAGGAATTAGAGACCAGCCTGGCCAACATGGCAAAACCCATCTCTACTAAAAATACAAAATGTAGCCAGGCTTGGTGGCATGCACCTGTAGTCTCAGCTGTTAAGGATGCTGATGCAGGAGAGTCACTTGAACCCAGGAGGCAGAAGTTGCAGTGAGATGAGATCACGCCACTGCACTCCAGCCTGGGCGACAGAGCGAGACTGTTGTCTCAAAAAATAAAAAGCCCATCCTGACATGGGAGGATTGCTTGAGGCCAGGATTTCAAGACCAGCCTGGGTAACATAGCAAGACTCCCACTCTGCTTAGTTGGGCATAGTGTCACATACCTGTAATCCCAGCTACTTCAGGACTGGAGTGGGAGGATCGTTTGGGCCTGCGAACGATAACCACTCCACCCTGAGTGAGAGTGAGACTCTGTCTCTTTTAAAAAAAACCAGCCTGTATAACAATATGGACAGTTTTACAAAACCTTCAGTGTCATTAAAAGCTTGTTTTCATTTAAGATTTTGCTATTCGTGTGTTTATATTTTCTGTGAACACTTAGGTAGTTTTAATTATTTTGAGAAGTCGTTTCTTTTTTGCTTTTATATTTATTTCAGTATGAATATAATTAAATGCTTGTGTTTAAAGCTTTAAATGATCAGTTTTATTCCAACTTGTATTTTTATAGTATTAATAGAGTACATAGATTTATGAGTTTATCATAAAATAGTTTAGAAGTTAGAAAATGGAAATATATGACAGTCAAAGTATTTTTATGGGAATATTAAGATGTAGTTTTCAGATGCTTCACATAATTTAGAGCTTTGTAAGTTGGATAACTGATGTAATCCTGCCTTACGTTAGTTATTTCATTAGTGAGTTATAAAGTTGGCCCTCTGTTTCCACAGGTTCCACATCTTTAGATTCAACCAACCATGAATCAAAAATATTCTGGGGAAAAAAACAATAAAATATGACACTGTTATAAAGTATAACAACAATGAAAAAGACAATACAGTATAACAACTATTTACATAGAATTTATATTGTATTAGATGTTATAATTAATCTAGAGATTTAAAATATTTTGAAGGCTGTGTGTAAGCTTCATGCAAATACTATGCCATACTATCCAATTTTATATAAGGGACTTATGCATCTGAGGATTTTGGTATCCAGAGGACTGGATGCCAAAGGATAACTGTAAAAGCCGATTTGAAAAATCTGTTAATACCATTTTTTAAAAAATGGGTTGCCATGTAGTATTTACCTTTTTAAAAGATTGTTTGTTTTGTTTTTTTAAGTACTACCTCTCCTTTTTGATCAAAGCAATCTTTTCATTAGTGTATTTTCAGAAACATCAATTAGATGTTTAACTTGTTTCTTTTTTTTAATACCTCACAGATAATTTACTAGATTATTTTTAATAATAAACATTTAAAAGCTTGAATTAGTGAAACTTTGAAAACATTGTCGTGTGCAAATAATACACATTTCTAATAAAGCAAATTAAAGCAAAAATTATTTTGATTTTAATATATTTTATAAAGATGATAGGATTGTTCAGTATTAATATAGTATATAATGATACATATGTAAATAATCGATAAAACTGGCCATAAGCAAAGGTTTTCCTGTCACTATACAAAACTAAACCTGACAATTCAAATTCAAATATTACTTGAAAAGCTCTTAAGAGGAAATTATAAATTTTTTCCTTGTTGAACTTCAAAAAATTATTTGGGGCTCAAGAGAATCTCCAAATTGGCTGTGTGACTTTGGATAAGTAACTTAATCTCAAAATCTCTCATATGAAAACTGGGGAATTAGTTTAAGTGATTTGGAAAATCCCATTCAGTTTTAAAATCCTGTGGTTCTCTAATTTTTTTCTTTAGCTTTGTTTTCCAGAAAGTTCGAAGCTTGCTAGGGGGAAATATTCGTCTCCTGTTGTGTGGTGGCGCACCACTTTCTGCAACCACACAGCGATTCATGAACATCTGTTTCTGCTGTCCTGTTGGTCAGGGATATGGACTCACTGAATCTGCTGGGGCCGGAACAATTACAGAAGGTAGTATTCTCCATGATCAGAGACTGGGGTGTGATGCCAGGCAGCTTTTGGAGGTAGTATTGGGATGTTTTCTGCAAATATATAGGAGAAGAGTAGAAAGGTGTTTGTTAGGCAGAATAATGGTAATTTCCAAGTACTGTTATACTGATACCAATTTTTAGAATGCATTAGTTGCATCTAGACTCAATAATTCATCTAGAGAAGTTTTTATATTAAATTATGATATGTAATATTAAAAACCACTTAGTATTCTGGAAAGAAACTTTAGTAACAAACATATTGTTTTGTGTACATTTATTTTCTCACATCAGTTATTTCTTTTTATGTAGAAAAAATAAGATGTTTTTGTTCAGTTGTGTAGGTAAGTATATTAGGGCTCAGGTTCAGAAATGCTTATGAGGATTTCTGTGAGTGTTAGAGAGGAATTAGGTTCAGGTCTGGGGAATACTATTACCAGAGTTTATCACAGGGATGTGGTTGAGAAGGGAATCTACCACCTAATTAGCAGTTCTGAGATGAATTGTGTAGGACCTCACTTGTCCCATTTATGGGAGAAAGTTATTTTGCTTTCCAGTACGAGATAAATTTATGCTTCTACTTTGTATTTGCTATATACTGATAGATATGAAACCTCATAACTGATTTTTCCTTATTTTGACTGCCTCTGTGTAGCATTTTCATGCATTACTTCATTTTTCAGTTTTTCAGTGTTCTTTGTGTTTTATATATTTTTGGAAGCTACTTCTAAGTCAGTCATGTTAGAAATAAACAATCTTAAATACATGCATGCAGGGTTTCTTTCTTCTGAGGATACTTAATTTCAAATGGAATCATTAATCAGTGATAGTTTATATTGTAAATAAAAGCCTTTAAAGTGTTAAATATCAGCCTTTCATTTCTGGTCTTTGATCTTCGAAGAGGAAACATAATGCAATAGTAATTCATAATAGTGGAGGGTTTTTTCCTCACATCCTTGAAAGCTACCAGTTTTATTCTTCAGCCTGGCCCTTGAGCTATTACTGTATTAATTTTAAATAGGGTGTGATAGCATAAGCTGATGGAAGCCTGCAGAGATCTCATTCTGAAATGGTGATAATTACATGGGAAAAGATTAGAGAAGTGTTTTGTACTGCACATCTATGAGTCCTAATAAAAAAGTAGAATAGATGTAAACCATTATGTTCATCATCCTTTAAGACAGGGACTACAAACTCATGAACCAGGCAGCCACCTATTTAAATGAGTCAAGTGGGACCTGATGTAAGACAATGTAATGGATAAGGATTGATTCTGGGGCAACAGGAGCAGGCATGCGCTGTCTAACAGAGTCCGTCAGTCCTTGCTGTACCTGAAATGTGGGCCCATTGTTGTTGGCGATTCTATACTTACATGTATTTTCTGATTTCTAAGAATGGCAATAGCTAACTGTTAGTTTAAAAACAAACAAACAAAAAAAACCCTTGTAGGCCAAAAAATATGACTATGCAGGCCTCACAGCCTGTGGTTCACCAATATGTGATTTCTGCTTTTAAGGGTTCTCTGGGAATATCTCAGCTTTGGGATAAATCATCATTTTTGGTAATTTAGAAAAATGAAGCAATTTATTAACTACTGTTCTCAAATACTTTTTTTTTTTTCCATTTAATTTCTAGTGTGGGACTATAATACTGGCAGAGTGGGAGCACCATTAGTTTGCTGTGAAATCAAATTAAAAAACTGGGAGGAAGGTAATAAACTATTTTAACCACGGAGTATTAATTTTTAAAGTATTAAACTTTAAAATTAGAATCACTTTAAAATTAGTGCTTCACTTTCTTCCTTTAGAATGTAAACACCCATAAATGCTCAAACACCCATAAATGCTCATTGTTATCCTTTGTAATAGATGTATTTTATCTTGAACTATATGAATGCGTTTATTTTGTTTTGTCAAAGATGTCTCTGAAGAACTATAATTGTTTTTATTTTACTTATTATATAGATGCAAGTAGGATTGTGGCAAAAGCTTGAGAAATGTACTAGTAAGTGAATAATAAATTAGGAGTGATCCTAACTTTATCTTGCAGAAGTAAAATTATAAAACGTATTTTATGAAATTGTGGGGATTTTACATGATTTTTTTTTCTTTCTTTTTTTCTGAGGGCTTCAACCTGGTATTATCAGAAGGAAATTTTCACTGTAATTCCATAAAAGTCTGTAGCTTATGCCATTTAAAATAATGGTCATTTAAAAATTTTATTTGATCCTATTAAAATATACAAATTATCTGTGTTTTATTGGGATGCACCTTTCCTCTACACCAAGTAAAGATAAAGATTCTGGCCAGGCGTGGTGGCTCACACCTGTAATCCTAGCACTTTGGGAGGCCACGGCGGGCGGATCACCAGGTCAGGAGTTTGAGACCAGCCTGGCCAACACGGTGAAACTCCGTCTCCACTGAAAATACAAAAATTAGCTGGGCGTGGTGGCACTTGCCAATAATCCCAGCTACTCTGAAGGCTGAGGCAGGAGAATCATTGGAACCTGGGATGGAGGTTGCAGTGAGCCAAGATCACACCATTGCACTCCAGCTTGGGTGACAGAGTGAGACTATAAATAAATAAATAAATGATCTAAGGCTTGGATGTCATTTTTTTAGCTATCTTTAGCAAAATTAGTGAAAATATTTAACAAATTTAAGATTAGAATCATTTTGAAATTATCTGTAAGAATAAAATCTTAATATGTAGTAACTCAATCTTTTTCTTTTTTTTTCTTTCTTTTTTTTTTTTTTTGAGAGGGAGTTTCACTCTTGTCCAGGCTGGAGTGGAATGTCATGGTGTCAGCTCGATGCAGCCTCTCCCTCCCAGGTTCAAGCGATTATTCTGTCTTAGCCTCTTGAGTAGCTGGGATTACAGGCACCTGCCACCACATCCAGCTAATTTTTTATTTTTGGTAAAGACTAGGTTTCACCATGCTGGCCAGGCTGGTCTCGAACTCCTGACCTTAGGTGATCCACACTCCTCAGCCTCCCAAAGTGCTGAGATTACAGATGTGAGCCACTGCGCCCGGCAGTAACTCAGTCTTATATAGGGATTTATTCTATTAGGGTTGCATGACTTAATATTTCTATCAGTTTATCAGTATGATATTTAAGACCTTGCAGAATCTTTCAGATAGTTTATCTCTGTTGTATGTATAATTTTATACAACAAATGGAAGATGTTGGATTTTAGAGTGTAATTTTTTTCTTGGAATAGAAGTTTGAAAACATATATGCTTATGGTTTATCAACTGAGATTTGTGCCTCGTGTTAAACTGATAAACTTTGTTTATTCATAGTGTCTGCCTTTTTTCCTTTGGGAGATTCTAATTGGATTAAAATAAAATGTCCCTATTTAGGAACTAATCATTTCAAGTTTTCATGTGTTGTGTTTAACTCAACTCAAAATAAACTCAATTGTTATTTTATTAGGTGGATACTTTAATACTGATAAACCACACCCCAGGGGTGAAATTCTTATTGGGGGCCAAAATGTGACAATGGGATACTACAAAAATGAAGCAAAAACAAAAGCTGATTTCTTTGAAGATGAAAATGGGCAGAGGTGGCTCTGTACTGGGGATATTGGAGAGTTTGATCCTGATGGATGCTTAAAAATTATTGGTAAGTCATTTAGTATTTTTTTGAAAATGAATGTTTCTGAAATGGTTTCATACAAGAAGTACAATATATTCAGAGAAGGTGTTTAATAATGTAAATGTTTATGTAATGTTAGTTTGGGCTATTGCATCATTCCTGGAATATAGAATATTATGGACTGTGGAATTTATGAGGCCTGACATGTTATGAATTCCCGAAGATGGTTCAGTAGCAGTGGTATTTTTAATTACTATTAGGCAACCCTTAGTCATTCTTTCCTTCCTGTGTAGGGAATACTAATTTCTGTGAATTCTTTGACATTTAGAGCTGTCACAGTCTGAACTGCACCCTTGCCTTAACCAGGAGAACAAAAGAAAACCAGGCAACTTAAGTACTATGACCCATATGGGGTGAAAAATACCTTCTTCTGCATCTCTTTTTAGGTTTTTTTTTTTTTTTTTTTTTTTAAGTCAATGGCATTTCTATACCTGTCATGCTAACTAGAAACCTGGGAGGAGATTCAAGACTGTTCTCTTCAGTCAGCTTCTCATACCTATTTTATATCCCACTAGTTTATTTTATGAGCTATGCCCCAGAATCATACTCTTCTCTTTTTGTCTCTTGCTTGATCCTTGGTCAGGCCTGCACCTTCTGCCATCCTCTCCCAAGAATTTCTTCTGTGTTGCCATGCTTACCCCCTAAAACACACCCTCTCACTATCACCATGTAATCGCCAAACCAAATCTTACTGGCCACACCGTTTAATGTTTCCTGGAAGCTCAGTTGAGGGTGCCTCTGTTAACATTGTTCAGTTCTTCACCTTCATCGTTAGTTGTTTCCCTCCTCCTCCTTGATGCCGCTGAAATTAGAGCTGATGTTTTTCTGGCTTTTGCCAGTACTGTTCCCCGACTACCTCTCACTCTTCCCTTAGGACTCAGCTCAAGCAGCTGAGCATAGTGACTCACACCAGTAATTCCAGGTACTTGGGAGGCTGAGGTAGGAGCATCACAGAAGCCCAGGAGGCCGTGATTGTGCCACAGCACTCCAGTATGGGCAACAGAGTGAGACCTTGTCTCAAAACCAACCAACCAATCAACCAACTGACCAACCCACCCTCAGCTCAGGCCTCACTTGCAAGAATTTTTTCCAATCCCCAGGTTGGAGAACCTTCACTTAGCACTACTGTTATAGTACCAGTGTACTGAAGTAATATATTTTCACATTATGCTTGTCTCCAGTTAGGCTGTGAGCTTGCAGTTGGCATCGAATATCTTCTTCACTTACCTGGTACTAATGGATACCAGGAATAAACCTGTTCAGAAGAACATACTTGAAGCCCTGCTAATGGGGTTCATAAAGTAGAACCCCTTTTAATTGTCCCTCCCCCTCCCCTCCCCTTTCCTCCCCTCCCCTCATCTCGTCTCTCTTCTCCGTTTTCTTTTCTTTTGATGTAGTCTTATTCAGGCTGGTGTGCAGTGGCATGATCTCAGCTTACTGCAGCCTCCGCCTCCCGGTTTCAAGCAATTCTTCTGCCTCAGCCTCCTGAGTAGCTGGGATTACAGGCGTGCACCACCATGCCCAGCAAATTTTGTATTTTTAGTAGAGATGGGCTTTCACCATGTTGGCCAGGCTGGTCTTGAATTCCCAACCTCATTAGCTGCCCTCCTCAGCCTCCCAAAGTGCTGGGATTACAGATGGGAGCCACTCCACCCAGCCTGTTTTTCTTTTAAAAGCATGTATTTAACAGTATAAAAATTAGGGCTTAATTTTAATATGTGCTTTTAATTTCAGCATACCCATTATTGCTTAATTTTGCAAAGTTTTAAATAATTGGATAGCAAATTACTTAAGAGAATGGCCAGTATTTATATATGTATTAAATGTTAATATTATTCAGTGTTTTCTCCTCTCTACCTTTCTTTGTTTTGCACAGACCGTAAAAAGGACCTTGTAAAACTACAGGCAGGAGAATATGTTTCCCTTGGGAAAGTAGAGGCAGCTTTGAAGAATCTTCCACTAGTAGATAACATTTGTGCGTATGCAAACAGGTAAGAAAGTGGAATTCACACTACTTTTACTTAAAACATTTAGTGTCTATAGACATTTTCTACCTGTATGGACCTTCTTTGTAAAATTGTTCCAAGAGCTCTTCTTATCTATTACCTGTGGGAATGGCCTCCTTCTCATTACAGCCATTAGCTGACTCTTTCCTTGCAAGACTTCCCCTGATATCTATCTATCTCTCTCTCTCTCTCTCTCTCTCTCTCTCTCCCCTTCCCTCCCTGTTTTCTGCTTTACATCTCACTGCAGTGTCCCATGTAGGGAAGTGAAGAAAATAAAGTCTTCCTTCATGCTGCCTTGGTACACCTAACTACCTGTCCCTCAGCATGGGAAGCTTCACAGAACTACTCCAAAGAGATGGGGAGTAAAGAAGTGGCAGTGAGCAGTGTGCTGCTTAGTACTTACTCCCTGCCCTACACTGAGCTGCTCAGCACTCCAGACAGGTCTCGGGGTCACTCATGATGATGAAGAGGCAGCTGGGAACCTGCCACAGTTCTGTGGAACTGTGGGAAGTCTACCACAGTTGCATAATTATTATGGGAAAATAAAATCTGTTACCAGAAAAACTAATTTAGAAACAGATGTTGGGGGTACAGCTCAAGTTAGAAATGAATCACATTTATTTATAAATGATTCTGATCTTTAGTATTTTCTTTAGTGGTGTTACAGTTCTGGATTTATTTATGTGATAGTAACCAGAAGTATCCCCTTCCTGATGTTACTGTTTTGTGGTCTTCAAAAAAGTATCTGCCTTCATTGGGCATAGCCAGAGTTCCTCTGTCAATACAGATTCTCATGATAACAAAAGAAGAAAATGAATATATTCACATTATTTTGATTCATTGCCGAATTTTTTAGTTTTTATGTTAGATTTAGTTTTTTAAAACCTGTGCCATGAAATACTGATAGTCAGTGTTGAAAGATGAATTTTCTAATATTTGTGATTTTCTTTTAAAATGTGTACATGGCACTATTCATAAACAGTTTTTCATAGTTGAAATTTATCATGAAATGTCAGATTGAGGTTTATTTAGCAATGAACTCTGCCAAAGCATTGGAACATATTATGAATCAAACAGTAAAACTTGGCAGTTGCGTGAGATGGGTATGCCAGTGCCAAGTATGGCACATGCATTTTAAAAAATAGGGAAGTTATTTACTAGCTGTCACTGTAGTAATAACTGCAGTTAACACAGTATACCATTTGGTTCCTTATCTAAGTTGTCCTTTCTGTATTTTAGTTATCATTCTTATGTCATTGGATTTGTTGTGCCAAATCAAAAGGAACTAACTGAACTAGCTCGAAAGAAAGGACTTAAAGGGACTTGGGAAGAGCTGTGTAACAGTTGTGAAATGGAAAATGAGGTACTTAAAGTGCTTTCCGAAGCTGCTATTTCAGGTGAGTATTCTGTGATACTAAGAACTGAGTTGGGAAGAGAGTACCTATATGCATTCAACCTGTTATAAGGTTTAGAGTTCATCACTTCCTGCTTAGAAACCATTTCTACCATTAGTATATGGAAGAGTAAACTTACTAGTTCCCCATTCAAGCCCTGCTTCACAAATTATCCACTCCCAGCAAACTGATTTACATGTATCTTGAATGTTCTTGTCTCTGCAACCTTTGCTTTCTGGGTTGATCCTCTTATCTCAGCTATTACTCTTCAAGGCCTTGCTCAGTTTCCTGGCCGCAGTAGCCCATAGTGATCAGAACTTCTTTTGAAACTTTATACAGTGTTAGAGTACTGGTAATTGGTTGTACTAATAGTCCCATCACCATTTTTGGTGGGGCGAGGGTTGCCCAAGACTAGTTTAATATTGTTGGTTTAATAAAAACATCTGTGTCTTTTGAGTTGTTGTGTCAAGCACAAAATAAGCATTATTTTTATTTTATGATTATTATTTTTAAGCAACAGGGTCTCTTCTGTTGCCCAGAATGGAATACAGTGGTACAATCATAGCTTACTACAGCCTTGAACTCCCAGGCTGAAGCAATTCTTCTTCCTCAGCCCCCCAAATAACTGGGACTACCAGTGTATATCACTGCGCCTAGCTGATTTTAAAAAAGAAGTTGTTGGTGTTGTTTTGTTGTTGAGATGCAGTCTCACTATGTTGGCCAAGCTGGTCTTGAACTCCTGGGCTCCAGCGAGCCTCCCAGCTTAGCCTCCTGAGTACCTGGGTGGGACAACAGTCATGTGTCACCATTCCAGGCGCCACCATTTACTGTTTAGTCTCTTCACATTTCAATAATGTCAGATTCTTTAAAGTCACCCCTGTGGTACATTGCTTAGTGATTTTGCTCATAGTGTATATTCCTTTGGAAACCACTCCTGAAATACGTTTAATCTTTGAAGACTCAAACCTTGTGTATTATTTCTGTGTTTACTTTTACAAGTTAGAGTTAATACATCTTTTTTTACTCCCAAGGCACTTTGTCTTTAGTTTTGCATATTTCTTCTTTTATTGTAGTAAAAATCTTATTTAATTTACTATCTTAACATTTTATATATACAATTCAGTAGTGTTAATTATATTTACATTATTGTGCAACTGATCTTTAGAACTTTTTCATGTTGCAAAACTAAAACACTATACCCATTACACTAATTCCCCTTCTTCCTCTCCCCCTTCCTGCCACCTTTTTACTTTCTGTTTCTAAAATTTTGACTACTTGAGGTACTTCCTACATGTGGAATCATACAGTATTGTTTTGTGACTGGCTTATTTAGCACAGCATATCTTCAAGGTTTATTCATATTGTACCGTGTGATAGGATTTTTCTTTTTTAGGGTACATAATATTTCATTGTATGAATATTGCACATTTTCTTTATCCATTCATCTATCTTTGGACATGTGGGTTGCTTCTGCCTCTTGGGTACTGTGAATAATGCTGTGATGAACATAGATATGGCTGTGAGATTCTGCTTTGAATTATTTTGTATATATACCCGGAAATGAGATTTTTAAGATCCTATGGTAATTATTACTACTATATTTAATTTTCTGAGGAAACTCCTTACTGTGTTCCATAATGACTGTTGATTTATATTCCCACAGTGTACAAGGGTTTCCATTTCTCCACATCCTCACCAACATTTGTTATACTTTTTTTTCCCCTAATATCCTTTCTGACAGATGTGAAGTGATATCTCATTGTGGTTTTGATTTGCATTTCTCTTTTTATTAATTATGTTGGGCATCTTACATATACTTGTTGGCCATTTATATACCTTCTTCAGAAAATTGTCTATCCAAGTCATTTGCCCATTTTAAAATCAGGATTCCCCCTACCCCACTCCTATAGTTAAGTTTTACAAGTTTCTTATAAATTCTGAACATGTATTAGTCTGTTCCCACACTGCTATAAAGACATACCTGAGACTGAGTAATTTATAAAGGAAAGAGGTTTAATTGACACGGTTCTGCATGGGTCAGGGAGGTCTCAGAAAACTTACAATTCTGGCAGAAGGGGAGAGAGAGAAGCAAAGACACGTCTTATGTGGCAGCAAGCGAGCAAAGAAGCGAAGGGGGAAGAGCCCCTTATAAAACCATCAGATATTGCGAGATCCCACTTACCATCACGAGAACAATGTGGGGAAACCACACCCATGATCCAGTCACTCCCATCAAGTCCTGCCCTTGACATGTGGGGATTAAAATTTGAGATGAGATGTGGGTGGGGACCCAGAGCCAAACCATGTCAGCACATTAACTCCTTATGAAATACATGATTTGAAAGTATTTTCTTCCATTCTGTAGGTTGTCTCTTCATTCTTGTTTCCTTTGTTGCACAGAAATTTTTAAGTTTTGTGTAGTCACACTTGGATATTCTGCTTTTGTTGTCTGTGCTTTTAGTGTCATATCTAAAATGTTATGTTGTGAGTTTTTCTGTATGTTTCCTTGTAGTCATTTATAGTTTTAGGTCTTTAATCCATTTTGAGTTAATTTTTGTATATGACATAAGAGTCCAGTTTCATTCTTTTGCATGCAGGTATCCAGTTTTCCCAACACCATTGGTTGAAGAGGCTGTCTTTTCTCCATTATGTAGTCTTGACACCCTTGTCAAAAATTATTTGGTCATCTATATATGCAAGGATTTGTTTCTGAGCTCTCTGTTCTGTTCCATTTGTCTGTCTGTCTTTATGGCAGTACCACACTGTCTTGATCACTATTATTTAGTGTAGTATGTTTTGAAATCAGAAAGATGAGGCCTCCTACTTTGTTTTACTTTTTAAATATTTTTTTGACTATTTGGGGTCCCTTGAGGTTCTATGTGAATTTTAGGATATTTTTTTTCTTTCTGCAAAAATGCCATTGGAATTTTGATAAGGATTTTATTGAATCTGTGTATTGCTTTGGAGTGTATGGATATTTTAATGATATTGAGTCTCCCAGTCCACTAATACAGGACATGTTTGCGTTTATTTGTGTCTTTTAAAATTTCTTCTAGCAACATTTTGTAGTTTGTAGTGTACAAGCCTTTCACCTCCTTGGTTAGTTTATTCCTAAGTATTTGATCCTTTTTTGATGCTACATTAAGTGATATTGTTTTCTTAATTTCTTTTTCAGAACAGTCGTTGTTAGTGTATAGATAAGCAGTTGATTTTTCATGTTGATTTTTTTATCCTGCAACTTTGCTGGAATCTTTGTTAGTTATAAGGTGTATGTCTTTAGCGTTTTCTACATATAGTCTCTTTTCTTACTGATCTCCTGATCTACTCATAAATGAAAGTTGGGTATTGAAGTCTCTTACTGTTATTGTATTGTTTTCTATTTCTCCCCCTAGTTATGTCAGTGTTTGCTTCATGTATTTAGAAACTCTCAAGTTAGGTGTATATTTATAATTGTTATATCATCCTGGAGAATTGACTCTTATCGTGATAATTGATGTCCTTCTTTGTCTTTTGTCTTAAAGTCTGTTTTTCTTTGTCTTTTGTCTTAAAGACAATTTTTGTCTTAAAGTCTATTTTATTTAAGTATGGCCATCCCTTTAGGTTCTTATGTGCATGGAATATCCATTTCTATCCTTCACTTCAGGCTATTCATGTCCTTAGATCTAAAATATGTTTCTTGTGGACAGCATATACTTGGGTCTTGTTTTATATTCAGTTGGTCACTGTTATCTTTTAATTGGTCATTTAATCAGCATTTACATTTCAGGTAATTACTGATATGAAAGACTTTTCATATCTATTTCCATTTTGTGAACTATTTTCTGTATATCTTATAGCTTTTCCTCTCTTGCTACCTTCTTTTGTTTTGTTGATTTTTTTGTTTTTTGTAATTACATTCTTTGATTCCCTTGTCTTTTATCTATGTGTATGTTCTATAGATATTTTCTTTGTGGTTGTCAATGCAGTTACATAAAACATTTTAAAATGATAACTATTTTAGTCTGATAACTTAATCTTCCATCTCATCTAAAAACTTGACTCCTTTATATCTTCGCTCCTCCCTCAAAAAATACCTCTTTCTTATTGTGTAGTCATTGATATAGATTCATAATTACTTTTTGTCTTTGTTTGATAAATTCTATACCAGATTTAAATGTGACTTATGTACCTATATCAAATTACTTTAGAATTCTGTATTTGTCTGTGTATTTACCTTTACCAAGGAGTCTTGTAGTTTCTCATGGTTTTGTGTTAACCATTACTATTTGTTTTCCTTTTCCTTTAACTTGAAGGACTCTTTTCATTATTTTTTGTAGGGCAGGTCTAGTGGTGATAAACTCCCTCTACTTTTGTTTATCAAGGAGTCTTAATTTTTCCTTTATTTTTGAAGGACAGGTTTAGGTTACAGTATTCTTGATTGACAATTTTTTTTTTCCTTTCAGTATTTTGAATAGTGCTTCTTTCTAACCTGCTGGCTTTCTGCTGATAAATGATAGTTAAATGAGAGGTTCCTTGTATGTGATGAGTCATTTTTTTCTTGCTGCTTTCAAGAATTTTTGTGACTTTTGACAGCTCGATGGCAAGTTTGTTTTAGTGTAGTTCTCTTCCTAGTGGAGCGTTTTGAGCTCTTGAATTTATACTCCCATTTCTCTTCTCAGGTATAGGAAGGTTTTGGCCGTGATTTCTTCAAATAAGCTTTCTGCTCCATTCTCTCTTTTCCTTCTGAACTCCTATAATGAACATTTTTCCACTTGATGGTATCCCATTTGTTCCTTAGGTTCTCTTCATTTTTCTTCATTTTTACATTTTTGCTCCTCTGTCTTAGTAATTTCAGAAGTCCTGTCTTTGAGTTCATAGATTCTTTTTTCTACCTGGTCAAGTCGCTGTTGATTCTCTAGTGAATTTTTCAATTTATTTATGTATTCAGTTCCTGAATTTCTATTTGGTTCTTCATTAAAAAAATTTTTATTTCACTTATATTTTCATTTTGTTCATGCATTGCTTTCTTGGTTTTGTTCAGGTGTCTATCTGTACTCTCTTGTAATTCATTGAGCATCCTTATGAGAGTTATTTTGAATTCTTTGGTAGTTCATATATTTCCATGTCTATCAGGGCTTTATTTCTGGAGATTTAATTTGATGTTTTGGTAGTCTATGTTTTTCTGTTTCTTTGTATATTTTTATTTTTGTTGGGTTATCAGCATTTGAAAAATCAGCTACCTTTCTCTGTCTTGCAGTCTGCTTTTGTATTGAGAAGACTTTGTCCAGTCAGGCGTGCTAAAGATTCTAGAACCAGCCATCTTAAGCCTTTTCTGAGGCTATGTCCTCTCTGGGTTTGTGGGGTACAATCTGATTGAAGAGGTTTGCTGGTTTCTACTCAGGAGGTCCCTATGGTGCCTATGATATTGTGGCTTCACTGGTGCTGTAGTGAGCCGTGGTACTGGAGCTCTCCCTAGTGTCCGTCTGTGATACTGCAGCCTCTGGTGCAAGTTAATCTTTGTTTTTGACAGCTCTCGACCTGGTTCCCTGTTCCTGTTAATTGGATTCAGGAAAGACAGAAGCCAGTTCCTTGTACCCCAGAAGTCAAAATATTGGATATATGTACTGCTGCTTGACTTTGCTAGGGAGAAGTCAGAAGTTGGGGTTTCTTCCCTATTACTTTCTACTCTGCTGAGGGGAGGGTCTCTGGCAAGCAAATGCCTTGCATTTTTCTACCAGCCTTTGATGCGATTGGTTTCCTGCTGTCCCAGAGGGCAGGAACCTCTTAATTGCTTTCTGAGTTTTTTACACAGGCAATAGGTAGGCCCATAAATTATTGTTAAATCCATGTTTGTATAGGGGAAGGAGAGACTGTGTTTTCCTATTTTGTCATCTTGCTGACATCATTCCTTAACACATTTCTTTTGTGTATCATATGACTAGCTGTTTACCCATTTCCCTTTGTTAGATTGTATGCCACTTGAGAAACTCCTTGTTTTTTGTATTTTTAAAAGAATGTTTAGTAAAGCACTTTATACATAGTAATGGTTTTTAAAAAATACTTATTGAATAAATGCTTAGAAATTTAAAATTTAGTCCTACCGACGACATGGTTTTTCAAAACTACATCTGCCCGTTAATCTCCTTTAAATGCTTTCCTTTCTTTCCTTCCTCTCTCCCTCCATTTGCTACTATCATGAATCTCCTGAATGTCAGGCAGTATGTTGGGACACAGTAGTGAGCAAACATTTCTGTCTCCACACAGCTTATAGGGAGTATCCTGGTTTAGTGACATAATTGTCTTAAACTTTATTATTTTTTAATTTCTGAAGTAAATGTGCTCTGTATAATAAATTCAAGGAAAACAAATAGTTATAAAAGAAATGGTGAATTTCCCTGCTTCCTTTCTCCTGGATACCAGGCTCTAGATGTGTGCAGTTTATAGCTTGGTATGTATCCTTCTACACGTCTAGCTGCATATAAGTTTATACATCCTGTGCTGCAACTTGTCTTTTTTTTTTTTTTTTTTAACCCAACAGTTTGCATTTATACAGCACATAATGGAGTTTCAGTCAGTGAAGGACTGCATCTATGACAGTAGTCACATAAGATTACTATCATATTTTTACTCCCTTTTCTGTGTTTAGATATGCTTAAATACACACTTACCACTGTGTTACAATTATCTACGGTATTCAGTATAGTAACATACTGTGCAGGTTTGTAGCCTAGGAGCAATAGGCTATATAATGCAGCCTAGATGTATAGTAGGCTATATCTACATTTGTGTAAGATACACTATGATGCTCCCATCATGGCAAAACTGCCACGTGATGCATTTCTCAGAACTTATCCCTGTCATTAAGAGATGCATGACTATATTGGATACCCTATTAGATACCTGCATAAATCGAATTTTTTTTTTATGAGATGGGGTCTTGCTCTGTTGCCCAGGATGGAGTGCATACCACAATTATAGCTTACTGCATCTTCAGAACTCCTGGGCTCAAGTGATCCTCCCACCTCAGCCTCCTGAGTAAGTGGTGCTACAAGCTTATGCCGCTATACTCAGCTCATATTTTTTATTCCTATTAAAAATTTTTTTTTAAGTTATTTATTTTCAAGACAAGTTCTCACTATGTTGCCCAGTCTGGCCTCGAACTCCTGACCTCAAGCCATCCTCCTGCCTGAGCCTTCAGAATTACTGGAATTACAGGTATGAGCCACCATGCCTGGCTCTAACTTGTTTCAGTAACAGAGTTATATTCTATTTTGTTCCTATATCATATTTTATTTAACTCATTCTCCTATTGATGGGGACTTGTTAAATAGTTTATTGTTTTACTTATGTTAGTATTTTGAGGAATAGATTCTTAAGTGACATTCATGAGCCACTTGGTTGTGCATTTTGATGGGTACTCAAAAAGTAAGGAAGTTAACACTATTTGCTAAGAACCTAAATACCTTTCTTTCTTTTTTGAAAATCATCTTAGCAAGTCTGGAAAAGTTTGAAATTCCAGTAAAAATTCGTTTGAGTCCTGAACCATGGACCCCTGAAACTGGTCTGGTGACAGATGCCTTCAAGCTGAAACGCAAAGAGCTGAAAACACATTACCAGGCAGACATCGAGCGAATGTATGGAAGAAAATAATTATTCTCTTCTGGCATCAGTTTGCTACAGTGAGCTCAGATCAAATAGGAAAATACTTGAAATGCATGTCTCAAGCTGCGAGGCAAACTCCATTCTTCATATTCAACCTAAACTGTTACTTCTCATGACGTCACCAGTTTTAACTGACAGGATTAGTAAAACATTAAGACAGCAAACTTGTGTCTGTCTCTTCTTTCATTTTCCCCGCCACCAACTTACTTTACCAACTACGACTGTACTTGTCAGTATGAGAATTTTTCTGAATCATATTGGGGAAGCAGTGATTTTAAAACCTCAAGTTTTTAAACATGATTTATATGTTCTGTATAATGTTCAGTTTGTAACTTTTTAAAGTTTGGATGTATAGAGGGATAAACAGGAAATATAAGAATTGGTTATTTGGGGGACTTTTTTACTCTATTTAAAAAGACAAGGGTATTGATAAGAAATTATGTAAATTTCAAATGCTTGTGAATCAAATCATTGTTGAACAAAAGATTTGTTGCTGTGTAATTATTGTCTTGTATGCATCTGAGAGAAATAAATATACCTGTACTTATGTTTTAAGAAATTGAGATCTTGTGAATATATGCCTGTCAGTGTCTTCTTTATATATTTATTTTTTATTAGAAAAAATGAAGTTTGGTTGGTGATGCATGAAACAAAATAGCAAGAGAGGGTTATGGTTTAATAGTAAGTGAGATAACACAGCACGTGTAGCACCAGTTGATAATTAGTCTTTAGTAGCTTACTATCAAAATGTTGTGTCTTCTATTTAGCTGTTGAAACTAGGAACATATCCAAACTTAAATGGAAGCAATTCTGAAAGAGAGGATAGAATTTAAAAAACAAAGAGTATATAAAGTTATTCTTTGAATATTTCATTGACTATATGTACATTGAGTTGTCTATATTTATAAACCCATTCATGGAAAATTATCTCAAGCGCTCCTACTTTTAGTCTAGATATTTCATAATATATCTAATTTTAAAATTAGTATATTTTCACGGTTTGCACTGATGCGCGTGTATATGTGTGTGAGAGAGTCAGTGGTAGCTTATTCAAAAATTAAAAAGCGTCTTATACTTTCTACTGTAATCTTTCTACACTAGAAAATGAAATAATTTAGAATGCATTTGAACATAGCATTCTCACTAAGATACATGAGAATTTAATTAACTTTATAACCATCTGAGTTAAAATTAATTTATAGGTTTTGATGTCAGTGTTGGAGTTATTTGTGATTCAGAAACATTGCTTGTGTGCTACATAGTAAGTCTTTTCATATATACTGCTTGTCTATTGCTATTTCTGGATTATCAAGAGTAATAGTGCACCAACTAGGATGTGCTCAAATCAGGACTTAAATTACAGGCACCACATTTGTTATGTCAGACTAGTTATTTTCTTGATTTTCAGTTACTGTAGGCAACAAAAGGCAAAAAAAAAGAACAAAGGTCTGTGTAAAATAAGGGGTCTTAAGAGCAGACAGGACAGTGTGTGTGTTCAGTCACATCACAAAAATCATATGTGGAGACATTGCAATACAGTGTTTGTTTTGTTTTCAACTTTTCTTGTATTCTTGTATATTTGTATTATGTTTTGAATGCTTTTTTTCATAAATATTAATAATGTTTGGGATAACTGCCAAGAAGAAGTAAAAATATTAAAGTAAATGGAACTTTTATATGAGGATGCTGTGATCTAAAAATTAAATCTGGGTGGGTGGAGAGAATCTGTTTCTGATGCCTTGTCTTTAGAATGATTGTTTTCAGATGATTTAAAACAAAGATAGTATTTAGGAAAAAAGTGTTAATGCTTCAAAGAAGAGCTACTGATTGTGACTTGAAATAATGTCAGATGAATATGTAGCTGATCACTAATGGAACCGTCTAATGAGGCAGGCTTAAACTCTAGTTTCTTTTGTTTTCTCATATGAAGTTTATAATTCCTTTCAGTCCTAACATGTCAGATGCCAGGTGTCTAATGCCACAGTAGAACATGAAATTAAATAGAGTCCCCTTTGAAACAGATTTCTCTGTAAACAAAACCGTCTTTAGTGACTTAAAAAATAATACTGTCTAAAATTACCCTCTCAAGAAAAAAAAAAAAAAAACTGTTGAATGAAGAAACCACCCAATAATTATGACTCATATAAGAAACGCTGGTTTAACCAGGAGATCTTTGGGAATGAAATAAGGAATTTCAAATTGCTAAATCTAATACAAATGTCTGACAATAGGATATGGATCTAAAAGAATGGTTCTCAAGAACTTTTGTTTACTGGGAATAAACTGAGCTGTATGAAGAATTTGTAAACATTTCATGTTCCGGTGAGTTTAGCAGCTTGCAGCACAAACTGGGGGTCACCTCCATTTTTCTTCCACCCCTCCTCCACTGACATGCTTCTTAGCAGAAACTTCATTAAAAAGTTTTTGCTGGCAAAGAACAAACCTGAAAGTAAGTAGTATCTACTTTCTAAATACTACTCTGCTTTTCAGTAGTGGAATTGATTAGATATTTATAATGTTCTTTAAAGCTTGTAAGTTTTTCAGCAACGTTTAAAAATAGATTAACCTGGAATAACTTTTCTGTTTGCTGCTAAAATACTCATGATGTTACCGTTTTTAAACAACTAGTCCCTGTGATACAACTTTAAAAAATTTGAAAATTAAAAAAAAAAAAAAATCCGACGTGTGAGCTCCTTTTTTCCCCTAAGAATTATGTACATCTGTGGTGTTTTACAGGGGGATCTACTTTTAAACAGTGTACATATTGGACCACACTGAAATGTGATATATCTTTTCTCTACTTAAAATTGGTTATTTACTGTGAGTTCATTTCCGACGTATTCTTGGTTGTCGCTGTTTTCTGCCTGAAGACATGTATATCACAAAGAAAGCTACATGGTATGGACTATTTATTTGTAATTTGACATGAAGTTTGAAGAATAAAGATATATAAAAATTAAAGTTTCTGATATTAAAGCTCTTAATATATTGGGTGTTTTTTTTCTTTTGGTTTTGTTTTTAAAGAAAAGCTCTTTCCATAACAGTGAAACTTTGATATTTCTGAAATACTTGTTGAAGAAGGAGTTTGGGGAATTTTCCATCCTGGCCCACTAACCTAACCAAGGGGAAATTTTTTTATTCTAGAAATTCTGTATTAATCTACTTTATTTCCTAGCTTTTTTGTATTTTAACTTTTCCCTAACCCTTCTTGAATTCCTTCTTTCCATTCTTCTTTTGACTGCCCAGAAGCTATGCTGTTAGCATTTTAAATTCTAAAATAGTCATATAGCATCAAATCTTGAATAGAGATGGTAAATTAAAATTTGGCATCAACATTAATGGGGTAAAATCTATAATGTGAAAGAAATATTTAAGTTTTGTGCTAACATTTAATCCAGTGATTGTGGGAGGAAAAGTTGTATCATGCCGTATTTCAGAAACTCACCTCTCCCACCCACCTCCTCTTTGACTGCCAGTCAATATTTGTTTCTGGATACATGTAACTTTATCATAACATACTTTTGTCTCTGTGTGTAATCCTGTAACAAAACCAGTTTAAGGTATTTTTACATAAACATTTGGCATCTTCTCTCTATGTGTGTTTTGCATTAACTTACACAGCTTTGCCTCATTTCTCTTCATTAGCTTTGCTCTGGTTATTCTTTTAAACTGGTAACTTAACATTTCTGCCACATCAAATATGCAATTGATTTTAGGATGAGGCTGGTCTGTATTGTCCTGGAATGGTTTTTATGGCATAATGTAAAACAGGTTATATATAGTCGATCTGTAGCCTGATTTAGGTAATAACATCTGCAATCTTATAAAATTCTGCCTCTGATTTTCTCCTGATTAATAGGGCCACATGCAAGCATATAGGCTGCAAGGGCCTGTCTGTTTCAGAATCGCCTCTGTAAACCAGATGCCTTGGCATGGTGCATGCAT
Source organism: Sapajus apella (assembly GCF_009761245.1). Taxonomy (NCBI): domain Eukaryota; kingdom Metazoa; phylum Chordata; class Mammalia; order Primates; family Cebidae; genus Sapajus; species Sapajus apella. Next base: position 16,697,215 of record NW_022436950.1, on the reverse strand, counting down.
AGCCCCAGAAGAGATGTTCAATAACTGGTTTTGAGTGAATTAAAGTGTTAACGATATTATTCTGACAGTGCAAACGTATCCTCTAATGTTACATGCCTTTTTCTGGTTTGGATTTTTCAAAATGCCTTTCAGCAAACCCTTCCCCATTCGTGTCTTTATTTAGTGATTTTGAATTACGTTGCCTTTGGTGGGATTCATTCAGAAACAACTTCCCCCATTTGGTTATTTCTTCTTAGATTCATTCTCATTTGTGAAGAAAGGTGGTTCTGTGTGGGTTTTTTGTTATTCTATAAAAGAGTGATTTTTTTCTGCATGGATTTTATAGAAACAAGGTTTCTCTCTCATATGAATGTTTTAATGCTGGAAGTTTTCCATATTCACTTAGAGTTTTGGTCTCTGGAATGAATCCTCTCATGTTGAGAGGGTGAAGAGCTATAGCTACAGGTTTTCCCACACCATTTGCCTTTGTAGGGTTCTCAGTGTGAGTTCTTTCGTGTTTCATCAAGGCAAGCTACAAGGGAGGAATTCTCCACATTGACCGCATTGACTGGAGTTCCTCTGGTATTCTTTGCTGGTTACTAACAGTGCTGTATTGCTAAAGATTCCCCCCACCTTCTTTATGTTCACAGGTTTTTGTTTTGTTTTGTTTTTTTTTTTTGACTTGTATGCTCATGTTAAGGAAGGAACATTCTTTAGAGACTTTAGATACTTTATCAATACTTTAGAACTTTATCAGTGTTCATAGGGTTTCTTACCTGTGTGATTTTTCACGTTGATTAAGGCAGTAGTTCTCAATATTTTTGGTTTCAGGACCCCTTTATGTTCTGAAATAAATTATTGAGGACTCCAGAGTGTTTATGTGGTTTTTTATCGATCAATATTTCTTTGTAAAGAATTTGTACTTTACCATGAAACATGTAGAAGTAAATCATTCACTTCAATTTTTCTTAATGACTGTAGTCATATTAAGAATACAAAAGGTATAAGCAAGTGGCAAAAGACGGGGGTTCATAAGAAAGGGCGTGTGTGCCTTCCAAGATTTGTTCTGTGATAAGGGCAGAATTCCACACTTTTCCTCAAAATAGAAATGAAAAACCTATCACTACATTGTCCAGATAATTTGATGCTGCAACCTTTTATACATAAAAATGTTTATGTATAAAAGCCTATAACTCCAACGCCCTGCCTATCCCTGACACTTTGTCAACCCCATGGCTCTATTCTGGGCGCTGTCATCGCACAGAAGGCACTAGTCTGGAATCCGGGAAGAGGAGGATGTTGACTCACAAGTTCGAATTCTTTTAATGGAGACCTGGAAAAATGGGGCGTCAGGCCTGGTGGGAAAGGAACAGGGTTGTGTGGGAAGGCACTCACATATAAAACATCCAGCTCTAACAACCCAGCAGTTTGCTTCCCCAAAAACTCCCAACTCCACTGTGGGTCACTTGCCCCATTCGAGGACTTGATGAATGGCCAGGGCACCATCTCTTATTCTGCTAGATGCTCTGCCTGCCTCGCATAATAGCTCTGCTCAGCCTTGGCACCAACACCATCCTCACTCCAGTCCTCTCTTGGTTTGAATGTCTTGAGAGCACTGGGGCAAGAGCTCTGAGAATTCCTTTAGACGTTAGCACAAATGGAAGAAAAGATGGCCATTTGGTAGCTGTGGTAAAAAGCCACCAGAATCTGCTTTTAACCCTGTTCAGCAGATCAGCAGCTCATCTCATGTAGGAAAGTGAGATGCGCCAGAGGCTGAAGAAAGTTCCTACAGTTTGCCCGCTAATTCACATCTAGAAATCTGTCCTTAGAAAACACTCAATAGATGCAGATTGAGATTTCTTCAAGGAAGACCTTTATTGTGAGGTTGCTTACAGCAGTCCATCAATTGGAAACAATTTAAGTGTGCACTAAAATATCAGTTAAATATTGTACACCATCCATTTGATCACAGAAGCAAGAAGAATGTTTACACAGCTTTTTATTTTGTGAGGATAGTTTCATACTATGAATTATTTGGGGGGGGGAGAAAGTAGGAATCAAAATTTGATAAGCACTTTATGTCATAATGTGTGTATGTGTGTGTGTTATGTGTGTGTTTCATAGAGAAAAGTCTAGAAATGTGCCAACATTGGCCAAAAATTGTAATTGACATTTTTCTCTTCATACTTTCAAAAATTTTTACATTGGCTTTACTTACTACTAAAAAAGTCAAGCTTGTATAAAGAAGCCTAGCTTAAAATATGGACCATAAGTTTAAAAATTTTTTTATCTTAGCAAAATTATCAATTGTTAAGAAAAATATTTGAGACTATCTCAAGTGTTCCAGTAAACACTTTTATTTTCTAATCCCATTCATATTTATGTATTTTTTGAAAACTCCTTCAATAATACCCTTGTCAATCTTGTTCTGTTTGTTCCATCTTTATAACATGATATATGGATATCTGTGCCTGTTTTCTGTGTGTGCATTATTTTCTGATAATTCTGCCCATGTTCTGTATATCTTTATTTTCATGTTCTTGATCTGATTTTTTTCTCTTATTTACTGCATCATGACTCAATTTGAATTTTTTTTACAACCAAATTCTGTGGCATCTTGGCCCTAAATAGCTCTTTTCAAAAAGATTTTCTTCTTGTTTGTCCATTAGATTTGCTATGCCCCTTCCCCTCCTCCTGTTAAATGTAAAACTTTATCTGTATCAATATCTGATATGGTTTGGTTGTGTCCCCACCCAAATCTCATCTTGAATTATATCTTCTGTAATTCCCATGTGTTGTGGGAGGGGCCCAGTGGGAGATAATCGAATCATGGGGGCTGTTTCCTCCATATTGTTCTTGTGATAGTGAATAAGTTTCACAGGATCTGATGATTTTATAAGGGGTTTCCCCTTTCACTTGGCTCTCATTCTCTCTTGCCTGCTACCATGTAAAACGTGCCTTTTGCCTTCTGCCATGATTGTGAGGCTTCCCCAGCCATGTGGAACTGTGGAGTCCATTAAACCTCTTTTTCTTTATAAATTACACAGTCCAGGGTATGTCTTTCTCAGCAGCATAAAAATGGACTAATACAATATCATATGGTATATTTTTCTGTAGATCATCCATTTATGAAGAGGAGATAATTTTCTAATTTTTTAAAAAAGCCCCCATAAGAAAAGGAAAATTCAGAAACATGCTCTTCTTCTATCTTTTCCCTGAAAGTTGCCCAGTTCTTCTTTGCCTTTTGTTTGTTTCATTGGCTGATTCTGGTTCTGGGTCTGGTGTCAGTGTTGACCCTGTGAACCCTCATCAGGACCAGTGCTGAGACCTGTGGATGATTACACCAGACGTCCTTTACAGACCAGGCTTGAGGCTTCCTGTTAGTGTAATATTTTTCCCTTTAAAACTTACTTGGAATGTCAGACAAATGTGTAAAAAATTCCATTACTAGTTTTTGAAAGATTTGCTTATTTAACATAACATGAATTTATGCTCATTTTAAAATTTCTAGCAACTTAGAGATACAGACTGAAAATGGGAATCCTCCCTATACACACAGGGTTTTTAGAGAACGTATAATGAATTAAATTTTGTCTCTCCTCCCACATTTATGTGTGGAATTCCTGATCTCTAGTACCGAAGAATGTGTGTAAATTTGGAGATAGGGCTTTTGAAAAAGGTGATTAACATGAGACCCTTAGTGTGGCCCGTCATCCAATATGACTAGAGTCCTTACAAAAAGAGATTAGGACACAGAGCTCCACAGAGCAAAGAACGTGGGATGCCAAGCCAGAGAGAGAGGTCTCAAAAGATACCAGCCCTGCTGACACCTCGGTCTCGCCCTTCTAGCCAACAGGATTGTGAGAAAATAAATTTTTGTTGCTTAAGCCACGCAATCTGTGATTTTTCTATGGCAGCCCTAGCACACTACTACAGACTGCAGTTAGATCCTGGTCTAGATTCTATAACTTGCCTTTTTTATTGTGAGCATATGTTGGACATGTTCCTGTGTCAGTACACAGGACCTGATTCATAAATAACTTTGTTAATGGTGATGCAGTATTCCACAGAATGGATGTATCATCATGTAAACCATTCTCTCATTGCTGGGTGCTTATGTTATTCCAGTTTTTACGGTTAGAATCAGTGTGACAACACAAAGCCTTTACTCACATTTTCGTGCTTAGGTGGAAGCTCATCTACAGGACAGCCTTCTAACAGAGGAATGGCTAGGTAGATCAAACCTTAGCAGTTTTGTAAACTGTCCAATTGTTACCTGGTTTTGAGTGTGGTGTGTGTGTGTGTGTATGTGTGTGTACATATATGTCTCCTGACGTCTCAGGTAAATTTAAATTTCCGAGAAATGGGTGTTTTAGTGATTCTTTGTCTCCTCCAAGTCTAGTGTCATATGACTTTCTTCTAAGAGATTCAGAGTAAAGTTGGCTATAGTATCATTTTCATCAATTAACCTTTGATCATCAGTTAGCTAAAAGGCAGGAAACAAGGGAAAGATGGTGTATCATGTGACACAGGCAGGTCCCGTCCCTGGGACAACAGCATAATTCTCCTCTTGAGACTTCAGTCATTCTGGCTATTTCTAGTTTGGTTTGCATATTAAAATGAAGGCCACATTTCATGCTTAAATTTTCCATCTAAGGATGATTTTTTTTCTTGTTAAAAATAGCTTTATTGAGGCACAGTTTACATACCATAAAATTCACTCATTTTAAGCGTATAATTCAATGATTTTTAGTAAATTATAGAGTTGAGTTGGGCAATCATCACTGTAATCCAGTAATCCAATTTTAGACCAATTTAGCCTTTTCATCAATTAGCCATTAATCACCAATTTAGCTAAAATGCAGGAAAGAAGGGGAAACATGTTGTGTAGTGTGGCCCAGCAGACCCCGTCCCTCTGAGCCTTTGTAGACCCTGTGTTAGTTTTCTGTGTTCCCTTTTTTTTTTTTTTTTTGAGGTAGGGTCTTGCTTTGCCACCCAGGCTGCAGTGCTGTGGCGTGATCATGGCTCAAGCCATCCTCCTGCCTCAGCCTCCTGAGTAGGGACTACAGGAGTGCATGCCACGTCTGGCTTATTAATTAATTATTTGTAGATAAAGAGTCTGACTATGTTGCCCAGGCTGATTTCAAACTCCTGGCCTCAGGTGATCTTCCTGCCTCCTAAAGTGCTTGGATTGCAGGTGTGAACCACCATGCCCGGCCCTGTGTTAGGTTTAATTATTATTATTATTTTATTGTGTCTCCTTTTTTCAATTTGCCTCCTTCCTTCCTCCCTTCCCTTCCTGCTAATAAACAATAATTTCATATGCCTTTTGAGTCATTTGAGAAATTGTTTTGTTCTTCCTTTCCCAGAAATTGCTAATAATGAGTAAAATAAAAATGGGCAGGAATTTGATGTAAAATCTGAAGGCAGCTTTGTGTTTGTGTATCTCATCTCTCCTCCGTGGCATTTACGGGAAGCAGCAGGGCTGTGTGGGTGATGGATGTTGCTGTCCATGACTGCTGTCGTTCCCCTGCTTTGAATCACCAGCCTACAGTGCTGTCCACCATGCAGCTGACGTTCACCAGCTCTGCAGCTACCTGTCTTCCCAATAGTGGCACGGGCACAGAGCCTTGCTCATACATGGTGATGGGAATCTGGAGTAGTAGAAAACACAATTTTTTCTTCCCGCCTCCCACCTCAAACCTTTAGCTGTTAATAAAACCACCTGCCCTGAGCAGTTAATAAAACAACACTTGGCTGCTGGCTTGCCACCGCCTGGCTGGCACTGCGCCAGCTGCTTTGTATAAGACCAAGTATAAATGAACACCCTGGATATGTGCAAACATAAAGACTGCTGTATTCTTAGAATGGAGTTTTGTTAACTTCGGCAATACTGTTTTCACAGGTCAAGAGGATGAAGAACGCAGACTCACCATAGCAAGATGTCCATGATCACTAGTCATCTGTGTGTCTGTGCTGTCGAGGCTGACAATTAGATCTGATTACAGATATGTGAAAAAAGGACAGTGTTTTGATTGTAGTACTGGCAGCAAGAATTAGTTTTTGAATTTTATAATTGGGATCCCCTTTTTTCCCGCCTCCAAGTCCTTCCTGCTTTTTCTTTGGTTTCAAGAATACATAAATATGATCATTTTTATTGGAAAAACCTGTTAAGAAGCCATCTTGCGAGACATTAGCAATCCTCGTGCTGTGAGTTCTGGAATAAAAATTATACAGGCTGGGCACGGGGGGCTCACGTTTGTCATCGCAGCACTTTCGGAGGCTATGGCAGGAGGATTGCTTCAGTCCAGGAGTTCAAGACCAGCCTGGGCAAAGTGGGGAGACCCCCCCAATCTCTACAAAAAAAAAAAATTAACCAGATGTGGTGGTACACACCTATGGTCCCAGCTACTAGGGAGGCTGAGGGGGGAGGATTGCTTGAGCCCAGGAGGTTGAGGCTGCACTGAGCTGTGATCATGCCACTGCATTCCAGTCTAGGCAACAGAGTGAGACCCCGGTCTCCAAACAGAACAAAACAGAACAACACAACAGTTAACACAGAATTTGCCAAGTATTTGATGCATGTTACCACCATAAATCCACATGGCAGTGACAAAAACATGGATGTCCTTATTCATGCTGTTTTACAGATGAGGAAGCTGGGGCTTACAGCAGTTAAAAGCGTAAGTGACAGCTAGGTTGGAACCTTGTCTGTCTGAAGCTCACTGCACACCAGTTTGGTGCGGTTTAGTCCCCCAGACTCCAGCCTTTTGACTAATGCTGCCAGGCCTTCCTGAGCCATCCTATTGGTCTTGGCTTCTTGACTCCAAACCCCTCATTCCCACCCCAGTGCCTTGTTGACTCATGAGACTCACTGTATTCTGCTCACCTGGTCTCCAGTTCCAGGAATGGCACTGACCATCTGTCCTGAGCTGCTAATTAAACAGCACTTGGCTGCTGGCTTGCCACCGCCTGGCTGGCACTGCGCCAGCTGCTTTGTATAAGATCAAGTATAAATGAACACCCTGGATATGTGCAAACATAAAGACTGCTGTATTCTTAGAATGGAGTTTTGTTAACTTCGGCTTAGAGTAGGCAACATAATTATCCTGTTCTTGAGACTTCAGAAATTCTGGCTATTTCTAGTTCGGTTTGCATGTTAAAATTAAGGCCACATTTCATGATTACATTTTCCACCTAAGGATTTTTTTCTTTTTAAAAATGGCTTCATTGAGGTATAATTTACATCCCATAAAATTCACCCATTTAAAAAGTGCATAATTCAATGATTTTTTAGTAAATTATAGTGTTGGGCAATCATCACTATGGCCCAGTTTTAGAACATGCTTCTCACCTCACAGGAATGCCTCATGCCTATTTATGGTTATTCTGCGGACTTCCTTTTCTCCCTCCTGGTCCCTCGCCCTGGACTTATAAATAACTTCACAGGGAGGCGTTAGGATTTGCACTGTGGACCCTCTGGCTTTTCCTTGTTCCCTCTTCCCATGGTGTCGTTTCTGGCTGGTGTGAGGCATCATTGCTAATAGCCTGGATGTTGGTTCATTTAAAAAAAAATTATTTTACTTTAAGTTCTGGGTTGCAAATGCAGGATGTTCAGGTTTGTTGCATAGGTAAACATGTGCCATGGTGGTTTGCTGCACCTATCAGTCACCGAGGCATGAAGCCCGCATGCATTGGCTTTTTTTTTTTTTTGCCCTCCCTCTCCTTGCCCCACTGACAGACCCTGGTATCTGATGTTCCCTGCCCTGTGTCCATGTGTTCTCATTGTTTAACTCTCGCTTATGAGTGAAAACGTGGTATTTGGTTTTCCGTTCCTGTGTCAGTTTGCGGAGGATGATGGCTTCCAGTTTCATCCATGTCCCTGCAAAGGACATGATCTCATTCCTTTTTATGGCTGCATAGTATTCCATGGTGTACATGTACCACATTTTCTTTAATGGATGTTGGTTCACTCAGCTCCTCATGATGTTCGATGCTGGCTCTTTCAGGTGAACTCAGGCACCTTCAGCCTGTCACCTAGTGACTTCCCCCAGAGCCTTTTGCTGTGGGGCATCTATGGAGAATGACACCCACTGCAGTCCCAACAGGATTTCCACAGCCTTTCTTTGGGTCCCTTTCACCTTGATAGGAGGCTTCTGGGGGAGCAAAGCATGAGGGCATGCCCTTAGCTACCACTGGCCATGTTCTTAGCTATCTCTGGCTGCCTTTTCTGGGCCCATGTTTGCCCAGACACCTCCCCACCTCCATGCCCACGCCCACCTCTGCACTGGGGAAATGGTCGCAGTGGTGTTGCTCCTGGCTCACGAGGCTGCACTGTCATCTTTCCAGTGTCTCTGGAGTGGCTCACTGGTCAGTCCAGCTGCTATAAAATTGCTAGCGAGGTGTAAGTGCACCCTCCCACCCTACTCCAGGAGATGAGTCCAGGGTCAACATGCGAAGCTCCCTAGATCCCTTTTTCTGCCCACTTTTTTTTTTTTTTTATTTGCAAAAGAGGTCAAAGCAGACCTGCCTTCTATGGATTGCAGTATGGACTGAGAACCTCACTCCAGGAACTGGGCTCCAGAAACTGACCCATGTAGAATAGATTGCTGTCGCCAAGTGCTCTGTCCATAGTAATCCCTCCACCTTCTGTTTGAGTCCTTCACATATCAGTGTTACAAGTCCGTGTTCAACCCTAGAATAGAGGAAAATTGAGGCTCAGAGATGTTAAGCTAAGCAGACTTGGTATGGCCACACAGCAGAGATACACACAAACGGGTCTTTCTTCCGACTTGAGAGGAGCAAGGAACAAAGAAGAAACCAGCAACAACCTATTTACCAACACCAGGGAAAGAGATGGAAATGATGGTGTAGTCCTATGATGAAGTTTTATGCAGTCATTAAAATCACCTATTTAAAAATATTTGAGTATGTGTAGCAGTTAGAAGTCACAGACTAAAGGGAACTTACAAACATGCCGAGTAAAAAGTTAAGAACAACATGAGTTGTGTTAAGATACATGCACTGCACAGAGCCATGTGCATTACAGGAGCACATACCAACAAGAGGAGAATGCGATGAAGGGAATGAAGGTTAAAAGGTACTGTTGATGAGTGATAAGAAAAACATAACAAACACAAATGTATCATTCACTGAGGAATATGACTAACTCAACCCTCTCCACTTTAAAACTTTCTGATAGCAACAGCAATGCTTATGATAATATTCCAAAACCAAGAGCATATAAAAGTGTATAAAACGTGGTCTGATCCTATCCTAATTTTATGAAAAGGCACATCTAAGTGTGTACACAAATGTAATGAAAACTAGTATATCATTTTCTGATTTACAGCTTTCAGTATTTCTTGAACGAATTTCCTTCCATGTTTTTTAAATAGAAAAGTAGCAAACTTAATGAGCAAAGGGGAATTAGTCCGGCAACTTTCCCCTGGAAACTGTAATTACGTGTTGTAAGTTCCTTTTTTGTAAGGGACGCCAGTCTCCCTGAACCAATGTTTAATACAGATTGATCTCCAATAACCTGCCACAATTCTGTGCCACGTTCAGAATTCCTGGGCTAATATTTTTCATTGGCTTCTTTAAAATAATTTTATATTTTGAAATTATTTCAGACTTACAGGAAAGTTGCAAAGGTGGTATAAGAATTCCAATGTGCCCTTCATCCAAATTCTTCAAATGGTAACATTTTACCATACTTGCTTTATCATTCTCTCTTTTTTTTTTTTTTTTTTTGAGATGGAGTCTCACTCTGTCACCAGGCTGGAGTGCAGTGGCATGATCTCAGCTCCCTGCAACCTCGGCCTCCCAGGTTCAAGCGATTCTCCTGCCTCAGCCTCCTGAGTAGCTGGGATTAAAGGCATGCACTGCCATGTGACAACAATGACCTAAATCAGTTAGTAAACAATGACATAGTACTCTTAACTAATTTATAGATTTTATTCAAATTTTTCTACTTGTCTTGTTCATGTCCTGTAGGGCAAGAGGAAAATAAGTAAATAAATAAGTAAATAAATAAATTCACCTCCTGCTGTGTGCCAGGACTCAATTAAGATCTAGGTGCTGGATGTACTCATTCCTATTGGGGGAGGAGGTCATTGTTTCTAGGCTGTCTCAGAGGACGATGTATTCATACAGACACACACATATACACACTCTATATTACTATCTGTATCTATCTTCCTTTCTTATTTGCTTTGTTCTGTCTGTCCATCCATTCATCCATCCTAAAACTGGTACCTCTAATAACACAAGGTTCATTCTAGCCTTTTTTCTTTCCATGTCTGTAACACTCTTTAATAGTTATAAATCTGGCTCCCCTCATCAGAATACAGTCTCTTAAATGCTCAATCCCAGAACACACAGAAAGCTGTTTCATTTTTTAATTTTTTTGAGACAGAGTCTCCCTCTGTCACCCAGGCTGGAGTGCAGTGGCACCATCTTGGCTCATTGCAACCTCCACCTCCCTGGTTCAAACAATTCTCCTGCCTCAGCCTCCCGAGTAGCTGGGATTACAGGCATAAGCCACCATGCCAAGCTAATTTTTGTATTCTTAGTAGAGACAAGATTTTACTATGTTAGCCAGGCGGCCCTCAAACTCTTGACCTCAAGTGATCGGCCTGCCTCAGCCTCCCAAAATGCTGGGATTACAGGTGTGAGCCACTGTGCCTGGCCAGAAAGTCAGTTCAGAACTGCTAGCCATGTCGCTGTGGTAAGTGAAGATATGAACTAGAATTCAAGTTTGTTTACAGTTCATTTTTGTCTTTAGCTTGAGGGTATATTGTTAAAATTCTGAGTTCAAAAGTGACTCCAGTAAGTGTTCAACCTCCTTCAGTGTATTTCTATTATTTATTTGAAAATAGGTTAATTTATTTCTACTTACTTTCAATTTTGGGTATTTTCCTACTCCTCATTTAATTGTCTATCTATCCATCCTTTTTATTTAAATATATGAAATGTTAACATAATTCTACATATGTGCTATAACATAATTATACCAAAAGGTATACTCAGGAAATTATCCTTCCCCAACCCTCTCACCCTGTTCTGACCCCACCCTTTAACCCTCATTACTACTCACCTCCTGAAAGTCACGGTACCAACCAGGGTTCTCCAGAGAAACAGAACCAATAGGAGATTATACATGATTGATTATGGGAACTGGCTCACACTTATGGAGGCTGAGAGGCACACTTCCTGTGCCGCCTACAGCCTGGAGAACCAGGAAAGCCAATGATGCATTCAGAGTCAGAAGGCCTAAGAATGGGTGTAGCCTGGGGGTGGGAACATTTTAATAGATTTAGATTCCTGATTCATTTTGAATTTATTTCAGTATGTGGTCTAAAGCATAGATTTAATTTTCTCTTTATCTAAATGGCTAATTGGATATGTCAGTACTGTTTATTAAAAGGTCAATTTTGCCCTAGTGATTTGAGATGCTGCTTTGTTATATGCTGAATTTCCATATGTATTTGGGTCTGTCTCTGGACTTTCTATTCCACTTCATTAATTTATCCATTCATGCACCAGTACCACACTGTTTTAATTATAGAATCTTTGTAGCATGTTCCAATGTCTGGTAGGGATAGTCCTTCCTTGTAGACTTTTGTTTTCAGTGTTTTCTTTTCCAGTGTTTAATGCATGTTTCTTGCATGTTTGTTCTTCTATACCAATTTCAGTATTATATCTCTAGCTACATAAAACTTTGTTGGAATGGCATTACATTTATAAAATAAGGATAACTGATATCATTATGATAGTGATTATTCCTATTTAAAAATAAGGTGCGTTCTCACTTATTTGTAGGATCCAAAAATCAAATCTTTTGAACTCATGGACATAGAGAGTAGAAAGATGTTTATTAGAGGTTGGGAAGGGTAGTGGGGGTGGTGGGAGAGGTGAGGATGGTTAATGGGTACCAAAAATATATATGTAGGAAGAATGAATAAGACCTACTATTTGATAGCACAATAGGGTGACTATAGTCAATAATAATTATATATTTAAAATAAAGAATGTAGTTGGATTGTTTGTAACTCAGGGGATAAATGTTTGAGGGGACAGGTGGATACCCCATTCTCCATGATGTGCTTATTTTACATTGCATGCCTGTATCAAAACATCTCATGAACCCCATATATATTTACAATGACTATCTACCCACAAAGATTTTTAACAATTGTAATAAACAATAAAAATATGGTATGTTTCTCATTTGTTCAAGTCAAGTTTTCTATCTTTTAGAATTGTTCTAAAGTTTTTCTCATGTAGATTTTGCACATTTCTTAAGTTTATTGCTATACCTTCTTTGTTGCTACTGTAAATGGGGTTTTATCATAAAACTTTCTAATTGATTATGGCTTATGTATATGAAGACTATTGATTTCTATACATTAGCTTTATTGTCCTGCTGTCTTATTTAAATCTTTTGAGCTGGTTTAATCATCGATTCTCTAAGATTCTCCAGGTATTCGCACATGTCATGTGCAAATAGCTATAGTTTTATTTTCTTTCAAATTTGTATGCTTCTTCTTTGTTTCTCCTATCTAGTTGTACTGTCTAAGATTTCAGTACGTTGAAGAGTAGTGGAGGTAGTACAGATAACTTTCAACAAATTACTCAGTGTTTCACAGGGCTGATTTCCTACCCCACTTTCTCACTGCTTCTTGGCGATAGAATCCTAAATTTTTTCAGTCAGCAGTGGGTTAGCTAAAGGACTGCATTCTAGACGTTACTTTACCTGGGTATGATAATGAGGCAAAATCTTGGTAAAAGAGAAATAAGTGGAGTCATTATATGATACCTTAGATCCTTTTTCTTCATCGCTTTGCTACTACCTGGAATTAGGATGTAATGACTGGATCTCTAGAGGCCATTTTGGGCCGCAAGGTGACTTCGTGAATGGGAGCCATGCATCAGGATGTATGTATTAGCAAGACAAAAAGCCTGTGTCCTTCATTATCAAGGAGCCCCATACCAAGCCAAGACTGCCTGCCACTGGACGTTTTTACATGAGATAAAAATGTCTGTTTCTTGGAGTTTCCAGTCACATCCAGCCAATCAAAATTCTAACGGAGTTTTAGTTTCTTCATCTGTAAAGTGATGATATTTTACTTTGCTGAGTTATCAGAATTAAATGAGATAGTTCACATAAAAAAAAAGGCTACATGTAGTAAGCACAAAAGTCTCCCATGATTTTGTGAGGTTTGGATGAGCTCTGCATTTAAGTGCCCTTTGCAAGCTGTCAATGTAAGGCCAACATCTCCGTCTGTGCTTTGCACCTGTTCTCTTTCTTCTTTCTCAACTCTTCTGTGATCAATTATCCTTTCATTTCTTGAATAGTTTACTTCTCTCTTTCAACTTGACTCTTCATGTGGATTTTAAACATTTGTGAGCTGCTCTCATTGAATCAAAACTGTCCCTTGTCCCCTCCAGCTACGATTTTGTCTTTCTCCTATTCTTCAAAGTCAAAGTTTTAAAAACAATGTTTTCTTATGTGATGTATCAGACAGTGTCGGCTGTCAACCCAGACCTTTGAGTCCCTGCTTTGTGTGTGTGCCTGCCCCGCTTCAGCATGCTTTTGCTTCTAACACCCAGTGCTGTGGCTTCACAAGGACTGCCTTTGGGCTATGAGAACCACTCAGCTCCCACCTTCACCCTCCACAGATCCAGAAGGGCCTGGAATATATTCTAGGTAATTCCAGTAGATTCCAGAAGTTCCTAGAATTTACTCAGGGTGACAAAGGTGCAATGCTTGAAAGCCATGCCCCCTTGCCTCAGGCTGGAACAGCTGAGATCCCCCCTGAGACCTGGGAATCTGGCTGAGCCACCCTCTGCTGGCCTTTCCTGGGGCTGCACTGTGGTTGGCTTCCTTCTCTCCCGACTGGCATTTTCTCGGGGGCATTTGAGTCAATCACTTGCACTTGAATGTTTGTCCCAGCCTACATCTGGAAACCTAACCCAAGACACCTAATCTCCATCTCCTCTCCTCTTCACTCTCCAGCCCAAGAGAGTCTGGCTTCTAGGCCCATCACTCCAGGGAAGCAGCTCTTACAGAGAGCCCCCAAAACACGATGTCACTAAATCCAGTGTGCACAGTTTAGTTCTGTCTTTCTTGACTTCACAGCACCATTCAGTGCCACAGACCCATGCTTCTTGAAGCGCAGGTCTTCCCTGGTGACCTCCCTGGCTTACCCTACATTTCGTGGCCTTTCTTCAGCTTGCCCTTTTCTATCCAGCCATTGAAACAGAGAGAGTTCTTCAGGCTTGGTCCCCTCTTCCTAGGTGGTCTCACCCAAGCCCAGAGCTTCATTGCTACAACATGCAGGGTACCTACACATCTCTGTTGCAGCGCTTTCTCTGTTTGCTAAACATCTCTGCTTGGAGATGTTTCATAAGCACCTCCAAGCTAAATTCATAATAACCCTGTCCACAGAAGCAAGCTCGGTCCTCTTGCACTCTGCTGTAATGTGGTGAACGCAGCACTTCTCCATCTGGCTAGAACCTGGGAGTCATGCTGGACCCCGCCCCCACCCTTGTGCATGTAACCTACCAAGCACCGACTCCTGTGTCTGGTACCTTCTGAGTCTCTCTTGAGCGGTTCCCTCTCCTCTACCACCACCTCCGCTGCCACCGTAGTCCCTTCTGTCAGCGACAACCACGTCAATGGTGAAAATAGCCTCTTCACTGGTCTTTCTGCATTTGTTCCTACTCCCCTCTAATTTTTTCCCACATGACTGCCAGGCAGATCTTTCCAAAATATAAATTTAATCATGTCTTAAAAAATAGCTTGCTGAGATATAATTCACATGCCACACAATTCATCCATTTAAAGCATAAAATTTATGCTTTTTAATATATTCACAGAGTTGTGCAAACATCACCACAATCTAATTTTAAGACTATTTCCATCATCCCCAAAAGAAACCCTGTACTCATTAGCATTCACGTCCTGTTCTTCCACACCCCCAGCCCTGGGCAACCACAAATCTACTTTCTGTCTCTATGGATTTGCCTATTCTGGACATTTCACATAAATATAATCATATAATATGATTATATTTTTTGTGGCTAGCTTCTTTCACTTAATATGTTTTCAAAGTTCGTCTATGTTGTAACAAGTATTAGCACTTTTTTGGCTGAATAATAATATTTTATTGCATGGATATATCACATTTAGTTTATCCATTAATCACTTGATGGGCATTTGGGCTGTTTCTCCTTTTCAGCTGTTATGAATAATGCTTCTGAGAGGCTCAGGTATAAGAGTTTTTTTTTTTTTTTTTTTTTTCCTGAGATGGAGTCTCGTTCTCTTGCCTAGGATAGCGTGGAGTGGCACGATCTTGTCTCACTGCAACCTCTGCCTCTGGGGTTCAAGTGATTCTCGTGCCGCAACCTCCTGAAAGCTGAGATTACAGATATGTGCTACCACACCTGGTTAACTTTTGTATTTTTAGTAGAGATGGGGTTTCACCATGTTGGCCAGGATGGCCTCAAACTCCTGACATCAAGTGATCTTCCCACCTCGGCCTCCCAAAGTGCTGAGATTACAGGCATGAGCCACCTTGCCTGGCCTCACATATAAGAGTTTTTGAGTGTAGATATGTTTTCATTTCTCTTGGATATACACCTAGCAATGGAATTACTTGACCATGTGCTAATCATATTCTTTTACAAGCTTTTCAGTGGCATTTCATGGCACTTACAAATGAATTCAGTCTCCTTTTTTCTTGGTGCCCAAGTTTCCATATGATCTGACCCCCACTTATCTTGCTGCTGGTGTGGTCTTTGGATAGCCTGTGCTATTTTTTTTTGTTGATGTCTATGTCATATTTTGGCTGGAACAATCTTAATTATTAGTCTAAATCAATTTTAACCATTAGACTGATTTCTATTTCTATGACATATCTATCATATATTACATGATTAGTCAAATCTTACCATCGGACTGTGATATGGTTTGTCTGTGTCCCCACCCACCCAAATCTCAACTTGAATTGTATCTCCCAGAATTCCCACTTGTTGTGGGAGGGACCCAGGAGAAGGTAATTGAATCTTGGGGGCCAGTCTTTCTCATCCTATTCTTGTGATAGTAAGTTTCAAGATCTCTCATGGATTTATCAGGGGTTTCCATTTTCATTTCTTCCTCATTTTATCTCTTGCCACTAGCATGTCAGAAGTGTGTTTCACCTCCCACCATGATTCCGAGGTCTCCCCAGCCATGTGGAACTGTAAGTCCAATTAAACTTCTTTTTCCTCCCAATCTCAGGTATGTCTTTTTCAGCAGCATGAAAATGGACTAATAAAGTAAATGGGTACCAGCAGAGTCGGGTGTTGCTGAAAAGATACCAGAAAATGTGGAAGCAGCTTTGGAATTGGGTAACAGGCAGAGGTTGGGACAATTGGGAGGGCTTAGGAGAAGAAAATGTGGGAAAATTTGGAACTTCCTGGACACTTGTTGAATTTGCCTAAACTACTGATAGCTGTATAGACAATAAGGTCCCGGTTGAGGTGATCTCAGATGGAGATGAGGAACTTGTTGGGAACTGGAGCAAAGGTGACTCTTATTATGTTTCAGCAGAGACTAGCAGCATTTTGCCCCTGACTTAGAGATTTGTGGAACTTTGAACTTGAGAAAGATGATTTAGGGTATCTGGTGGAAGAAATTTCTAAACAGCAAAGCATTCAAGAGGTCACTTGGGTACTGTTAAAGGCAGTCAGTTTTATAAGGGAAGCAGAACGTAAAAGTTTGGAAAATTTGCAGCCTGACCATGAGATAGAAAAAAGATGCCATTTTTCTGGGGAGAAACTCAAGCAGGCTGTAGAAATTTGCATAATAGCAAGGAGCCTAATGTTAATCCCAAAGACCATGGGGAAAATGTCTCCAGGCCATGTCAGAGACCTTTGAGACAGCCCCTCCCATCACAGGCCTGGAGGCCTAGGAGGAAAAAGTGGTTTTGTGGGCCAGGCCCAGGGTTCCTGTGCTGTGTGCAGCCTAGGGACTTGGTGCCCTGTGTTCCAGCCATGGCAGCTATGGCTATAAGGGACTTATGTACAGCTCAGGCTGTGGCTTTAGAGGGTGGAAGCCCAAAACCTTGGCAACTTCCACATGGTATTAAGCCTGAGGGTGCACAGGAGTCAAAAATTGAGGTTTGGGAACCTCCACCTAGATTTCAGATGTATTGAAATGCCTGGATGTGCAGGCAAAAGTTTGCTGCGGGGTGGGGCTCTTATGGAGAGCCTGTGCTAGGGCAATGTGGAAGGGAATTGTGGGGTCAAAGGCCCCACACAGAGTCCCTACTGGGGCACTGCCTAGAGGAGCTGTGAGAAGAGGGCCACCATCCTCCAGACCCCAGAATGGCAGGCCCACCGAAAGCTTGCACTGTGCACCTGGAAAAGCCGCAGACACTCAAAGTCATGATCGTGAGTGAGTCTCACAAGATCTGGTGGGTTTATTAGGGATTTCCACTTTTGTTTCTTCCTAATTTTTCTCTTGCTGCTGCCATGTAAGAAGTGCTTTTTCCCTCCTGCCATGATTTTTGAGGCCTCCCTAGCCACGTGGAACTCTAAGTCCAATAAAACTTCTTTATCTACTCGCTCACGAGTATGTCTTTATCAGCAACATGAAAACGAATGAACACAGACTGTGTTCCTTTTTGTGCTCCCAGACTTTCTTTTTGTGCTCCCAGGACTTTGGCCACAATGGGCTCTTTTTTGTCCCCTGCCTTCACTAAACTGTAGGTCTGGAAATTTCTCTCTGGACATTAAAATTGTTCCAGCTAAAATATGACATAGATATCAACAAAGAAATGGCACAGCCTATCCAAAGGCCATACCAGCAACTGAATACAATTTCACTGGTGGGAGGTAACTTCTCAACAGTGGATGAGCTCAGGAGGCTTATTGGAAAAAGAACTCACTAGGGATGAGAATGTTGTTTCTCACAGATCAAGAAACCCCAGGATCTGCCACCAAACTAAATTACTCTGGGGTAAAATGATGTGTATTTCTTAGGGTCAGGAGCTCACAGCTTGGTTTTGTGACAGGACACCTCCACTGACTTCCTGTGTATTCCCTGCATCTGCCTCAGAGGTATCTAATTTAATTAGATCAGAATATAGTGAGTTTCTCCTCCCTTCCTCTAAACTATGAAACAAGAACATTTTAAAGAAGAAGTATCCTTCCTCCCTCAGTGGGCTTTGGGGAATAAGGAGATAAACAAAGCTGCACTGAGAGCAAAGGTGTGGCTGCCTTCTGAACACAGAGGTTTCCTTCTTGCAGTTCACTAAACTCCAGGACAGGAAATTTCTGCAAGATAGGTTGTGGAGCAATAATGCCAACCCTTAAAGGAGCCCCTGGGTCATCCTTAAGATCTCTTGCAGACCAGAGGAATCTTTCCAGACTTGGGGAGCAGCTTGAGTCTTGTCTCAGGGCTGCTTACAAGGCCAGATGCACATCCTGCGGGGCCAGTGTGACTGTGCATCATGGTCCCTAAGCAGGAAGGGTCCCCATCACATCACACGTAGGCCTCTGAGTTAGTCCATTTTCATGCTGTTGATAAAGACATATTGGGACTGGGTAATTTATAAAGAAAAAGAGGTTTAATGGACTCAGTTCCACATGGCTGGGAAGGCTTCACAATCATGGTGGAAGGCGAAAGGTGCATCTTACATGGTGGCAGGCAAGAGAGAATGAGAGCTAAGTGAAAGGGGAAACTCCTTATAAAACCATCAGATCTCGTGAGACGTATTCACTACCACAATGACAGAATGGGGGAAACATATTCTCATGACTCAATTATCTCCCACCGGATCCGTCCCACAACATGAGGGAATTATGGGAGCTACAATTCAAGATGAGCTTTGGATGGGGACACAGCCAAACTATAGCAGCCTCTACAGCTAATCTCTTCCCATTGTTTCTCCTTACCCTGTTCCAAGCTTGTTGTTACCTTTTCCCTACCTGTCTCAGCCTGGGGTCCTCAGAAGCAGACCTTAAGATGAGAATGTGTGGGTGACAGGTGGAGGATGAGCTCCCAGGTCCCCAGGAGAGCATAGTAGGAGCAGCAGAGCACTGGGAGGCCAAGTGTGGGAGTTGTTCTCCCCCCTCCACAGAAGGAAGCTCCCACTGAATCCTGCAGGGGGATGTGGTGGGGAAGAGATGCCCTAGCCACAGCCTGGGAGTGGGCTGTCTTATCCCTGTCCCCGTCCATCGTGGGACAAGAACCTGAGGGGGTCGGCAGCACAGAGCTTCTCCATTTCCTCCCTGCACCTGAGCCAAGCCTGCCCCAGGAGTTCCAGTCTCTGAAGAAGAGCCACAGGTGCTGGAAAAAGCACAGGAAACAAGGGGGGAGACACAAAATTGGTAAAAAGGGACCCAAGGGGAGGAGCACGGACAACGTCCCCTTACCCTGCCAGGATGTGCATTGCAGTTAAAGCTCAAAGCTAAAGACTTCATGTGCATTCCCCACATCCTGCTGAAGCATGCTTGGATTCTTGTTCTTTCATTACACTGCCACCTCCCATAAGCAGACCCAGCTCCTGTGTGTAGGAGCCATAAGTCACAGCTTCAGAGGTCATTGTCCTTCTCAAACGCCCCAAATGCTGTCAGCTTTGTCCTTGTCAAACGCCACGTTCACTGTGTCATTTCCTTTTCAGAAACCTCCTATGGCTTTTCATTGCTTTAATGATACAGTTAGAAATCCTGGCCAGGTGTAGTGATTCATGCGTGTAATCTCAGCACTTTGGGAGGCTGAGGCAGGAGGATTCCTCAAGGCCAGCAGTTCAAGACCACCCTTGACAACATATTGAGACCCCTGTCTCTGCAAAAAAAAAAAAAAAAAAAAAAATTAGTCAGGCATGGTGGCACATGCTTGCAGTACCAGCTACGTGGGAGGCTAAGGTGAACGGATTGCCTGAGCCTCAGAGGCTGAGGCTGCAGTGAGCCATGATTTTGCCACTGCACTCCAGTCTGAGTAACAGAGAAAGACTGTGTCAAAAACAAAACAAAACAAACAAAAAACAAACAAAAAAACCAAACCCTCCTTCACTTAATATTTTAGGCCCCTGAAAATCTAGGCTCAACTTACCTTTCTAGTCATAGAGTCCTCTTTTTAATTGTGAGAACTCTCATCCCTAGTGAGATTTATGAGTGAGAGACTTAGAACCTGGGGTCATCACAGGTGTGAATTCTACTCTAGAACCAACCACTGTGTGAAACTCCATGAATACACTGCCTCTTCTCTCCTAGGCTGAGTGTCTTGAGTGATACATGAGAGCTGTGAGATGGTTGTGAGGATTCCACTGGGCACAGCATTAAAGGGGCTTAGACCAATGTCTGAAGATGCCAGTGCTAGGGAGATGGTGGTTGAATCTGAATCTGTGCAGTTTCTGTGGGCATAAATTATGCTTTTTCTGGTTTGAATTCTTTGCTTGCTGGGCTTTGTACCTGGAGATCTCTCTTTCTTCCCACTGGTCAGAATCTTGCACATCCTTCAAGGCTGGGCTGAAAACTTCCCTCCTCTGTGCTGACTTTTATGACTACCTAAATCCTCAATCCCACCTCTCCATTCCCACTGTCTTGTATTATGTCTTTGATAATTTCTTCCTCTCTCTCTCTCTCTTTTTTGTTTCTCTTTTTGTAGTAGTTCAATTAGTCAGATACTGGATCCACAGATTGGTCTTCTAGGTCTCTTATTTTTTCTATTATCTTTTTTATCCTTGTTTTTTAGATCTGTTTTTTTTTTGGACACCATCTGAATTTTATTCTCCAACTCTTGTAATGAATTCTCCTGTTTGTAGTCATTAAAAAATTTCCAATAGCTCTTTGCTTGGGTATCTAAATTTTCCTTTGATACAGCAACATATTTTTGCTTCATGGGTACAATTCTTAATTAGAGGATTTTATTTTGAGTTCTGTAACCTAACTTATTTTTGTTTTGGTTGGAGTAATTTAAAAAACTTGTGTCTATTCTGAAATAACTACACAGACTTCATCCTTGTTCATTTAAGTTGAAGGGTGAGGCAATGAAAAGTCATGCATGTGAACAGCCTCTGTCAGGTAGATGGTTTTGGCATCTGGGAGATTGAGGGCATCTTAAATGCCTGAATGAGGAGATGTTTTCAGTGGGGCTATTGATTTGTTTCAAGGAGGACCCTTTGTGGGGAGTAAGGGGTGTAGGCCAGAGAGATGTCTGATTTCTAGTGTTTTGAGAGAGTGCAGTGGGACAGGGCAGCCCATGTCCACACCTTCATTTCACTGCCTTCATCATTCCTTCTGAGTGCTGGACCTCATCAAAGTCTGGCAGGGTAGATGGGCGTATTGCCTCCTATGAAGACTCTAGGCTATGGTTCCTCTGATCTACTGCATCTGTTTTCATCCATCTTCTAGTCAATTGTTGAATTTTCATTTAGTGACAGACCTTCTTTTACTTTCTTTATTGCTGTGCATTAAATTCTTTTAAATTTTCTTGCTATCATTTTAAGGAGAACTCAGATAAAGGTGGAGTTAAACAGCCTTTCATTTAGAGCTGGAAGTCCCACATTCTTTCTTATTTATTTAATGAGCCATTCAAATCAAGCTAGTTTTCTATTGATGGGACTGGCTTTTTAAAAAGACACAATTAGATTATAATCCAGAATGGAGAGGAAATAATGCTTTATTTTTTGTTTTATGAAAGCCGGCCCAGTATCTTTCATTTGGTAGGTGCTCAATTAATGTCTTTCAATTGAGTTTGCTTTAACATTTAAGCTCTACCATTTTTTTGTTTGTTTGTTTGTTTCACGGTTTTGTCTGTTCTCACAAATGTGATTTCTCTTAGAACCAACTCAAATATCTGGAGAGCCATTTGTATCTCCATTTTATGGCCTTTTATATTTTCAGTCTTGACTATGCACTTCTATAGGATTTGAAAGAGATGAGAAAATATAGTAAGTACCCTATGTGGAGAGATTCATGTTCCATTACTTGTCTGCAGAGTTATAGTCCTCTTTAGTTACTTTCCTTGCATGTAAAAACGTAGGTTCGGCATTTTATTATCCCTTATAGCTTGCTTCTTTTTTGTTGCTGCTCGATAGGGAAATTAGGTTGTTTCCTCTTGTAATTTCCAGAGTTCTTTGCGTTAAGGGGTGATTTTTCCTCCCTTCCCCACGGCTGTGAACACGTGGATGTGCACACTTGCACGTGTCTTTCACTCCCACGCATGCCCCAGTATATTCTGGACATTTTTCTCTTAAAAAGAAAACGAAGTTTCTGATTTCAGGTCATCCAAATAAAAGCCATCAAGCAGAGCAGCGTGACATGGTTCTTAAGTTCCACTGGTCACATTTTTGGCAAATAGCTGTGTCCTGTAACTGTCATTCCCATCATGTCCAGCTTACTCACCAGTGAATGCATGACATTTTTTCTTGGCCTTGGAATGTTCCATCTCAATGAAAACTAGAGGGAAAAAGTCACTCTTCAATACTGTAAATATGAAAAAAAGTCCGTCATGGAGACTTTTCTTATCAAACTGTAGAGGAAGAGCCTGCTCTGCTGGGGCCTCTTGGGAGAGATAGCTGGTTCACAATGGAACCAGCTCAGGAGGAAGGAGGCTGTGAAGTGGGACCTGGAGGCTCAGGTGGCCTTTCTTGTCCCAGGCCTGCCTTCCCCACTAGCTAACTGGCGGCCCTTCTCTGCCCTCATTCTCCACCTCCTGCCTGCAGGTTGGCTGTTGGTCATTTGGGTCAGTGCTCCTCTCCCAGGAGTGTTTACATTTAAAACCCAAGTTCTGACAGTGGAATAAAAGGCATGTTACAGAGGGCCCACTCGGCTAGGTGGTGGTGCACCAGCCTCGGATGGTGCTGCTGAAATCATGCCTCCTAGGGGAGCCGCTTTAGATACTGAAAACTTGTCTTACCTGCACAGTTTCCTGATTCAGGGAATGGACTAGGTGCTGCTGCTAAGGGAGAGACACTGGGAGAAGCCAAACCTCAAGGAGCCTTCAGTTCTCTCTTTACTGGGCCAGGAGGAGGAATTTTGTTTTTTTCTGAAAAAGAGAATCACCAGCTTAAAACACAACAAAGAAGCCTTTGGCATTGAGGACTAGATAGGAGAGGAGGTATTCATTTTGGTGTGGGGAGGAGACATCAGTAAACATCTCTTATACACACACACACACACACACACACACACACACAACCAGTAAGCATTTCTCTCTCTCTCTCTCTCTCTCTCTCTCACACACACACACACACACACACACACAACCAATAAGCATTTCTCTGTTATGCGCGCGCGCACACACACACACGTTGGGACATGGAAGACGTGTTTCAGTAGGTGTACTCCAGTTGTCTGGGGAGGAGACATCAGTAAGCATTTCGCTCTCTCTCTTACACACACACACACACACACACACACACACACACACCCCACACACACCCCCCCCCCACCCACACACAGGGACATGAAACACGTGTTTCAGTAGGTGTCGTTCCCAAGCTGTCCACAAGATGGTGCAGAAACCCTGCTCACAGTCTGTCCTCCAATGGCACCGCCTCTGAAGAGGGATTTGCAGCCTTTGCCAGGCTCCTGGTAAATTGAGGTTTGGAGGGCAGCAAGCAGCTTTCACCGCGGTGAAGCTGCCTTTGCCATTTTCGGCATTCCGATTGAAAATTCAATTAAAAATCAATTGAGTTCCAGTAAACAAAATGAAATGACAAATGTGTACAAAAGCTTCCTGTGCAGGGCTTAGACTGGAAGACAGCTCGAGGTCATCCAGGAAGGTGGGGAAGGAGACCTGGGTGAGCTGCTGTGGAGTGACAGGCGCCTCCTGTTCCTGGGGAATCTTGAAGTCTGCGGCGGTGGGGAGTTCAGCTGTGCATCACGCTGGGCATTTACCGTGGACAACGCTTGTCTGCATGCTGCGGAGACAGTCATTCGGAAGAGTCCTGGTCTTTAGAGAGCTTGAATCTGACAAAAACTCACACCAGAAAAATAACGAGGGTGCCAGATGGTGGTCAGCACCGCAGGAGAGATGTGACAGCTGAGTGCGGAGGTGTAGCTTCACTTTTAAATAGCATGGCATCAGAAGACCTCTGGGAGACGTTGACATTTCAGTAAGACCTGAAGGACTGATGGTGTGAGCCACAGGTGTTTTAGGGGAAGACCATTCTAGGCAGTAGTCACAGCAAAGGCAGTGGTTGTAGGGTTGGGAGGTGCCGGGAGGAGGCAGGGAGGACCCAGGAGGCTGATGTGGCTGCTGGGGCAGGTGAAGGGGCAGGGCAGGATATGAGTCAGAGAGATTCTAATGGGGGAGACGCGAGGGATTTCGAAGCAGAGTGATCACATGAGACCTTGCAGCATAGTATAAGGGCTTTGGACTTTACTTTGGGAATTGCTAGACGCCACTGAGCGTTCTGAAGAGAGGCCCGTGGCATGATTCGCTTTGCATTTTGTAGGGATCATTCTGGCTCCTGCATTGAGAAGGGCCTACAGGCAGGAGCCAAAAGACCAGTTAGGAGATGGCTGCCATGACTGGGTGACAGATGGTGGTGACCGGGGCCAAAGGGAGTGACAGTGGAAGTGAAGAGAAGCAGTCAGATTTAGAGTATCTTTGGAGCGAATAGAGTTGATGGTAGATTGAATGAATGTTTGAGAGGCAGAGAGGGGTCAGGGATGACTTTGAGGTTATTTCCTTGAGCCATTGGGCAGATGGAATGGCAATTAACTAAGCTAGAGGAGCAGGTTTTTGGGGGAAAGATCAGGAGCTCTGTTTGGGATATGCTGAGTGTGGGTTGCCTTTGAGATGTCCAAGTGGAGATATTCAGATCTATGAACCTAGAATTCAGGGGCAGGGTCCAGTCAGATGTAAATATGGGAGGGACAGGTCTGGAGATGATATTTAAAGGCATAGGCTGGAGTGAGAATGGGTAGACACGAGATAAAGCCCAACACTGATCTGCTCCAATGTTTAGAGGTTGGGACATGTGGAGGGGCCAGCAGAGGTGACTGAAGAGGGTGGACCAGTGAGGTTGGAGAGAACCCAAACCTGAAGACTGTGGTGTCCTGGAAGCCAAGGAGATAAAAGACAGAGGAGGAGGGAGAGGTCTCCATGTCAGCACTGCCGACGTGTGGGGCTGGATAATCCTTTGTTGCTGAAGGCTGTGCATTATAGGATGGTTAGCAGCATCTTTGTCTTCTTCCCTGTGGATACCAGTTGAGATGTCGCTCACCGTATGTGGAAGTCGTCCTGCAGACCCTGACTCCACGAGGGATGAGTGAATGCACTCTCACACCATTACAGTGTTTCAAGTGGGCTAGGGATGGCCGTGGGCTGCTTTCAGAGGGTGAGGTGCAGCCCATCGACCCAGACTCCCTGTTTATCCACACATTTATTCCCTCTAGCTTTTACAACAGAGGTTCTAAGTCAACACATTTGTGGATAATTAACATGGTTAAGAGAATGTTTTCACCACTGGTGAAAGCTTTAGGTTCCATAATTCCCCTTTGACCTTCCCGGGAGAGGCCACCCAGCCCAAAATTAACATGAGTAAATAGAGTGGAGACAAATGGGTATGGAGTAAGGCCTTCGATAAGTTTCCATCTCTTTCCTATGCTAATGTTAAAGAGGTGCCTCAATAAAACCTTTTGGACTTCCAAAAGGTTTGAGACCATAACCTACATCTTTTCCTAATAGTTAATATCTTTGATATTTTGTCAGCCACCCCAAGTGAAAAGCAAAGACAAGTAGCAACCCCCCTCCCTATAATGTCAACCAAAAATGTCTCTGGACACTGCCACAAATCTCCGAAGAAAAACATCTTCTTTGAGAGCTACTGTTCTAACTCAAGGCGTGAAGAGCTGAATTCTAGCACAGGAAGCTCAATCCTAACCAAGGGCAGAGGAAGCTATCGGGGAGGCTGGCACATCTGAGTTGAACTTTGAAGGTTGCGTAGCGTACTGACAGAGAGTAGCTGGGGTTGAGTGGGGAAGGCAGCTCAGTCTGGGAAAAGTTCCCGATGCTTGACTGTGTCCCTGCACAGAGACCAGCTTCACTTTTTGAAGCCACGGAAATAGCGGTATCACTTTTACCATCTCTTGCTTTAGGCACAGGCATGGTTTCCATGACATCTCTCTTTCCAACAAAGGAAGACTGAAGGTTAAATAAATTTTTTTTTCCTAAAATATAATTTAGGGGGATTTAGGCATGACCATACACGTCACACCATTTAAAAAATGTTATTAAAAAAGGAAAGAAAACCCTGCTCCCCTGCCTTTCTCTGCTCTCCCACCTCCTACCCCTGGCATCTTTCCAAATTAAAAATGAGGAGCTTGTCTTTCCCTCAGTTTCCATATATGAAACCAGATTGTTTTTTCTCATCATTGGAATATAAATTATTGCTTTGTTTCAATTTGATTAAAAATCTCTCCCTTCCTTTCAACACACACACACACAGTCACGTACACACACACACGTGCACATACACACACAAAGAATTGAAATACAACTTGGGTTTTTAAAAATTTATTTTAAGTGCCTACTTTATGGTCTCATTAGGAGGTTTTACTGAGCATTTATTGAAGAGATTCTTTTTCTTGACATTTAGCCAATACGTCCAGAGGACGCGCTCATGTTTCATACATAAGAATCTCAACAGAAAAAAAGTATTCATGGTGAGAAGGGGTGAATCGGGTTTCACTTTGAGGGAGGGAGGTTTAGATATGACTCAAGTAAAGGCCAATTTAAGTGGAAAGTATCAGGACTTTGGAAGAAAGGAAGGACTTTTGCAGCAGAGGAGAAGGGAAACTCCTGGGTGAGTAGGAGAAACTGGCTGTCAGCGTTATGTTATCTTCTTAAAACTTGCTGGGCAAGCTTCCTGATGGCAAGTTATAAGGAAATGTATTAATTAATGAACATGACATTCAGATGCAGACCCTGTAAATCTGGGCATGAAAATGCCTGTTTCAGGGGTTCCTAAGACTGGTCCCTCATCACAATCATCAGGGATGCTCAAAAGGATGGAACCCTCCCCTAAAGATTCTGGATCTGTCCACATGGGGTAAGCTCAAGGCATCTGTAATTTGTAGAAGTTTCCCACATGCTGCATACTAGCCCTGGACTCTACATTGCCATTTGGGAATTATTTGCCTAGTTTTAACAGAGATGAAGGACCTTCAGGTCTTAGACAAGAAAGAGATTCTGTAATTTTGTGAATCTGACTTCCTCATTTTTTTTTTTTTTTTTAATTAGAGTCTCACCATGTTGCCCAGGCTAGAGCGCAATGGTGCGATCTTGGCTCACTGCAGCCTCCATCTCCCAGATTCAAGTGGTTCTCCTGCCTCAGCTCCCCAAGTAGCTGGGATTACAAGTGCATGCTACCACACCCAGCTAATTTTTGTATTTTTTGGTAGAGACAGGGTTTCATCATGTTGCTGAGGATAGTCTCGATCTCCTGACCTCGTGATCCCCCTGTCTTGGCCTCCCAAAGTGCTGGGATTATAGGCGAGAGCCACCATGACTGGCCCCCCATTTTTTTAAGTCAACAATTTGGTGGCTAAATGAAGATGGTAAGATCTGAGCAAAAATGTAGCTGAGAAGATGAATCTTTGACTTTTTATTCTAAGGAGACTTGCGTTGAGCATGTGGCAAACTTTTCCTTTCCTGTTTTCATCCGTCCTCTTTGCCTTGGCAGTGAACCCTATCATCCAGCACTATTTGTGCTTTGGTCTGTGATGTCCTGGCCAATGACCCTGGTATGTAGATCAGAACCAGTAAGTGAGACACTGCTTGTGCAAGTAGTTTATATATACTGTGTTTGCCATTCATATGAAGTGCTAGCAACGTCATGCCTTCCCTCTTTTGAGGTCTTCTGAAGAAATGCCTGCTTCTCCTAGTGTCCTCTTCAAAATGTTCCTGGTAAGTAGGGCTGGATAGCCCTATGCAGCAGGGATGGGAAAACCAAGAGTTTCCCAAAGAATGGCCATTGATACTCTGGTGACCTTCCAGCACCAATCCAAGAGATCCTTCTAAGTTAGCAATGGAAAGAACAAGACAAATGGAGGATCCCTCTTCAAAGATCATGGCTCGCTTTGGAACCATAATCATACAATGACATATGAGATTTAAAAAGAGGATCCTTTGTACCATCTTAATGGCCCCCTGCCAGGTTCTCAGTAGCCTCAATCACAGAGTTGTCTTCTAAGCATGTAGGTTGAAATGTGTATGTATGACCAGCTCATTTGGGATCTTCCTCCATCAACAGGAATCTCTTCTCTCCTTGGATGAAGTAATGACTGCAAAGTGGTTTATACTCTGTAAAGACAGATGGCTAAGTGATAAGACATTTCACAGGCTGCTAATAAAAATAATGATAATATTAGCTGATTTCAGTTAGCACTTCATCGGGAACTAGGCACCACGTGAAGTCCTGGCATTGCAATATCTCATTTAATTTTTTCAACAATCATATGAGGACGGTACTATTATTATCACCATTTTACAGATGAGTAAAGCGGAGGCTCCGAGAAGCTTGCTTGAGGCTGGTAAGGGGCAGAGCTAGGAGTCAAACAAGGTCTGCTTCTCTGTGAGTTCATGTTCTCAAAACGTCTTTGCTATGCTGCCCTGTGTGAGCTTTTGACACATTTGTTGCTCGGTAAGAACAATAGGATCCACATGCATTCTGACCACTGTGGATTCCTGCATATGTTACCAAGAACACCTGTCCGTACATCAAGACTGCTGACCTTTACCTGTGTGTTGCTGGGGAGGGGGAGGAGGAAGAACGCAAGAGGATACAATTCTGTATTCCTTCTACTTTACTGCATTACCCAGATCCCCATATAAAGGATCTATTGAAGAATAAAATAACCTGCCTTGTTCATCATCTAATCACCCCAGGAAATCAAGTTAAAGATTAAATCCTGAACACACCAATATTATTAGTCATCACCATTGAGGGCTTTAGCCCATTAGTTAATATCAAGCTCCTGACATGTCACTGATTTCTTAATTGGCAGCTTGTGACTCATAGCTAAAGAAGGGAAAAAAAGCTCTATGATCCTGCAATGTCCTAATTGCCAATTTAGTTTCTCTCAGAGGGCATGCTCTGTATATTTTGAAAACCTCATACTGCCACCTGCAATTTCGTGATCACCCAGGAAACTTCCAAATATCTTCAAAGATGTTACCTTCCTGCGAGTGTTATTTCCACTAATGAGACCAGAGGGCAAGGTGACCTTGTTCTCCTTCTTCAGAAACTTTGTCTTCATTCTTCACTGTCTGCTGTTTACTGCCACAGGGCTGTCTTTACCTGGTCCCTCTTTCTCTGAAATGTCTTCTTGAATTTTAAACACTTTCTTTTTACCTCTTTCAGAGAAGCAGCAATGCCTCTGGCTCAAAGACAATGCATGTGGGTACAACTGGCTGCCTGCACGGTGAACCTCACCCTTCAGGGTCCCTCTTTACAGCAGAGGAGTGGCTTAGGCACTTGGGGCCCAGGCCCTGGGCACACCTGCTGCATTGCACCAACTGTGAGTAGCCACAGGGGAGTAGGGGTACACAAGATGAAAATACCATCTTTTTTTTTTTTTTTTTTTAGACAAGGTCTTACTCTGTCACTCAGGCTGGAGTGCAGTGGTGCAATCATGGCTCACTACAGCCTGGACCTCCTCAGCTCAAATGATCCTCCAGCCTCAGCCACCCAAAAAACTGGGACCACAGGCATGTGCCACCATGCCCAGCTAATTTTTGTAGAGACAGAGTTTTGCCATGGTATCCAGGCTGGTCTTGAACTCCTGACCTCTGGTAATCCACTCACCTTAGCCTCCCAAACTGCTGGGATTACAGGAGTGAGCCACCCACCGTGACTGGCCAAAAGACCTGTTTTCTGTCTTCAGAGTGTTTACAGTCTAATGTGGAGGAAAATAAAAGTGTATAAAATAAGCACAGTACAAGGAAAAATATAAGAGATTTCTTAAGAAAGATCTTCACCAAAGTGTTATAGAAATTAAGGGAAGAAAATGGTATTTTCCTACAAGCCGTATCAGATGCATTGCAGAAGCCCCCTGCTTTCAAACTCTTCTCCAGCACGGTGTAAATACGCTATTTTACCTAAACCAACCTGATTCTAATTCTTCCTGACAAGTGAACGTTTGCTAAAAAGCCCAAGTTGTTCCACTTAACTGTAGTACTGTTGTGCAGTACTGTCTCTGCTTTGTTTGGTTCCTTTCTTCTCTGCATTTGGCTTGGTGCCTGAAGATCACTCTGTTGTCCAGCTAAAGATGGCGAACGTTCCCCCTCCAGGCTTCCCCCTCCAGGCCATTGGGTGGGTATTTCTGAAGGGTCCAGAACATCCTTCCGGTCTGTCTGCAGCTTGCTCTGAATTGTGACAGTGGTAGCTGGACATAATACTAAAGTTTCCTTGGATGGAGACTTGATGCTTCACTAGCAAGTTTTTTTTTTTTTTTGAGACAGTCATGCTGTCACTCACGCTGTAGTGCAGTGATGTGATCTCGGCTCACTGCAATCTCCACCTCCTGGGTTCAAGCAATTCTCCTGCCTCAGCCTCCTGAGTATCTGGGACTACAGGTGTGCATCACCATGCCCAGCTGATTTTTTTGTATTTTTAATAGAGACAGTGTTTCACCATGTTGGCCAGGATGATCTCGATCTCCTGACCTTGTGATCCACCTGCCTCAGCCTCCCAAAGTGCTAGGATTACAGGCATAAGCCACCGTACCCAGCCTTCTCTAGCAAGTTTTAAAGTCACCCAGATACTTCTGAAACTTGTGAAAAGATATGGTTTTTTGTGTATGTTATTTTCGCTAATGAGAACAGAAAGTCTTTCCTCTCTATCACCCTGTATCCATCCTTTTTTTTTCTGTGTCAACATGAAATAATCAAAAGGATCAGAATCCGGTTTTTAAGAGTTTATTCAAGTGTAAGGCTGGTAATAACCATCTAGAAGACACAAACTCCAGAAAAATGGGGCCAGTCCTCCAAAATTAAAAGTTACCTTCCTGCTTATATTGGCAGAAAGCAAAGAAGCTTAATAGGATTATAACATTTTCTATACAGGACTTGGTGAGTTACAACAATTTAATTCATTATAGTTTGTTTTCTTTTCCATAGGGCTTGTTTTCATTTCCTTTCCAATTTAAAAGAATGTATTTATCATTTGTCTTTAGAAAATGTGATAACCGTCAAGTCTTTGTGTGAGTAAGGTAAGAGGGAAGTTAATCTATAATGAAGATCAACAGTGAAGAGAGAAGAGGTCTTCCCTGGCTCCCTTTAGTCATTGACAACATTTTACAAAACAATGTAGGCAAGGAAGAAGTCTAATCTATAATGAGAGAAACAGCAGTTACAGCCGCCCAGGTTACAGATGCCTCTCACATGACTGAGGTGCCGGAGTCATACTCCTTTAAAACTCAAAATAATTTGGAGCCCCCACAGCCTAGATTTTGAATTACTTATTTTCACATCTGCCAGTCATTGAGAACTACTCATGTCTCCTTGTCCATTTTTATACCATTTCCTCCCCCTTCTCTGAGTTCTTTCTCCCAGTCTGCTTTGCTGGGTACCTCACCACCCCAAAACATCTTAACGTGCTGAAGTCATCCAGGATTTGCTTCCAGATTCTCTGCTTCTACCTCTGAACCCACCTGTTTCTTTTAACCATTTCCCTAGCTTAATTTCCATTGCTTTTCCCCCTGTATGTAAAAATTGAAGTATGACTTACTTACCTTAAGGTGCACACTTCTTAACAATATATGAGCTGAATTTTTGCTTATATGTACACCTATGTAGTTGCCAGTTAAACCAAGCTTAGAGAATTTTCAGCCTCTGCAAGGCCATCTCAGCCAGTACCCCACAAGGAAGCCTTGATTCTGACCATTATCATAGGTTAGTTTTGCTTACTTTTGGACTTTATATGAATAGAACCACCAGTATTTACTCTTTTGTCTTTAATTTCTTTCATTGAATATTATGTCTGTGAGATTCATACGTGTATCAGTCACTTGTTCTTCTTA
Organism: Sapajus apella; assembly: GCF_009761245.1. Classification (NCBI taxonomy): domain Eukaryota; kingdom Metazoa; phylum Chordata; class Mammalia; order Primates; family Cebidae; genus Sapajus; species Sapajus apella. The sequence continues at coordinate 16,665,208 of NW_022436950.1, read as the reverse complement.
CTTGAAGTGATTTCAGATACTCCCTACTGATAGCATTATCTCATGAGCATGAGAACTGCATTAGGGGGAAGAGGAAAGTTACAGATAAAAAGATAAGTAACACCAAATCTGCCGACTATAATGGGTTGAGAATTCCAAGGGAAATTGAGAATTTTCAGACCATCTCAGGCAGAGTCTTTGGTGGTTGAAGTAAAGCCAGAACTGTTTCCAGCTAGATGACCATTTGAGTCCATTGGTTTAAACTTAGGGGAAGTTGTTTTCCTGGGAGGGACAATGTCTACATCTCAGTGTCCAGTGCCCTAATGTTGAACAGCTGGACACTTAGACTAGTACTATCTATTTTGAGGAAAAATGGGACCTTGTGCTCCTGGGACCTTTAAATTTTTGTGAGGAGCCAGTGGATATGTCTGTGAACCAGGCATTTAGATGACATGAATACATGTCTTGCAAATGTATTTATTGTCACTTTTGTGGTCTGTATAGATGTTCTTCTGATTAGTAAATATAGAAATACTAGATGTATTATTGATTCTATTGTTTTCTGCCATTTAGATAGCTTCTTAAAGAATGAAGCAATAGGAAAAATAGGATGACATTTATGTAGAAGGATTTTGGAAATTTTCTGAAGTTAAGGAAGATATGTTCTTTTATACTTAGAAAGTTTAGAAACCATCTTGGTTTATTGTACCCAGAAAGTGTTTAGGGCTTAAAATGTCTTGTTGAATGTTGGACAAATGAGGAGATGGGGCTCCTGGGAGAGGAAGTGACTAGACAAAGGTCTCACTGCAGCTAATGGAAAAACTGCACAGAAAGGCAGGCCTCGTGGCATCAAGAAGGTCTAAATTTTATTCCTAAGGTATTGCATGGATAATGGCTCTTGGGAGCCATCTCCTACCCTTCTTATATGTCTGAGTCTTTGTAATTAGGCTTTCTCCCTTGTGTACCAAATTCTCCCACAAATCACTAAAGATTTTATAGGCCTTAAATTGAAAGCAAGATGATATCATTTTGTCATAGTGCATAAGTCAGTAATAAAATAGTGTGATTGCTTTTTAGTGATTTGATTTGAGAAGTTTGCAGAGTTATTTGTGCCCAGGCAGCTTAACCAGTAACTCCTTAGCCATCTTGTCTACATTCAGTTCACTCTTTAGAAGGAGCAGACTTTGACCGACCTCTTCCCATTTTCCCCATCCCCAGCCTCTGAAAGCTACTCTTCGACTCTGTTTCTATGAGTCTGACTTTTGTAGATTCCACACAGAGGGGAGATCATACTGTATTTGTCTTTCTCCATCTGACTTATTTCACTTAGCACGATGTCTTCCAGGTTAATCCAAGTTGTCGCAAATGGAGAGATTTACTTCTTTATGGCTAAATAATATCCAATTACACACACACACACACACACACATCTCACAATTTCTTTATTCATGTCAAGATATAACCACTTATGGTGGTTATATCTTGGTTATTGTGAACAGTGCTACAATGAATAATGAAGTGTAGCTATGTCTTTGAGCTATTGATTTCATTCCATCTTAAACTGATAGAGTTTTGCTAGTCAGTTACACCTCAATGAAGCTGGAAAAAATAAATGAAAGGAACATCCTGCTCGCTGTCTTCATGGGGCAGCCTGACCCAGCAGAGCCACCCTCCAGCCTCTGCACATGCATGTGTTCATGTAGGCAGCCACTGCTGTTCTTCCATGACCAGTGAAGCTGGTCCTTGTGAGATGTTGCTTTTCATGGGTGAATATCTGAAGTCGCTTCTGCAATGCTCAGAGTCTTCTGTGACAACCTTCAATCTACCTCTAACCCTTCTGCCTAACTCAGCTCCAAAGACTGTGCTAGACTCTGCCTGGAAGGGTGAGTAAGGTGCTCATTTTTCTCTTGCCCCCAGACCCTCCCATTCTTCCCTGCATGTCTAAAGGTGTCTTGAGGCACCAGAGAGCCCCTGTCCCTTTTTTACTCATGTCTGGCGAATCTGTGTTCACAGAGCGAGGCACACCCCACTGGAGAAGAAGAATCTGCTTTCAGCTTCATCTGCGGAACTGGGTCACTTTAGTCATTTGCTAACCAGGTTACCAATAAAAATTGCCTGGAAAAAAATGGAGAATGAGGTTCAAATTGAAAACAAACAAATTGAAACAAGATTAAGACAAAAGATAAATCTGTGATAATTTCTTCAGTATAGCATGTTTCTATTTCTGGTTCTGTGGTTCAGACATGAAAGACTTAAAGTAAATTTCTTTGTTGTAAGATTAAAGAGAATTTTCCATATTAAATAAAATTAAAGCTTGGGTTAGAGGAAGCAACACTATCAGCTAGTTTCTTCTATTGGTTGCATCATCCACATCTTTGAACCCCAGGATGTAAGATGGAGCAACTTCTTCTTCTTTTTTTTTTTTAATGATACTTTAGGTTCTAAGGTACATGTGCAGATCTTAAAGAGTTGTTACATAGATACATACATGGCCAGGTGGTTTGCTGCTTCCATTCCCCTATCCTCTATATTTGACTTTCTCCCCATGTTATCCTTTCCCACCCTCTCCACCTCCCTCTGTCCCTCCCCTACCCCCTCCAACTGACCCCAGTGTGTGATGCTCCCCTCCCTGTGTCCACGAGTTCTTATTGTTCGACACCCATCTATGAGTGAGAACATATGGTGTTTGGCTTTCTGTTCTTGTGTCAGTTTGCTGAAAATGATGGTTTCTAGATTCATACAAGTCCCTACAAAGGACACGAACTCATATTTTATAGCTGCATAGTATTCCATGGGGTATATGTGCCACATTTTCCCTGTCCGGTCTATCATCGATGGGCATTTGCGTTGGTTCCAGGTCTTCGCTATTGTAAACAGTGCTGCAGTGAACATTCGTGTGCACGTGTCTTTATAGCAGAATGATTTATAATCCTTTGGGTATATACCCAGTAATGGGATTGCTGGGTCAAATGGAATTTCTATTTCTAGATCCTTGAGGAATTGCCACACTGTCTTCCACAATGGCTGAACTAATTTACACTCCCACCAACAGTGTAAAAGTGTTCCTATTTCTCCACATCCTCAATAGAGCAACTTCTAAAAACTCCTGTCCTTTCAAGCTGTTTCTGCAGCGACACTGAGGCCACTGGGGAATCTGGCCAGTGGAGGGCACTTCAGCTTCTTGCTCTGGGTATAATCACTTTGCTTTTCACACATAACCTGGCAGAGCTGATGCAACTCTAGTGCCTCACACGAACAGTTCGCATGTGCAACCTACCGGACTGTCATTCCTCTCTTTTTGCTCTTGCGTTTCCTTCTAATCTCGAAGGTAGACTTGCCTGCTTGGAAACCTGACATCTGTGCTTTGAAGTCTAGGAGGAGGAAAAAGTCTTGAAGCCAGAATAAGATGGCCTGCAAAGGGATCGGGTTGTATTTTGACCAAAATTAAGGTTTTAAAAAGAGTTTTGAAGCCTTGTTCATGTTATCAGGGCTCCAATTTAAAAGTTGTCACTGTCAGTAGATGTCTTCTGATTTCGAGAAGCACACGTGATGAGTTCTGGGTCACTCACCTTCCCACCGCATCCTGGGTGTTCCCAGCCTCGTTAGTGCTCTCAGTCAGCCTCAACAAAAACCACTTCCTCTGGAAGCCCGCCCCTCCCCCCACTCCCATTTGTGAGTCTTCCCAGCTGCCCTTTTCTGGTGCTTCAACCACTGACCCCCCACCTGCCTCTCCCTCTACCTGCTCCCTTAACAGCTCCAACTTGCCCCTCCTCTTAAAGGTGAGCAGAAGCTACAGATGGATAAACACTTAGCATCATGCTTTTATTTTTGGACTCCCAGGAGACCTGAGTGCTTTATTCCAGAAGGACATCAGCTTTGATTTTCCCTCTCAGCAAAGTGCTTTAAAGGTGAAAGTCCCTTTTCACAGAGCTGGGGCCACCTTGCATCACTACCTTGGAGCCATTTCTGTGTGGCAGAAGGAAAGCTACCCCCTCCTTCCCTGCTTCCCGTCTCCATTGGCAGCCTTCTGTTTGAAGCTGATGTGTGCCTCTGACTCTGCAACCCTGAACTTTCAGCCTTGTGTTTTTCGGCTAGCCATTCTACAGCTTGACCATCTGAATGCAGATGTGCATAGAGGTTCTGCTCGTGACCATGTGGCCCAGCTTTGTATCCTGCTAGAGCAATGGGATTGGTATGAGGGATGAGAGCTGGAGCTCTGGAGTCAACGTGCCTAGAAGGAATCGTGGATTACTAGTGTGTAGTCTTCAGCAAGCTAATTAATGGCTCTGTGCCTTAGTTTCCTCCTCTGCAAAATGGTGGTAGTAACGGAACCTACTCATGGGATCATTACAAGGATTCTATGAGACAGTACCTATTAAAAATTTAAAGTGGTTTGTGACATATAGTAAATGGTCGAAAATGTTAGCTAGTAGTCAAAATAGAAGTAGGGTGAGATTTAATTACATCTATAAAAATCACTCAAGCCTGCAAACTTCCAGTGCACCTGAGGGAGTGACAGAATCATCATTGTCCAAATCTAGTTCCTACTTGTTCCAGGCAAGAAAATGTCGGGCCCACAGGTCTGTCCTTCCTTCCTCCATCTGTGAGGTAGCAGTGTGAATGCCTCTTCCTTTTTCTCTAGGTACCAATAGTAGGAGAGACAGTGTATTCTACCCCAGGACTTCTAAAATGTTAATGTGCATAGGGACCACTTGGAAATCTTAGAAAAATACAGATTCTGATCCAGTAGTTCTGGGCGGGGGCCTGAGCTTCTGCATTTCTTTTTCTGTTTTTTTAGACAGAGTCTCGCTCCATCACCAGGCTGGAGTGCAGTGGCGCAATTCCGGCTCACTGCAACTTACGCTTTCCGGTTTCAGGCAATTTTCCTGCCTCAGCCTCCCAAGTAGCTGGGACTACAGGTGTGCACCACCACACCTGGCTAATTTTTTGTACTTTTAGTAGAGACAGGGTTTCACCATGTTGGCCAGGATGGTCTTGATCTCTTGACCTGGTGATCCTCCCGCCTGGGCCTCCCAAAGTGCTGGGATTACAGATGTGAGCCACCATGCCCGGCCGCTTCTGCATTTCTTACAGTGTCACATGTGCTGCCGTTGCTTCTGGTCTGGGCATCACATTTTGAGTGGCAAGGATCTATACGATGATCTGATCTAGAGTCAGGAGCCCATCTTGGTGAATATTTGGTGGAAGGAACACCAGGAGTGGCTCAGCTGCTAGTGCTCAGGATGGTGTTTCAGGCTCCTGGGTGTTTGTGCCCCAGAAATGCAAATGGACTCTTGCTAAAAGGTCCTGAAATGGCCACAGATTTTTACTTTAAATATTTATTTTATAGATCTATCTATCTACCTATCTATCTATGTCTGTGGTCCCCCCACCCAGATACAGACTCAGTACACAAGGACTATTTTCTGCACCCTTGATTGCAGCCTCAACCAATTAGCAGGACCCAAGGACCCATTCCCTAGTCCCTATATATATCTACACATGCACACACACACACACAAGCACACACATTTTTTTTTCAAAAGTCATAGTAAACTTTATTTTTTTATTTTTATTTTTTATTGCATTTTAGGTTTTGGGGTACATGTGAAGAACATGCAAGATTGTTGCATAGGTACACATGTGGCAGTGTGATTTGCTGCCTTCCTCCCCTTCACCTATATCTGGTATTTCTCCCCTTGCTATCTCTCCCCAACTCCCCACCTCCCGCTGTCTCTCCCCTATTTCCCCCCAAGAGACCCCAGTGTGTAGTGCTCCCCTCCCTGTGTCCATGTGTTCTCACTGTTCAACACCTGCCTAGGAGTGAGAACATGCGGTGTTTGATTTTCCGCTCTTCTGTCAGTTTGCTGAGAATGATGATTTCCAGGTTCGTCCATGTCCCTACAAAGGACACGAATTCATCGTTTTTGATGGCTGTGTAATATTCCATGGTGTATATGTGCTACATTTTCCCTGTCCAGTCTATCATATATGGGGCATTTGGGTTGGTTCCAGGTCTTTGCTATTGTAAACAGTGCTGCAATGAACATTCGTGTGCATGTGTCCTTATAGTAGAACGACTTATAATCCTTTGGATATATACCCAGTAATGGGATTACAGGGTCAAATGGAATTTCTATGTCTAGGTCCTTGAGGAATCGCCACACTGTCTTCCACAATGGTTGAACTAATTTACACTCCCACCAACAGTGTAAAAGTGTTCCTATTTCTCCACATCCTCTCCAGCATCTGTTGTCTCCAGATTTTTTAATGATCGCCATTCTAACTGGCGTGAGATGCTATCTCAATGTAGTTTTGATTTGCATTTCTCTAATGACCAGTGATGATGAGCATTTTTTTCATATGTTTGTTGGCCTCATGTATGTCTTCTTTTGTAAAGTGTTCATATCCTTTGCCCACTTTTGAATGGGCTTGTTTTTTTCTTGTAAATCTCTTTTAGTTCTTTGTAAATTCTGGATATCAGCCCTTCGTCAGATGGGTAGACTGGAAAAATTTTTTCCTATTCTGTTGGTTGCCGATTCACTCTAATGACTGTTTCTTTTGCCGTGCAGAAGCTGTGGAGTTTGATTAGGTCCCATTTGTCTATTTTGGCTTTTGTTGCCAATGCTTTTGGTGTTTTTTAAAAAGGGACTGACATATGCATTTTGAAAGCAAAGGTAGTTACAGTACATGTAGTATATTTCTGAAAAAATAATTCAGATATACATTTTAAAAGAAAGGTCACAATTTTTTTTCCAACATTTTAAAGTTTTAGGAATACATGATATGAAGTTCTTGTGACTCTGAAGCCCTACTTTCCTCCTTATCCTCCCTCCTGTTTATGTGCAAATCACACATTCATATCCATATTTCATTTGGCTAAAATGATAACTTTCTACGTTTGTAAGTCACTGTTATTGTAAGGGGAACTTTAGGCAGGTGGTCAAAGTGAGAAGCAGGGAAGGAGTTCTTCCCAGTGAGCAGCAGCAAACTACCACTGGAGCAAGGTCAAGATTGTCTTGATTTGCAGCTAGTTCCATCAGCCCAGAGCTTTTCAGAGCACACCAGCAGCTCTGAAGTTTCCTAGCCTGTGTTTCCATGTGGTTTTTTGAGATTTAATTTTGGTGCATCAGATCCTCAGGGGCATATACTTTTATATTCTAGGCTAAAGCTGCCACAGGGAGGGAAACTTAGGGACTCTCTTTTAGACTAAGAGGTATCTGTGATTTGCAGAAATGTCCAGCTCAACTCTGATGGCACTTTTTATGTAGGTAAGTTTTGTGGTCCAGCTGACTCAGAAGGGAGACTCCATCCACAAAGGTGTAATCACCTGACGGGTTCTTTCAGCCTGCTGCATAGACAAAACCAATTAACGGAGACCATAGTATTGCAGTAAAGAAAGAATTTAATTAATGCTAGGCTAGGCACATAAAAGATGAAATTATTACTCAAATCAGTCTTCCCAAAGGCTTGGAGGTTAGGCTTTTTCAAGGCAGGGGACTAGGGAATGGGAACAGCTGACTGGTTGGGGATGCAGTTATGGGGCGTGGAAAATGGTCCTTGTGTGCTGAGTCTGCCTCTGGGTAGGTTTCAGCAGTGCACAGGATCAGTTGAGTCATGAGCCATGAGTCCAGGCGGGATCACTGAGTTGCCAGAATGCAAAAGTCTGAAAATCATCTCAAAAGCCCAATATCAGGTTCTCTAACAGTAATGTTATCTATAGGAGCAATTGGAAAAGTTGCAAAGCTTGTAACCTCTGACCACATGACTCCTGAGCAGTAAGGGGTTATAGAAACTATACCTACATTTTACTGGAGTTCAGGCCCCTCCGATAATCCTAATCTCATGGTCTTTCATCAGTTTTTTTTGTCGCTGAGCAAGGGGAAAATTCGTTTTGTCACTGAGCAAGGGAACTATTCTCATTCTTGCTTCCAAGTTAAACTATAAACTAAATTCCTCCTAAGGTTAGCTTGGCATATGCCCAAGAATAAGCAAAGACAGCCAGCCTGTGAGGCTAGAAGCAAAAGAGCGTCAGCTCTGTTAGATTTCTCTCACTGTCAAAATCTTTGCAAAAGAGGTTTCAAGGGTTGCCAGGTGAGTTTCACAGGACCTGGTCCATTTGGATGTAAGAAAACTCTTTCTTCAGACTTCCTCCATGTGGACTCCTTCTGCTGCTGGACTGGATATGTTGATGTGAAATTTGCTGTTGGTCTGGCAGTTTACATTCATGCTGTAAAAGGACGGTAGTAGGAATGTATTTCCTGAGTATTGAAGGAAGCAGCCAGAAAAGAATTGACTTTACCTTGAGATGAACCCCACACCCTTGAACCTGTAAGATGCATATTCATGAAAACAAATGGAAGGACCTTGGGCACTTGACCCCTGTTTTGTTATAATTTATATTATTAGCAGCAGAGATTTAGGCCAGGAGACCAGATTCTTGTTTGTGACCTTGATGGAACATGCTAATTTTATTTATGTTGTAATGTCAATGATTCCTTGACTTTATGAGAGGGGAATTCACTCAATCCACTTCCTTGAATGTACCATATGCACTTTATTTAATTTTTCTGTCAACTTCAAGAAGTCCACATCTCTACTACGCTAATAAGCTCTTATCATATGTACATGTCTTTCCTTTTATATGTTTAAATCTTTGAATTTTATGCCTTTTTGAACCTTTGAAACCTTGCTTTTTGCTAGGACTATACAACACTTAAATATACCTAAAGTTATATCTTATTAGATTAAATATTTTACATGGTTCTGTCTGATTTGAGATCAGAACTCACTGGATAATTCTACTATTATTCTCCCTGAAAGTAAAAACTGCTTTTTATTTATATTCACTATTCCTGTCCTTTGTCAATAAACAAATGTGATTGAATAACAAGGCTCAACAGAAATACATGAAAGTATTTCACTCTCTTTCAAAATGTTGTATGTTAACTCTTTTTCATTTTGTGTACAGTAAGTATTTTTCTAAATACTTTTTCTCAGACTTCTTTGAGAATCTGACAGGCTATAGATTCTCTTTCTAGAGAAATACACCCTCATATAAGACATTTTGTCCTGGCTGTTAATTGTTGGTTATTTCTGTGTTACATTAACTTCTTTATCTACACTTCACTTTTTGTGGTATTGCTATGTTCCTGTTTTTCCTATATTTTCTCCTTTCTTTTCTCTTTCACTCAATTTCCTTTCTTTCAGTTTAATATCTAAGTACTATAACACGACTATCAGCACAGTGCTACAGGCACATAAAATTTTGAACAACAAACTTCCTCTTTGGGATCAGAGAATATTGCAAAGAGGCAGGAGGCACTTTGAGCTGGAAATTGAGAAATGAGCTGAAGTTTCCAAGGCGGAGTAGATGGAGAAAAAGTTGTGGCCTCCACTGTAGCCTAGGTGATAGAGCAAGACTCTGTCTAAAACAAAAGACTCTAAGTTAGATGAAACAGCACATGCCAGGACAATAAAGTTTATACATTTTTGTGAAAGTTCAGGGAGAAGGGGCAATGGCAGTAGAGGGGAGCAGGGCTGTGGTTGGAGTGCAAGATAAGAGCAAATGTCAGCAAGAATGAGCATAAGGAGACTCTTGGTCTATATTTAAGTTCCAACATCATAAACACAGTGAGTGTTTCTCTTCCTTGGTTTGGGGGCTTAGGAGTCCCTGAAGTATCCCATTTGAAGCCAAGAATAGCCTCAATCAATAATGATGTCTTTATTTCTAAATATACAGCTTCAAACCTTTTGAAAGAATAATTGGTGTTCAATCCTGATTTAGTTAGTTTGTGCTGCCATTACAAAGTATCTTAGACTGGGTAATTCATAAACAGTAGAAATGTAGTGCTCACAGTTCTGGTGGCTTGAAAGTTCAAAAGCAAGGCACCAGCAGATTCAGTGTCTGCTGAGGGCCTGTCCTCATGGCTGGTGCTTTCTATGTGTCCTCAAGGCTTTTTTATGAGTGTGCTGTGTTAGTCCCTTTTCACACTACTGATAAAGACATACCTGAGACTGAGAAATTTACAAAAGAAAGAGTTTTAATGGACTTACAGTTCCAACTGGCTGGTGGGGGTAGGGGCACCTCAAAGTCATGATGGAAGGCAAGGAGGAGCAAGTCATGTCTTAACATGGATGACAGCAGGCAAAGAGAGAAAGAACTTGTGTAGGGGACCTCCTCTTTATAAGACAATCAGATCTTGTGAGACTTATTCACTATCACAATACAGCAGGGAAAGGACTCCCCCCCATCATGATTCAATTATCTCCCACCAGGTCCCTCCCAAAACACACGGGAATTGGGTGGGGACACAACCAAACCGTATTATTTTACTCCTGGCCCCTTCCAAATCTCATGTCCTCACATTTCAAAACCAATCATGGCTTCCCAACAGTTCCCCAAAGTCTTATTTCACCATTAACTCAAAAGTCCACAGTCCAATGTCTCATTTGTGACGAGACAAGTCCCTTCTACCTATGCCCTTGTAAAATCAAAATCAAGTTAGTTACTTCTCAGATACAATGGGGTACAGGCATTGGGTAAATACAGCCATTCCAAATGGGAGAATTTGGCCAAAACAAAGGGGCTACAGGGTCCATGCAAGTATGAAATCCAGCAGGGCAGTCAAATCCTAAAGTTCCAAAATTATCTCCTCTGACTCCATGTCTCACATCCAGGTCATGCTGATACAACAATGGTCTTGGGCAGCTTTGCCCCTGTGGCTTTGCAAGGTATAGCCTCCCTCCTGGTTGCTTTCATCGGCTGGTGTGGAGTGTCCGTGGCTTTTCCAGGCGCATGGTGCAAGCTGTCAGTGGATCTACCATTCTGGGGTCTGGAGGATGGTGGCCCTCTTCTCACAGCTTTATTAGGTGGTGCCCCAGTAGGGACTCTGTGTGGGGGGTCTGACCCCACATTTCCCTTTTGTACCACCCTAGCAGAGGTTCTCCCTGAGGGCACCACCCCTGCAGCAAACTTCTGCTTGGGCATCTAGGCATTTCTATACATGCTCTGAAATCTACGTGGCGGTCCGCAAACCTCAATTCTTGACTTCTGTGTACTGGCAGGCTGCACACCACATGGAAGCTGCCATGGCTTGAGGCTTGCACCCTCTGAAGCCACAGCCTGAGCTGCACATTGGCTCCTTTCAGCAACTGGTGGAGCAGCTGGGACATAGACCACCAACTCTCCAGGCTGCACATGGCACAGGGACCCTGGGCCCAGCCCATAAAACCACGTTTTCCTCTTAGGTCCCTGGGCCTGTGATGGGAAGGGCTTCCTCAAAGGTCTCTGACATGCTCTGGAGACATTTTCCCTATTGTCTTGTGGATTAACATTCAGCTCATTGTTACTTTTGCCAGTTTCTGCAGCTGGCTTGGATTTCTCCTTAGAAAATGGAATTTTCTTTTCTATCTCATTGTTAGGCTGCAAATTTTCTGAACTTTTATGCTCTGCTTCCTTTATAAACTGAATGCCTTTAACAGCATCCAAGCCACCTCTTGAATGCTTTGCTGCTTAGAAATTTTTTCTGCCAGACACCCTAAATCATCTCTCTCAAGTTTAAAGTTCCACAAATCTCTAGAGCAGGGGCAAAATGCTGCCAGTCCCTTGGCCAAAACATAACAAGAGTCACCTTTGATCTAGTTCCCAACAAGTACCTCAACTCCATCTGAGACAACCTTAACCCATATTTCATTGTCCACAGTATTATTAGCATTTGGGACAAAGTTATTCAACAAGTCTCTAGGAATTTCCAAACTTTCCCACATTTTTCTATCTTATTCTGAGCCCTCCAAACTGTTCCAAACTCTGCCTATTAGCCAGTTCCAAAGTCAATTACACATTTTCAGGTATTTACAGCAGTGCCCTACTCTACTGGTGCCAGTTTACTGGATTAGTCCATTTTCACACTGCTGATGAAGACATATCCAAGATTGGGCAACTTACAAAAGAAAGAGATTTAATGGACTTACAGTTCCATGTGGCTGTGGCAGGGACTCCCAATCATGGCAGAAGGCAGGAAAGAACAAGTCATGCCTTACATGGATATCAGCAAGCAAAAAGAGAGAGAGAGAACTCAAGTAGGGGAGCTCCTCTTTATAAAACAATCAGATCTCATGAGACTTACTCACTATCACGAGAACAGCACAGGAAAGATCTCCCCCCGTGATTCAGCTATCTCCCACCAGGTCCCTCCCATGACACATGGGAATTCAAGATGAGATTTGGATGGGGATACAGCCAAACCATATTGAGTGCTAATACTATTTGTGAAGGCAGAACCCTAATGAGCTAATTACCTTCCAAAGGCTCTATCATAGCCTTGGAGGTTAAGTTTCAACATATAAATTCTGGGGGATACAAACATTCAGAATATAGCAAACTTAATTTATGGTAGTTAAAAGTCTGCTCTCGCATTCTGAATGGGTTGTCATTTTCATCATTACCATTATCATTGTCAACAATGACAGCCACCACCACCGCCACTCACTTTGGGTGGAAGAGCTTGGTTCAGGTTAAGGATAAGGTAATTTTTAATAAAGATAAGCCAAAAAATACACATAATACTGAGTTAAGATGCAGATATTCTCTTGTCTGATTCCACATGACAATATTTGGCAAGAGAAAATATTACCTTAGGAACTGAGTAATAAATCATATAAAGCTCTCTTCTTCAAACCCACATCACTGCCTTTGTTCAGACCCTCACCATCTCTTGCTTGGAATTTGTAGTACCTTGCTTGCTAGTTTCCCCACCTCTGGCCTAACCCCAGTTGCATTATCCCTAGTACTGTAGCCAGAAGACTCTTTCTTTCTTTTCTTCCTTTCTTCCCTTCATTCCCTTCTTTCCCTTCTTTCCCTTCCTTCCCTCCTTCCCTCCCTCTCTTCCTTCCTTCCTCCCTTCCTCTCTTCCTTCCCTTCCCTCTTTCTCTTTCTTTCTGATGGAGTATCTCTCTGTCATCTAGGCTGGAGTGCAGTGGTGTGATCTTGGCTCACTGAAACCCCTGCCTTCCGGATTCAAGCGATTCTCTTCCTTCAGCCTCCCAAGTAGCTGGGATTTCAGGTGTGTACCACCACACCTGGCTAATTTTTGTATTTTTAGTAGAGACGAGGTTTCACCATGTTGACCAGGCTGCTCTCGAACTCCTGACCTCATGTTGCGTGCCTGCCTCAGCCTCTCAGAGTCCTGGGATTACAGGCATGAGCCATCTCTCCCGGCCCGTAAGGATCTTTCTAGTATGCGAATCTGATCATAATGCGTCCTAATCTAAACCACTTAAATTTCTCTAATTTTCATGCGACAATGTCTACACCACTAAATATAGAGTGTAGAGATCATAGGATGCTCCATGCCTTGACTTTTTTTCTGCTTGGGTAGCCTCATCTCTAATACTGCCATCAAATGCTGTCCCCTGAATACATAAGCTATTTTTCATCCTCACATTTTTTAAGTTGGCTTTCCTTTAGCCTCAGAAACTCGTTTTTTGTTTTTTTTTCGGTCCGGCTAAAGAATCATTATTCATCCTTTAAGAGCCAGCTCAAAGTCAGTTCTTCCAAGAAGCCTTCTTTGTTATCTCCAGAGACAATTAAGAGTTTATTTTACTATATTCCCATACTGCCTTTCTTCCATCTCTATACAAATCTTAAGACCAAAACAAATTATTAGGACATTGGGAGGCCTAGCATACTGGGGTTTGTACTTGGTTCACCTTGATATCTTCTCCACAAGGCTGAGTACAGTGTTGGTATGGAAAGTTATTGAATGAGTGAAAAGACATATGTTATTTAAGATAATCTTTGAGTATAAACAACAAACGTTTATTTTTGTGATGAGAAAGTCATCTTTTTTTGCCTCCTCCTGAGAATTCTTTTTCCATGTACTTTGGTGAGAATGGGATGGAGGGCTAGGAACAGAACTATGAGGGACAGAAGAGATGAAGGGAATTAGAAGAGACTGGAGTGCAGAGAGCAATAATTGAGGCAGAAAGGAAGTGAAAACAAGGCTATTCCCCTTTATGTTAGTGTATCAGGCTAAGGTCCAGAGAGAAAAATCCTCGTGGGTTTTTAAAAAGGAAGCTTGGGCTCCCATATGTGTCCATGTAGCAAAGCAGTGTCTATCTGTCCCTGCTTCCAAGGGAGGAAAGGAGAACGTGTGAGGTCTCTCTGTACGAAGTTCAGAAGGAACTTGGGTATCCACGCTACAGCTGTCTCTACATTCTGTTTGTTTTCCTTTTCATTCTCCCTCCCGGCTCTTAGGAACCTTTCTTTTCAGCCTGTTCAGCTGAAGATGACCAGAAAATATAACCTCAACAAAATCTTTGGGTCAACGCCCATTCAGCCTTCCATTGCTCCCAATCCAAGAGCTAACATTTAATTGTCTTCCACTGGGGACCCATTTTGCCTGAGAACAGTGTGCAGTGTCTCGGTAGTGCTTCGTAGCCTTCTGGAAAGATGCTGGCTTTTCTAGTGGCAGGAATGAGTGGCACATAGGTGAACAGGCAGTAGTGCTGTTGGCCCACCTGAACATGGGAAAGTAGTTGTGGGAGAAGAATTAGTGCTGTGTGATTTCACCCTTGATAATGCGAATACAGTCTGGAAAAAGTACTCTTGGACCATGCTCTTGCCTTAGGAAGAGAATGTCATGGTGGGGGCAAAAGCACCTGGAGCCTGGCTGTCAAGATCATTGACGCTTATCTTCCCAGGAAATTGTTCACCTATAGTTAGCTCTGGGAGTGGACGCTCCTGTTTCACAGCAGATTCTGTCTGGAGGTAGGCTAATGACTTAGCATAGCTCCTTTCTCTGTCCTGAAATTAGATCTAAACAATTGCCCTCTTTTCAGGCAATCGATAGGACTGAAAAGAAATAAGGACAAATTGATATTTGTCCATATTCTAATTTCAAATGAGGGATAGTCCCCTTTCCTCACCTAGCTTCAAAAAAGCAGAGGTGAGCAAAGGCCTATCCCTCATTTGAAATTGGAATATGGACAAAAACTGATTAAATAAAATGTCCAAGGTAGGTGTGGTCAGTGCAATGAAAGCATTAGCATCAGGCCTGCTTATTATCCATGGAGGGGTATTTCTGAAAGGAGGCACCAGAAAGTGATAACAAGCAACTTGAGGGGTATAAAAAGAGACAATGGGTGACGGTGTTCACAGGATACTTTTAGTTGCATTTTAGGGACTGAAGGACAGCAGTTCCATTTCAGAGGCTAGCTGGTATTTCCTGCTTCCTTCTTTCACTGGTATGGTAAGACTCTCCTTCCCCAAAGCCCTGGTCTTGATGAAACTGTTTTCATTTGCTCCTTCTTAGAGATGGCTCAGGTTTCTTCTCACAAAGGGGGAAAAAAAGAGAATTAAATATTAAAATATTCAAATGTATGGCTTATCCCTGGGATCACTAGACTCAAAATCTCCAATTAGTAGGACATTCTGACCAGGCTATATTATACTTTCATCAGCTAGCCTGCTACACATAGACACAAGATCATATTTTCCTGGATGTTGGTACTTCAGAAGCTTTACTATTTCAGAAGTACTTCAGAAGTGGGGATTCCATCAAATACATGCTCACACACAACACACATACGTACACACCAGTGTTTTTCGTGATTAGGGTTGTATGGAGTAAACGTAGGTAATGTCTCTCATTCATTTATGAAATATGTTTTGAGCATGTCTATAAACGGGCTTTTCTGCTAGAAGCTGGGATACAGCAGGGAATAAGTCAGAGGCTCTTTATCTGCATGTGGTTCAAAACCAATATAATATCAGGCAAATAATGCAAATCTTTATTTACCTCTACAATACACCATTTCAATTTAATTTTTTTCCCTCTGTTTTCTGTTGTGGGAGTCCTGGGGATCTGGGCAACTTTGCAGTTCTAGAACAAATGCGTGGAAGGCACAGTCAGGGATGTGTCTTAACATTGATTCATTTCTGCCAGACAACTGGATAAGCCAAGCGCTTTCTTGGGAACTTCCGTCTCCCTGACCATATTATGAAAAAGCTGATACCCACCCTAACCAGGAGGCCCATTCTGTTGACCTTCAGCACTGCCACAGTTCCAGGAAGCATCTGTGGTGCTTTTGCCTATTAGCATTTCATGCTGTCTGCCCAGTGTCCATGGATATGATAGGAAGACCACCTGGTCAGAGGTGGCTTGCTCTGTCTCAGGGTGTAATCCTGGCTTTGCTCTCCATCTTGTTTATAAAGCTGCATCTGTTCAGTCTCAGAGGAGAAGAGGACACCAGACAGCACTGCTGGCAGCTCTTAGTCACTCTGCAGTGAGTTCTGGTAATTTTCCTCTGTGAGAAAAGGGGCTGGTTGCCAGCCTTAGTCTGTGATCTCTCTGCTATTCCCTCCAGTGTCAGCTGATGAAATAAGGCCTTTTGATTTCCTTTACTGTTAGATTCTCTGGCAAAGAACCACCAGGGAAATGAGACTAGGAACTTTCAGGCTATCCCAGGCAGCTGAGAAATATTCATAGAAACAAAAATATTAGACTCATTAATATTAGGAGCCAAATCGCAATGATACACTAGTGCTCATGAATGTATTATATGTATGTAGATTTGAACACACATTTGCACATGTATGTTTTTCTCCCCAAAAGACTGCATCAGTTAAGAAAGAATAATATTCTCTTTGCATTATCTTGGCCTCTTCTGGATGAAAAGCAAAAATGCCATTTAGCTCTTGGCCCAAATCAGTTTCTCTTCTGTACATTTTTGGGGCTGGGTTTTCTGGGAAAATGTGGGCCTTTCATTTCTTCTTTATATTCCTGTATTTCAATTTTTGTAGAAGCCCTTCCTCTTGGAAGACATCGCGGATATCTGTGGGTTTAGGGTGTCTATACGCACCTTGGCTGTATTCTATGTGCACCTTGGTTGAGGCATTAAATCTCTCATATTTTAGATTTATGATTCTGGTGGGACCATTAATTATAGGATCCTCCTCCTTTCCTATAAGCCACACATTATAGGCCTGATTAATCATAAATTCCCATTCTCTTGACCACTCTGATAGTACAGGTAGGAACCTGGTGCCTGAGCTGGACCAATCTTTCTTTAGGGTTCTTCTGTTTGGAGCTGGAGCTCTGAGAAGAACTCTTGCACAGGAAGCACACTGTTTAAAAATCAACTTCACCAATGATAATGTTTGGCTCTGTGTCCCTATCCAAATCTCATCTTGAATTATAATCCCCACAATCCCCCTGTGCCAAGGATGGGACCAGGTGGAGGTAACTGGATCATGGGGACAGTTTCCCCATGCTTTTCTAGTGATAATCAGTGAATCTCATGAGATCTGATGGTTTTATAAGTGCCTGGCATTTCCCCTGCTTGCTCTCATTCTCTCTCCTGTTGCCCTGTGAAGAGGTGCCTTCCACCATGATTGTAAGTTTCCTGAGGCCTCCCCAGCCATGCAGAACTATGAGTCAATTAAACCTCCTTTTTTATAAATTACCCAGCCTTGGATATTTCTTCATAGCAGTTTGAGAATGGACTAATACAACCACCATACAGAGAAAGTCTGTCTATGCCACTGAAGAGTGCTTCCAAATAGAGAAAATCAAAGTGGGCTGGACTGAGGGGCAGAGATTTCTTCATTCATGTTCCTAGACACAGTCAGCAACTGAACTAAAAATGTCCTACCTAATTGGTAAGGTGAAGCAATGTGTTCCTTATATCATCTCTCTGTTTTAATATAACTTTGCTGATTGGAAAGGAGAAGGCAAAAAATTGAATCACCAGTAAAGAACTTTCCCATGTAACCAAAAACTACCTGTTTCCTCAAAATGATTGTAGTAAAGTCAAATACTATATGACATTAGCAGAAGAGAACATTGTTGCTGTTGTGAGTTAATTTTAAACTGATTATTATAAGCACATAGAAAAGTTGTTAAGTTTCGAATATTTTATTTTATTTTTTGGGATGGAATCTTGATCTGTCACCCAGGTTGAAGTGTGGTGGTTGGTGTAATCTCGGCTCACTGCAGCCTCCACCTCCTGTGTTCAAGCAATTCTCCTACTTCAGGCTCCTGAGAAGTTGGGTTATAGGCATGCACCACCACACCCTTCTAATTTTTGCATTTTTAGGAGTGGATGGGGTTTCACCATGTTGGCCAGGCTAGTCTCAAACTCCTGACCTCAAGTGATACACTCACCTCAACCTCCCAAAGTGCTGGGATTACAGAGGTGAGTCACCACGCCTGGCTGAACATTTATTTTAGAAGCATCCACTTTACCCAGTGCTATAATTTTTCCACAGTATTTTTTAGTCGATTTCCTTGGGTTTCATCAGTAGATAAATATATTACCTGCAAATAATGATAATTTTGTCTTTCTTGTTAGTTATATCACATTTGTTTTTGTGTATATCTTTTTCCATCTCTCTCTACTTTTAACCTACCTATATTATTTTATTTAAAGAGAAATTTTTAATAGCATATAGTTGGCTCTTTAAAAAATTTATTTTGACAATCTCCTTTAACTGCTGTGTTTGTACAATTTTCATTTTATGTAATTATTGCGGTCTTGATTTGTTTTCTGTTTATTCTCCCATTAAAAAATTTTTATTGTTCTCCTTTTTACTCTGTTCTTTCAGATTCACTGAATTTTTTTAGTGTTCTATTTTGATTATTCTACTGAGTTTTTGACTATGTCTGTTTGTATACTTTTTAATTTTTGCTTTAGTGATTGCAGTATGTATTCATTACTTTTCATGATGTATTTAGGATAGGTATCTTATTACTTTCTGGAGGATGTGGAAATCTACTACTATATAAATCCCTTTACCTTCCCCTCTTTGTGGTCTATTTTTCATATGTGTTAAAACTGTATACATTTTAAAATCTAATTATACAATGCTATCCATTTTCCTTTCAACTTTCACGCATATTTTAAAGAAATTAAGAAGACAAAAACAGTCATCTGGACCATTGATCAAGTTGGTTTTCCTTTATTCTTGAAGTTCCAAGTTGCCCTCTGATAACATTTCATTCCATTTGAAGTATTTTCTTTAGCATTTCTTTTAGACTGGGTCTACTTACTACATAAGTTGTCCTGACTCTTCATCTGATAGTATCTTTGTATATTACTCTCATTCCTGAAAAATATTTTGCTGGATACAATTTTTTTTTTTTTTAAGATAGAGTTTTTTGCTCTTGTTGCCCAAGCTGGAGTGCAGTGGTGTGAACTCAGCTCACTGCAACCTCCTCCGCCTCTCAGGCTCAAGTGATTCTCCTGTCTTAGTCTCGTGAGTAGCTGGAATTACAGGTGTGCACCACCAAGCCCAGCTAATTTTTTGTATTTTCAGTAGATACAGGGCTTCATCATATTAGCCAGGTTGGTCTCAAACTCCTGACCTCAGGTGATCCATCCGCCTTGGCCTCCTAAAGTGCTGGGATTACACGCGTGAGCCACTGTGCCCGGCCATGGATGTAGAATTCAATGTGGTTTAATTCTTTTATTTTAGCACTTAAAAAGTTATTCCGTTGCCTTCTGACCTCCATGAATACTGGTGAGAAATCCATAGTCACTGGAATTGCTGATCCCCCGTATTTAGCAACATTTTTCTTTTTCTAGCTGCTTAGAATATTTTTTATTTGCTTTTAGCTTCCTTAAGTTTATGTTTTATCTGCACATGGATTTCTTTGAGCATAGTCTCCTTGGCATTTAATGAACTTGATCTGTAAGTGTTTGTCTTTGATCAAATTTGGAAACTTTAAAAATATTATTATCTCAAATATTTGTTCTGCACTATATGCTGCTTCCTGTCTTTCTGGGACTAGAATGACACGAATATTAAGTTTTTTGGTATTACCTTACAGGATTCTAAGGCTTTGCCTATTTTAAAAAATACTATTACTCTTTCTTCAAGTTCGTCAATTCTGTCATCTGTTCTCTATTAAATCAACTCTGTGAATATTTTACTTCAATCATTGTGTTTTTAAGTTCTTTGTTATATCTTCTATCTCTCTGAGATTGTCTGTCTTTCCATTTACTTCAAGAGTTGTTATCCTGCTTCTTAGAGTATGCTTACAATAGCTGCTTTAAAGTCTTTGAAAATTACAACATTTGTGTCATTTTGGGATTGACATTTATTTTCTTTTCCCTTCTGAGATGCTGAGATTATTCTAGCTCTTTGTATATTGAGTGCTTTTAGATTGTATCATGAAGCCTTTTGAATATCATATTATGGGGCATTGAGTTTTGTTTAAATCTAATGGAGAATATTATTTTGTTTTCCTTTCTTGTTTTTATTCATCAACCTGCTTGGGTTGAGACTGCAAGTTCCTATCCATTTCCGTAGGCTGTGGTTTTGAGGCAACTCATTTTCAGTCTTTGTAGGACTATTCATATTGTTTTGTATGTTCACCATCCAGTCTTGAATCTGGAAATGGTCCATCCTGTGGGCCAGTTCTCAAACTTTAGAAAACTCAAAGCCTTTGAGAATTAGTTTAAGGTATGACATTCTTGAGCTCCTACTCTCTCATTACCTGCTACTAGGAATGTCTCTCTCCCTTGGACATCTGACTAGACAGTTGGAACTTATTTCCCTGATTCTGTTGCCAATTCCTATAATTGCATATCCCTTGGTGTCTAAGCAGTTAAATAACGGGAAGGAAGAAAGCGGTGGGGATACTTCCCTCTTGCCACTCTTGGAGCCATGCTTCTCTGGTCAGAGACTAGAGCTCCCTTCCCATAGAGTGTTAGGAGACTGCATGGTGGGCTTAGAGTGTTTATGTGTGTACTGAGCGTACACTTTTAGGTTTTAGACTGCTTTTGAGTCCAGGCTGGGAAAAACTGGAGAATACATGTGATACCTAAACCACTTCAGTGATACTTTGAGAGCTTCTTTTTCCCCATAATCCTCCTGATTCCACTTACTTTCCAAAGTCTTTAGAAAGGAATTATATGTACCTTTTCTCCTGTTTTAAATTGTATCCTAGATAGACATATCCATCTTAATAAGAACTATAATCTTCTGTTCCTTCTTTTAATCAGAAATAAATTGTGATCTTAAGGTAATTATTTGTTTCAATTGAAGGATAATTGGAGAACCTGAAATTGAAAGTCCTTTCATATCTTCAAAGGTTCCTTTGAAACCTTCAAGTCTTATAATTTTAATTTTTCTAAAAATGCAAATTAGTCAGCATTTCTTAATTCGTTCAACAATTATTTGTCTGGCTATGCTATAGATGTTGAAAATATAGCACTTACAGAATTTATGATCTAGGTTAATTTACCCAAAGTAAAATTGTGTAGAGTTTGTTAAATAATACTACCATTTACATTGATCCTGCTGCTTTGTTCTCACCTGGTGCTAAAACACATTGGAGTGACAACTGTGGTGCTTTTAAGGAATAAAGAAAGCCTGTTGTTGCAAAAGATAGCTAGAGAAAGAAGACTAGGAGATGAGAAAAAGAAGCAGACAAACTCAAAAATGATAAGAAGAAGCAAAGTTAATAAAAGGAAACCTGTATAATAACAACAGAAAAGATATTGTGGGAGAAGAGGAAAGGATGATTCACAAGAAAAAGAAAACCCTCTTTTCATCTGGAAATTTAAGATTTAACTCTCCAATTCATATCAGTAAATTTCCCTATCTAGTTCTTTTCATACAGTAAGTAAGAGAAATGAGGAGTCAGTGGAGAAAATGAAGGCTCTAAGATGTCCCATTTTATGCCTCTTATAGCGGTTTTCTTTTAGCTGAGATTTAGCACAAAATTTTCTTTTTTTTTTTTTGCCCATAATCAAAACTTGATTGAAAAACGGACACCAAAATAGTAGTTCACTGTTGTATACCTTACAAAACCAAATATAATGATATTATCTTGGTAGATTAATTAGAATTATGGAACTTATGATAAGGCTTTCTGTGAGATAACACAAATTCAGGAAGCTGTTTGGATCATTAGTGTTGCTTTCTTCTAAATGAACACCCTTCTGTGAGTCTGGCCTTTCCTCCCGTAGGCTGGCACAACACTGTTGAACAACCTACACAAAGAACCACTGTCTGAGCGTGGCTGAAAACCATGGTGATCTTGTAGCAACCTGGACATTTTACATCCATAAAGTAAGAATTTGGACTTTGCACTAGGCGTTTCTTTAAGTTTTTTCTTTTCCTCTTCCAAGGACGGATGTAATAAATCTCTAGCCAGAGACATGTTGATCCTCTCGCAAGCCCAGCCCTTCCAGACCTCTCAGCCGACACCCAAAATGTTCTTTTTATTGTATCTTTTTGGGTAGATATAACCTGTGCCTGTTCAAGGACCTCCTTGCTGTTTTATTAAGGATGAGCGAAGGAAGAAATCAAGGGAATGTGTTTTGTTCTGTCACATGCATGGGGAGGTGCCTGACTACTCTGTGGATGTTTCTGCCTAATCACCTACATTAGGAGGGTGGCACCGTCTTAGCCAAAGCCCTGCAGGCAGAATGGAACACCACACCTCCATGCCATCTTTTCTAGATGGAATATATGATAAAAGTTTAAGCATCTCTTTGACGCAGGGTTGGGTAATAAGGGAGGGAAACAGGATGTTTGTTTTCTTCTCCAACTATCTACATCTCTTATACCTTCCAAGAGTTGGAAAAGGTCTTTGAGAAGAGGCTTCCCCATATAGCATGCTTTTACCACTCAATCTCTTAACCACCTTCTAGCTCCCTTCTAATTCCATTGTGCACAGCCCTCAAACTTCTTTCTCAGGAAAATCTACTCTTCCCTCTGTGAATCTTCTTGGGCCTGTCTTTATTTTGTGAATTCTAGTGAAAGTTTATGATGGATGCCAGAGGTTGATTTCCTCATGCCATTATCAGCTCCAAGTCAGGAAGGGAGGTACAAGTCCAGTGAATTGATGGGAAGATGGGGAATGTTTCAGCTCTGGTTTAATCTCTGCCAGCAAGAGCTCCGGGTGGCTTTTAAGCATACCTCACCAAAGAAGTTAAGTATATGTGTGTGTATTTCTTTTTAACAGCACAGTCTAGTCTTATATAAGGAGAACATCGTTTCCCTTATCATTAAAACTTTAACTCTTCTCTTTGCTAAATAATGAAGTTAACACTATTTCTCTTGTGCTTGTTTACCTTAAAGACCCTCCAAGGAGCTGAGAATGGCTGTGTGAGCCCTCTGAAACAAGTGGAATCAACCTGAAATACATTATTTCTGATTCTCAACTTTCTACTCTGATTGATAGGGGCAAGGGGCTCAGTAAATTATGACAAGAATTTTTGATTTGTGGACACATCTGCATGTATAAATAGTTTAAACAAGTTGATTGACCCATTCATTTAAGAGAGTAAAATATATATTTAGTAAAAGATACATTTCAGATTGATTCATTCTTCAACTGTATCGCTGTAAACCACTCATTTAAAAGCTAAAAGATCAATTTGGGTGGTTGCTGTCATATAGATAGGACACCTTTCTTCTAACTATTCTTTTCCCTCTTTGGTAGTGGCCATAGTGGGTATTACGTAATCTAAAGTGATTCAATTGACCAGTTACTATGATATTGTATTCCTAAACTTTTCAAAAAGCAAAGGTTGAGCAATTGCATTTAGGAGTTATCAAGGGATCATTTTATCAGTCTATTGGGATCCAGGAGAGAAAACGCTGTCTCTCGGAGGACATTTCACTTGATTATTAACTTCACCTGAAGGAATACAGTATCCCTCTCTAATAGTCAGCCAAGGTACCATGTGGGATCACTTAGCACGTGATATGCAGTCATCCTCTGTCCTGTGGATGGACTTTAATTTCTGGACCTGCAGTTGTTGTCATACCTTACAGGTAACTATGGTAACTGACACTGTGCTCACAAGCTCTGTGCCTACCATTATTAGAGATGCGATAGTCTTGTTAACTACAATTAATTGGGAATTATTTTAGGTGGGTGGATTTGTAAGGCAATTGACATCAGCCTTTCCAGGGTGCAAATAAAAATATTTTGGAGATGGAAAAAAACCAGACTTGATTTTTAAATTGTGGCATTTACTGAGATTGGCAGCTAAGGGAGAGAAATTCAAATGAGGAAGTATCAGCCTGGTCTGCCTCAGTTCTTTCAAAGACAGGGAGCTTGTCAACGTTTCTGTATGAAATTTGAGCCTATGACCTTAGACATATCTATTTGCAAAACTGCTATTTTTTTCTTGCATGATCTAGAGTGAAAGCGTCCCAGAGATTTAAAATGGTTATATAATAATTTGGACAATCCTGAAGATGGCTTTTTCATCAGCCTTTCTAATGAGTTGTTTGCAGTTTTATTTTTCCAGGGTTTGTGGTGAAAAGTAGTCTGGTTATTTACCTTTGAAACTCATTTAATGGTATTTTGATTTGTCAGAAATCCTCAGGCAATGGAACAGGGCTTCAGAAGAACTCTCCTGGGTATATTTAGCACCGTGGTGGGGTTAGGAGAAAAGTTTGTCTTGGTGTCTGTTGTGAAAAGCTAACACGTGCTCAGGGAGAAATTTCAGGAGATTCAAAGTTTGTGAGCATTTACTGAGTACCCATGAAATTTCAGGAGATTCAAAGTTTGTGAGCATTTACTGAGTACCCATGAAATTTCAGGAGATTCAAAGTTTGTGAGCATTTACCGAGTACCCATGTGTACCCTGAATAGTGCTAGGTATTTTCACATTTATTTCTGCACTTAAGAATTTGGTATCTTTATTAAGGTAAAAAGAACTCTTACAATTACACTTGCATCTGTGTGTGTATATATATATATATATATATATATGGGTGTGTGTGTGTGTGTGTGTGTGTGTGTGTGTGCATGTATGTATAAAACATATGTACTTTTTGACCCAAGGAAACAAAGAATAAAAAAATGACCCTGATTCATTGAATACGAATAGAACTTGATATAGAAAGAAACACAAAAACAGAGTCATGCCAACATTAGAATGATTTTATCCAGTCAGTTGGGGTCTGCTACCTCTAGTACTTTATTTTCTTCCCAGAGTGGCATCCTCTTTGCTAATGTGGTAGGCCATTTCACCACTTCTTCAAGGTGGGAGTTTTTTTCAGCGATGCTTGTTTTCTGGCAATTGAATTTTTCTCACCTGAGGTGTTGCTCCAGGAAATTTGCACCAGGTCAGTGATTAATTAAAATCTTCAGTTCCAGGCTGTGCTTATTTAAATGTAAAATCTGAAACTACTTGATGTTTTTTGGAGTTTAACCCTGGGGTCGGAAGAAATCAGGCATTGGGCCTCATCAGATCCAGACTGACAGACACACGGACATGTCATTTATGCCTTAGGACCCTGTGTATAAATTTCTAGGAAGCTACTTTAGGTTAAAAGAATGTTAGGTTTGGAGCTGTGGGACTTGGATTTGGAATCCTACTTCTGCCTCTTACTCTCTTTGTGGTCTGGGGAAGATTTTGTTATTATTATTTTTTTTCATTTTCTAATCTCATACTGAAAAATGTGGTCAATCTAAACATAAAATGAGATAGAGTAGGTGTAAGATTTCTGTAAACGCTAAAACAGTTTTGCAAAACTCACTACAGTATGGGGAGAAATTACAAAATATTATCTTGGGATCAGAAAAGGAAGACAAAATGATTGATATTG
The DNA here is from genome assembly GCF_009761245.1 of Sapajus apella. Classification (NCBI taxonomy): domain Eukaryota; kingdom Metazoa; phylum Chordata; class Mammalia; order Primates; family Cebidae; genus Sapajus; species Sapajus apella. The sequence continues at coordinate 16,639,647 of NW_022436950.1, read as the reverse complement.
GAGTTGATTTTTTTGCAATGCTTCTTTGGACAAAATATATACAATGGAGACAAAACGTACTGAACCTTATTTTGCACTCTGCCAGTTGGGGGATTGGATGAAGAGATTGAGAAGGATCTACAAAGTGAGGCTTGAATGTGTTGATGCACTTTGATATTTTGGACACAACAATATCTTTGGTGGGGTGATGTTCTATGGGTTGGGCGAAGGAAGCAATAATGACACCGCCGATTTTTGAGAATTTACTATGTGATAGGCACAGGGTGGAATGCTTTCCAAAAATTCCCTTGCTTATTGCTTACAACAAATCTATGCAGATGGACGCTTACTGCCCTGTGCTACATGCAGGAGACCTGAGTGTAGAGAGGTTAACTAGCTTGCTCAGGGATCTGTCTGTAGGTAGTTGCAAACAGGACTCAAGCCCATAGAGGAGCCTCCAGTCACCAGTGCTTCAAATAAACATACTCTGAATCGAGTTGACCAGAGCAAAATTACAACTTTCTATAAAATAATGTATTTATTATTTCCTTATGTATTAACAATGAATAATTTTGCAAGTTTCGGTACTAGGGCCTGGAGATACAAAAATGAGCACCCAAACTTCCCGCATCTTCTAGTCTACTGGAGAGGACTGATACATATGAAATAAATTCTTAAATAATCAATAAGCTTATTATTAAATACAAATGTGATAACTGCAATATGAAGGAGTAGGGGCGTCCTGATTTTGGGTACAGAGGGTCATGATGTAGCTAAAGGGTTAGGTCAGGCTTGTTGGAGAAAGTGACATTAAAGACAACTCTTGAAGGACTGGAGTAGTAAGATGAATATACATAGGTATAATCCAATTTTCTTTTGTCTCCTCAAATGCACATTTTTTTTCTTTGTTTGCTTGACACAGGGTCTTGCTGTGTTGCTCAGGTTGGAATGCAGTGATACAACCACGAGTCACTGCAGCCTGGACCGCCCTGGCTCAAGTGATCCTCCCACATCAACCTCCTTAGTAGCTGGGACCCACAAGTGTGCGCCACAATGCCCAGCTAATTATTTTATTTTACTTTTTTGTAGAGAGAGGGTCTTTCTATGTGGCCCAGGCTGGTCTCAAACTCCTGGGATCAAGTGATCCTGCTGTATCAGCCTCCCATAGTACTGGGATTACAGGTGTGAGCCACTGCCTGTATCCACATCTTATTAACAGTTCTTCAAAACTCAGCTCAAATGTGGCTTCTACAGCGCTCTCCCAGCTGGACATACCTCCTCTTCTGAAGTCCAGGAATTCTATTATTAGTGAACATTGACTGTGTGCATACTCTGTGCTAAAGTTTCTAAATGCTTTAAATGGGTAATTCATTTGACCCTTACAGCACCCCTCCAGTAGTTACAACTGCCACCATTTTGCAGATGAGAAAACTGAGGGGGCTACAATAACTTGCCCACAGTTCCACAGACCCAGGATTCAAAGCCAGGCAGTGCTGCGCAACCCAAGAGAAGAGGGTCTTAGCCCCTCGGCCATGGAGGCTTTAGTCTCTGTGCCTCTGTCACAGGACTTAGGCTTTCTCACTGGTATTAAACTGCATTTTGGAGGCATCCTCTTCCTTGCTGAACTGTAAGCTTTTTATTGAAATATAATTTATGTACAACAAAACACACAGATTTTAAGCCACTGTCCTTAAGTTATGAAACTTTTATCACTTTGGAAAGTTTCCTCAAGCCTCTTTCTAATTAAGACCTCACTGGCCCATTCCACCCCAGGCAACTACTCTGCTGAGTTCCATGCTCAATGTATTAGTCTGTTTTCATATTGCTGTAAAGAACCGCCTGAAACTGGGTAATTTATAAAGTAAAGAGGTTTAATTGACTCACAGTTTAGCATGGCTGGGAGGCCTCAGGAGATTTACAATCATGGTGGAAAATGAAGGGGAAGCAAGGCACCTTCTTCACAAGGTGGCAGGAAGGAGGACTGCAAGCAGGGGAAATGCCAAGCCCTTATAAAACCATCAGATCTCGCGAGACTTATTCATTACTACAAGAACAGCATGGGGGAAACTGCCACCATGATTCGATTACCCCCACCTGGTCCCACCCTTGACTCATGGGGGGTATGAGGATTACAATTCAAGATGAGATTTGGGTGGGGACACAGAGGCAAACCATATCACTCATAGTTGTTTTTTTTTTTTTTCTGATCTAGAACATCATATTAATGGAAGTATACAGTATGTATTATTTTGTGTCTGGCTTCTTTTGTCCAGCATGCATTTTTGAGATTCATCCACTTGATTCCTTTTTATTGCAGAGTAACTCTCCATCTTAAAGCTCCTTACAGACAAGACTTGCCTAATTTTGTAACCACCACTGTACTTAGAACCAGGATGATATTAAACATACTTATCAACAGAGATGACATGCGCATACATCAGAACAGATATTGGTCTGGGTGCTGCAGCAGGATCCTGTGCCAGAAATTAACCTTTAGTCATTGGATTGTGAGAAAATGAGGACCTGATGGAGGCGCCATAGGAACAGGGATGGCCAGGGCTATTGAGGGTGGTGATGGGACTCTTGGAGGCTTGGGGCAGTGACTGCCAACGAGCCTGGGAAATTTCACTGTTTTAACAGTTGGTACAGTCACGGTAGTGTATGCTGCTGAATATCAGCTCTGCTTAAAAAAGTATATCTATATTTACATAAAAATATATTCATTAGATATTTGTTTATTGAATGGGTGAATAACTACAGATTAAATGTAAATTAAGGATACCTGCTTGATGTCATTTAAAATTAGAAATGATCTGCCTTGCAAGTATTTCTAAATACTTTGGTTGTATTCGTAGTTGCATGATACAGGTTGTTAAATCAATTTTAGAGCCTTTTGCTAGGTAGTAGCATTTGGTTCAAACTTGATGCCTACTCATGGGATCAATGACTGTTGAGTGACCAATAAATGCTGCAAAGTTTTAATTGAGTTCCCAAATACGACTGGAAATCATAGAGAAAAGAATCAGGACATTCAGAAGAAGAATGTGTACCTAGGAGAGTACCCAGCACAGAGTGAAGGCTCGAAGCTATTTGTTGAACAAATGATGATGTGACTGACTACTTGTGTTGTATGCATTCTGAAAAGAAAGAGGTCAATAGGAGTTAGAGTATCCAGAGGACACTTCTTGGAGAAAGTGGATTGAAGGCAGGGACATAAGAATGGATGGGCTTTAGACAGAAGAGCAAGAAGAGTAGATGGCATGAACAAAGGAAGGGCATGAGACCTGCGGAGGACGCCTGATGCTTTTGCCTGCCCAGCACCCTTCTCCCCACTTTTGGAGGACTCAAATACACTTTACTACTTTCAGCTTAGGGGCACTGTCAATCAAGGAACCCTGTCTTCACTGGATAAGAAGTGGATGGGTGATCCCAGCTACACTGGTAAGAAGCTCCATCCCTAGCATGTGGATCTCACATGGAGTTATCCAGAGGATTATGGTCCAACCGATGAATCCTGATGGCAGTGCCCTGAACAGACAGTCCTTTGGTTCCTGCTACCTGGATCTCCAAAGCTGATTCCTGGGTTTCTTGAGTTTTGACCTGTCTACTTTTCCTTTATTTCTGTGAGCTATTCCATAGCCGGTAAATATTTTTATTTTTCTCTTTTTTTTCATTTAATATAGCCAGAGTCCATTTCTGCTGCTTGTAATAAACAAACCCTTACTGATTTAGGCAGTTGCCAGCTTCACAGCCCCTACCAGCTTTTCAGGATATGCTGACTGGTCACTAGCTGATACGGAATACTTTTGAACGTGTACTTTAGAGAACAGAATTCACTGCTCTTTCCTTATGAGCAGAACATGTTGTCTCACTACTTGAGTCATAGCCTGAGATGTCTGGAAATTGAATGTTTCCCTTGATGACTCAGCTTCACCTTTTGCTATGCATGACTCCCCAAGAGGTTCTACTTTGAAGGCTTCAATGAAAATTCAAAGATAATACTGTAGACTCTTAACAACAAGGACACAATCTTATTATTATTTTTTTTAATGTGAAGATTCTTAGTTTTATAGCTGTGGCCAGTAAGTATCTTGTGATTTTCATCTGGTTTCATCTACATGTTTCTGTCCCAACAAAAGTAAATATTTTCCTTTCTTTCTCCAGCTCCCTTTATTGGGTGAAACTATTATTGGGGTGTTGCTCTCCATTCTTCTTTTTTATCCTCTGCTAACTTTTCCACTAGTTTCATCTCTTGCTTCTTACTCGGAACACTTCAAAGTTTTCTTCTGATGAGTGCTAATTAAACTATACTCCTCATTTTTTCTCATGCATCCTGGGGAGAGTAACATTTTTCTCCCCAAGGGAAAATGAAAACATGACAGAAGGCTGAGTAGCTATTATGTAAACAAGAGAGAAATCACAGAACAGATTTCAGTGTCTTTTTACAAAAGGAAAGCGGAAAGGAGATGAGCAATTCAAGTCCAGGGTCTGGCCACGTGGACTACCCTTTTTCAAGGATAGCACGGTATGAGAAAAAAAGGAGGGCCTGTCTCAGAGGAAGTGCATGTGGGATGGCTGTGCAAGTCCTGTTGTTATAGTCTCTGTGGACTCGAGGATGAATGGGAAAAGTCCTAAAGAATTTGTGTAAATTTGAGAGAATTTACTCAAAATTGAAATGAAATTTATCTTGCAAAATAAATAAATAAATGGAATTCTCAACAATTTTATTATGATTTTCTGGTTGATAATAAGTACATTTATCAGGTAGAAAATAAGCATTAGCTTGGGGAAGGAAAACTTGCCCTTATGACTTCAGTGTAAACACCATATCCGTTAGTGCCTTGACAAGGGTCGACCATGTCCTTCACTCTTATTTCCTCTTCTTGTCATTGATCTAATTCAAGCTTTCATCATTTCCTGGCACAGTTTTCTAGTGGTCTTCTTTTTCTTGTTTCAGCATCCTCCCCGACTTCTTCTCTCTGCTTCCAGAATAAGCAAGGCCTGGTCATGTCAATCCCCTGATTAAAAACCTTTGATGATACTCCTTTGTCTGCAGGACCAAATCGACTCCTCACTGTGACAATCAAGACTCCACCGTGCTGGTCCACGTGCCTCTCCAGTCCCATTTCCTGCTACTTGCCTCCCTTCCTCCGGCATACCAGTCTATGTGCTGTTCTGCAAACATGCCGAGCACTGTAAGTCCTCTTCGACTTCACTTGTCTGTTATTCTCTGTGGTGTCATCAAGTTTTCTCCAGAGAAATCTCTAAAAGACCAACATTCAATGTCAAGAATCTCTCCCAGAAGAATCACATTTTCCTCTGTGCATAATTAGCTTTCTGTTCATGCTATGCAAATGCCACATGTATTATATCAGTGGAGTCCAGTAGACGTATAACATGAACTGCAAATATTTAAACATTTTTGGTAGCCACATTAAAAAATGAAAAGGAACCCGTGAAGCTAATTTTAAGAATATACTCAACACAATATAGCAAACCTATCATTTCAATGTCTGTCTTAGTCAGGGTTCAGCAGAGAAAGAGAACCAAGGGTGTGTGCGTGTGTGTGTGTGTGTGTGTGTGTGTGTGTGTGTAAAATAGATTTACTGTAAGGGGTTGGCTGACATGATTGTGTATATCAAGTCCCAAGAGATGCAGGGTAAGTTGAACCAGGAGAGCCAGTGGTGTTGTTCCAGTCTGAATGCTACCAGGCCGAGACTCAGGAATAACTAATGTATCAGTTCTAGTCTGAAGGCAGGAAACAGCTCATGTTCCAGTTCAAAGGCTGCTATAGACTGAATGGTTGTGTCCCTACCCAAACTTGTATGTCGAATTCCTCACCTCCAATGTGATGGTATTAAGGGGTTGGGCCTTTGGTGGGTAACCAGTACCCCTATAAAAGAGACCCTGGAGAGCTCTCTAGCCCCTTCCACTATGCTAGAGCATAGCAAGAAGACAGTAATCCATGAAACAGGAATCAGGGCCTCACCAGAAACCAAATCTTCCAGGGCCTTGGACTTGTCAGTCTCCAGAACCTTGAGAATTAAATTTCTGTTGTTTACGAGCTACCTAGTTCATGGCATTCTGCAGCAGCTCAAACGGACTAAGACAAAGGCCATCAGGTAGGAAGAATTCTCTCTTACTTGGTGGAGGTCAGCCTTTTTTGTTCCATTCAGGCCTTCAACCGATTGGATGAGGTCCACTCACATTATGAAGAACAACCTGCTATCCTCAGTCTACCTCTTAAATGTTAATCGCATCTGACATTCTCACAGAAACAGCAAGAATGATGTTTGACCAAATGTCTAGTTACCATATGGTCTAGTCAGTTGACATGTAAATGTAACCATCACAAACATGTAGTCAATGTGAAACTTACTAATGATATATATTGTGTTATTTTTTGAATGAATTATTTGAAATCTAGTATGTGTTACACACCTACAGAACATCTCAGTTCACTGTGGCTACATTGCAAGTGCTCAGTAGTGATGTGTGGCTAGAGGTTACTGTATTAGGCAAATAGCACTACATATAGGTCACTGTATACTGTCTCTCCTGTTCAGCTATGGATTTCTTGAGGGATATCCCTTATTTATCTTTTGTTGCCTGATACATAGTCCTATGTGGGGAACCTAGCAGCTGAGTAAATGTGTGCTGAGTGGAAGAATTATTTCTAAAAGTCTTGGAAATCTGTGAGTGTTGGGCCTACAAATGAACTACTATATTTCCTTTCCTTGTCAAATTCCCTTGGTGATCTCAGGGAAGGCTATAAAATAATGTTCAACAATTCCCTTAAATCAGTTGCCAAATGGTCCATGGGGTGGTGCCTAACAGAAATGGCCTGAAAGGAAGATTGGTTACACTGTTCAAATTTCATTTGGCTGTCGTAAAATTATTTTAATCATTCGAATACATTATGACTGCTATGGTTGGATTGTAATTGTATATCTTTTGGGTTTTTGGTCATAACATGGACCAGATGAATCCACTATGCATGTGTGATCTAAGCTATTATGGAAGGCATCCCTAAATGTGTTCAGGAAAAGTGGAAGTGGGAGGGAATAAAGGACTGGTTAAATTCAGTTATATTTGTTTGCCATTTTGGAATTTCTACAGAATTAGTAACCCATACTGCATAATAGATATACAAAATGATTCTGTGGTACAGGGTAATGAGGGAAACCAGTCTCTGAGAGCCATGGAAACACATACTGGCAAACAGCCTATTTTTTTTTAATACTTTAAGTACTGGGGTACATGTGCAGAACAGGCAGGTTTGTTACTTAGGTATACATGTGCTGTGGTTGTTTGCTGCGTCCATCACCCTGTCATCTACATCAGGTATTTCTCCTAATGCTATCCCTCCCCTATCCCCCAACTCCCTGCTATCCCTCCCCTAGCCTCCCACCCCAACAACAGGTCCCAGTATGTGATGTTCTCCCTGTGTCCATGTGTTCTCACTGTTCGACTTCCATTTATCAATGAGAACATGAGATGTTTGGTTTTCTGTTCTTGTGTTAATTTGCTGAGAATGACGGTTTCCAGCTTCATCCATGTCCCTGCATAGGACATGAACTCATCCTTTTAAGACCCTAGTCTTTGATCTTGCACTGATACAATCTTCAATATCATAGGGACAGTGTCTATGGGGGAATTTGGGATTTTGGGATGAAATCACAGAATACAAAGTACTGTAACATGCATCTAATGTATTATAAACATTGTCTCTTCTTGTCAAAGTCCTTGAAGATGAGTCAAAATATGAATAATTGTTACATGTGAAAGAATTACCCCAAACACATGGCTTTGAATACCTTAACCGAAATAAAGCCCCTAGTTTCTGTTCCTAGAAGATGATATTAAGATGAGATTCTAGTCATGTCTGTTGCCATATTTACCTTTTCAGGTCATTTTGCCTTTCCAGTGTTTACACATGGTTTAATCTATCATAACCATCCACTCACACAAAAATATGTGCTGAACAATTACCATAATCACTTGCAGTATGATTTATATTGGCCATGGAAACTATTTTATCTACTCTTTTGAAACGATTTTACCTATTACTTTGCAACATGGAGATAGGATCATAAATAATTTCTCTCATGCTATATAAGAACCAGTAGCTGTAGTAAAAGGAACATCAGTTAAAAAGAGGTAACAATATTCTTGCCTCTGTCTGTGGAAGAAACTCCTGGTTGCTGACAGAAGGAACAGATGGGGCCTTGGTGGAAAATGCCTAGCAATGTGGGACAGTATTGCCTCAGCACGTGCAAAAATAGAATTACCTTGGTATTTCTCAAAAGACTCAGCACAGCAAAGTCTTTTGTGTGCTGGAGAGAAGAAGAGAGAAACAGGGAATAATAATGTCAATTTCCAGCCCATTTAAAATCTAACCAGTGAGGTGATAATATATTTGACATTTTAAATGTTCAAAGTCAGGCCTCACATGGTTCATGCCTGTAATCCCAGTGCTTTGGGAGGCCAAAATGGGAGCCTTACTTGAGATCAGCAGTTCAAGACCAGCCTGACCAACAAAGCAAGACCCCATCTCTACAAAAAAATGAAAAAATATATCTGGGAATGGTGATAGACATCTATATTTCCAGTTAGTCAGGAGGCCAAGGCAAAAGGATTCCTGGATCCCAGGTGTTTGAAGCTGCAGTGTGTTATGACCACACCATTGCACTCCAGCCTGGGTGACAGAGGAAGACCCTGCCTCTAAAAAACAAGATATAACACACGTTCAAAGTTTAATCAAATATGTTTCAGATCCTTTCTCCCTGGACATAGACATTGATAATATGAGTGAAATTTTAGCCTTGTTCAAAGATTGATCAACTTCTAAAGTTGATGGGGTGTGACGTGCTCTAAGGAACTATTCACCTGTTCCACCTGCTAAGAAGGATCTCGTGTTTGCTGGAGAAATGCTACATGTCCCATAGCGTTTGTCTGCTTTGTTTTTGGCCTTCTGCTGGACATCCCAACCCTGTGGGGTTGAGTGGTGGCGGAGAGCAGGGCTCTGATGTCTGACGGTGGGTACGTGGCTCTACCACCGTCTGCTTGCAAGACTCTGGACACATAACACTCCTACTAACTAAACCATGATGGCTTTCCTTTATATCCCTCTTGATCCTTTTTTAGTTGCATATACCAGAATAAAATCAAGGTAAACATCCCCTGTTAAAACATTTTAAGATTTATCAATGGTAAATTTAGTTTTGGCTTCTTTCCAAATAGGTAGCAAGGGGAAAAATCCTACTCCCTCTTGGATGCTATCAACCTTAGCTATTGATCAAATCAGCTGGGAGAATAATTGGTGTGGGTAATTTGGAACAGCATAAAAACCAACATAACTTTTGTTTGGAATCCCTTTTGTACTTGGGTAATTTCCAGTATGTCAGATAGCTCTGAAGTCAGGCTTATCAAATACATGAACAGTTTTTCCTCAAATTTAGGAAATCTAATAACGCTGATCAAAACTTAGCAAATAAAATAAAGGATGGCGACTTTCTCTAACAAGAGAAACATTTAGATTATGATGTGTTGTTGGGTTTCCTCAAATCAAGCATTCTCAAAGGAACCAGGTCCCCACAAGGGAACATTTTTGGTGTCACAGTGATTGAAGTATCACTGACATTTAAAGCGAAGAAGCTGGTGGTGTCTGTCCCAGCACTCAACAATCCTTCACAAATAAATTCTCTCTTAGCCTGCACAATTGTCAAATGCCCAGTGGGACAGTCACATGGGTGTAAAATCTGTTTTTAATGAGCTAAGTCTAGAATCTAATTCTATTGTACATATTGCTTGTATGGTTTGATTGATGATGTCTCCCTCAAAATTTATGTTGAAACTTAACCCCCATTGCAACCATATTAAGAGGTGTGGCCTTTTAAAGGTGATTAAGTCAGGAGGGCTCCTCATCATGAAGGAGATTAACACCTTTAAAAAGAGCTTCAGGTTGAAGGAAATGCTCTCTTGCCCTTATGTCCTTTATGCCAGGTGAAGACAGTTTTCATCCACTCCAGAGGATGTAGTGGTAAGGATGCCATCCTGGAAACAGAGATCAGGCACTTACCGGACAGTAGTCCTGCCAGCCTAGGACTTCCAGCCTCCAGGACCATGAGAGATACATTTCTACTGTTTACACATTACCCAGTCTGTGGTAATTTGCTATAGCAACACAAATGGACTAAGACACATACAAAAATAAAGTGCCCTTTGTAACTAGGGGCATAGTTTTAATAATATACAATAACTTTTCCAGGCATCCAATTTCCTTCAACATTGAGAGAAGATTATATTCCTTTGTTTGGCTTAGAAATTTACTAACAGCAGGTTGCTGTTATGAATTCAATTGTGCACTCCCCACCCCCAAATTCATATATTGAAGCTTTAACCCTCAGTACCTCAGAATTCAACTGCATTTGAAGATAAGGTCTTAAAAGAAGTGATTAAGTTTAAATGGGGTCATTAGGATGGGCCCTAATCAATATGTCTGGCGTCCTTATAAGAAGTGGAGCTTAGCACATGGACAAAGGAACATCAGGCACATACACACAGTGAAACGACCATGTGAGGACATGGTGAGAAATAGCTATCTGCAAGCCAAAGAGAGAGGCCTCAGGAGAAACCAAACCTGTTAACACCTTGATCTTAAATTTCCAGCCTCCAGAATTACGAGAAAGTAAATTTCTGTTGTTTAAGCCACTCAATCTGTGGCATTTTATTATGGCAACCCCAACGCACTGACACAATTGCTTTATTTTTGGAAAATCACAAGAATGATGTTAAAACTGTTTATAGCATTTGCATCTCCCACGTAACACACAGGTGTCAATCTGCATTTGTAGCTGTTGCATTCATGGTGATTCTGCAGACAGTGCAAACATCTGGCCATGAATAGTATTGGTGTGTCTGAGTACTTGCTCTAGGATGCTCATATTATGTTAGTATAAACTGCCTTTCTGTGTTTTACTTTTAACGTTAGGTTAATCCATGGATATTTTTTTGGAAATTACATGTATAGGCATGTTATATTACTTGTGAATTTTAGTTCAGAACATAAAAAAAATTTAAAATATATATGAAAAACAGCAGCCATTGAGTCTGCAGAGGCTGAGAAACATGGCTTTAAATGGGTATCACCAGAGGTAAGTGTTAGGTAGGTTTTATTCTGCATGCTAAACAGAAATCTCTCTAATATCTAAAGCAGTGGTTTTTAAACATGGATTTATGTTGTTAAGAAACTGATGCCTGGGGGGTAATAGGGGAGGGACAGCGGGGGTTGGGGGTGGGGAGCTGGGGAGAGATAGCATGTGGGGAAATGCCAGATATAGGTGATGGGAGGAAGGTAGCAAATCACACTGCCACATGTGTACCTATACAACAATCTTGCATGTCCTTCACATGTACCCCAAAACCTAAAATGCAATGAAAAAAAAAAAAAAGAAACTGACGCCTGGGTTCCATATTGAGGAATTCTACCTTAGTTGGGGCATGACTTGGGCATCAGGATTTGTAAGAGTTTCTCAGGTGGCTCTGATGCATAGGACGGGTTGAAAACCACTCCGGTGGATTTAAAACATGACTGTAAATTATTTGATACTTCTTCCATCAAAAGGTAGATCTAATTCCCCTTGAATTAGGATATTAGGTTTGGCTTAATGACTCACTTCTAATCAATAGAATGCAATTGAATTGTCCCTTTGAGAGTTTCAAGGCTAGATTGTGAAAGGCAGGTAATAGAGCATTCACTTCTCCTGTCTTGCTTTGAGTTTCTCTACCTCCGCCTCTTTCCCCATGCCTTTGAAACTCTGAGCAACCACATACAAACAACCTATGTGAGGGCTGGGCGCTGTGGCTCATGCTTGTAATCCCAGCACTTTGGGAGGCCGAGGCAGGTGGAGACCGGCTGGACAACATGGTGAAACCCTGTCTCTACTGAAATACAAAAAATTATCCAGGCGTGGCAGCGTGAACCTGTAGTCCCAGCTACTCAGGAGGCTGAGGCAGGAGAATTGCTTGAACCTGGGAGGCAGAGGGGTTGCAGTGACCTGAGATCATGCTACTGCGTTCCAGTCTGGGTGACACAGCAAGACTCTGTCTCTCTCTCTCTCTCTCTCTCTCTCTCTCTCTCACACACACACACACACACACACACACACACACAACGGATGAATCTATGTGAAAGCCGCCATGTGAAGGGATTGCACAGAGAGACAATTTAGAGGTAGACAGAGATGTCCAAAGACTGCCAGCTCTTCCACCCACCAATGTTTCATTCTCAGGCACCAGAGGTGTGAGTGGACAAACCTGCAAGATAATCTCTGAGCTGCAACTACAGAAAGACCCCCAAATGAGAGCTGCCTAGTGGAGCCCAGTCAACCTGCAAGCATGAGGGAGAATATGTGGTGGTTACTATAGTAAGCCATTGCTGGGGGAGATTTAGCAATAGAAAACTTAAATAAGTGCTGCTGTAAAGCAAGACATATTGATATTTGCAAAGTCCTTTGATGAAATTAAAGAGTTGCTCTGTGCCTTCACCCTCTTCTCTGTAACCCATTAGAATGGGAGTCACCCTCTTTGCACTCTGTCAGGACACATGAGCTTGCTGGACTCCTGCATTCCCTTGAATGTCTTCATCAGGCCTCACTTATTTATAACCTGCTAATGGGAGAAGAGACATTGTCAGTCCTGTAGAGAAGAACTCTGACTGTATTAGTCCGTTTTCATACTGCTATGGAGAAATGCTCGAGACTGGGTAATTTATAAAGAAAAACAGGTTTAATGGACTCAGAGTTACACATGGCTGGGGAGGCCTCACAATCATGGCAGAAGGTGAAGGAGGAGCAAAGGCACATCTTACATGGCAGTGGGCAAGAGAGCATGTGCAGGGGAACAGCCCTTTATAAAACCATTAGATCTTGTGAGATTTACTCACTATCACAAGAACAGCATGGGAAAAGCCTCCCCCATGACTCAATTACCTCCCACTGAGTCCCTCCCATGACATGTAGGGATTATGGGAGCTACATTTCAAGATGAGATTTGGGTGGGGACACAGCCAAACCACATACTGACCAAACCTAGGGTAGTGGACTGTACTGTAAGAGTACATTGGTTAAAGGACACTGAGGTAGATAAACCCGTATATGTTTTGCTTCTTGATTAGTTCATATCTTACTCTCTGCACTTCCAAGTGTTCCTTTATGATTTTTCCCTTTTCCCACAGATTTCTGGCACATCTGAATGAGTTCCCGTTAGTCCAAGTGTGGGCAGATAAGGACTGGAATTTCATTTCCTCCAGTGATCTCACTGCAAGCTGCCCAGCTTTAACACAGCAAAGGGTAACAGACAGGCCATCTCTCTCCAGTAAAGCCAGAGTGACCAGGCAGTGCAGTCCTAGTCCACAGCAGGCCCTGAGAGTTCAAGTTCTAGTTCACAAGATGTAGGTGATGGGGAGGAAGGCAGCAAATCGCACTGCCATGTGTGTACCTATGCAACAACCTTGCATGTCCTTCACATGTACCCCCCAAACCTAAAATGCAATTAAAAAAAAAAAAAGGAACTGATGCCTCAGTCCTAGTTCGCAGGAGGTCCTGAGTCCTGTGAGAAGAACCTGGCCAATGCGCCAAATGTCATAAAAGCTTTATGTGACTTTCTCTTGAAGGGCCAACCTAGAAGACAGAATGCACAAATAATGTAATAGCAGATGCACCTTGTCTTTTTTGAGAGCACTTTCCTATGCCAACTTCCATTTATTTCCTTTCCAAATGGTGGCCCTGAGAAATGATCTGTTCCTCACCAAGAGCTTGTTTCAGACCGAGGTGAGATTGGGTGGTCATGGCAATTTGGGATTTGTGGTCTTCTAAAAAACTGATCAGTCGTTCTGATAAAATATTTGGGAGTCTAGGATTTAGGTTTCCTTATCCTGTCTCTGGTGTGTTTGGGAAGGCCCTAACGTTAAAAGCTGGCCAGTGTTTTTCCCCGAAGAACATCTTCTGAGGAACCTACCTATAGAAAAGAACCTGGGTTATTCAGTCTAAGAGACTGCTGGTACCCATCTTCTGAGGAGGCGTTTTTCGAGGGTAGTGGAGACAGGGTGCACTATTTATAAGGAACTGAAGTGGTTTTCTCCAGGCTGAGGTGAAGCAGGTTATCTGGAAAATAAAAACTGTGTATAGGTGAAGGAAAGTAATGCTACATGGATTTTGCAAGCTGCAGAGAGGTAGGAATATTTTCACGGGGCTTTCTGAAAGGAAAGGAATAGGTCTGCCAATAACCTTTGCCTGAGACTCTCGGTTACTGAAGTCTCAGTTTAGGCAGCAGATGTGGCTGCTATCAGTGGCCTCATTTTTCTCAGTGCCCTCACTGAGAAAATGTATTTGGTGAATTAGCACTTACCCTGGGAGCTGAGAGGGAGAGCTGGGTGTTGAATTTCCTGCTAATGCGTATATGTGCCTGCTAGGCCATAATTTATTCCTTTTTTGGAGATAGGGTCTCACTCTGTCACCCAAACTAGAGTGCAGTGGTGTAAAGATGGCTCACTGCAGCCTTCATCTCCTGAGCTCAAGCGATCCTCCCACTTCAGCCTCCCGAGTAGCTAGGACTACAGGCACAAACCATCACACCTGGATAATTTTTTTAAAAACTTTTTGTAGAGATGAGGCCTTGATTTTTTTCCCAGGCTGGTCTCAAACTCCTAGGATCAAGCCGTCCTCCCATTTCAGCCTCCCAATGTGTTGGGATCACAAGCACGGGCCACCGCTCCCTGCCTAGGCCATAATTCACATCCCTCACAGAGAATGAGGCCACTACTATGAATACCGTTATGTTTGAATAAATGTACACATTGACTTTGAATCAGTTTTTTCACTTACATCTCACAACAATTTATTGATGTTGCTGGAGAAGGTATTATGTGCGTGCGGTTCCCATTTTACAGATCAGAAAACTAATCAAGGTCACCCAGGGAGAAAACAGTTGTCTACCAGTAATAGTGGTTGACACTGATTGAGCTCTTCCTATGTGGCAAGCACTGCAGCAAGCATTTTAATTATATATTAATTCATTTAACCCTCCCTACACTGCTACAGGCATTATTTTTTCCCTTGTTTTTCAGAGGAGGAAATGAAGCAGCACGAGGCAAGTGACACACTGGATGGTCCCATTTGAAGCCCTGGTACCTGAAATAAGAGGACTCTCTTTATTTTGAGGGGCAGACTCTGCTCATTGCCTTTGAGAATCCTGCATTCGCAGCTGTTATTTACATTTAAATGTTGCCTCTGTGTGATGTCAGAGACAGGTTGCCCTAGGCTACTCAGGGGTAACTAGGGTGACATGGTGACAATTTACAGCTGATTGCGTTATTTCTCATACACTTTGTAACAAGAGTTTGGATGAGGAAGGAATGCATCAGGCAAAAAGCCTGGGAATCATCCCCTCCAGTTTCTAGTTTTCATGCTACTCGAAGAGCCTGATCATTTCACAGGAGAGGATCTTGATTCCATTTAGTCCCAATCCCTTTTGCCAGACAGCAAGCTGGAAACAGCATGACAAAGAAGGTTAGAATAAGCATTTTCAGAATTTCTAGACAGAACAGTGGGAGCTTCAGGAGGTGCTCCCTGGGATAAAATGAGTTTTGGAAAGAGGGGACATTTGTTCTGCGGTTCATCCCACTGACCTGCTGGGATATCCGTGAGGCATAGTCTTCAAACAAGGTCTCTGAGTCAAAACATCAGGGTTCAAATGACAGCAAGTTAATTAACCTCTGTTCATGCCAGCCTCAGTTTTGTAATCAGCAAACTAGGGATAATAATATCATCTCCTGTGGAATTTGGAGAGGTTTAAATGAGTTAATGCTTGCAAAGCCTGAATGCCTGGCACATGGAACACTACTTTGTGGTATTCAATAGGGTTTCCCGGCTTAGCACCATTGACACCTGGACCTGGATAATTCCCTGTTGTGGGAGCTATCCTGAGCATTGCAGTATGTTAGGCAGCATCCTTAGACTCCACCCATTAGATCATAATAGGATCCTACCACCCGGTTTGACAACCAAGCATGTGTCCGGGGTGGCTCACACTTGTAATTCCAGAACTTTGGGAGGCTGAGGTGGGCAGATCACCTGAGACCAGGAGTTCAAGACCAGACTGACCAACATGGTGAACCCCCATCTCTACTAAAAGTACAAAAATTAGCCAGGCAAGGTGGCAGGCATCTGTAATCCCAGCTACTCGGAAAGCTGAAGCAGGAGAATCGCTTGAACCCAGGAGGCAGAGGTTGCGGTGAGCCGAGATTGTGCCACTGTACTCCAGCCTGGGTGACAAGAGTGAAATTCCGTCTCAAAAAACAAACAAACAAACAAACATCTCCAGACATGGCCAAATGTCCAATTTGGGCAAGGTTGCTACTGACTGAGAATCACAGATTTATATAAAATGATATAAATGTACATGTAAAATTATATAAAGGCATTATAAAATTATATATGTATATAATTTATAGTTACATAAATTACATAAATGTGTTAGGGTTGCCATAACAGTTTCACAGACTAGGTGCCTTAAACAACAGAATGTATTTTCTCACAGTTTTGAAGGCCAGAGTTTGAGATCAAGGTGTTGACAGGATTGGTTTCTTCTGAGGTTGAGGGAGAATCTCTTTCGTGCCTCTCCCTAGCTTCTGGTAGTTTGCTAGTAATCCTTGGTGATTCTTGGCTTGTAGATGCAGCGCCCTGTCTTTGCCTTCATGTGGAGTGGCGCAATCTTGGCTCACTGCAACCTCCGGCTCACTGCAACCTCCGCCTCCCAGGTTCAAGCAATTCTCCTGTCTCAGCCTCCCGAGTAGCTGGGATCATAGGCATGTGCCACCACACCTGGCTAATTTTTTTGTATTTTTAGTAGAGATGGGGTTTTACCATGTTGGACAGGATGGTTTTGAACTCCTGACCTCGTGATCCACCACCCTTGGCCTCCCAAAGTGTTGGGATTACAGGCGTGAGCCACCACACCCGGCCGCATTTTTCTGTATGTGTGTCTCTGTGTCCAGATTTCCCCTTTTTATAAGGATACATCATATTGGACCTGGGCACATCTTAACTACCTCATCTTAACTAATGGCATCTGCAAGGACCCTAACTCCAAACCAGCCCACACCCTGAGGTACTGGGGTCAGGACTTCAGCATGCAAATTTTTGAGAGACACAATTCAACTCATAGCATGTATAAATTTATATAAATGTGGGGACTAAAAACTCACAAGCCCACAGTAGCTGTTAAAATAGAAACAAGACATGAAAAAATTACAGCAGGTAGATAATATAAAAACAATATATTGGGAGAGGGCTGGGTTGACCTGGAAACTTGGGACTAGGCAATTGCTGTCAGGAGGGATTGTAGCTTCATTGATGGCAGACCTAATTTTTCAAGAGAAGCTTCCTAATCCAGGCTTTCAGGGGAAATTTCTCAAATTAAAAATGCCAAAGAACTCAACCATTTTTCACTCGAGTTAATTTGAAAACAACTCATAGGCTCCCGTAAGCATCTACAAGTAGCATCTGGCCTATGGACAGACAGTATGCAAACACAAGAGTCATTAAATTCATGAAGAACAGAGTTTAGAAACATTAATTTTTACCACTGAGGGAGAATGGGATTAATTAAATCCCCAAGCTTTGAGTGACCGTGTAATGCAGTGTTCAAAGTGGAACACTATTGATAATGAAAGGAAATGCTATTAGTAATTACATGCAGACTAGAATCATCCCATGCAACTGGGATATATAATCACGCTACCTAAATTGCACCTTAATAGAGATAAACTTATTTTAACCTGGATGATTTCAGTGGCTGAGGAGGGGCAATGTGGTGGTATGGGGCGGTGTCGGGGGCTGTGGGGCAGCCATTCCACACCACCAGGCTCTACCAGTTACTACAGATGGGGTATCACTGTGTTGCCCAGGCTGGTCTTGAACTCTTGACCTCAAGTGATCTACCCACCTTGGCCTCCCAAAGAACTGGAATTACATATGTTAGCCATTACACTTGGCCTTGTTCTTTTCAAGTAGGGCCTCTTCATTGGTGTTGGTCCCAAAGTCAAGTCTTTGTTCATGCCAATCTCATTGCCAGCTGCTTCCCTTTTCTGCTCCTCTGCAGACCCACATCCCACTGATCACAGGAGTCCTTCCCTAACCCATAGCATCTCTGGATAATTGTCTGTCTTGCCTGCGGCACCGATAATCAGTGTCAACACTTTCAATAGGGACCCGTGCACCAGCTTCCATCTTACATTCTCTCTTGAGTGTGGTTCCTTTTTCTCTAGCTGAGCTGTAACCACTCTCGATAACTCCCTCATGGATGATAGTAACAGTAGAAGTTTATGCTTCTCTAGCACTTTACTATTTACAGGGATACCTTACTGTTTAAAAAGCATCAGGAGTGAGAAGAAAGAAGAGGGAAAATGGATGGTAGAGAAGAGATTCATTTTGTCAGTCCGGCCTCAAGGGAGATGAAGCCAAGGTAGGGCCCTTAGAAGCTTGGAGCTGTCCCCTGGGCTCCTGGGAAAAAGCTGGCATGTGATTGATAGGGGAGGCAGGTCAGCGTGGTATGAAGGGATTTGCTTCGCTATAGTAGGGAGTTTTCCCAGAAACCTCTACCGACTGATTCAGTGCATCTGGAAAGGAGCCAGAGAACCCCTTGGCAGGCATGGACACTTCTTTCTCTGGTTCAGGATTTTGCCAGAAGTTTGCCTACCATAACTCCCAGAACATCACAGCCATGCACAGGAGATGGAGAGGTTAGGTGGTTTGGTCCAACATTTGACACTTCAAAGGTGGAAGAGCTGGGTTTTGAACACATCTTTTTGCCATGAATGACTATGCACTTTCACTATGCCAGTGGCATATGTAGGAGAGTCACTGGGGATGGTTGGTTAAAATGCAGATTGATGCTCCATCCAGGAATCCACATTTTTACTAAATACCCCTAGTAATTCCAAAATAGGCGGCCCATGCATCACACTCACATTGAAAAGCCTCTTTCTAGTCCAAGCTGCCTCTCAGACAAGGCTGTTTATAGCTCTAAAGTACTTACCAGTTTATAAAGTGCCAGGACAAATATGTTCTCATTTGGCAAATGAGTTATTTTACAAATGCCTCAGCATGTAGATAGATGATCTTTGGGAGCCTTCCCATCTCCAAGAACCGATGCTTCTTTGCTAACGGGACTAGCATGAGAACTTGGGTGGATGGCAGAACATGCAGACGCTGCTCTCTGTCACCTAGTTTGGAAGGCTTCCACTCCAAGGACTTGCTTGTCATTTTTCCATGAGACTTCTGTACATCGG
Source organism: Sapajus apella (assembly GCF_009761245.1). Taxonomy (NCBI): domain Eukaryota; kingdom Metazoa; phylum Chordata; class Mammalia; order Primates; family Cebidae; genus Sapajus; species Sapajus apella. Next base: position 16,620,317 of record NW_022436950.1, on the reverse strand, counting down.
GGTTCTGAGTGTTTACAGCAGAGGCAACTGCATTTTTGACCTCAGAACAAGAAGGTAAGTGTGAATGGAAATGCTCCCAATAAAGGCAGGAAACTCACAGACACAGAGATTATGTGAACACATCTAGAGAAGCAGTCTGTTGTCTTTCGTATATTGAGCTGGGAATCTGGAGACTTGGTTTCTATTTTGGCCCAGCCACTAACTTGCTAAGTGAATATGAGCACACCACTGTTCCCCAGTTTCCTTCTGGGCAACATAAAGCTAAAAGACTGAGCTAGATTGGTGGTTTTCATAAGATGGTCTTTGGAGCTGGAGGGTTTGGAAGAGGAGCCGTAGAGAAGGGGTCAGTGGGTACAGGAACATTGGAACCTGCAACCCTGTTTTATTAAATAATTACAGCAACCCAGAATTTACTTACTTTGTTTATTTGGCTTCTGGGTAAGTTATCTTTTAAGAATATGGGCTCCAGTACTAAAAACTAGTCAGAAAGATCATCCAACTAGATAATCTTTAAGTATTCTCTCACTTAAAGGTTCCTGTGATTGATCTTTGCAGTTCCATTGCAGCATTACCAGACTTAAAATTTTTAGAAAAATTTATATCTGTGATATATTTCATATCCTTGCTGCAAGGAAAGCTGAGTCTTCAAGCCACTGAAGTTAGTGTCTCTGGAACCCCAAACTTTGACTCCTCTGAATTCAGTTGCAAATCAGCACATCAGAAACATTTAATTCATTGACCCTACTTCCCTGCAACTAAGAACCCCAAATTCAGGTGAGCAGGAGGGGGTCAAATTGTAAATACTGGACCTAGTTAGGGCCAATAGGTAATTTAAATAAACACAGCTGAGCAAACAGAAGACTTAAGCAAAGGCTGGATTTACGTAGCCATTTCCTTAGTGTGTTATGTGCCAAATTAATTCAACGGCTTTTTGACTTTTTTCCTTCTAATCTCAACTGCAACCTGCTTGACTAAGTTGATGAAACTGATTGAAAAGTCTAGACATTAAAAAAACTGGAGGGCATTTTGTTAAGGGCATTTTTAGCTATGTTTCATTATTCAGTGGGGCAAAACAGAGAGTTGAAAGAACTTGAAATTTAAAACAGAATTATTTGTGTGTCTTAATATTGTTTATGTTCTTTATTGCACTTAAGACATGGTAGAAAGCATTTTGGGACTGTTACGTTTATGCAATCTGGGTGCTATGTCTTGGGAGACTCAGCAAAATCTTCTAAAATAGCTATTGTGAGGGTTTTCCTGGGGTTGGTCTGAGTTGGAGCATTGCTCCAGCTTAGGTGAGGGTGCTGATATTATAGCTTGAGATTCTCTAGCAGTTTACTATTACAGGCATACATACCTTCCTTTTTTTTTTTTTAGACAGGGTCTTGCCCAGGCTGGAGTGCAGTGGTGCAATCTTTGCGGACTGTAACCTCTGCTTCCTGGGTTCAAGCGATTCTCCTGCTTCAACCTCCCTAGTAGCTGGGACTGCAGGTGCCCGCCACCATGCCGGGCTAATTTTGTATTTTTAGTAGAGATGGGTTTTCACCATGTTGGCCAGTCTGGTCTCGAACTCCTGACCTCAGGTGATCTGCTCACCTTGGCCTCCCAAAAAGCACTAGGATTACAGGCATGAGTCACCACTCCTGGTCACCTTATTGCTTAAAAGCATCAGGAGTGAGAATAAAGAAGAGGGTAAAATGGATGGTAGAAAAGAGATTCATTTTGTCAGTCCGGCCTCAAGGGAGATGAAGCCAAGGTAGGGGCCTTAGAAACTTGGAGCTGTCCCCTGGGCTTCTGGGAAAAAGCTGACATGTGATTGATAGGGGAGGCAGGTCAGCGTGGTATGAAGGGATTTGCTTTGCTATAGTAGGGAGTTTTCCCAGAAGCTTGAACCAACAGATTCAGTGCATCTGGAAAGGAGCCAGAGAACCCCTTGGCAGGCATGGAAGCTTCTTCCTGTGGTTCAGGATTTTACCAGAAGTTTGCCCACCATCACCTCCTGAACATCACAGTCATGCACGGGAGATTTGTTCCAACATTCCACACTTCAAAGATGGAAGAGCTGGGTTTTGAGCACAACTTGTGCCATTAATGACTATGCACTTTGCACTGTGCCAGTGGCATATGTATAGATTCTCAAGCTATAGCATGAGCACCCTCATGTAAGAAATAGATCTCATCACTTAATTAACACGCAGAGCATGCAGACAGGGTCTCCATGTAATTTACTAGCTTGGGATCTTTTTTCTTTTCTTTCTTTTTTTTTTTTTGAGATGGGATTTCACTGTGTTGCCCAGGCTGGAGTGCAGTGGTGTGATCTTGGCTCACTGCAACCTCTACCTCCTGGTTTCAAGTGATTCTCCTGCCTCAGCCTCCCAAGTAGTTGGGACTACAGGCACCTGCCACCATGCCTGGCTAATTTTTGTATTTTTAGTAGAGACAGGGTTTCCCTATATTGGTTAGGCTCGTCTCGAACTCCTGACCTTGTGATATACCCGCCTCAGCCTCTCAAAGTGCTGGGATTGCAGGTGTGAACCACCATGCCCAGTTAGGATATATTTTTATGTTTTTGAGGTGCTTTTCATTTGATGCATGCATTAGTAATAATGGAAGCTGCTGTAACAGTTGAACCCCCAAACCTCAGTGGTAATACAATAGAAGGCATTGCAGCACTGTTTACAATAGCAAAGACCTGGAACCAACCCAAATGCCCATTGATGATAGACTGGACAGGGAAAATGTGGCACATATACACCATCGAATATTATGCAGCCATCAAAAACGATGAGTTTGTGTCCTTTGTAGGGACATGGATGAACCTGGAAACCATCATTCTCAGCAAACTGACACAAGAACAGAAAATCAAACACTGCATGTTCTCACTCATAGGCGGGTGTTTAACAATGAGGACACATGGACACAGCGAGGGGAACATCACACACTGGGGTCTGTTGGGGGGAAATAAGGGAGGGACAGCGGGTTGGGGAGTTGGGGAGAGATAGCATGGGGAGAAATGCCAGATATAGGTGAAGGGGAGGAAGGCAGCAAACCACGCTGCCATGTTTGTACCTATGCAACAATCTTGCATGTTCTTTACATGTAACACAAAACCTAAAATGCAATTAAAAAAAAAAAAAGAAGTTGTTGCTCACTCATATTGAGTCAAAGCAGATTTAGGCCTTTTGCCTTCCATGCAGTGATTCAGGTACCCAGCTTTCTTCCACCTTGTAGATAAGGCACACTGGCTTCTTACCTGTTTTAGCCCAATGTGACCCTTGTCACTTTTGTTCATGTTCCATTGATGAAAACTAGTCATATGACCTTACCAATAGAAAAGAGATAGAATACAGTCCTGGCCTGGCAGCCATTTTTCAGCAAAAACTCTGTATGATAGAAAGGAAAGCACAAGTCTTTGAGGGGCAATTAGTTACCTTTGCCACAACCAGCAACAATAAACCTTGGCCTGTTAGATAAGCGTTAACTAAGCGTGAAATTTTGACTGCTTCAATTCCAGAGTTTGATGGTATTGTCGATTTTAATCAAAGCAACTGATGAGAAATGCCTAAGAAAATGACACATGTTGAGGTTTGGAGAGGCTTCTTCCACCTTCATTCATCTAACTTGGTATTATTTAGGGCAAAATCTTGTCTTTAAGAGCACTCTACTAGCAAAGGGTAGCTTCTTTCATGCCAGTCTCAGGGAGTTATTTCCTTTCTTTGTGTTTTAGCTTTCTTTTCTGCAAAATGAAATTGTTGGAGCAGATAGCCTCTAATACCTATGTTCTAGCACTATGCACTTCATTTCTCGTGTTATCGAAATCACCAAAATGAACGAATATCTGTCTTTGGTATGATTAAAGGTTGTTCTTCAGGAAGAGCACACACAAACATGTTCCAAAAACTAGCCAGAGGAAATGGGGAGCTAAATGTTTGCTTTTCTCAATGGGTGTTGGCCATGTTTCCATTTACTTTAATGTGGAACGTGTATTATTTAACCACAACTTCAATGTTAAGAGCAAACACATAGAAGCAGATAGTTAAGTGGCATGTATTTTGGAGTTTTAATTCCAAACCACCTGTACATGCAATTTCCAAATAAGAATAAGCTGAAGTTTCAACAAATATGAACTTTAAGAATTATTATTTGAACTTTAGTCTCAGAAGAAATTTTTAAATAATGAATTTTGTGTCCAACTACTTCATACCATTGTTGGTTTTTGAAAAAGACAACGATTTGCGAAGTTACCACAGTTGTGAGGTTTCCCACTGAATCACTGCCCATAACGGGATTTGATCCTGAACCTTTGGGGCAATGCAGCTAATCACTCATCCTGCCACTGAGAAGGTGGCTTTTCCTCAAAAAATTCCCCCCCGCTTGCTGCATCACTGTTCACAGGACTTTGGGGTGGTAAATGCAGGGCGGCATTAATGTTTTAGTGCAGAAGCACCAACTGAAGCGAGTTAAAATGGGAGAGAAAACTTGTAATGCACAACTGCTGACAAGTACATTATTCTCCGCAGTTTTTATGTGGGAAGAGGCTTTGTCTCTTCCATGGACAGATCCCTCACTCAGCTGTGGGCAAAAGGCAGAGTGACAGTGGATGCTTCCTGGGGGACATTTTTCCTGTCTGATCAACAAACAGCTCCTTTTGTCCACCATATATATATATATATTTAAAAAAAAAAAAAAAAAAAAAAAAAAAAAAAAAAAAAAAAAAAATACAGGCGTGAGGCACGATGTCCGAACACGTGCTCTGTCACCAGGCACCAGGCTGGAGTGCAGTGGCGTGAGCTTGGCTCACTGCAACCTCTGCCTCCCGGGTTCCAGCAATGCTCCTGCCTCAGCCTCCCGAGTAGCTGGGACTACAGGTGTGCACCACCACGCCCAGCTAATTTTTTGTATTTTTAGTAGAGACAGGGTTTCACCATGTTGGCCAGGATGGTCTCGATCTCTTGACTTCATGATCTGCCCGCCTCGACTTCCCAAAGTGCTGGGATTGCAGGCATGAGCCACCGCGCCCGGCCATTACTTATTTTTATTTACTTATTCTTTTTTTTTCTCTGTAGATCCTCTGTCCCTTGGATTCCTAAAGGAAGAATTTTAACCTTTAAATACTCCCTAGCCCCTTTATTTCAAGTGGCATCAGGGTGCAAGAAATTAGCATAATGCTGGAGTCAGAGTCACCTGAGCTTCATTTTGGGGACTGCCACCTTATAGCTTTGTGATTTTAGGCTGTCTGTGTCTCAGTTATCTTATTTGTAAGGTGGGTCATTGTAAAGTTTGAATAAGATAGCTCATGCCAAAGACTTAATAATAACTTCACATAATAATAACTTCATCCATCTGTAATAGGTCATTCTTGCATTGCTATAAAGAAATAGCTGGGACTGGGCAATTTATAAAGAAAAGAGGTTTGCTCAAACACCGCATGTTCTCACTCATAGGCGGGTGTTGAACAATGAGAACACATGGACACAGGGAGGGGAGCACTACACACTGGGGTCAGTTGGGGGGAAATAGGGGAGGGACGGCGAGGGGTGGGGAGTTGGGGAGAAATAGCAAGGGGAGAGATGCCAGATGGAGGTGATGGGGAGGAAGGCAGCCAAATCACACTGCCACGTGTGTACCTACGCAACAATCTTGCATGTTCTTCACATGTACCCCCAAACCTAAAATGCAATAAAATAAAAAATAAAAAAATAAAAAAAAAGAAAAGAGGTTTAATTGGCTCATGGTTCTGCAAGCTGCACAAACATGGCACCAGCATCTGTCTGGTTTCTGGGGAGGCTTCAGGAAGCTTTATTCATGGCAGAAGGTGAAGAGGGAGCAGGTGTGTCATACAGAGAAAGCAGGAGGTAGGGGGAGGTGCCACATATTTACACAACCAATCCTCAAGAGAACTCACTCCCTATCAAGAGGACTGCACCAAGACATGAGGAATCCACTCCACGGTCCAATCACCTCCCAATAGGCCCTTCCTCCAACATGAAAGTTACATTTCAACATGGGATTTGGAGGGGACACATGTATAAACCATATCACCACCCATCCATTCATCCATCCCTCCATCCATCCGTCCAACTTATCTACCTACTGATCCTGTCTTCTCTCTCTATACATTTGTAAAACATGTATCATATATAAGTTGTATGCAAGCTGTACAAACATGGCACCAGCATCTGTCTGGTTTCTGGGGAGGTAGACAGAGAGAGGAGAGATGGAGAGGGCTGAAAATGGTAGTGGGAGAGGTGCTCCAATTCTTTTGGAGTAACTTTCACTTAGATGTTTGGTGATGAAATATTTCAGGCATACAAAAAAGTAAATCTTTATATATGTTCAGATGAATCTGTGAAGTTACCACCAGCTTGATTAGACGATTGCTGCTCCTTTGTAAGGTTATATACTTTTATGTCTGTATCCATCAGCAACGGACAGTATAAATTTATTTATTTATTTATTTAGGAGGCAGAGTCTTACTGTATCACCCAGGCCGGAATGTAGTGACTCGATCCTGGCTCACTGCAACCTCCACCTCCTGGGTTCAAGTGATTTTCCTGCCTTAGCCTCCTGAGTAGCTGGGATAACAGGTGCACGTTACCATGCCCAACTAATTTTTGGTATTCTTAGTAGAGATGGGGGGGTGGGTCTCACCATGTTGCTCAGCCTGGTCTTGAACTCCTGACCTCAGGCAATCCTCCCACCTTGGACTCCCAAAGTGCTGGGATTACAGATGTGAGCCACCATGCCTGGCTTGACAGTACAAACTTTAGGTAAATGATATAATACTCTATGTCTTTTCCTGCTATTTCCTTCCAGTGTCTAATTTGTTTTGAAAGCCTGTGTTGACATATGTCTAGTGTATCCATCTTAACTTCTGTGTAATATTCCATGTGTTTTCTTTTTCCTGGTGGAGGGGGGCTTCTTCCTTCAGCCTTGCTGCCTCCTGCCCTTGTTTTCCTGTCAGATTTCTCTTCCTACATCCCGCCCAATAAGAAGCTGCATCAGTGGAAGAGGATGGGAAAAGCCACCCTTGGTTTATGGGTGACCCATGAGAGCATGCTGTGTTCTGGTTACCATGATGGAGATGCAGCATTTTTGGTGTGACTTAAAAAGCACCTGACCCACCTTTGAGGCATAAAAACATTTTACTAAGTAACAGCTGCCCCTGCTCCTGGAGTAGGGTCTGGAATATGTATTGTGCATATTTTATGGCAGGAAAAGGCCCTGCTTAAGACGACTTTCCAGAATTCCCCTCTATGCTAGGACAAACCCTTATCAACGTTATCAGGGTACTTTATTTCTCCTATCTGCCTCTCTCCTCTTTGAGGAAATAATGTAGATAAAAGTCCTTCACCTGTCCTGTCGTTTATCCTCTTTGAAAAACATTACATTTGATATGTATTAAAATATATAATGTATATATATGTATGTTATAAATCAAAATAACATATTGACCTTCATGAAGCCATCTGTTCACCTGAGAACTGGAGCATCCCAACCCCAGGGCTCCACTGTGTGACCTCCTGGAGGTGAAGACATCCTTTAAGGCATTTCTTGGCTCTAGTCTTGTGCATCTGTTCTGTGGGGGGAAGATGCGAAGGATCAGGCAGCAGGTAAAGGAGGCGCCATTCTGTTTTTGCCTGAAATCATAGCTGCGGAAGGCTAGGTATGAACCTGTTTAGTGACACTGAAAATATGGATCTGTGAAGATACATGTAGGTAATTGCTTAATTAATTTCCTCTCTTTGGGCCTCCGTTTTCTTGCTTGTACATGGAAAGGGCTGGACTAAATAATCTCTGAGTTCCCTTCTGTCTGTTGAGTAAAACATATGTTTCTTTCTGTTGGGTCTCTGTATCTCCATTGTTAGCACCACTACGGTAGCACCAGTCTGCAGAAAATGACACTCAACTGCATCATGTGACTGCTCTGTCCAGTTATAGAACGTCCTTCCTTGGGTCCTGATAAGATTTGGCTCTGTGTCCCCACCCAAATATTGAATTTTAGCTCCCATAATTTCCATGTGTCATAGGAAGTACCCAGTGAGAAGTAATTGCATCATGGGGGTAGGGCTTTCCCATGCTGTTCTCGTGATAGTGAATAAGTCTCATGAGATCTGATGGTTTTATAAAGGGGAGTTTTCCTGCACATGCTTTTTCTCTTGCTTGCTATCATGTAGGATGTGACTTTGCTTCTTCTTTGCCTTCTGCTATGATTGGAGGCCTCCCCAGCCATGTGGAACAGTGAGTCAATTAAAACTCCTTCCTTTATAAATTACCCAGTCTCAGGTATGTCTTTATTGGCAGCATGAGAAAAGACTAATACAGGTGCCATTCACGGGGGTGAAAGAATTCTACTGCTTTCCCTGAGTATTCCAGGGCTTTGTGTCTCTCTTTGCTGAGAGTGACTAATGGGATCAGGGAGCTAAATCCTATCCAAACCTCAAACCAATCCTAGGCATTTGTTGTCTCTGAACTCACTTTTTCCTTTTTAAAAAAATTTCCTTTTCCCTAGTGTCTAGTTACTGAATGAAGATTATGGTCTCTTTTAGCCTATGAGTATTTTTAAGAAGAGGAAAAAAGAGATTTGGAGGAGGGTGAAGCAGAGGATGGATCCTGATTTCAACTATTTGTGGGCCAATCAGGTTGAGGACAAAGGAAAATATCCTAAGACAGCCATGCAGGGGAGAGCAATGATTCATCAAAAGAGGTTCCAGGGATGCAGCTTTGGCTGATACAATGACTTTCTGACAATTCTAGCCATCTTGTGAGGAAGTTCTTTGTCCAGGAAGGTGTTTGAATATTGAGTAATTGATTAGATCAATAAATATTTAATATAAATATAATCAGGCCCTGGCTAGGTTCCATGCGGGAGGCAAACATGAACAAAATGCCGCCAGCTATCCCAGCACAATTTGTTGAATAGAAGATCCTTTCCCTAGTGCTAATTTCTGTCAAGTTTATCAGAGATCAGACGGCTGTAGGTGTATGGCCTTATTTCTGGGTTCTTGGTTCTATTCCTTTGGTCTATGTATCTGTGAACAAGTTCTTGAGGTACAAGTGGCAATTACCCTTCCCACTAGATGATCTGTGAGGTGCCAGCAAGGTCCATAGGCTGAGCTGTGGTCCACCTCAAGCAAAGGCAGCCTGCCCCTGAGCTGTGATGGTGCCACCCTCCAGCAACTTAGGTTAGCACTCACATGACATGTCACTCTTCCCTGTTTGTCACAGAGTGCTTTTTATTTTGTCTGCCCAGAAACTTTTCTGAGACTTTGGCAATGGCCACAGTGTAGAACAGGAGACCTGGAGCCCAGGCATCAGACCCTAGTTCCCTAGGGTGCCCTCCTGAGTCAACGTTTTCTCCCTAAGTGTGAACACTGCAGGACACATTAGGGGCTTATAACCTGGTAGACATGTACTGCATTCTACTTTGCAAAAGAGTTCGACGCCCATCTTCAGAGCCAAAAATCAACGACTAGCAAAGCACTTCAAAGAGCAGAGGAGGACAACAGGCCAAGGAAAGAGGAGCCATGGTAGTGAGGGGTGACGCAAGGTCCTCCTGGCCCTTGAATTAGGCTTTGCAGGTAGAAAGAAGGTGGAGGTACAGCAGGGGCCGGGGGAGGGCATAGAAAATGGCAGCTCAGAGGAACATCATCATTTAAGAGCTTTCTGGGCAATGTGGGGCGAGTTACAACAGCTTGCTGCTGGGCCCTTGTATGCAGGGGAACATGCCATTTTGATATCTCACATGGACATCCTTCCAACTTCGCTGTTAACCAGGTTGTGAACTCCAGTGTCTCCTTTGACGTTCTTCCTTTCTTTCCACAGCTTTCAGGGTGCCCCGGTGCGGCCTCAGGGTGAGTTTATGAACATTTCCTTTGAACCCTAAGCCGTACCACCCGCTCCAGGATGCACTGAGGAAAGGGATAGTTTGCAAGTCATTTGGAGAACACATTCTTTTTAAAAAAATATATAATTTCCACTTTTATTTTGGATTCAGAAGGTAGATGTGCAGGTTTGTTACCTGGGTATATTGCACGATGCTGAGGTTTGAAATACAAGTTGTCCTGTCACCCAGGTGGTGAGCATGTACCCAATAGTTTTTTTTTTTTTTTTGATACAGAGTCTCACTCCATCACCAGGCACCAGGTTGGAGTGCAGTGATGTGACCTCGGCTCACTGCAACCTCTGCCTCCCGGGTTCAAGCAATTCTCCTGCCTCAGCCTCCCGAGTAGCTGGGACTACAGGTGCACACCACCATGCCCAGCTATTTTTTTTGTATTTTTAGTAGAGACGGGGTTTCACCATATTGGCCAGGATGGTCTCAATCTCTTGACCTCGTGATCTGCCCGCCTCAGCCTCCCAAAGTGCTGGGATTACAGGCTTGAGCCACCGCGCCCCGCCCAATAGTTTGTTTTAAACTCTTGCTTCCTTCTCTCTTCTTGTAGTCCCCGCTGTCTGTCATTGCCATCTTTATGTTCATGAGTACTCAGTGTTTAGCTCCTGCTTATAAGTGAAAATATGTGGTACTTGGTTTTCTGTTCCTGCATTAATTTACTCAGGAAAATAGCCTCCAGTTGCAACCGTGTTGCTGCAAAGGACATGATTTTATTTTATTTTTTTATGTCTGCATAGTATTTAATGGTGTAAGATGTGCCACGTTTTCTTTACCCAATCCACCGTCGAAAGGCACCTGGGTTGATTCCATGTCTTTGCCATTGTGCACAGTGCTGTGGTGAACATATGAGTGCATGTGTATTTTTGGTGGAATGATTTATTTTCCTTTGGATGTATATCCAATAATGGGATCGCTGGGTCGAATAGCAGTTCTAAGTTCTTGGAGAAATTACCAATCTGATTTCCACAGTGGCTGAACTATTTTACATTCCTACCAGCTGTACATAAGGGTTCCCGTTTCTCCACAGCCATGTCTGTCTCTGGTGTTTTTTGACTTTTTAATGGTAGCCATTCTGACTGGTGTGAGATGATATCTCATTGCAGTTTTGATTTGCATTTCTCTGATGATTAGTGATGTTGAGCAGTTTTTCCTATGTTTGTTGACTACATATCTCCTTTTGAGAAGTACCTGCTATATCTTTTGCCCACTTTTTAATGTTTTTTTTTTTCTTTGCTTGTTGAATTGTTTGTTCCTTATAGATTCTGGATATTAGACCTTTGTCAGATGCATAGTTTGTAAATATTTTCTCATATTCTGTAGTTGTCTGTTTACTCTGTTGATAGTCTCTTTTGCTATGCAGAAGCTCTTTAGTTAGGTACCATTTGTCAATTTTTGTTTTTGTTGCAACAGCATTTGACAACTTAGTCATAAATTCTTTCCCAAGGCTAACGTCCAGAATGGACATATCCAGAAATGCCCAGGTTTCCTTCTAGGACTCTTACAGTTTGTGGTTCTACATATGTCTTTAACGTATTTTCAATTAATTTTCATCTATAGTGAAAGGTAGGAGTCCAGTTTCATTCTTTTACATATGGCTAGCCAGCTATCCCAGCACAATTTGCTGAATAGAGGATCCTTTCCTGATTGCTTATTTTTGTTGACTTTGTCAAAGATCAGATGGCTGTAGGTGTGCAGCCTTATTTCTGGGTTCTTGATTCTGTTCCGTTGGTCTATGTGTCTGTGAACAAGTTCTTGAGGTGCAAGTGGCAATTACCCTTTCCACTAGGTCATCAGTGAGTTGCCAGCAAGGTCTGGAAGCATAGGCTGAGCCATGGTCCACCTCAAACAAAAGGCAGCCCCGAGCCGCAATGATGCCACCTTCCAGCAACTTAGGTTAGCACTCACATGACATGTCACTCTTCCCTGTTTGTCATAGAGAGCTTTTTTTTTGGTCTGCCCAGAAACTTTTCTGAGACTTTGGCAATGGCCACAGTGTGGGACAGGAGACCTGGAGCCCAGGCATCCGGACCCTAGATATCTAGGGCGCCCTCATGAGTCTACCTTTTCTCCCTAAGCTGGAAACCTGTGGGACCCATTAGTGCTCTCTCAGCTTTGGGGGTGGCTACTTTCCATGCCCTAAAGGGGATACTACCACAGGACACACACTGCCACTTAGGGGGTAGAGTGGAGTGGGTGGTGGGTAGGAAGTGACCCTCAATGCCCTAAAGATGATTTCAGAGAAAGAGAAAGAAAGAGAAGTCCGATCTGCCTGTGGATTCCCACAGTATTGTTAGCCCCCAGTTCTTCCTCTCTGTTCCCATGATGCCACTCCAGTTTTCTTCCCAGGAGCACAGCGTTAGCCTTCTAGCCTTTTCTCTCTTCCATTCCTTGTTGGTCTGGGCCACACTCCGCGAAAACTGAATATCAGCAATGTCCCAAGGGCATTTTGACTAAAACAAATGAGGAACTCGGAATGTTTGAGTGTGGTGGCCTCACCAACCTTGCCTCTGTTGAAAAGAGTGTCTAGCCTCCAGCACCAACATGGCACTAAGGTAGTCACCGCCCTCCAGCTCTTCCTCCAAAGTATTGCCCCATTAGTTGATCTAGATCCCACATGTGAACACGGGGTGCTCTGTTTCCAAGTTCTCCAGAGTATCCCCTTACCCATATTTGTATTGTGTCCACATTATTTGGTCCAGGATAAAGGCCTTGCATGCTGTGGGTCACACTCTCCTAGCACTCACTGACATGTACCTAGCTCGTCTCTGAACATACCCTATATCCTCTTCTTCCCCGAGGCTGCCCCAGCCTCCTGGATTACACTCGTATCACCCCCGCTGCATGCCCATTTCAACTCCTAGCAATACCTAGTACTGTATCAGTCAGCATGTCTGATCCATCCAGGCTGAAGGACTGTTTCCTTCAGAACCTCCTGGACTTGTGGTTTCTACCTCGTTGGTGCTCCCTGGAGTTAATGGCCTTCTATTGGCTTGAGTCCTTTTCTTATTTCCATACTTGGTTTTTACATTCTTGATGCTGGAGACTGCTTCTTATCTTTGGACTCCCCTCTAACAATGAAGAACCCTTCTAGGGGTGCAATGTCCTTTGCCACAGAGAATGCTCAGTATTTGCTTGTTAAATGGAACAGGGCCGATTTATCAAGACAGGGGAATTGCAATGAAGAAAGAGCAATTTATGCAGAGTTGGCTGTATGGGGGATGGGAGTTTTATTATTACTCAGATCAGTCTCTTTGAACATTTGGGGATGAGAGTTTTTATGGACAATTTGTAGATAGGGGCTTGGGAAGTGGGGAGTGCTGACTGGTCAGGTTGGAGATGGAATCATAGCGGGCTGAAGTGAGTTTTTCTTGCTGCTTTCTGTTACTGGGTGGGATGGCAGAACTGTTTGAGCCAGATTACCAGCCTGGGTGGCGCCAGCGAGCTGATATATCCAGTGAAGTGTCTGCAAAATATCTCAAGCACTGATCTTAGGTTTTACAATAGTGATGTGAAATCTCCAAAAGCAATTTGGGGAGATTCAGACTCTTGAAGCCAGAGGCTGCCCGACCACTAAACTGTAATTTTGAATCTTGTAGCTAATTTGTTACTTCTGGAAAGGCAGACTGGTCCCCAGGAAGAAGGGGGTCTTTTAAGGAAAGGGCTGTTCTCGATTTTGTTTCAGAGTGAAACCATGAACTGAATTCCATCCCACAGTTAGTTCAGCCTATCCCCAGGAATGAACAAGGACAGCTTAAAGGTGAGAAGCAAGATAGTCGGTTAGGTCTGATTTCTTTCACTGTCATAATTTCCTCAGTTATAATTTTGCAAAGGTGGTTTCAATATAGCCTTTTGCTTTTCCTTCTCTGTCGAGTATAGAGAAAAAAGGGAGGTGTGATGGGAGTTGCTGGTTTTGGGGATCACAATGTTCACAAGCATGGAGCTTAGCATTTATTATTTTTGCCTTTAGGCCCTGACCTCCTTCATGGCTGGCCAGTGGCATATGCAGGTATAAACTTGGGGTCACCTTGCATTTTGCTCTACAGCAGTACAGTCAGGACTACCAGCTATGTGATCCCTGGCAAGTTTCTTAACCTCTTTCTGCTCCCCTTTATTCTTTTGCCAAGTGACCAGGATAATAACCCCTCCCCCAGCCGTGTTTACAGAAATGAAATAATAACAATAATAGCATCAGTAATCAGAATTTATTGAGTAGTTACTATATGCCAGGTGCTGTACTATGTTTTTACATGTATTAAATATTTTAATACTCATGGCAATCTTATGCAGTAAGACAACACAGGCAGTCTAGCTGCCAGAGTTCAAGCTCTGACCACCATGCTACAGTCTGTTGGGTGCGCTCTGAATGAAGAGACCACCTAAACAGGCTTTGTGTGAGCAAAAGAGGCTGTTCATTCACCTGGGTGTGGGCAGGCTGGGTCTGAAAAGAGAGTCAGCGGAGGGTGGTGGGATAGGAGTTGGTTTTATAGGTTTGGGGTAGGCAGTGGAAAGTTACAGAAGTTACAGTTTAGGGTGGTTTTTGCAAGTCGTGGGGGGTGTCACAGAGCGGGGGAAGGTGTCACAAGGTCCAAGATCCAGTGTCACAAGGTCAGTTAATCAGGCACTGCAGGAACTAACTATTCTTCCCCTTCTGTGTTTTTTCTGTTACCTTAGGCTTTCTGGCTCTGGGAGGCCATCTGAAGGTACGCAGGTGGGTCACAGGGTCACCATGATGTAGTCCGTGGTATAGTCAGTTCAAAGAACGTTGCATAGTCTATACCAAATGCCAGGAAGAAATAATGTCAAAGAACATGGCAGAGTAAGGACTTCTGAAAATTACCTTCTTCATAAAGCAACAAGAAAACTGACATAACATATCAGAATCAACAATGTTTGGAACTTTAAATTAAAGGGTTTTTAGCAATTTGGGGGGTATTTATTTAAAAAAAAGGCTAAATCTCAGAACAATAAGCATTATGGTGTTTTATGTTGCTGTGTTTCTATCTCTTCCTCCAGCTCTGTAGCAGCTTTGAAAATTCACAGCCTTAACCTAAATCCAACTTGCTCTTGAAGTCCTGGCTAATCCATCCCCTGGACATGTAGTTCTCTATAGTGGGGCTTATAACCTGACTTTAATATTTATTTCAATTTCCTTTTGTATTACAGCTAGTCAATTATTTAGCTATTTTCTTATCTCAGTTGAAGGACTTTGAGGCTAGGGACTGCTTCTGATTCTTCCTTCATGGTATATACCACAGTGCTTTGTATATAGAAAGTGCTCAATAAATACCTTTTAATCAATTAAAAAAATTCACAGACTGAAAGTGAAATTACACTGAAATCTAGCTGTCTGGCAGCCACCCATGGGAAAGGAGAGTGGGCCTGGAATTCCTTCAAAACCTCATTCCCACAGAATTATCATTATTTTACCTTTATGGCAGTTTCCTGG
This sequence comes from Sapajus apella, assembly GCF_009761245.1. Classification (NCBI taxonomy): domain Eukaryota; kingdom Metazoa; phylum Chordata; class Mammalia; order Primates; family Cebidae; genus Sapajus; species Sapajus apella. The sequence goes on along the minus strand of NW_022436950.1, from coordinate 16,604,976 downwards.
AGGATGGTGTTTATAAGGCTGTCCTTGTTTGCTTGACTCCAGCTTATCAGATGAGAAAAGTATTTTACCCAGAGACACCTGTTATGAACAAGGATAACTGTTGAACTCTGTGAGGCAATGAATAGCTGCTTGGACAAACGATAAACTTATAAGGAAAACAACAAGCAAAGCTTAAAAGAATAAAACTGAGGAATGAGATGGTCACTGGGACTTTAAAGAGCTTTGATATATTCCTGGGAATCCAGAATGGCACACACATTCAGAAAGGTGTGCGCATACTCAGAAAAGACCTCAATAAGTCCTATTCTCTCACTCCTGGCTGGCTCTGAGGTTCTGTGCAAGAGGGAAGTGAAGGCTAAGGTAGAGTTGTAAACTGGCTATCTGAGTGTTGAAGGTATGGCTGAACATGTAAATTGAGCTCCATGATAAAGACCAGGAGATTTATTGGTTCCAGAAGTTTAAGTGTAATAAATCTCTGTCCAGTCATCATCTGATCATTAAATTGAGTAGAGACTTCAGTGGCCACACATGAGAAAGAATGTAGACCATACAGAATTAGTTCAGAAAAGCCATTAAACAAACAAACAAAAAAACAACATTTAGCAAGAATAAAAAAATCAAGATTGAAAAGTAAAAGTAAAACTGTTTCTACTTGCAGATGACATGATTTTATATAGAGAAAAATTTAAAGAATCCACTAAAATATTATTAGCACTAATAACAAGTTCAACATGGTTGCAGTATATAAGAATAATGTACAAAATCAATGAACAATCTAGAAATAAAATTAAGAAAGCAATTGCATTTATTACAGCATCAAAAATAATAAAATGCTTAGGGATTGTGAAAAGAAAACAAAAACTTGGGATCCCAATTCACTAGGCCAAAAGAAAAAAAAATAAGCTGAAATCGGAGTCACGCAAGCAGCTGTCTTTCCTTTTGTTCCTAAGCAGACAGCTGCAGATAAAAGTTAAATATCTCCACAGGTAGCTATGCTATATTCACCTTATCTTATAGTGAGTGCAAGACAAATACGTAATTGACTATTTCCCTACCTGCTCTTTGTCTCTTGCATCATGTGAATTCAGTAATATGATCATACCCTCTTTCTTTCTTATCTAGCTTGCTTTTCCCCTTTATATACTGAAACCCTCAAAATCATTTTTTAAAGAAAGGCACAGACCTGTCCCCCAGACATATGTGCATTAACTTGGCAAATAAACCTCTAAATTGATTGAGATCTGTTTCAGATGCTTTTTGGTTTATGGGGTATATTTACCAAATGATGCACAAGGCTTGTGCACTAAAAAATACAAACTGCTGCTGAAGGAAATCAACGAAGATAAAACAAGTGAAAAGTCATTATGTGTTCATGAATTGGGATACTCGATATTGTTAAGATGGCAACACTCCCAGATTTGATCTACAGACTCAATGCAATTGGTAACAAACTTCCAACCACCCTTTAAAAAAAATAGCCAAAACAACCTTGAAAAAAGAAACCAAGTTGGATGACTTATGCTTTCTGATTTCAAAGCTTACTGCAAGGTGCAGTATTCAAAACAGTGTGGTACTAAAATAAGGCTAGACATATAAATTGATGAAATAGAATAAGGAGTCCAGAAATAAACCCATATATGTATGGTCAATTGATTTTCCACAAGAGTACCAAGGCCATTCAATAGAGAAAGAATAAGCTTCAACAAGTGGTGTGGGACAATTGGATACTCACATTTAGAAAAATAAATTTGGACCTCTACCTCACACCATACACAAAATTTAGCTCAAAATGGATCAATAAACGAAATGGAAGAGCTACAACCTTAGGAGGAAACATAGGTATAAATTTTCATGACCTTAGACTGGGCAACAATTTCTTAGTTATGACACCAAAAGCCCAGCAACAAAAGAAAAAAGAGATAAACTGGACTTCATCAAAATTTAAAACTTTTATGCATCGAAGGACACTATCAAGAACATGACAAGACATCAAAATGGGCAAAAATGTTGCAAATCATCCAGAATGATTTGGTATCCAGAATATATAGAGAATTTAGTATCCAAAATAAATAGGGAACTCTTATAATACAACAACCAAATGGCAAACAACTGAATTGGAAAAGAGGCAAAGGACTTGAATAGGTATTTAAAAAAAAAAATACAGATGGCCAGAGATAAGAGCAAAGGCATAGAGTATGCACAGTTTCAAATGAGCCCCAGAGAATTTTTTTCTTATTTAAAAAACCCCAGAAGTTCCTTTCCCAGGAGACTTGCATTAAGGGGCCAGGATTTCTATGGGTGGGGCCTATGCTATGAGTCATGCAGTCAGAGCAGGCTGAGCATGTCGGCTCTCACGCCATGGTGATCCAGTGCTAGGAGGAGGTGGCAGCCCTGTGTCTGCATTGCTGGGGTTTGGTGTGTGATTTGTTGTAAACAAATATTTGGTCCTTTTCAAAGACGTGCCCAGTATCCTTCAGCCAAGAAGCTAGGATCTGACAAAGTTCCAACATCAGCCTCTGCTGCGCAATGCTAATTTTTATTTTATTTGACTTATTTCTGGCCCCTTCCCTTCCCTTCCCTTCCCTTCCCTTCCCTTCCCTTCCCTTCCCTTCCCTTCCCTTCCCTTCCCTTCCCTTCCCTTCCCTTCCCTTCCCTTCCCTCCCCTCCCCTCCCCTCCCCTCCCCTCCCCTCC